>NC_067127.1:16838179-17489329 GCF_021347895.1 Acanthochromis polyacanthus | reverse complement strand
AATACATAAATAAAAGAATGAAACAAAAAAGATTACCTATTACCCAACAGAAATGAAACCAGGAGCAGATTGTTTTCCAGACACCTTGATGTCTTAATGAAACAGAACACAGACACTTAGAGAGTAAGAGGTCTTAAGTTTTCCCGAGGCTGCCTTAGAATTTTATGTTGGCCCCACTCATCACATAAATACCACCACACAGTATATTACTATCTCACTATATATACTTAGTGGAATCATTTTATGAATATTATTTATAATAAGGGGATATTAGTCATGTTTTATAATACATGATGAGATAAAATGTGGCTGTTTGTTTAGTATGTTTTGTGAAAAGTGGGAGTCATGTGCAATAACACAACAGATTGTGACACATACTGTAGCTGACAAGTTCAAAAGCCTGAAAGGGAACGAGCCAAGTAGACCAAATAAATCAAAGCATTCTTTCTGTCAGAAACCACAACTTAGGTAGCTTCTCAGTGGGATGTTTGACCCAGATATGAGAACAGAATAGCGAAGCTGCAGGTTGTGTCAAAAATGGATCTCAAGCAAACGTTATTAAAGCGAATTCTGTTAATTCCACACAAGTGAAATGAAGTAACTCTTCAGCAGTACTGTGCTGCGTAGGATGTGTATTTGTACATTGAGATGCCCACACTATCCATCACATGGTACAATGAAGCTGCAAGGTTGTCGCCTCTCCAGCTGGAGGCTGGTCTCATCAAGGGTAACAGTTATCTTCTTGATTTCTTTTGTGCAGTCTTGGTTAACCCTGACAAACAAAAACTTACAATATGGAGCAAAACTTTTCACGAAGTTCCCTTTCAACAGGGTTTTTTTCATTTGTATTTTGATGTTGCCAGGATTTCTCTGTGTGCACTTACAATGATGCTTAATTTTTTTTTTCAAATTCTGATTTTGCTGAAGGCAACATATAAATGAGGCAGGCAGGCACAGAGTCGTGATCTGTGAACGAAATAAAAAGTATTTGGGGGCTTTAGCATCTCACAAAATGCTAAATGGACTTTTCAGAGTATTTATCTTTTTAATTCTTAGACCTGTCATTGATTTTAGAAAGAGAAAGAAATACCAGGGAACAGTCATTACAAAACATACTGATGTGATGTTACGATAAAGGCACCTGCTGTTTTTCAGGTGGATTTTCAGTTGCAAGATGAATTGCATGATGACTGCAATAATTGCGTATGGCTTTTTGTTTTTTTTACTCAGTGGTTTGTACTGTATGGAAAAATACAATGTGAATGCTGGATGATACTTTGGAACATTGTCTTACCTCAACGGTGAATTTGGGTCGTTTTTAAGCCAGTAGGGGTAACAGCTGCCTGCTTACACAAAACGAGCCTTGTTAATTTTCTGAAGTTTTGGGTTTGAGAAGATTAAGAGTTTGTTTATTTGTGGCTGTGCAGATGATTACTGGGATGGCTCTCATTGCCGGGGCTGAGGGATTAGAAAAGCATAAGAAACTGAAATGTAAAATGGTCTGTTATCTCATGGCAGGGAGGAGTGCGGGGACCAGATGTTATCTTTATGTGGGTAATGGGTTATCACATCTTGGGGCACAGATTACAGATTTATTGTTCTTCTCTGCCTCTCTTAGATATTACTGAAGTTTTCATTATCTTGTCCACACACAGTCACCTCAGTGACTCAGCTTCTTCTCCTCAGCCCAACGCAGAGTCACAAAGCAGCTTAGTTCCCGTCACCTCATTTACCCTCTCACACCAATCTTAATAACTCCTTATCGCCATAAACATATCATTGAATTCCAGCAATGACTTTCCGGTTATTAACTTTCATACTGCAGTGCTAAAGCTGATGGGAAGATGGGGAATTTATCTGGCCATAGTTTGAGGATTAGAAATAGTTAATGGTTGTTTGGCTTTATCTGCTTAGGAGGAGATTCTGAATAGTTTGACAGATGCACTTATCAAATAATATAACAAACACTCAGTCAGATGTCAAACATAAAGAATCTGCAAAGACAATTAAACTAGGAGCTCGATTTTGTGTGGTTCATTTAGTTGGTATCCTCCAACAGGCGTATTTCACCACAATGGCACATAAAATAGGCAAAAGAGGCCGAAAATCATACAGACAAATGTGTGAATTGTTACGTCTGTTCACAACCATTAGTAACTTAAAATATCCATTTATTTCATGACGGCTTACTTGCTAAACTAACTTTAAGTTGGTGTCAACTTATTGCCTGTCCTTGCTGTAGCTGCCAGGGAAACAAGGGAGTAAAATGGGATTAAACTACTGTATATCCTTTGGGCCATGTGAACTGTCACATTATGCACACATGGAAGTGGGATCATGTCAAAGGAGCGGAGAGTCTGATATTTCTAGTTACATAATCATCCCAGAGCACATTCCAAATATGTGCAGCTTTCTGCAAAAGACAGTCCTATATATAGAGGACATTAAGTCTCTGATATCCCTAAGATTTCTGGTGACGTGCTCTGTGGATTCAACAGAACCAAGGGTCTACTGCCATGCTGGCAGCTCTGCGAGGCTGCTTTGAGGTGTAACAATGCTCCAAGCTAAATGCTAATGCCAGCATATGATAAAATGCTTTTAATGCTTCCATTATCACACATATCATATTGATGTCCATCCATCCATTCATCCATCCATCCATCTGTAGCCAGGTTAGCAATGACCATACATTAGTGTAATGGTGTTGGAAAAAGGTTTGATAAAATTAGGGATGCATAATTAATACATAATACATAGCCTGAAATAAATAATTGAATAAAAGGTTGTTAAAATCCCTACATTTAATTGTGATTTAAATTGTCAAGTGAATGGTTAAAGCGTTTCATTGTATTTTATTTCATGGTTAAAATGTTTAATTATGAGTATTTTATTTCATGGTTCAAATGTTTAATTGTGAGTATTTTATTTCGTGGTTAAAATGTTTCATTGTGCATATTTTGTTTCATGGTTCAAATGTTTGTAATCATGTTTGCCTTTGACCTGTGAATGCGGAAGTGACGTAATACCGTAATACAGAAAGAAAATAAAGACAAACACGTTTTTCGACAGCAAGCGTTAACGCTAGAGCTTTATGCCCATGTTACTAAGTTTATTTGCATGTTTTTGTACTATAGCTTGTCAGTGAGATAGTCTGTGAATGGACATGTAATGGTAAGCGACAGATAATTTCTACCAGAAGTGACGTTCTACGTATTACTTATCCTTTCATTCATTAGCTAAGTGAGTGGCTAAGCTAATTAGTGTTACAATGGCTTTCAGTTAGCTAACGCAGCTTGCCACTAGCCTATCTTGGATTGTTTCCGACCTGGAGATGGGATACCAGATAGCGCTCTGAGTGACCGGAAAAGTGCAGAGTTCCTCTGGAAACGTGGGAAAATAAGAGGAGAGCTCCACTGGGTTTTGCCAATGTGTCGTCAATCATCTGCTGAAGCTAAAGGACTGGTAAGAGTCACTGTACATTTAGAGTTCGTGGTGTTACTCTGTTTAATTTTGTTTTACTCATTATTAAGTGAAGGACTGTCGAGTTTGCTTTGTGGAATCTTGTTTTTTTTTTTTTCTTCAATTGCCAGCTTAGAGACTAATTAATGGTGTGCACACAGTAGGTAAAGGGATATTTCAAAGAAAGTAAATACTATTAACCTGATTATTTCAGTTTTTATTATCATTTTGAAGTTGGGTTACTGTGAAGCTTTGACTTGTGATTATGTTTGTTTGTTCATGCACATTTCTCACAAATTTCAGGTTTGATTAAAATGGGATTGCTTTAGTTTGACTATTTCTGGTGCAGTTGTTTATCTACATGGTAAATACAGTAGTTTATTCTTTTTTTGTAATGAATGATTTAGCCTAGGAATCAAAGTGTTTAAATTACTGTTGAGATCCAAGAACTAAAGAGAGTCCAGTAAGACTTTTCATACAAGAGTATAACTGTCAAGAACTCAGGACCCTTTCCTGTGTAAAATAGGGATAGGTGGGCTAACCATCCATCCATCCATCCATCCATCCATTAGCTGTATCTGCTTCATCATGTAGAGGTTCACATGGAGCTGGAACATGGACAGGTGACCATTTCACTGCAGGCTTTACACAAAGACAAAGACGGCTGTGCATGCTCACTCTCACGGTTTACTGAAAATCACCGGTTAAGCCACCACGCATGTCTCTGGACTGTGGGGAACAGCTGGAGACAGACACACAGACGCACCCCACACAACCAAGAGTTTTCAACCTGGAACCTTCTTGCTATGAGAACGTGCTGCAAACCACTGCTCCACCATGCCACCCATGTCTATCATGTTCAGAAGCTTAAATTACCACATTTTCGCATCGTATCACATCATAAAAAGCACTTTCTAATATACAAAGCTCTTAATAACCAAGCTCCATCTTGTCTTAAAGACCTTCTTGCATCATATTATCTGAATAGATGCATTGATCTCGCAGTGCAAATTTTCTGTGGTTTCCTAAAGCAGAATGGGAGGCAGAGCCATCAGCTATCAGGCTCCTCTCCTGTGGGTCCAGCTCCCAGTTTGGCTTTGGAAGGCAGATGCCCTCCCTGCTTTTGATATTTGGTTAAAAATATTCCTGTTTGTCGAAGATTATAGTTAGGGCTGCTCAGGTGACCTAGAACCATCGCTTAGTTATGCTGCTATAGATCTACTCTACTGTTGTGGGACTTTCAATGATGCACGTTGCACCTTTCCTCTTTCACCCGACTTGCACTGTATGTCATTAGCTTCGTCCTCTATTTCGATATCTTTTTCTCAGTATCTGCAGCTTTCTGATCTGTGGTTACCGGCCCCAACAACTATGTCAGTATGTATTGTCCTGTTGTGGGTTGTTAGTTTTATTGTGCAACCCTTTTCTCTCTCCTTTTTACCCTCACCCCAAGGCAGATGGCTGCTCTGGCTGATCTTGGTTCTGCAGGAGGTTTCTTCTCCTTAAAAGGGAGTTTTTTCTTCTCGCTGCTACTGAAGTGCTCGTTCAAAGGGAATTGTTGGACTTGTTGGGTTTCTCTCTCTAATATATTAGTGTAACGTTTTGACCATGCTATGTCAACTTCTCTGACATCACTTTTCATGCGAATTAAAATTATATGAGCAAAACTGAATGACATTGAATAACCCAAAATATTGGACAAACTGAAATTTTGACAATGAAAAGTCAGATGATGCCCAGAATCTGTGTGATTTATCCTCTGGAAGCCATGCATGTGTGTGCAAACTTCATGGCAATTCTTGCAATAGCTGTTGAGGTATTTCAGTGTAGACAAAAGTTTTGGACTGACCAACTTTCCATCCCTTGAGCCATTCCTCAACAAGCGTAGGAAAGCAATGAGTAGATGGAAAAGGAAAAAAAAAATCCATATAAGCCAGTGGATTGTCACTGCATGCTTGTATTTAGAGCTGTTAGCTGTGTCATTTCTGCCAATACACTGGATGGAGACAAAGATGTCAGACGTGCTGCAGATAGAAACTATTCATGTCTTTTGTACCCGCTAAATACAGCCAAACAAAAGAGCCTTTCTGCTGAGAAATACCAGATTGCTTGAGTTTGGGAGAAGTAAGTGGAGGTTACAGACAGCTTGTTGAGATGCCTGAAGAAGCCACATGTCGCATAAACATTTCAACGTTGTATATCTGTTCAAAACATTACCAAGCGGTTAAATATATATTTTGTATCAAGTAAAAATTTATCGGAATCCTTGAGTTAAAGTTAACTTTAAAGAAACCCAAACCCCAATGCAGCAGAGAGCTACTGTGTATTGGGCCTGCCAACCTGTGTGGATGAGATCTAGTACACTGCATGTCCTGTCCATAGGATCTAACAGATGCACCCTCACCTATTGATCCTCATACTGCACTCACCTATCTGCCCACCTCACTGCCCAGCATTCTAGCAGAGTCAAGCAGAGCCTGCTTGTCATCTATTATTGAAGAGAGAGCCTCAGCCTGAACACCCGAAGAGCAGCCTTTGACTGATTTAACTCCTTTGTGCGAGTTTGAGGCCAAATGCCTGTCACTGAGTCTCCATTTCCATTTATTTCAGCTGAAACCTTTGTCATTAGTGTTTTGTTTTTTTTTAGAGGCTGAACATTTTGGAGGTAGATCTCAAATGCGCCTCCGGTTTGTTCTCACAGTGTGAAGTACTTTGCAAGTACATTGCACTTTGTAACATTTTTTAAAAGACCTGTCATAACCAGGGGGTTGTTTTACCAGAGTTACACCAGATGGTCATGGTTTATATAACTGCTGAGAGTGTTCATAGGAGAATCAGAAGTAGGAGTCAGGATTAAAATAAGGTCATTACAAAACAAACTTACAACTTAATAAGATGGCTGGATTACTTCGCATTCAAATTGGGTAACTACCCAGGGGCCCCAGGACCTCAGGGGGGCTCGAGGCTTTGTTCACCATGTGGCAGTTGGTTTGTCTCTCATAGTTTAATGAGGTCCCATTGAGCTTAAGTCTAGTCTTAAGATTGTTATTATTTCAGTTTATTACCTGGACAAATCACAAATTTTACTTTGTCTGTGAGAAAAGATTTGCAGTCATATGAAAAAATAAGCAGGCCTACCATTACATGAAATAATTTTATCCTTGACACAGTGCCTGCAGATAAAGGTGACTTTAACAATACCACAATGAAATGCAGCTTTTTCAACAATTTATTCAGCATAAATCACAGCAGATGTAATATTTTTCTCTGAAAAACCAAGTGTACTCTGGCCTTAGACTCTGATATTATCCCTTTTAGCAACAAATAACTTCTTGTAGGTGTTTTGCATAATTGTTCACCAGTCTGTGACATCAGCTTGTTGAAATTTTTGACTGTTCTTCTTGCAGAATTCCTTCAATTGCCAAGATTGAAGGTTTTCTGCTAGTTTCAAATCCCCCTCACAATATTTCAGTGGGATTAAAATCTGTGATTCATTTCTGACCGTGCCTTTCCACAACCCTCCATTTCTTCTTTTTGATCCATTCCTTGGTAGACTTGCTCTGTGCTTAGGATCATTAAACTTTTGAAAGGGCCACTTCAATCTTTGGACAGATGGTCTCATATTAACTTCAAGCATCCTTTGATAGGATGCAGAATTCATAGTTGAACCAGTGACTGAAAGCTCAGTCCCTGTGGCAGCAAAGCAACCCCAAACCAGGACACTTCCACCATCATACTTCACAGTTGGTAAATGGTACATGGTAAATGATCCACATTTATATAGCACCTTATAACCTTGGCTAGGTTTTACACTGCGCTTTACAATCTGTTTCTCATTCACACACAAGTGAGAGCAGAGGTGTCATGTAAGGTGCTCGACTGCTATCACAGGCAACTTAGGGTTCAGTGTGTTTTGCACACGGAGGGGCTGGAAGTCAAAGTATTAATCTTATTAGTAGACAACCCATACTACCAAATAACTCTATCTTTGAGTCATCTGTCCAAAACGCATTATTCCAAAATGCCTGTTATTTGGGGGGATTTTTTGCTGCTATTGGCAAACTGTACTATTGCTCTAATGCTCTTTTTGGACAGCAAAGGCTTCTTCCTGGCTCACCTCCCACACAGGTCAAATTTCTGCGATCTCTTTTTGATTGTAGATGCAGCACTTTGACACCAACAGCTCTAAGTGTTACCTACATATACTGGGATGCAATTTGTGGATTCTTGGAGACTTCGTTTTGCATCAGACACTCTGCTCTTTGGCTGAATTTGCCGGAGTGGCTGGTTCTGGACAAAATGGCAACCGTTTGAAGTCTGTGACACTTGTAGACGATTTTCCTCACAGTGGGAGGATTTATTCCAAATAATTTGAGATTCCTTTGAATCCCTTCCCAAACTCATGGTTATCCAGAACCTTTTTTTTTTTTTCTCAAGACCTTAACGAGTCTTTACATGTTGGCATGATGACACCACACTGCAGCTGCAAAGAGAAAAGCAGATTTGATGCCAGAGGTTTAAGTAAGAAGTTTCTAAATGCTGAGTCTCAATCTGAAACCCCAGATTCTAGTTGGATGGATTTGAAGGTGTGATAAATGTCTACATGTGCTTTTTTTCCCCCATGGGTCTGATCTGTTTTTACTACATAATGTCAGTACGATTTGTTCTTTGAAAGAAGTGTTTTCTCGTTGAAATATGTTGGAAAAAGTCATTTCCACTCTATGTCCTTTTTTCAATTCATGCTTACAATACTTCACATAAAAACTAGGGCTGGACCCGAATATCCCAAATATCCGGATATTCGTTCGCTACGACACTATCCGGATATTAATTTGGTATCCGAATATTCGCCCCCCCACCCCCCCGTCAGACATTACCTGGCGTAAAGAATATGCGGCGTTACTGTCTTCCCTCCGCCTTCGGCCCACATCGGCACTTATCGGCTCATCTCATCATGTGATCACATAAACGTATACACATATGTATATAACATATACACGTCTATGTGATCACTCCCTCCTCTCCCCAGACGAAAATATTCGGAGCTCGTCTCTTCCCTGCGCCTTCGGCCCACTTCGGCTCATCCCGCCGTGTTCTTCGGCTCATTTCGGCTCCTCCATTCGTGTTTGTAAACACCGCCCGAATGGCCGGGTGGCTGCCGACTCTGACGTCGCGCTTCACTTCATTGCATAAACACAAGACAAGATGCCGAAGACCTCTGCTGAAGACAAAACGAAGGCAACGGAGGTCGGTTTACACTGGGTTTAATCTGTCATCAGGAAATGTTGGCCAGAACTTTCTAAAAATGAAAAAGGATCCGAATTTTCGGGTCGTCTGTGTCACAAGCCGCCGCTGACGCCACTACCGCAGCTCCGCCGCCGTGCTGTGCCCTCTCCTTACGAGGCGGAACGGATATTCGGATATTCGTCTTTAACAGGGCCCGAATATTCGGAGGCCAGAAACCACTATTCGGGCCAGCCCTAATAAAAACTGTTATCTTCACTCAGAAACAGCAATAAAAAACATGAACCCCTCACAGTGCAGGTAAAAAAAAAAAAACGTGTAATTTAGCAGTCGGGCAAAACTGACACCTAGTTTGCTGACATTTTCAGTATTTGTAAGACTTCATTTGCACATGTTACAGAAAAAGCTGGGTGACAATGAGGTTGTTAAAACTCCAACATGTTTCAGCAAAGCGGAACATCATGGGAAAAGATAAACAGACTGTGCAGCATGCTGGCCTGCTGAGCACACAGCCTTTTACCATGTCCATGTGTCTTCCTCACACGGACATGGTAACAAGCTTACCAAAGCAATCTTATTCGTGTCCCTCTCTGCTGAGCTTAAATCACGGTGTTTAGTGCACATTTTCCCTCTTAAAGGACCTAGTATGTGTAGCAGTTGGAGGCCGTTTGTTGTCCACATGGAGCCAGATAAGCAGCGACAAAACCTCCATATACAGGATCGATACAAATGAACTGTTATTAAATGTGATTGGAGGAGGTTGTTTGGGGACTTTTCAGCAATTGGATAACTCCCCCTACACAACACAGTAATCGATGTGAAATCACCACGCAGCCGATGTAGTGAATTCTCCAGCTGTTTCTGTGACCACAACTTGCAGAAGGGATTTCTGAGTTCCCACCTTCAGGATGGAGATATAAAGTTCCCCGCTCGGAGACAAAGGAAATCTGCTTTGGTTCCACGGCTTTAGCAGGATAAATCTGCACATGCGATTCTTACATTTATATGGATTTGATGTATTTGGCATCCAGCTGTAGATGTGATGTTATCTTGAATTTGCACTGTGAGTCTGTTGTTGTCCCGGCGAGGCAGGTGTTTCGGCTTTCCATTTGTTTTCTCATTCCCAGGAATTCAATGGACTGGAGCTGCATTTTAAGGAGCACAATCATAGGCTGTGCACACATTCATAGGCAGAGTGTCATGAGGACAGATGATGGCTCAGACTTTACAGACTCACACTGTAATGGTCGCTGTGAGTATTACGTGACATAGCACCCGCTCCATTTCAGAAAAGGAGGAGAGTGAGGGTTAGGGAGAGGGAATTCATGGAATCTATCACTTTGTTGCTGGAAATGTGGAACATTCATTGTAATGAACTTTCCAATTAAAACATCAGTTTTCAAGGCAGAATTAAGAAAGCGAGGATTTCTTTTCTTAGATAGAAAACATAGATTGACACCGAAGTGAAAATTCAAAGTAAGTCTGGGTAAGAGAAAAGCTTCTCTCTCACATCTCACATTAAAACCGTTGTCAACTAAATTTGCCTCTCTTCCCTAACGAAAGGCAGTTTTTACTGAGCAACAAAATGTTTCTAATATAAAATGTGGTTTATGTTGAAATTAACCTGAACTTACTTTTTATTAAACCCTCTTTGATCTTGAATGCCTTCAAGCTCATAAAGGAGACCTTTGAGGTGAGGAACAAGCGCCTCACCCACCAAAAGCTATAAAGCTGCTTGTCCTGGTGTGTTTGTGCTATTAGACAGTTTTATGATAGCGAGGCTCTTACTGTACCTTTTAAATGATAATAACAGCTTTATATAACTGGATGGAAATTACAGTGTTTACTGGTCTGAACTGTGAAACCCCACAGGACTGATTTCAAATATAGTCTTGCTGCAGGGGCTTCGAGGACATAATCCTTTCTAACACATAAGATTACCACAACAACAAACCCAATACAAAACAGGGCAGCTGAGCTTCTTAATCTAAACACATCACAAAGTGCTTGGTGTAAATGTAAGGAGGGTAAACACAGAGTTATAAGGCTTTCATTAAATCCAAATGATACAAGTTTTTTTGTCAGCATTTTTATGCAATAGCCATTCAGTACATTCACATCCAGCAGTTATCTGTGTGGAGCAGATGGCAGAGTCTTCCACACCTGCACTGGATTCAGATTGCCTTCACGCACATTAGGGATTCACAGGAAATGTAGACCAGTGCAATTTTATCTCATTGATCAGCCTCACTTTTTACCGTTCATTCTCTTTACACAATGTTAGAGCTGTGTTTTTCAAACCAAACATTTTTCGACTCCTGTGGCTTCACATTAAAAAACTGGTGAAACAGGAAGTAGCTTTTATCGCGAAGCAACCATGCAAAGTGCAGTGTGTTTTTCTAACTGTGATTGTTGAATGAAAATGCCCCGTATTTTTGACATTGTTTTAAGAAAATGGAGTAATGGACCAAGACGGAACAACACTCTCTGTTCTTTTACTCTCAAACTAGGTGGCAAAATAGTGTTGGCTGCTTCTTGGATCTGTTGTATTCAAGACCCCTCTGGTAAAAAATATTTTTCTCACATTACCATGTCAATATGTTGTTTTTTGTATGTTGGAAGACACATAGTGAGCGAAGTAAAGGCATAGGAAAGCATTTTGTACCTTGTAACTGCAATGTTCCAGTGACATAGATTCAGACTTGCAGTGTTTCATGTGGAACAAACCCGAGGAATCAGACCTTGTGGCTTTTTGTATCATTATTCTTTTTCAGAATGGGTTTGAATCTGTAGAGTGGAATTATTCTAGTTTTAGAAGCTGCTAGTGAGCAGAGTCGGTGAGGCTGGTGTGCTTGAGCTGCATTAATTGGCGAGGGATGTGTGCGGAGAGACGTCTGGAGCATTTGAAGGGATTCTTTGGTGGAAACAAAAGCTTCTACATATGTGACTTTGGTACACAGAGAAGAGGTTTTAAGAGCAACAGCTTCTATTTGGTAGACTCCAGGCAACATCTGATCACATGGTGTTGACCGTAATGTAGTCTGGGAGCTTTAGCTGTTTGTCTACCAATCCCTTGCAGATGTCAGGATACCTATGTTCTTTTGGTAGGATTCGGCAGATCCCCAGTAAGGACAAAGGTGATGGCCTGATTGGATGGCCAGGGCCATTTGGCCCACTCAATCCCTGAGTTGATGGCTTTAGAGCGATGATCTTTGGAGTTAATCATGTCTCCAATGGTATACTGTACCTACTCTTGCAAAGTGTGACAGTGGGCTGGACACTATCTCAGCTAAAGTTTGGGCAAAGTACACTCATGACAGGTGACCAGTTCATCACAGGGCCACACAGAGAGGCAGACAACCCAAAGTGGACCTGCAGCTTTGAATCTACTTGCCACGAGGTGACAGTACAACTCCTGCACCACCAGGCAGTAACCATATTTATTGGCAAACCAACCAGGACAGAAACTGAACTATATCAAACTTTAAAACCTATTTCGCCGAGCATTATAATTTAAACACAATAAAAATAACAACTATCATCGTTCATGGTATTAAATAACGCCAAGTGTCTCTGATTATTGCGTTATGATTGCTTACTTGAGAGCACCTTTTAAATCTAATCACATACTCCAACAATGCTGGTGCATTAGAAAATGTAATACAAACACTAAATCACATCGCTCTCTAACTGCTGTCACTGTGTATTGTCTGCTTGTTCCAGAGAGAAAAAAAACAACTTTTGTCCTGAATGAATATGAGCCAGTCAGAGTGAGCTGTCATTTGTAATCAAAGCAGGCTACAGTAGCATCCACTTCTAATGCAAAAAATGTTTTTTTGTTAACTTGTTTCCCCAGCCAACGGCCAACATTTCCAAACTTCAAAGAACTGCTTTCACGCCCACATTCCACTGTGAATCAAATAAGAGATGGAATATAATTGCAGCATATGAATAATTCAGTTGTGGGATTTATGATAAGACAAAATTCTTATCAGGGTTTTCCCTCAAGGTCCTGCAGACTGCTTTTCCCATTTTGTATGGCTGGCTGCTCGTACAAGGTTCTGAGGTCTCTATCTTCTTGCTCTCCTGCTTCCTCTGATGCCCACCAGGAGAACAAAGTCAGCAGAATTCACACTGACTGACACCAAGTCACTGCCAGCAAACAGGCTGCTCACAACAATGTGGCTCAGCAGATTAAGACTTCAGCTTTCAAACACGTAACCTGCAGCACGCATTCTGCATTAATCACTGAAACATAGCATCATTCTATCCTTGATAAAGCATGTTTGCGGTGAGTAGGGGGGGGTCCACTTTACACAGAATGCAAAGTGGAAACCCAGTTTACAGGACAGCTGACGCTGTTTTGAATAATTTTTATAACCGTGGAGTAAGCAGGCAGAACAATAGGCACCATTCATGCAGGACAGGATAACAGGTGGAGAGATTTTTTTTTTCTTTTGCTGTTTGAGCACATCTGTCCAGAAAATGGGAATCTGTGAAATCTTGAACACTTTAAAGCACAAGTCTTCTCCCTGGTGTGTTCAATTTTTCTAAGTGGTGTGCCAGTAAAGTGCTTTTTTTTCGTCTTCTACTAAATTTATTGTTGTCAAGCCTATACTACAGGGTTTAACAATGACCTCAACAAACTCCTCTCTTTCTCTGGCACTGTGTGACTGCTTGGGAGAGTTACCATACTTTGCAGCTTACTTCACTTCAGAGCTGTCTATCCTGGGTTTATATCAAAGGGATAGAGTTTCTTAACTGCCGCCCGATTTTTCTCAAAAGGAAAAAAAAAACACTACTACTATTCTCTGCACCAAGAAGTCACCTCCAGATACATCTGAAACACATGAAAAAATGGAGGTGTATTCCACAAAGGAGGAAAGGACTGGTGTGCTGTCTTTAAGGAGCGTGTGCCTATCTTGAATTGCTAGATGAGATGGGTTTTCATGTTTAACGTTCAGTACTTTGCCTCACATATCACATCCATCCCTGTCATCTGAATGCTTGCATTCGTTCTACGATGATGTCCCATGGCTTGGAGGCACTCAAAGCAGATCACAGAAGGAGCAGAGTCAAAGCTGGGTGTTAAATGGACTCAGAATCCATTTCACTTTTTGGCTCCATCTGTCAGACATCTTTGTTCTGATATGGAGGTCTGACCTCGGCAGTTAAGTGCATGAAATGACTGCGGGAGTCAGCGCTTTTAGAAACCTTCCTCACACTATGGGGGGACCTTTGAGGACATCTGCTTTATGTGTGAGGTTGTTCCTCGCTTTGGACACTGCCCCAACTACACAGCTGCACATAGTAACTCAGCACAGTGGACATTTAGTTGCTTGTTTGATGAAACCAGCCGTCCTGCCAGACATCTGCAATGGGATGGGGACATTTTGATAGCGCTATCAATAACCTCAGAGCTCAGAATGCAATATGTTCTGTTTTCTGCATAACAAAAAAAATACCAGTAACAAAAAGATAGTATTGTTTTTGTTGTCAGCTGATTCTTAGTGACCATTATTCAGGTAAAAATTCTGACTGGATATGCATTGTGAAAGCAAAATTAATTATAAGCTCCTAAATTATCATTTGTTGTCAGTTTGTTCATTATATCTACATGTACCTTGGCTGCTGTGGAACCATTTCTCTTTGGGGAACTTGTCAAAAAAGTGCCAAAAAGGGTCAAAAGGTCTGAGGTCAACCAAGAGAAGATATGTTTACACTCCTAAGGGTTTTTGCTTTAAGAAAGAAAGACTAACTGTATATGATTTGAAACCGATTATAGGGTTACATTGACATCTATGTATGATGATCAATGAAAAGGAATTTCTGACTGTTCATGATAAAAGCTGTTGAATTTTTACTTCTCCTTTGAGAATCTGGACAAACTTTGTCATTCTCCATATTGTATACAATATTTAATCTGCCAACGACTGAGCTAAGTGTGGGCAATTTTCACAACAGCTTTTTTTAACATCTTTGTCAGCAACTAAAGACCTACATACATCTTTTACCAAAGCTGTGAATGCTTATTTCTTTCTATTAAAAAAGAGACACAAATACAGTTTTTTTTCATTAAGTGACATTTTTGTATTGTTGACCCGTCTATTCAACCTCCTCCATCTATGTCATTAACTGATGACTTCAACAGGGCTGTGTTAAATTCACTTACAAACCTTATGCTCCCCTTTTGAGCATTAACAAAAAAGTAAAAACAAAAGGACATTCACATGTTTTCTTTGGGAGGAAAGTCTTACAAATCCACACTTATGTCACCTTGATGTCAAATGAATTCCAATTGCCGTTCTGACACTTTAAAAAACGAAACAAAAAACTTAAACTGTAGAGATTAAAAAAAAAAAAACTCCAAGCCATTGGAGTAGTGATTTCTCATACACATGCATGGGTCAGTTCTTACAATGTAAAAATACACTTGTATCTCATAGTCAATGAAACTGGTGTAACAAATTGTCAGTTTGCTTAGGTCATTTTTACTTCATGTTTTGGGTGTGACTCACTGAAGTAAATAGTCCTGCAAAAGCAACATACCTTGAGGTGGGTGAAGCAATTTGGGGAAAGCTTTTTCTACATTTCAGCACCAATATAGGTTCAAAAGCATCACAAAGAATGGAAAAGACACAGCTTGCATACCAAAATGACAAAATACATGTCTTGTATTTATCTGTATTTGCCCTGCAATTCCACATCTATTACAAACATAAATTGGTTCTAATAATACAACTTTACAGCAATAAAGATGGACTTTTACAGGGCAGATTAATGACAGAAATCAATAAATGTAATCCAGGTTTTGATAAAACATTTCTAAGAGCTAAAGTGGAGTTTGTTGCTTCCAGCTGCTTGTGAGAGTCGTTCCTCTGTCTTCATTAAAAAACTACAGCATCAGACAGCAGCAGGATCCATGTGAGCATCTCCCAATGTCCCAAAGACAAAGAGAATTGGGCCCATTTAGATGTAACGACATTAACTACTTCTAATTCTAAATTATCCACAACATGGAGACGGGTTCCGCCAGGATCTAACTGCAAGTCACACAGTGTACTTTTCCACACCGAGACAGGTGAGCTGTCATAAAGTCACAGTTTTTCAGCTGCACTTAAATCATTTATTGTGTAGCGTCTGTCCTCAGCTTGGGCCCTGAACTCCATCGTAACTGTCAGGATATTTTTCTTTTTCTGTTAGAAAAGTAGAAGATGGATATTCACAAATAAATTGGTTCAATTATCAGAGCTCAGAAAATTGTAAATGAACTATGATATTAATTATTGGAAAGCTTGATAACAGTTTGGTTTTACTCTTTTGTTTGGCAGTACAGAATTATATAGCCTGTATCATTGGTAACATTAACATAAAAGTGACCTCTCTCTGAATGACAGAATTCCATCACTTCGACACAGTGATAAAGCAGCAATGTTAAGTGTTCCATATCTGAAATGGGCTATATTAGCTTGTCATTACACAGGTGTTGAATTGAGCGCTGACATAGGCCCTGACCTTTGTTTCCATCAGTATCTGACAACTACTGCGTTCTTTCTTGCAATGATTTTTAATTAAACAGTAAAATATTCTGTAGGGCTTTGAAGCATTCTTGATAAAGATCAGTGAGATAACTTCAGATTCCCTTCACAGCTCCTTGTTTTGAACGTAATATCCCACTGATGGCACTTATCTGCACTAAAACAGGGATTGTTATCCACCCAACAACCTGCTGCACTCATGCTGGCAGTAATTAGCCTCCCTAATCTAACATGAAGGTAAATAAAACACAACATGAGCAGCTGAACTGTATACATAATGGAACAAATATGCATATAACAGAGCATGGATGACATTTTAGTGAATGTTCATAAGCTTGGACACTATAATCCAGAACTTCCCAAACACATAATACCCACTGAGGATGTTCCAATAGGCAGCTGTTCATTTACATATACTACCAGTAAAAAGGATGGACACACCTTCCAATTCAGTGGTTTATATTTAATTATTTTTTACTTTGTAGATTAAGAAAGAAGACATCAAAACTACTAAAAGCTTTGAATGAGGTGTGCCCAAACTTTTGACATTTAGTGTAATTATGATTAACCAGTCTGACTGATTAAACATCACTTATTCTCAGAAGGTTGACTGTACTTGCAAAATGATTGCCAAACACATTAGAGGATATTGATCATATGCATATCTTAGAATATATTTTATTATGTGTATCTTTAATGCTGCAGTTGTTGCTGTTACCAGTTTGGAGGTGTAGACTGGTTTGTACCGGGTTATATTCTCATCCTTTACAGTGTAAATGTCATTTAACCACCTCCTGGTTTGACAGGTTTTATCTGACTTTAGTCTTTATTTGGAGCACAATTAGATAACAACCATAGCTGCTCTTCCTGGGGTCACAGCAAATGAGATATAATACAATAGAATTCCTGCTACTGATTTTCTAGCTGACATTTAAAGTCGGTAAAGATTTAAAAGTGCCCCCAAACTGTATCTAACTGAGAGACCCAAAAACGACAGAGGCCAGACCTTTCACCACAATGGGCAGTTCAGAAACAGTCTTCACACATTCCAGCAGACATCAATATTGCAGCAGGAGCAGCAACATGTCAAACTCTCTGCTTTAGCCCCAGGTGGGCTCCCGTGCTCTGCAGGATGTCCCATGCCAACCGACAGTTTAAGGCTGCTGTCAGACTCTATATGTTATTCTGATGCCTCTCCTGTCCAAGAGAATTGAACCAAATGCCTGTGTTCGCTTTTAGCACTTCAAGGTCCTTTGGATCCCCCTCTAAAAGTGAGAAGCTAGAATCTCAAAGTGTTGACCCGCGTTGGTCCCTGGGTGTGCATTGGAAAGCAGCTCCTGGCTACCCTGTGTAACCCCGTGACAGGCGAACACTGTTGTGTTCCGGGCTCAAGGCCGTGACAGGAAAGGGCTTGATCTTCTGTAACATTGCAGCTTTCATACTGGCTCAGGTACTGTATTGTTCACCTGGCCCCTGTACACAGAACCACTGTAATCCCAAACTTTTCCATCACTGACTTTACAAAGACACAAACCACTCTCTGTTGTTCATGCTTAATAAACTAGACCCTCCAGAAAAACGCGATTATGCGATCGCATGAATTCCCGCATTAATCACCAATATGCCGCTGATTATGCAGGGGTCAATTATTTCCCAAAAGGCCGCCGCATAATCCCCTCAAAACAGAGCATAATTCCCGCAAGAATCTCACATTTCCACGAAAAAAGAGAGAAATATGTGGGTCCCGCTTGATTTCACAATTTCCGCATAAAATGAGAAAACTATAACCAATATAAATGGAGTTGTGAGCGAGTTTTTATGTGACGCCCGGCCTGACGTCATCAGTTCGCGCATTCACACAGACACTAGAAGCACGAGCTGATGCAGAGCGCGGCACCAGTGTTGCCAACTTAGCGGCTTTCTCGCTAAATCTAGCGACTTTCCAAAGCGTCCTAGCGACTTTTTTTGTCAAAAGCGACTAGCGACAAATGTAGCGACTTTTTCTGCCGTTTTGGAGACTGACAGGAAAACTCGGATCATTCTGCTGTTACTGTCCTCAACAAGCAGCAGATGCTGCTGTGAGCTTCCCAAAGCACAGGCTGTCAGTCCAGTAACCCCGCAGCAGTCCCAGTGTCTGATTAAATCCTACTTATCAGATAGGTTCCAGTTTGTGCATGTCAACAATAACTCTTCTGAGCATACTAAAGTTAATCATGGAGTTCCTCAGGGTTCTGTCTTAGGACCTATACTTTTCACATTATACATGCTTCCTTTAGGCAATATTATTAGGAAGCATTGTATTAACTTCCATTGTTATGCAGATGACACACAATTGTATTTATCTATGAAGTCAGATGAAACTGATCAGCTAGCTAGACTGCAAGATTGTCTTAAGGACATTAAAACCTGGATGACTTTTAACTTCCTACTGCTAAATTCAGACAAAACTGAAGTCATTGTATTTGGCCCCAAACATCTTAGAAACTCGCTTTCAAAGCAAATAGTTACTCTGGATGGCATCACATTGGCCTCCAGTACTACCATGAGGAATCTTGGAGTTATTTTTGACCAGGACATGTCCTTCAACTCGCACATAAAGCAAGTCTGTAGGACTTCCTTTTTTCACGTGCGTAATATTGTAAAAATCAGGAACATTCTGTCTCAGAGTGATGCAGAAAAATTAGCTCATGCTTTTGTTACTTCCAGGCTTGACTATTGCAATTCCTTATTATCGGGTTGTCCAAATAGCTCTCTCAAACATCTACAGTTGATCCAAAACGCTGCTGCGAGAGTACTGACAGGAGTTAGCAAAAGAGATCATATTTCCCCTATACTTGCTTCTCATCACTGGCTTCCTGTTAAATCCAGAATAGAATTTAAAATCCTTCTTCTGACATATAAAGCTCTTAATAACCAATCTCCATCATATCTTAAAGATCTGATAGTACCTTATTATCCTAGTAGAACTCTTCGCTCTCAAACTGCAGGCTTACTTGTTGTTCCTAGAATTTCTAAAACTAGAATGGGAGGCAGAGCCTTCAGTTATCAGGTGCCTCTCCTGTGGAACCTGCTCCCAGTTTGGGTTCGGGAGACAGACACCCTCTCTATTTTTAAGACCAGGCTTAAAACGTTCCTTTTTGACAAATCTTATAGTTGGGGCTGACTGGGTGACCCACAGGGGTTCGGCTTGTGTCTTCATTGCACAGCTGACTCCCTCTTGGTCGTCCCTTCGTTCTGCCTCTAGTCATGCTGCTATAGGCCGAGGCTGCTGGGGGACTTTTCTTGACGCACTGAGCCCTTCTCTATCTACCTTTACATTTACCTTTACATTATGTATACCGTTATTGCAGTACATTCACTCTGTTTCCCCCTGTGCTATTTCTCCGAGTGTCCCTGGTCCCAGAGCTGGATGCTTCAGATCTGCGGTTGATGTTCCACCAGCTGGTCCAGTCTCCATCATGTCCACTGTGGGATGCTGCTGCTGACCTTCCTCCAGCCCTCTGCTTCCAACTCTGCATTGCCTTCACTATACTGTTATGCTAACTTACATACTGTTTGAATTTTACTGCTAGCTATATATGGAGTATGTTTAATGTCAGAGCCGTACATCATAAGAGTAAATTATGAGTCAGTTTTCAATGTTAGCTTATACTTTGTCTGTGTCACATATCCTGTCATGCATGTATCCAAATGTGTGTTGTGTTTTCCTTGCTTTCCCACCCCTCCCTCTTCTCCCATCCCTCCCCCTTGCCCTCTTCTGTCCTTCTCAACCCACCCGGCCAGCAGGCAGATGGGTCCCCCCTATATAGAGCCGGGTTCTGCTCGAGGTTTCTTCCCTGTTAAAAGGGTGTTTTCCTTGCCACTGTCGCCTTTGGGCTTGCTCTGGGGGTCAGGCATATGGGTTCTGTAAAGCGTCTTGAGACGATTTGACTGTAATTGACGCTATATAAATAAAATTGAATTGAATTGAATTGATTAGAGGACACATCCCTCCGCGGCCAGACGGCAGGTGAATCACGCATATTTTTGCATATTTTACAACTATTCGCATACTTTGCAACTTTCCGCAATTTCCCTGCATAAAATGGCATAAAAACCCCGCATATTTATTCGCATAATCAAGGATTTTAGCCCGCATAATCAAGGATTTTTGCCTGCGTTTTTCTGGAGGGTCTAATAAACAGCCATTCCATACAGGCTCAATTTCTCATTTCTTTATCAGCAAACATTGTAATCCCTATTACTTTTCAAGCAGATAACTGAGAAACATGTATCCTTAAAACAATTCTAATTATTATACAGTCTACAGTACAGTCTTTTGAGGGAATTTGCAGTTTATATGATGAACCACTATCATGACCACAAATTACATTTCCAAGCCCACCACAGACACTCATTTGTCAGTAACAATGTACCAATCATGTAAATGACGACTGAGATTATTCCAGCCTTTGTGAAGTATTTTCCAAATAAATGATTTTAATGACTTTCTTTGATCTTTAATCAGATTGGGCTACCTCATTACCCCCTTCCTGCTTTTTTAGAGTAACATTGAACCTCATTTCTCCAAAGACTACTTGTTGATTGTGAGCTCAAAGCAGCACACTTGTTTGTTGCAGTTTCACACGCACCGTGGCAATGTTTAAACATGCGGAGGTGTCTTGTTGTTTTTTTCAAAGCCAGCGTCTCACCTGAATAGACTCAAAGTGTCAGAGCATAAGGGACGACTAAAAGGGATCGGTGCACAAATCAGATTCCAGCTCATTTAAAAAAAAAAAAAAACAGCTTACTTGGTGAAAGCAGCCCAGCGAAGAAAGAAAATTGTTTTATGCTTAGTTTTTAAAAAAAAAATTATTGGTGTTTTCTGGGGATTCAAACTCAGCTGCTTCAGCTGAGTTTTTAAACAATAAAGCACAAACTTGGCTACCACTTTATAGTTTTCTCTTTAATTCATCTACAACCATTTCTTTAATCTGCAACATCAAACAGCCTCCATCACACTTGACTTTAAGTCAAGGCTTTTTGCCTTTGTAAAACTCTGCTCTTTCCAGCAGTTTTGTTACCATTTCTTTATTGATTTTTGCAAAAATGAAAATAGAAAAACATCACCGCACCCTCTCCCAAAACTCCCTCAATCTCCCACCTCCCACAGCCTCCAGCAAGATCTCTGGATAATAACATTGGATTTGTATGTGCAGAGTAAACAGAACTCCGACTTAATTAGGTCATACAGCACTTTTTAAATAATTCAAATGATAAACAAAAAGGGAAACGGGTCCAAGTCTATACAAAATTAATATTTCACAGTCTTACAGATAGTTTAATGTAAAAACAATATCATTTTGCTGTAACTTTTAACAAAACTGCTATTTCTAGACAACAGTGGCGTCTTTACGTGAAGCCGTTTAATGAAGTATAATAAAAATACAGGGGGAAAAAAACCTAATGGCTTCTGATGGTGCAATAAAAGACTCAAATCAATAAAGGGACACTTCTTGGAGCGAATCCAACTCTCAACCACATCACTTGGCTCAAATCGCTCTGACACAAAAAAATATGAGCAGACAGCAGCCTAAAGAGAAAGCTAAGGTCACATCCCATAAACACAGTATTGGCTTGCTGAGCTGAACGCTTAAACCCATGGAGGTGGAGAGATAACGGCTACAAGCATGTGGCCAGTTTAGGAGGCAACTGAGGCTTTTTAAATGCACAAGTAATTAATACACGAGGGTTAATGATGATTACACAAAGGCTGGCATTTACTCACACATGCACTCACTTCTCAGTCTTTGGAGAGGGAAGGGAGAAACTTCAAGAAGATCGCACTCTTGGCAACAATTGTAAGTCTTGTCTTGGGTCTGCAGGGAGCTGTATGACACACTGCGTGACAGTTAGCATTTACCGCGGCAAACCACACAGATCACCGCTGTTGAACATGGTGGAAAACGGATGAGCTCCCCTGCATGTTAATGGAAGCTCAGCGGAGGATAAATAATTAAAGGCTGCATTACATAATGGATGAACTTCCTTAAAATGAGCATTGTTGAAGGCGGATAAGAAACCGAAGGGTCCAGAGAGAGTTTGACAGTACAGGGGGCCCGTGGGACTACTCTGGCCAAGTGCGCCCAGGGCTTCGTACTGGCGGCCGGAGATAAGAGGAACATGTCTCTCACACGAAGGAGGGACTGGCATGTGGAAAGTGGGGATGAGAGGTTGGAGTAAATGCGAGGAGAGGAGGAGGAGAGGAACGACGCGATGCAGAGGTGTTTGGCTGGGATCTTGCTGCCTGTTGGCTGCTTGGTTTTTTTTTCATCACAGTTTTTCACCTTGATTAACACTTCAGGAAATTAGCAGGAGATGTGTATAGGGCCCTGGGGCAAAAGAGCCCCTAAGAGGCTCGACAGCGTGCCTGAAATTTGAACAATGGATATAAAAGTGCCCCTGGTGAAAGAACGATAAAGGAAAAAAAACTGGATGGAAAAAGCCTGCACCATAGCAACCACATCTCAAGTGTATGGGCATTTTCTGACCTGAAAAATACACTTGCCTCTATATTTCGCTTTAATAAAGAGCAATTTGGAGGAATAGTGGGTGGATTAATGTCAACATTTCCACTTTATTCTTCTGTGCCATATAATTCACTTGATTCCAGAGATTTTACACCATTACGCTTATTTCACAGCTGCATTTACTTTACAGATTGAGACTTAAATTACTATGCTGCACTAAATAATGTACCCTATGTAGATGCATTACATCTGACAAGCTTGTACAGTGTAATGCTCGGTTATAGATTATAGGTGGGCGGCATTTCTTTGGCGTCATTGGGGATAAAGCTCAAGACTAACATTTTACCATATTTTAAATCAAGTGGGCTGAGAGGACACTAGACATCCACACCTCATATTTGCTCTTATTCTCCTAACCAATCACAGGGCTTTTAATTCAGAGCAGGTGAGTTAGTATTAAGAAGCAAAAAAAGTCTGTGGTGACACAAGGATGTGCTGGTGTGAGTGGTTAAATTGAAGACACTGGACTTTCTTTGCATGTTTGAAGCTCAACTGCTGTTTTTTTCTTTTTTCTTTTGCATTTTCCAGATTTCTGACTACTGCCGTTTCTATTTGCCCAAATGGTAACAGAAAGGATATACAAGTGCTTTAAATAAGCTCCATAAGCAATAATAATAAAATGCTGATTGCACATAAAGGCAGAGTACGCCACTCTCATTGAAATTCAGCAGATTTCTCCTCATAGTTCACTGCATGGCTCTGTAAATTGGATAAAAACAAAATGGTAATGGTGCTTGTGTAAAGGCAGACTACGCACAGGCTATGCTCCGGACGGCCCTACCCATTTTCCTGATGACAGGAGGGAATTTAGAGTATTTTTTAAAACACTGCCCCTTGTTTTCTGCAATGGACGGTTTTTGTACAGCAGGTGAGAAAGCAGCAATCACTCCTGCCCTTCCTATTTCAGACGAGGAATGTTGAGACAGAAGTCATTTTCAGCATCACCAGGCTCTGCTTCCTTGCTCATGGACACAGACCAAGACTCCTTTTGTCCGTCGGTCCCCTCTACACAGCAAAGGCAGCGGGTTGCCATGGACTGTGGACAGGATGGTGTCAGCAGGTGATTCTCAAAGCGGTTCAAAACAATCTAAACAACATACTCCTGAGTTTTTTGTATGCGGTGTTTTGGATGCTTACATGCTGTTTGTTGACATTTCACTGTTGTACTTGAACAGTAAGAAAGAGACGTACACTCCAAGGTTTTTCTTTTGTCATCCAGCTGAGTTGTTAGTGTTGTTGTCATGGCAATGCACATCCACTTCAGAAAAAGCACTGAGAAGAAGGATGTGTTTGTTTTGCTGGTAATGCCAAAAATCAGCAAACTTTAAATGACTTATTCCACCTTTAATACATCAGAAATTATATTTCAGTACGTGTTATGCTGATTTTAAGCAGCAAAAAAAAGAACAAAATTTTTGCATTTTGGAAATCCAGGAAGCAGAACAGCAACATTGGCACTCTGATGACAGCAAATAAAATGATAACTGTCTGTTGTCTCTGTTTTTGGTCTCCACCAGCTCATGAGAGAAGTAGGTGACTCTGTGGCTTCTCAATGTTCCATTCTGTTCACCAGTTTCTCACATGAGTTGACTGCCGTTTGGTGTCAGGCATGTAATATCATTATATAGGAGATTTTCCCCTCAAAATGACTGTTTGCTGTGGCTGAGAATGATGCTAATGAGAGGAGAAAGATTGCACAATTCCCTCATTTGTGTCGATTCTGGAGAAAGCAGCTTATACAGTAAATGGTGGATCCCCTGATTCTCATCCACTGAAATAGCTCTTATAGGAGACATTTTCCGGCACTGAGTGACGATATATTCAAAAATGATGCTGATGGTGGATAGGTTGGCATTATAGAGCTGAACGATCCTCTGTCACTGACAAGCATTGTTGAGGTGTGCATTCTATAAAGCACGCAGAAGGAATATAAAACACGGTGGACATGAGTCATGAGCCACCGAGATCTACACTGAGGATATTGTTTGTCACACACCGCAAGAATGGGAGTGAAAATGAGGTCATGAATATTGTCAAAGGAGCTTATAGAGAAGGCATGACGCCAGTTTGTCAGGTTGTTTGTTTGCCTGTTTTCCCCGATCATGTCTATTTCATCATGCTGTTTTCACAGGCTTCGTACTTGAAAACAAACCGCCCCCCTCCAGATTCTGCAATGAGTGTTTTCCAATATTCAAATCTTGCATCAACTTGATATTTTTTTCTTTTTTCCGCAGACTGCTGGTTGACTTAATGGACTTGGGTTCGTTTTATGTCCCCTTTTTAATGTGCAATTTCTTGCTGATTCTGCAGCCTCCAAGAAAGGGCTTCCAAAGAGGAGAAATAAAAGGCTCGTTTATGTTTCAACTGCTATCCAAGAATCTCTGATATGCTCTGTTATGCCTTAAAACATCTTGATTTTTGTAGGATCCCAAAGAGAGCTTTTTATCCTTTCTTAAATGTCTTCCGTTGAATGGGATGTCTCTGTAGCCTGCTTTTTTGGTGGGCCAGCTGCTTTGCCAGAGAATGAGATCAGTTTCACATCCTGAAAAACCGCTAATTGTCCTTTTATGATGAAGTGACACGTTCAGTTTTAATGCAGTCAAATGGAAAAAATGAGTCTTTGACAGCCAGGAGAAAAGTGACAGTCTTAAATAAGCATCACAGCGTCTGCTTGTTGTCATTTCACCGTGTAAATGCAGTCAGAATGGAGTTTTTTAAGTGCACGCCTGTGGTTAAGTCATCAGGAAGTAGTTATTTTGCAGCCCATGACGTCCAAAATATGTACTGCATGTGCCGATGCTTGTTTGTAGAGATAAAACAGGATGAGTAGTTCTCCTCTCGACAGTCAAATTATTGTTCCAGTGCTTAGCAGTGCATGAATTCCTAATGAGAAGCAAAGCAAACTTGTGAAATGTTTGCTGGAGCATTATTGCTGTAGAATTTAAGAGGTTTGAGAACGAATCAAGACTTAAAGGCAAATCATTCGAATGAATCCTCCAGAAAAATAAAAGTATAGAAGGTCATGCTGATCCCCTGAAATCTAATTTCCCCTAAAGGGAACATCAGAATTATGCTCCAGAAGCACTTTTCTAATCAACTGTAATTACCGGTACCTTTCATACACTTTCTTCACCTCATTTCAGGTGTGGATTACAATTTCTTTCATTAAACCCCTCACACTTTCATTCAGCATGCTATGTGTAATTTACTCTGACCTCTGCTCTGAAGAATAACCTTCATTTCCATACATGCAACCATTAATCCTCAAATTTCCGGATGCCAGAAACTCTGTATATGGCCATTTGAACCAACAGTAAAATTAAAATCCAGCAGCTGCACAACGGTGGTATTTTTGAGGCCATCATTGGGTACATGGTGCCCTTTGTGAGCATTTCTTCCAGAGAAAGAATTTTTCTAATTTTCTTTTTATACACAGTAGCATCTGAGGTGTTCTTTTAACATTTGAAAATAATTTCTTGCAGCACCAGCAGCCTTGACTTTTCTTACCTTCAGTCTAATGTTTTCTCTTACAGAGCACAAGGCAAAAGAGTAAAGGTAGCCTATGCTCTTAATGCGTCTTTTGTCTAAATTACTTGATTTGATGCTTTAAATGACAACAACGAGATAGAATCATCATAGACTATTTTTCTCTTTCATGAAAACACAATTTCTTCTCATTTTGGTTCTCATGTTTTACCTTTCCTCTCGCCCGAAGCTGATAATGGATAAGATTTATTTCGTTGAATAGGTTAACATTTTGAGAAAGAGTCTTATTCCATTTCACGCAGAGAGTGAGATGAGACGATTGATGTCATTTTTGTGTCTGTATGCAAATGAATGAGCTGGAGGCAGCAGGCGGTTAGTTTAGCTGAGCATCGATCAGCAGGGGACATACAGCTAGTTAGTGCAAACAGGAAAAAATATAAAAAGACAAGTTCTGTTTTAATCAGGGCTAGTTCTGGCTCTGCAATTTCACTGTCAGCAGGTTGAATTAATAGCTGGGTAACATGGGTGGTATTTAATGCAGAGGTTGGAGAGGTGGATTTGTAATCAGAAGGTTGCTGAATGGAGGTCAGATACTGGCAGCTCTTCCTGTGAGATTACTTTGTTTGTATGGTCACTGATACACAAAAATGCAACTATAGCTGCACACCAATTGTTCCAATTCATAGGGCAGGTTGTTTGAGTGTGACTTTTCATGGTTGAGGAACAAAATTTACTCAAGTACTGACTTTATTACAAATTTGAGATATTTGTACACTGGAACTTCCATTTAATGCAGCTTTATACTTCTACTCAGATACAAGCTAGAGGCCAATATTATACTTTTCTAATCAACTGCATTTGTCTTTAGATTCAGTTACTATATAGTTACTTCTCAGCTTATAATTTTCATAGCCATCATGTCCACACATCTCAAAATAAATTGTGAGTATTTGCGTTAAACTGCAGGACTGAGTGTTCCTACATGGGTTGAAAACAAATATCTGCTACTTTCCAACCTAAATAAACTATTTAAACCCCACTGGATTAGCTGGAAAATGTCACAAAGCTGAAAAAGAGGGCTGTTTCTCTGAGCTCATGAAAAGTCGGCTTTTTAGAAAATACACGTTTCCCAGTGACGCCACAAATATGATGGGCTTCCAGGAGGAAAAGGCTTTTATTTGTCAAATACATATCATAGCACCAGGAATATCCCCTTCTTGGGCCAGAGTGCAGGGTCGGCAATGATAAAACGCCACTGGAGGCTCAACAGTGGCAGCTTGGCACAGCTGGGGCTTGAACCTGTAACCTTTCAATCAGTATCCCAGAGCCTCTACTGTTGAACCACCACTGTCCATATGTTAGCAGAATATGACGCACTGCTGTAGACAAAATTTCCCAAGTATATAAAGTTGTTAAAGCAGTGGCCTGTAACATTTAAACCAGTAAATTGCAACATACGCATGAATGCTATTAATGCAAAAGCATCACATGGAGCAGTAAAACACTGAAAGGGAACGTTATACTGCACAGTCACTGCTTTAACTTTTCATACATGTTGCAGATAATACTTACGAGGTTTTGAATAGAAGATTTTTACGTGTAGTGAGTGTTTTCACAGTGTGGTATGTGATATTTATTTTCGTGCATGCCTCTTCCACCACTGGATTTTTTCACTAAAAGTGGGATGGTATTTGTTATTTCACTGCCTTTGCATGCTCCAAGACACACACTGCAGTCTGCAACTTTAGATGTGCTGCAACCTGTTCTTGAGTCACACACTAAAAACGGTTCTGGTATTTTCTGTGCCATTGTTCCATTGGCTGAACAACAGAAAAAAGTTTTCACTTACATTTTGATTGGCTGGCCCAGAGTTAGTTATCCCCTGGAAGAATTTCTAGCCCTGCTGCAGCGACATGCCAGAGTCTTATTGTCACTATGCGGATTAAACAAATGAGATACAGGAGGTTATATAAAAAATAAAGGTGCTTGTAGGTATGTTTTTCAGCCAGACTAGCTGTTTCTTTTTGCTTTCATTTGTTAATGCTAAGCTGATGCTGCATTCAAGCTGTGTGGGAGGGAAAGTACTGATCATAGACTGTACATAAAAGATGGACGTAACCTTGAGGCCTGAAAAGGGAAGTCGCCACAGAAGCACCTTAAGCTCATAGTCTTTCTGGTTGCAAAAAAAGCTGCATTGAAATCTGTGAGAAAATGATTTGACTTCTCCCTTGTTCTGTTTCCCCTCAGTAAACCTTTCTTTAATTGGTCTATGGTCTCAATAGCTGATTTGATGACTTACTGAAAACAGCATGGTGTTAATTTTCTAAACTTTGGTCCCATTTAGAGTAAACTAGATAAATCAGGTTGTTTTGGAAGGCTAGATTGACAGGCTGCTCCTGTCACACTGCATGTAGTGTTTTTGATTTCTTCAGTAAGATCCACTGGTCACTTGCTTCACTCAGTTTCAGACACCAACATCGCAACAGTGAAATGCCAAACTCGAGGGTTTGCAACAGCAGTAACCAATGGGTGATGTCACAGTTGCTATGCTAATCTTTTGTATGAAGTCTGTGGTGGTAATGTTAAATATTCTCCTGTTTTACTACAGGAAAGTGTCATTAGATACCTCAACTTGCCGGTCATCTTTACTAAATGTCAGCATTGAACATCCTTTAACGATGACTGCTGTCCATGTTTGCTCATGTTGAAGTCAGATATATTCTGGGATGGTGGTAATTATAGTAACTCAGACATGATGTGAACACAGCCTAAATGACCACCTGCTGATTTTAACTTCATATTTAGTTCACAGACATGAGTGCTGGGAACCTTCTGCTCTTAACTCTTGCCAAGAATTGGAATAAGCTTATGGCCAAAAATTTCTAGCGGTTTCTTTAAGATTCAGCCAACCAATAATACTTGAAAATTTGGATATTTTTTTCCCTAAACTTTCCAATTTCTAAAATGGCGGATAACAGCTTCACATGGAGTCCGATGGCCGGAGGAACCCCGGAGTGCTGATCCTCAGGGGCTGTGGAGAATCAGTCTGACATGCCTGCGAGCAGCACTGTGGGAAAATCAGATGATATTGTTCTGTGCATCTCTTCGGCTTCGTCGGGAACACAGTGAGGAGCATGTCTGCTTCGTTTTTCTTTTTTTAGCGGTACCCTGTGCCTGCTGTGGCACATTGACTGTTTCCTGCGACAGCGTGCAGGATAGTCACAATAACAAGTGATGTGATTGGCAATTTGATTCCCAGCCTGAGCGATTAGCTGTGCGCAGTCACAGACTGTATAAATATGTAAAGCCTCACAAATTGAGAATCAATAGAACAAATATGAAATTCTTCCACCGTCAAAATGTTGTTTGTCGTGCGTCAGCTCTCTCAGACATCACAGAAAGAAAGGATGTCATTTGATTCCCACTGATTCTTTGATAAGATTTCAACCCCAAAACACTCTCCCTCTGGTTTCACATGCGCCTTTGCACAGTGGGGATGGAAGGCAGTGACTGACTAAAATATTATTCAGAGAGTAGATGATTATGCAAGTGTTTAATGCTGCTGTCATAAGGTGGTGATCAAAATTTTCTTTGGATGAGTTATGGAGAGGCAAAAGATCAAATTAGAGATGTTTTATTAGAAAACACAGAGCAGAATCTTGGTGAAGGATTATGGGTGTCGATGTGAAGATAAACCAACAGATCAGCAATTTGTAAGTCACAAAACAGCAAATACAGGAATGAATTCATGGCTTATCTGACTACTGAAATAAAGCATGTAGCTGCAGCCCTGACAGGAATCGAAGAGATCCACACAGATTACACCTGTCCCCAGATCACTGCGCCGTCTTCAAAATACAAATCAGATATGCTAGTCAGATACGAGCTGGCGAGGCCTCTGGGATCATCCAGCAGCACGAGACACAGTTGAACACAGAGGAGGCAGTTCATATTTCTACGTCTGTCACGCAGGTAAACATTCATTCTTTAAACGGTCACATTACAGGCGCAACAAGCCACTTTTCAAATTAAAGCTGACATTCAGTGCACTGTAAATATATGGCCTGCGTGGGTTTTCTTGCTGTTTGGGGGCATTTGTCTGCTACTTTCTGTGGGAGTCTTAGCACAGTGTCTGCATGAATATCAAGATTGCTTCACACATCATCGGCGTTCAGCACCGATGCCTGTGGTGTCTTTATTGATGGCACTTACCTCAGCCTCAGGCTGGATGCACTCATAGGAGACAACTCGTCAAGATGAGTGACAAGTAGTAAGGCGGGACCCTGACCAGCAGAGCGCAGGGGTACTACAAGATGCTGCAAGGTGAAAAGATGCATACTGTAGCTTTACAGTTATTAAAAAACATTTTTCTTTTTAAATCTGGCGTGCATGACACATGAGAAGTGTGTGATTTAATTGCCTGTGGACATTCAGTTAATAGATTTCTTTTCATTCCTCCAAATCCTTAATACAAGGCAAATCAGCATATCAATATCCGGTAATTAACTCATTAATGTTCAGTCCTGTCAGTGGCTAATTTACAGTGGGACCTCCACTACAGCAGCAGCAGCAGAAGCAGCATCCTCTGAGTATTAAATATGAACTAGCAGAGATGCAATGCGGCTGAAGATCCCATTAAGTCAATATATTGAGAGCACCGGTGGGTAAAGGAACAAATACGCTGGAAGGGGAGGTAGAGTTGCTGCTGCCTGTGCTTTTTATGTGTTAGTTAATGAGCATGTTTCTCCACGTGGTCAAAGGAGGACCAAGGTGTGAGCCGCTGCTCACCGCGATATCCAGCAGATGCCTCAGCTATGACAGCTGGTGAGGCAAATGGTCCAGAGTGCAAACATTCAAGGTAATTATGGAGTAATTATCCAGCATTGCTGCCATATGGAAACCAACTGAGTGTCATACATCTTATTTTCATCCGGAAATGGCTCAGTTATTCATATATCAGGGGATGGCATCTTCACACACAGTTTGATGGTGTCGTGATTATAGAGAAGAATAACCTCTCTGTGAATTTATTTGGTGTAAAATCACTCAGAAAATTTGGAGAAAGTTGAATTGTGTGTTGGTGGCAATCTTAGCCCATCCCCGCACTTCATGCCCAGATAGATGAGTCAGTTATGCTAAATAGACTGCTCCCAGATGGACAAATTATTCATGTGAGCTTTAAATTTTGTCGCAGTGCGAGGATACAGGGTGTACGGTCATGCTGACAGCAGGTTTGCAGCTTCATCAACAGGACATGGTGAGGTACTGCAGCAAAGATAGACGAGAGGAAACACCGTCTGCCTCAAGTTAACAAATAGAGTCCTTCATTATTCTTGACGTTACCATCCTCAATCACAAGCAACACAATGTAATTAATAAGCAGCTCTGTTTTCAAACTTTTGTTTATCTGCTTTCTCAGTGACCTCCTCTCCTTCAGGCTATTGTTTCATGTTTATCAATGAATTTTTTCACATCAAAAGTGGACATAATGAACACACAACATCAGCGCAGAGATTCATTTTCCACACTTCTAGCAACAAAACCTCCTGTGAGAACAGCTGTAGATGTAACCCCTATCATTGATCTTGCAAGGCGTAGCCGGAGCTCCCAGCTCGCTGAGTTTTTGATGTTTCTGTGGTCTCTCCACGCTGCTGAAATATCCACCCCCTCCCCACCCGCAGGGCTGAGGAATCACCTGCTCCACTGAAACCAACACATAAATCGCTTATCTACACTTGTCATGCTAGGACTGCAACCATTGCAAGTATTTGTCTTTAGATCTTCTTGGATATCAGCTGTTTGGCTGCACTTGTTCACGCCTGCACAAACAATAAGGATTCACGCTGTGGTGCCAACACACACAGTCTGTAACGTTTACCACACACTCGCATACAACGCAAACATCCCTTTAGGCTTGAATTTGTGTTCTAAAATGCACATCATTGGGCGGATTAATAAAAACACAAGATAGAGGTAATGTTTTGTCTGGCAAGATAGTGGGCATTTTTTAAAGTATTAGGTTGTCCCCCAGAAGGAGATTTAAAGTCATACAAGATCTCTCCAGTCAGCTGCTGCAGAGTACCTGCAAACACGGATGCTTGGATATTGCATCCTTCAAATATGTGGCTTACACTAACACATGAATGCGATTACAAATGGATCTTTCTAGTATTTAGAATTATGAAATATTTGTGATAATAAAACAGGGAAAAGAATCTGAATATTAATACACTATTGTTGCAAGATTGCTTCTTCTCACCAGTTGCGAGTCATAATAGGAAAAGATCCAAGAATAAACCTCAATTCATTATTCACAAATGGAAGTTGGACATATGCAGATCAACAGGAGCCTCCAAAATGTCTTTTAGTGACCAGCTAAGATCTAGGTTTTTGCCCCTCTGGCAAGAATAAATATACAGCTCCCCATTTATTATTTAGTCTTCATGAAAACACATGGTTTGCAACATGCTCTCCTTTGGCCTAGGAATGTGTTGTCTTATTAAATCGACAGCCGTCCCTGGGTGGATCCAAATAGAAGTAGTTTGGACTGACAAATAAGCATTCAACATCGTCTCCTCGTCTCCTTGCAAAGCTTTGCTATGTGGTGTTGAGCATCTGACTTCTGAAAAAAGTAGCAATCTGAAGGTGCCCTTCTTTGCATTCATCACAAGTACGCTGGAAGATGCTGTTATAGATTGATAACCGTTCATAACGGCTGGAGTCCACACAACAGGCACGTAACTTGTTCACCGGGGAGCCCTGGGAGGCCCCTATCTGATGAGTGAAAGAAAGGGGACAGACAGAGCAACAGAGGGAGCGCAGATTGTGCTGGAGATACTGCAGGATTATTGATGTGCTGCAATAAAACAGCAGGAGGCCTGTTAGGACAAGCTTAAAAGTGTGCCTCCATCTCCTTAGTGCTAGTCAATCATAACTACATTTATAGGCAATTAACATTGGCTCGTTGCATTGCAGCCAGTGCATACTGTTCCCTAAAAAGCCCATGTCTGGAAAAAAAGGAATGCTCTAATAACTTTAATTGCAGCTAAAACTTTGCACATGGACAGAAGAAGTGAGCTTTGTGACTTGGATGTGGATCCTTAACACTGCCACAGTTTATTTTTTTTGGGAAAGGCGTCTCATTTAAATATGAAAAAATGGGAGTGAGACCCTTGATATTTAACTGTTAATTATTAAGTAATTCATTCTCATGCTATTCAGCTTTGCAGTAGTAATAGACTAGGAGGGAAATCACACTCGATGGCTGTGTGCAGGGTGTGAAATCAGCTACAGGCTTATAGGGAATTAAATGCACATGTGTCGATTTTGTTGTGTTGTGTGCATTAGACAGGAAGACAAACATGAAATTGTTGAAAAAAACACATTAACAAAAGGTTCCACAACGCTGGCTTCCCTTCTAAGCACCAATATCACAGTTTGCAGTCTGTGATATCACACAGAACCAGCATCAGCATCACAACCTGCTTAATTAAATGTGATGTGAAGTCAGGTGTCAGTCTTTGCTTTATTAGGTGAGATTGAAATTATTCCCTTTAAGAAACAGGATAAACTTGATCTCAAAACAGCATTGATGGATTTTTGGATACTTTGCTGAAGTGATCATTAGTGCTGGGCGATATGGAAAAAATCATATATCACGATATGGATTATTTTATGTCACGATTATGATACATATCACGATATTCCACAAGTTTTTCGTGGACCTTCTTTAGGTGATAGAATATGTTTGTTGTGTTGGCATCGGGTGCGGGAATAGTCTTGTAACATAATTTGCACATGGCCATCTTCTGCTCTGTGTCAGACCTCTTGAACTCAAAATGTAACCAAATCACAGACGTACCCCCTCTTTTTGGTAAAATTACTTCTTCTTGGGCTGCCTGTGTAGCTGTCTGTCTGTTGCAACTCTGGGCAACTACTCTGAAAAACTTCAACCCGTTGCATGTTCATCGTTCAGCACTCATGAGTTAAGTAACGTAAAGCATGTCGCAAACCCGCGTGAGAATCAAAGAACGTAAAGCAGCGTCATGTTGCAAAACCACAAGATGGAGTTTCTTTGCGAAAAATCTTTATTCCTCTTTATTTTCACTTTTATAAACTTAGAGTAGAGTATGCATAGTTTGTTTGTTTGTTTGTTTATTAAGAACCCCATTAGCCTCTGACACAGCTCAGAGGCTATTCTTCCTGGGGTCTTTCTCATATTCATTACAAACAATGCACTTTTATTATATATATATATATATATATATATATATATATATATACACACACACACACACACACACACACACACACACACACACACACACACCTACATCCTTCTTCACACCTATCATACAATTTAACAAAAAACTACTGAGAGCTCAATGAGAAAATCTGAAGACAAGAGAAACAAAAATACAAATACATAGCTGCATATTACAATGTTAACAATTATAACAATTAATCAGTTGATATTTTAATTTACTTAGTTACTCACACTTATTTTCTACCTTTATTTATCTATTATTATTGTTTAAGTACTTAGATTCTATTTTTCATTATTGTTGACTTGACAAATTACACACACTGTTTTAGTGAGTGGAATTTTCAAAGGCAACTCTAATCAACTGATTAATTACTACAATGATAAGTCATATTACATTCATTGTAAGTTCACTTTAGTATTTCTTTTGTGTCCATTACTGTGTAAACAGAAAAAGTTTCAATTTCTTTTGAAAACAAATTTTGTTGTATGTAATGTTTTTTCGACAATATTTAATGATTCCCATACTTCTCCCCATTTTCTTTAATTTAGTGACAAGAAAACACTAATACAATCGTCGTAGGCTATTTAATGATATATTTGCTATAATAATTGATAAAATTAGGTTAGAAACGATAGAAGACAAATGGCACGATAGACACTTTCCTGTCGTTCCTACGATATGTATCGTCATCGTCCACTAGTGCACTAGTGATCATGGTCATGTCATGGTGCCATTTTTCTGTTCCCCATCCCTTGTGTTTCTATCGTTTCATCCTCTGCCATTTGTCTCCTGGTTGTCGCCATTTGTTTCCTCTCAGTATCTGGGCTTGTACTTGTTCCTCTCTGTAGGACACCACCAGACACACCTGAGAGTCATCCACTCCTCACCAGCTGCAGTACTTCTACCCCAGTTCCTGACTCCACTTGTCTCACAGATTGTTCTGCCTGCCTCTGTGGTTGCTTAAACAACCAGATTCTTCATGTAATTGTTACTTCTAAATATCTCTGCTTCCACGTACCTCAGGTTCCAGCGTCTTACAGTCATCTCCTTGCCTGCCATCTCCAATAAACCAAGTTCCAGCCTGCAACTCACTGCATTAGATGCCTCCTCCATCAGTCAGAATTAAGACTCCCATGCCAGCCACCCACCTTCTACAGCCTTGATTCACTCTCCTGGTTTCTAAATGACTCTTACAATGAAACTTCTTCACTGTGTGACTGAGTTCTGCATTTTTGAAATCTCATGGCCTGTAAAAGAACAAGCTGAATCGTATTGAAATATTGACTTTTCTAAAAGTTGGCATTGTGAACATCTTGGCAAACATTTGCCAGCTTACACATCCAGCAAACTTATCTGTCATACTGTCGGTTTTCGCCTCTCCCCGTTTTCCCTTTTGTTTCTGGTGTTTTTTCCCTTCTCCTCCTCCTGTCTCTCGCTAGCTGCAGTGTGTCTTTTTGTGAAACTGTGTGTCTGAGCGGACGTGGCGTTCCGTTCCCTCCTGCAGCTTAATCATCTGCGCACCTGAGGTTCATCTTCCACTCAGGATCAGCAGTATATCAACCTCCGCTTTTCCCCCTTTTCATTCTCTGCCAGATTGTTCAGTCGCCAGCCTGATACTAACTCCAGGCCAAACTCTCTGCTCCAGTTTGCGTGTGCCTTCTAGTCAAGTAATTCTGCCGTCTCTCTGCTTCAGGTTCATAGTCACCCTTTGCCAGATCTGCCAGAAACCCAGCCTCGATCCACACCACCTGCTTCTTTCTCCACCTCCAGCGCAGGTTCCATGCCAACCTGCTCTGCTCAGCATCTTCACTCTCCAGAAATCAACCTACATCTCGTAAGTCTTGCTCGTTCCTTCAAGCCACCACCAGCCTGCCGGCCCACCATCATCGCCGAGCCACTCCAAGTCCACTCCTCTGCACAGTACCATGATTATTTGTTCATTCCTTATTCTCAACATTACGACTGATTCTAATTTATGTTTCTAGAAACCTGAGAAGTCTAATATTCACCTTCCTTTTGAACCAGTCCTATTCTTTCCACATCGGTGTCATCAAACAAGAAATGGTCAACAAATTGAGTTGGTATCTGCTTTTAAATATCTAGGATTTTTAATTGACGACCATTTGTCTTTTAATGAGCACGTTCAATATATGGTTAAAAAACAACAACCTGAAACTCTAATTAGGATTTTACAACATACACAAGTTTTGCTTTTCTTTTTGAAAAATTGGTGGAAACAACCTTGTAGCCTATTACTGACTATGGAGATGTGTTGTACATAAAGGCTTCTTCTTATTGTCTTGGTATGCTGGGTAGAGTGTACCATGTGGTCCCCTTGCTCACTGTGTACTCTATTCCTATTCTCAGGTTAACTGGACATCTTTAAGTGCCCGACGTCTAAGTCAATGGTATGTGCTTGATTACAAAACCATTCTGGGTATTGTTACTTCCTATTTGTCTTGTCTTTTGGAAACATGGAAGTCACAATCTCTGATCTATGGATACTCAGCAGTTTATTGTCTCCAAAGTTTGATCTGAGCTGGGCAAGAAAGCATTTAGGTTTTCAGAATAAATTACAGTCTCAACTTCAAACCTTTGTTACACTGAAGGAGTTTAAAGTAACGGTGAAATCATTACAGTCTGCCTAGTCTGTGCGCAAGTGTTATATGTGAGCAAGTTTTTAATGTTGTTCATTTTATCTGCTGTTTATTGCTGTTAATGTGACTGTGCTGCTGCCTTCTGGCTAAATAAAAATAAAATGTGAGGCTCTGTGCAGATGTCCACATATGCTCCAAGTCTTGGTGACTTTGAGGTCACTATGCTGCAAGGAAACTACCTGCAGAAGTGTTGAAAGAAGAGATTTGTGTCATTTTAGGCTGATTTGTAGATTTCCACAACATGGATACGTATTTGTGTTGTAATGAGGATTAAGTGGTGTGTAGATGATGGATGGATGGATGGATTTTTCAAACATGTCATCCCAGCAGCCTAGAAAGTAGCATGAAATGAACAATTAGCATCCACAAGAGAGTATGATCAGGCCTTTAATCTGTCCATCACTGCTTGCTGAAGTTGTTCTGAGGATATGTTCACGAACAACAGGTTAAAGAAAAACAGCGTTTACATCAAATGCTATTCTCCATCTAGTGCCGACTGATTGAAGCAGCTACGGACAGAGAGGCTTAAATTGCCTTTTTACTAATTTACACTTTGATTAAAATGTGATAAAACAGCGACTCCTTCTTTATCAGTTGGCAAAGTGTCTGTTTTGAATTAATGCGGATCAGGAGTCAAATTACCCCGATAGGAATTAATCAAAACTTTCTAGGAGAAGACAAGAGTCAATGAATCAGTCACTCTAGTCCTGGACACACAGTCCTTCTGAGCACATAAGGACACACAAGGACATCTCCACTTCTTTCATTGCTGTGCCATTCAATTTTCTGGAAGCGGTTAGACAAGTGAGATTGTGCTCTTGCTGTGAATGTGAGAGTGTTTTTTTTGTTTTGCAGTTGCTTTCTCATTTCACCACTTGTTAGTAGCGTATGTTTGGAATGTAGATTCCATTTATCCCAAAATATTGAACATCAAACGTGCTGTTTCCTTCCTTTTCCCCTCTCTCTGGTTGTCACTGTGGCCCATACCTTTCGATTACATCTGTACTGTCGCCAGTGAAAAATATGCAATTTCTCTCTACTTTTACGCTGACTGAAAAGAGGGTATTGAGAGCTTTTAAACATTGCAGGGCCACTGAAAGCTCTGAGACTGTTTTATTAGACTTCTTTTATCATTCAGTCAAAAGTATTGGCAATGGAAATTATAATAGTTTTCAGTCTTGCAAACTTTTTTGGCAAAACAACATTGATTTTGAAATAATTGTTTGTTGAGCAATGTGCAAAATGTCCTCCCCAAGGACACTGGAATCGTAGCAATTTTCCTAATTGTCTCACGTCTGCATTAGAGTTTTAAGCTCTATTATTTTATTCATGCATCGCTTTTGTCATTTTTCATGCGTACACCTATTGTGACTTAACTAATGCCAGAAAGTATACTCATATTCCCATTTTTAAATAGCCTATTTCACAACTTTGTCACTTAACCTTGAAGGTGGCCATCTGGATAATTTCCACATGCTCTTGTCTATGGATATTGTTATTGGACAACAGGTTTTATAAGTTTGTTCAAAAGTAGTGCCTAAAATTACCCCGACTACAATCAAAAATATTGTAGCTTCTTTTTTTTAAAAATGTTTTGCCAATAATGCTGTGGTGGGAAAAGAGTTTGGTGGGAAAGAAGTTTTTGTCATCGACTATATTCCATGGCAATGTTTTCTGAAGTGTAGAAAGTGCTATATCTTTGCACTGAAGACGTGCAGTGGCATCAAGTTTATTGTCTCCAGGATGCTCCTTTGCAAGAAGTGCATCAACTGGAAGATGTGGTTCTACCCCATGAAGCAGATAATATGGGGAATAGCCTGTTGTTGCATGTGCTGAGGTTAATTGATTATTCTAAATTTTCCCATAGATGTGAGTGAGAGTGTGATTGTTTGTCCTGCTTGAAGTTACTGTATTGTTTTTAAGTTATTCTCTTGTTTTTCACTGTGAAGCACTTTGGTCACCCTTTGGGTTGTTGTAAAGGCCTATAGAAATAAACTTTGATTGATTGATGAAGGTGGTAACAGAAGTGTTGGCTTTTGAACCTGGAGACCAGAGTTCACAGGCTGAGTGAACTTTAGGCCATAAAAGCCTGAAGGTTGAGGTTTTGGAATGATGGTGATTTCAGGATTCGGGTCCTTTCAAGTTGTTCAACCCTGGTCTTTAGATAATCTTTATCTAAGTGCCAAGCCATGACTGTGCTTTGGTCTCTGTCAGATATTGCTTTAAAAGAGAGCACGCATTAAAGTTGCTTTATCAACTTTAATGAAATGTGTTCAAATTGTAGAATATTGCTGCCCAGATTTGGAGTTTCTGACCCCAGTACCTCATTGAAGATGTTGGTGAGCAGTTCTCCAATTTAAGAATTGAGCCAGCAGGTGCTGTTACAGAGCAGATGCAACACTATTGTTTCAGCCTTTGACTGACTGTGACTACTTCAGCTTTTACCAGACTGCAGGGAAATTACCTTTGTTCCTCAAATTAGATCTTTAGAACAGATTGTCTGCATTGTTATTTGCAAGTGATCAGACTGGATTTGTGTCCAGACCTGACCAACCTATCTGCATGGGTTGCTGTGGTAACGGTGTAGGAGTCAGCTACGATGAGCTGTAGCCTTCTTTCTTCCATAAATTGTTCCATTCTTGCAAGTTTCTTCCAGCTTTCGTTGTACAGAAACCTCCCACCGAAGAGCCAACCGACAGGTTATTTTGCTGTCTGTTCACGGATTGCTGTTCTCCATATAGCCTTCTATAATGCTCTGTTAGTAGCAGCATGGAGTCTGCTCAGCACTTCAGACACTCTGGATGTGGCAGCATCATTGTGTGTTGCAGTGCAAGCGACACAAAAGACACTTTGAAATCCGATTTGAGCAGCCAGAGTGTCCGTACAGATGCACGCAATCATCACTCAATTCAGCTTTATTCATACAGCACAAGATCAACAATAAAAAAAACTCCAAGTGCTGAAGATCACAAATCAGAGTAAAATTCATAAATTAGGTCAAATTAATGAATTCAAAACTAATAGTAAAAACACAGCCAGACTTCGAATATGAGTTTTAACTTTTCTGTTTAAAGATTTACTGATTTGAAGTAGAATCTTAAAATGATTTCTGAAACTAAGACACAGCCAGTGCAGGGATTTTAACAGATACATGTGCTCTCCTCTGATTGGAATATGAAACAATCTCCAAATGTGGGTTGAAATTGATTTGCAAAACCCGCATTTCATGTGAATTTTTTTGCGGTCCAGTTTTTCTGAAGTAAATCTGGATATCAACCAAAACAAAAGTATGACCTTGTTGTCTACACAAGACCTTACTCACTACTAAGTGGGTCTGGGGTCTCAAGGTGTTGCCACTATATCAGCTCTTTTACTATGAACTTGATGAATGTGTGCTCAGGTTAGCCCTGGCTTTAATGTTTAGGCTTCCTCCAACAAAAATATCCAAGGGAAATATAAATCATGTTAAACTGCTGCTGTAAAATTTGGCATCTTTCAAGGTTTGTTTTTTAGCCTCTGTAACGGAAATGTGTTGTCTTGCCAGTTGCCGTCTCGCAGCACCGTCCTCCCCCTCGTAGAGCAGCTGATATATGTGATTAGGTTCCAAAATAGAGCATGATGTTTGGAAAGTGAGAAATGTCAGCAGCTGGCGTAGTGATCCTCAAGTCATTGGTATTGATCAACAACACTGTCAGCTGCTTTGCAGATGGATGATGGTCATTTAGCGCCCGGGGCCAGTAAAAATCTTAGTTATTGCTCTTTAAAACGTGGCTATCTACTCCAGGGTTGCTGGAACAGTCTAAGAGGAGCTGACAGAAGAAAATACTTCTCACAGACTCGGTGTTTCTGTGAGACGTGTATGTGACAGACAGTGAGTGAGATGTTAGTGAATTATGAAAGGAAAGGTCGGGGGTTAGAAGATGTGGGCCTTGGCTCTTCTACTCACTCGATGATAGACTGCGACCCGACTTGTCAGAGGGGCTGGAGGAGGCAGGATAAGCATCCGGCTTTTTTTTCTCCATGTTTATTCTGCCTTTGTTGCACCTCTACAGTGATAAATCGCGAAGCAGATTCAGGTGTCCTTTGCTGGGTAATATATTCAGTTATTTTATGAGTTAATCTATAGCTATAATTTTTATTCTGTCTCATTTACATCTAGTACATGCCTACCTAGCATACAGCAATAATTGTGGCATTCAGTGCTATGTGTCGTTTCATCAGAAGCAGTGAGTGTGTGTGTGTGTGCATACACGAGGGAGAGAGAATCACACACCCCTGTCATAAGCACCAGCAGGACTTCTTTGACAAGGGCAGCAGTCTGTAATTTATTCTGATGGCTCCCCCCTCCCTCTCACAGCTACTGAAGGTCATCCTCCACCCTGATAAGAAAGCTGAAAGAAAAGCATTTTCGCAAGTGATAATCAACTGCTTATTCCCTTCAAATGCCATGTCCGAGAAGTGGCTGGCACAATTTTGCTGTAATACAAGCTGTCAGGTGGTTTTGTGTTGCTCGAGGGGGATTTGCTGCTGTAAGGTTTCATTGGGAGGGCTGACAAGCTGAATTGATCGAGGTTGTTTCAGTCTAAAAGAGCAGCAAAATGCAACATAAAAACTGATAAACAATGACTGAGCAAAGGAGATGGCGTTTTATAAAACAGACAAATTTGCTGAGGTATATGTCCGCTTTATGCCGAAGTGTTTAAGTGCTTTGGAGGCGACACTATCTTGGTTAGTTTTATAGCCACACTCATCCTCATCCTCATGGTACGCTTTCTGACAAGTTATGAGCCTCAGTTAGACGTTACGCCATCTAAATATTTATTTATATGCTGCCAGTCTAGAGGAATAACGGCGTATTTGAAGTCTCCTCTGAAACTGAGCAAAGCCAAGTCTTTACTCTGGACTGAGTTTATGTCGGCGAGGGTAGAAAATGTCTCTCACAGCAAACACGACTGTGTGGATTCAATTCAGGATCGATTCCTTAAAAACCACAAAGAAGCAAAGCGACTTCAAAGAGGAAGGCAGATGAGCTACACGAAGAAGAGCTGCAGGAAAAATTGACAGGATGCCTGGGATCCAGAGAAAACTTACAAGTTATTCCAAGGGGCCAGATTACTTCATATATACCAGCATTTTAAAGTTCCTTTGAGAAGCATTTTGGTTCCATCAAGCTGCTGAACCTTTACCTCAATGGCTTATGAAAATGGTAAACCTTAAATCTCTTCAGACGTACGTTTGAAATGTTATCTTCACTTAAACATAATATATACTCGCAACTACTGCCTAAAGCCAGACGTGTTTAGATTCATGTTGGTTTATTTATTGCCACTTTTACTTGACTCTGCCTCAGGAAACTTTTTAAACTTTCAGGAGATGAAAGTTCACTTGCATTCGAGTTGCATTCGCGGTCACCTTCCCGATGTTGCCATGGTGACATTACCACTTTAGATTTCAGCAAGTCCCACAACAGGTCATTGGTCAACGCTTTCCAAAACGACCCATAATAGTGACTTAGAATATCGCTCACGAGCATTTTCCAATCTGCTGCCCTCATAATAAAGGTCTAAGAAAGTTTAGCAGCTAAAACTTTTTGTGCAGACGCCGTTGGAAATCTTAAATCTTGGCATTCTCAAACCAGTAAAACTTCAGATGCTTCTTTAGCAATTAAAGATGTCCTCTGGTGCCTTAGCATATCCATACGGTGATGTTTTTTTATGTGCTGGAAGACATATTATGGGCAAAATGAGCAATCAACACCACAGACTGAACATTTCTACCTTGAAACTGCAGTGTACTCATGACAGAATCAAAACGGTCAACAGAATTTTAAACGTAACAAACCTCGACAACCAACATGCTGAGTGACTCTTTCTGCATCACTCCTCTTCTTCAGAATCAGTTTCCAGTTTGAACATATACACTATGGCTGAGTTACTTGCCATTGTGTAGTGCAGTGTAGTTTTCCCGTGTCTAAAGAGTTCTGGGTGAACTGGTGTGCTCGAGCTGCAGCATGTGTGGAAGGTTAGATTTCCAGAGAAGCAGGCACTTCATGATCTGTACATTCTGAAAATTGCAGTATAGAATTACATGTAGGCCATTTTAAGGCACGAATGGTTAATTTTCACGAGATAAAGCTTCTAAATATGTACTTTGATACGCAGAGAAGAGTCTTTATGGGTTTAATCAGTGACCAGAGAAGGACTTTAATGTTGAGATCAGAAGGTATTCTTTGATGTGCTGCTTTGCTGCTCTAACACTCTTTTCTTTTCTATATACTACCAGTCAAAAGCTTTGACACACCTTCTCATTTAATGTTTTTTCTTTATTTTCATTACTATTTGCATTGTAGATTCTAACTGAAGGCATTTCACTTAAAAGGAAATTTCTTGCCTTGTGTGTGGACAAAAATCTAGTTTTGTAGCTTCTGGGTGTTTCTGTGCATTAGTTCCTCCCCACTGGCTCTGCCTGTGGCTTCCTGCTCGATCCATAGAATTTACAATGGGATGAAGTCATGAAAATAAAACTTATTTGTCTGTGCATTGAGGAGGTTTTACAAATATCAAACGTCCATTCATCAAAAATTCATAATACAGTGAGCAAAAATTGACTGTGTTTGCAGTTTGAAGTGTTCTGGCAACAGTTTTACAGAAACCTTCTATTTTATTAATGTGGTCTGTTAGGAAAATTCTTTTCAAGCTGGAGGGGATTAATTTGTTGCAGTACTTTAATTGACCACTAGGGAAAGTGACAATAGATTAAGCTTTTGTTACACATCTTTGGTTTTTTACACTTCCCTGTTTACATTAGATTGCTTTTAGAAAATCCGACAGAGGAAAAAGGAATTAAGAAAAGGCTTTTATAACACGGAAATGTTCCATATAGATAAAGAAGACATTTTCTTTGTTCCAGGTTTTCCATGCTGGAAATGTTAATATGCATAACAGTCTCTGTGCTTGTGGGATTTTTCCAGTAAGCCATTTGCGATACTGAGTTTAAAAGCAAATATGAAAGTACACAGAGAAAAAGCTACATTGTTTCGTTATATAAGCCTGAGATAACAAGAAGCACTGCAATAACATGGCCAAGTGGACATGACACAGAATGAGGTGAAAATTATTCTTATTGACTTTGTCTTCCTGTGTAATTATTAAGTGTTATATTTCTTCGTTTTACATGCACCTTGATGAAAACCTGTGGGAGCAAGTATCACACATTGATTAGCACTTGTATTTGGGTCCATTCAGCCTCTAAAGCAACTTCCACTTACAGTTTAAAAGGCCATCACTATTCAAACGGAACTTATGTTGCAATTATTTCAGCCTCTCAGAGGAATTTCCACTTTTTTTATCATGAGTATTTTTGCAGTGGATAATTTTGATATGAGCTAAAGTATCCTGTCTCCTGCAGAATGGTGACACATTTCCATTGTAATAGACAAGAAATCCTGGAGGTATCTTCAAGCTGTGCCAAACAACTGTCACTTTTAATGTAAAAGTAGCTTTTGCTCCTATTTTCTCACAGAATTCACCGTGTAGTAGTTTAATGACGATGAACAGAAATAAACCTAAAAAAATATATTATTTCATGTTGAATGTACATTGCAGCAGATGATTTGTGCCACATTAAAATGTAATAAAAGCAATGAAACATGGAGTAAAAATGCTGTTAACAAAAAGTAAACGACAGAGTATGACTCAAACAAATGGGAAGTATGTAAACGTTCTTATCCACGTTGAAAATTCAGCTCTCAGTGGAACCTTCACTGGAGCTTTACTGTTGGTTGACGACAAAAAAAAAGCCGTCAGATGCGATAGCGATCTCAAAAGCCATTTAGCTGGACAAATAGAGAGGGGAATGGTAAATATGGAAATGAACTGCATATAGTTTGTGTACCACGCATGCTTGTACATAACTTAATAAAAAAGAAAATCTAGATAAAGTGATTTTCCTCCACCTTCACTTCCACATAAAAAACATGATCAAGTTGTCGTCGTCGGCAAAAAATAAATAAAAATGCATCTCTGAAATTCAAAAGAAGCCACATCCGCTCTGATGTGACATTTTATTGCTTACATGCAAACAGATGCAGGGAGCACCTGGACAACAACAAATTCCATTCAGGTGCTTTAAGAGAGTCCAGCAGCAATGTAAAAATCTCTTTTTCTGGCTAAACTAAGTGCGTTGGCCCACTGTCAAGTGTTGTGGCAAGTGGGAGCTTAGCAGAGAGACACAGCACACGCCACAGGCTCCTCTTACAGCTGAACATGCTGTTCCTCACACCTTGGTCTCCAGTCTCCTCTCTGCACAATCTACACTCTTCTCTGAGGTTTACAGCGGGATGGCCTCAGACTGTTTACGATTGGCAGCGCTCCATGTTGGAGATCATGTTCCACATCTAATGGAAACCAATACAGCTGCGGTATACTGTCTTGACCTTATATCAGTGCAAAATCAAAACAGCTCTTGACTTTTAAGATGCATTTCAGCCTCCACATGTGTTTTTGCCAAGTGTGTGGACCCAAGTGGTGTTACCGGGAAAGTTGTCGAAGTTTCTTAGGATGTCTTGTGGAGCAGAGCAGGCATTACAAAAGCTTTTCAGACTTCTGTATTCTCCCCAGAACTTTGATATAAAGAAATCCGGGCCAGGCTGTGTCGACTCGGAGAATTACGTCTCGGAGCAGTTTTGTGGAGGCCACTACCTCGCACATACCAAATCAAATCAAGCCTGTCAAATTGGAGCTGCTCGATTCCCGACCAGTCCCAAGCCTCAGTGTGTCGGACTCGGCTTCACCTCCCTCCCTTTCCACAGCGCAGCCGGCTTCTCGTGTGCTCTAAGCGCTGTCATTACAACACAGTCAATATAGTGAAAAACCCCTGTACTTCTGCTCTGTGGAGCAACCGGGAGCATACCAAGCAGCTACTGTGGAGAAACGCTTGGCTGTAAATTAATGTAGATCGCGGGTGACTGAGTGTTTAACGGTTTGAAATCCAATAGGTTGGAGTCTTGCGCATATTGAGCTTTCGTGGACGTTCATTTCATGGCTCACCTGTGTGCAGCTTGTCAATAATAATGATTGTTCCTTTACAGACAGCATGTAAAACTGTAATTACCTGTTAAACTTAAGTCAAGGTCACTTTGTGGTAGATAATAGTTAACAAGTCCCAAGAATCATCCCGCCAGGATAAAAAGCGGCTGCACTCATTGAAATTATTGATTTAAGGCAGATGAAAAGCAGAACAGACAACTGCAGCACAAAGCAAGATCTGTTCTGTGATGTCCGTCTGTTCCACATGTCATTCAGAAGGAAAACGCATCAGACCTTTGGTTCCTAATATTCCCTCCACCCCAAGAATACATAACCTTGCCAGCAAGTTGATTTCTCGCGATATTTGTGAGTTCACAAATCTCTCAAGAAACCATCTTGCTCCGCTCCCGCATTCACTGTTCGTACAGAACCAAGTTGGCATGGGCCAATCACGCAGCAGTATTCGTGTGTGGGGCGGGATATACGGGTGTGAAGACGACACCAAGCGCCAGTAAATCAAAACAAACATGGCAACGGAGGACAACGATCGTGTAGATGCTGCTATTAAGTCAGTTTTAGCTGTATCTCCTATCGCTTCTTTGAAGGAAGAACAATGAGAGGCAGTTTGCGCATTTCTGGATGGTAAAGATGTTTGTGCTTTTTTACCTACGGGTTTTGGTAAGAGTTTAATCTACCAATTGGCTCCGCTCGTTGTGAAGATCCCGCGATTGGCTAAAAACAAACCTGTCAGAGTCGGGACATACTGTTGTATTGTCCAATCCGTGCCTCTTTCCTCCGAACGGATTGACATGGAGCGGTCCCAGATTGATATTGTGGAGTACTATCAAATACTACACAATTATTAATCTGGCTATTGCCAGGTTAAAGAACACACAAGAAAACATAGAATTTTCAATACAGTGCAGTCCAATACACCACTACTTATAACTTCAATAATAAACAAAATATTCACAAAAACTTAAAATGAAGATGCATTTAAAAGTGGAGTTCCTGTATTGGGTTGGATTGTTTCTGTTCCTAATAAAGTGCTCAGTGAGCGTATAAAACAATATGTTGAGCTAATTATTTGTTGCTTTAGCATCTGTTCTGTTTCCTGTCCTGTTTTTCTCAATCGTAATGAGACAGACACATTATTGGATGTAGCATTCATAAAATATTCAAAGCCTCACCTTCTGTTTTACACGAATGTAATAATTTTTATGTAGAGTTGCTAGGATTTACTTATTTATTCATTTATTTTTACAAAAATGGAACACATGTAGTCAAGTGTCTAAAAGTAGCCTGTTTTAAAAGGAATATAATAAACTACTGAGCTGAACTGTGTTAATATTAATGAATGATTTGTTGTGTTCAGTTTGCATTAAATATGCAGTTACTGATCCTCAGAACTGAAATGCGTATAAGTTTGCAGACTTCCACGTTCACTTTCAATTACGTATTAAACTTAGAGGAAACAGTTGCTGTGAATCTTAAACACAAATATGATTAAAATTTCAAAACATTTAAGCTACAGTTTGACTAAAAATTTTAAAATTTTGTTGTTTACCTAACTGAACTAAACTTTCTGAATAATTAGTTCATTTCACGGTTACTCAAAAATGGAAAATTGAGGAAAAGAAGTTGAGAAAATTGAGGGAAAAATCAGTAAACTTAAAATATGCAACTATATCAACACCTCTCCGTTCTGGTTTGTATTTATATTTCTACTCATTTTCCTTCATTCTTGAATTTTACTCAAAGATCTTATAATTGTGACTGCTGCAGTTTGGGACACTTTTGCACCAGAGTTTGTGGAAAGAGGTGCAATCACATTAAATTTGGCTATCAAACAGAATGATCTATTTTCTGTTCTGCCACTCCCAGTGCTCCTGCGATGCTTGTAATGCTCCTTGGACACTCCTCCGCTGTGTCAAAAAGGCAGCCCCTTGACTTGAAATTAATTTTGATTAAGGGAAACAAGTCCCAAGGAGCCAAATCTGGTGTTTATTGAAGGTGGGGAGTGATGACTTTGTTGTAGTGGCCAAAAAAAACTCTTCATTATCAGTGCACTGTGACCAGGCACACAAGCCAGTTGGAACACTCACATGCCATTATGCCCCAACTCTCCTAATCTTCTCTTTCTGACATCTCAGGATGCAACAGCAGAACTCCAAGAAAAGAACAAGCATGCTCCTGGTGCTTTTGACTGAATGGGCCTTCCCTTGTCTTAGCAACTGCAGCTATTCCACTGTGACAACTGTTGTTTCTTCTCCTGATGGTAGCTGCAGACCACCTCCTGTCACCAGGGATGATCCTTAGCATGAATGCAGTGAGAAGGGCAGGATTAGCATTGTTTTTGTTATCTGAGAAATGCCATGTCAACATGTCAAATGCCATGGTGCCACCTAGTTGCACCAAATCTGGGTCAGCTGGTGTTGACAACCACCTGATAACGTCATATAGTGTGTGAAATGTTTGCTATTTTTGGCGATCAGTGACATGTTTTCCAAAGTTTGCTCGTCTCTATTTTTCTTAGGGTCCAAACTTTCCACCTGTTTTTGTCCATATTTGTTTTTGTTTTGTTTATCCAGCAATGTCTTTTTTTTTTTCCAACATACATGTCCATATACTAAAAAAATCTATTCATCATTGTCCCATAATCAGCATCAACATCATCTCCCATCTTTGGCACAATCTGTGTCCCAAAGTATGTAAATTTCTCTAATTGAAGAACCTTGAGAGCTGGGCGTCTTCTTTCCGTTTCATTAAGGAGTAGTATTGCTTATTTGGTTTTGTTTACTGTCTGAAATGGCACCAAATATTCTTATTAACTGTGGTAGAGCTGGCGATGATTCATTTAGTTTTGCGATAAACAAAATTATGTCGTCAGCATGAAGTGACAGCTTATGTTCAGTGATTCCATGAGTTTGTGGGTGCGATCGTACAGCAACTGCAACAGGTATCTTTTGCTAATGTGAACAACCCTGATCACTGCCTCTTTTGATCCTAAAAGGTCGTGAGATGTTTCTCTCTGTGTCAAGATTTCTGCTGTTGGCATTTTATAAATCAGAAAACCCACGTTTGTTTTGGTACAAATATAATCACACCTGCCTTTCCTATTGGATTTTTTTTTTTTTTTTTTTTTTTTACTGCCCTGGCTCCAGTTGCTGTACTGACCAGTGGTTCAATATGTTGTCTTGAGAACTCTTGAGTACTCTGGTATACAGTTTATGAATAAAGAACCCAACAAACCTGAGCAAGTTCAGGATTTGTTGAATTCTTGAGGAAAAAAGCAGAACTTAAACTACAATTTCTTACAATGATGAAAAAACTCATCAGTGATTGATTAAAGATTTACAGAGGTATTTATCAGTTGGGAAGCTGAATTAGCTAGAATCCAGAGGGATAAAATCAGATGTGAAGCATTTCAAAATCAAATATATTCATATCTCTTTGCTTTTAATAGAACAAGGACTTAGGCTTTAAAGGTAGACTAGGAAATAATTGGTGAATATGGCTGCTTGTCCTTGTTTAGTGGATCTAATTCCAAATAAGAGAGGATCTATTTCTCTTAATACAAGTAGGTAAAAAAAGTTCTAATTAAGCACATGCATGCAAATCCAAATCAAATTTAGGCACTGTATAAATCTATAATATTTATAATAAACTCTATTATGTTAACGATTCAACCATCCAGGGACAAAATAAAGTTTCTAAGCCAGTATGTTACATTATTGCAGAAGTTCCTTCATAAATATACTTCATAAATATAGATTAATATTCACTCCCTCATTGTTTGTATCTAATTCTGAGACTCTTTTGAGAGCTGCACAGAATAATTTGATTAAAACTCCATAACTGATGCTGCGAGCAATGCTCCATCCAAACGGGAGCATGCATCTTTAATTCAGAGGACAATCATGTCTTTAATGTGATAATGAAGATATTGACCAAGTGGTAATGAAGCAGATAACTTACACGTAGATAAAGCAGAGGTGCTCAGTATTTATATACTAATTTATGTATGTATATACCAGAATATGCTTATGTTGCTTAAAGCCAAAAACTAATCAATATTCATCGCATATCCTTTGCTTGTTTGCATTTTTTGCCCTCCTTAATAAACAAACAATAATAACAAGCTTAGTGCTAGTTTCAGGATCGGGAGGATGATGAGTAGAGCAGCAGAAAGTCTCAAACCCACGTAGAGTTTGAAAGAGCACAGAGGGAGGAGGAGACAGTCAGACAGAAACAGGGGATCATCTTTCATTCAGACCTATTTTCTTAGTGATCTTAAAACTCCTTTTTTGGGATCACACTGTCAGCTCTGCTCCAGTTTTCTGTTCGGAAACAAAGTAAAGATGTATATTCTATCCGTCATCATCTATCCTACAGTTAAAATGTCACCTTGCGTGTAATCCAACCACCTGGAGCCAAGCAGATTAAAGTGGATTTGCAAAATTACTTAATACTAAAAAGCATGAAATAGTGATCAAAGTTAAGCTTTGATGTATCATGTGAAATTGATTGTTTGCTTTCTTTTTGCTGCATTTTAAAGTTTTTTTTTTTTCATTTTTAAGGGAATATAATAAAGGAAAGATTGACATCACTCTCAGCAGGATCTGCCACCCTGACTGTGTCAAATGGTGACAAAATCTGCCACCCGGGTCCTCTAAAGCTAATTAATTATGACATTGCATCTCATTTGTTTAATCAGTACAAACATTAAAAGTAGAACAACAAATTGTGGTTTGACAGGAGTCATGATGCCAGCCTATTTCTTGACAGGAGCAGAGTCTCCACTGGCGACCCGTTATTTTGCACATTTATACAGATTAAACGAACAACTTAGAATGTGGTAATTAGTGAGCTTTAACTGTGATAGTTCCAGCACCAAAGACATTCCCAAATACAATGAGAAAAAGAGTCTCTTTTTTTGCAAAGGAGAAATTACGGTAACACAAAAACGTAGAGACAAAGAGCAGATTTGAGGTTGAGGTTTTGGGTGTGATAAGAGCTTTAGAGTGCATAAAGAGGCTTGTCTTACAAAGCAAGCTTAAGATTGGCTGATGTCGTGACTGATTTTAGCCCTGATAATGTGTAAGACACTCACAGGAATGATCAGCTTTTGTCTCGGTGCTCACAGGGTCTGCAGTGTAGCGCCCTGCAAGAGAAAAGTCTGAACAAGTCCTCAACAAGCAGTGAAACACAGAAGTGGGATGTTAACTGAATCCAACAATAAGTTAGGAGTGTATAGTGGGTCTACACTTGCAGTAAATGGAGCTCTTTAAGAGCAACTGATAATACATTGAGGGATGTTGTAGGGTAAGAACAAAACAACAGGGTCATGCAGACCTTGGTCTTGGCAGAGGCAAACCTCTAAGGAACAAAATAGCAGCCCCAGAAAGTGGAAATTGATTGCAGAAAAAAAATCCATCACCAAGAGAAAGTGGCAAAGAGCAAATCGTGCCAAAGCAGGCCAGGAGCAAAGAGTTTAAAAAGTGCAGAAACCCACAGGCTCAGGTGGGAACATATGTAGAGTGTGGAGACATCTGATTATTTGAACAGAATATGGGCAGCCAGCATCTCCATAATTTCCTCTAGTGGCTTACGGCTTTGCCTCCATGTTTAGACAGCAATATAGACACACAGCTTGTCAGGTTGCAAGGTTAGTTTTTCCACTTCTGAGCAAGATGTGCTCCGTCGAGCACCTGATCATTTAAGTCCTTGACTGCAGCAGCTGAGAGTAAACAAATGTGAATGAATTATTAACCTGCAACAAATTGGCAATTGTTTGTGAGGGTAAATACGGAAGGAAATAAGTAAAAGGAAGAAGCGGCCTGTAAGTTGGCAGGAGAATGAGATTGCGACTAAATGAGAGACTTGAAAACTTCTACAGCCTCTCCAGCACTATTACTACTCCGTCAAGGAACGCGGAGCAGTGTATGTGATGATCGACACTGGTTTGTCCGTTTGCAACATTACCAAAAATGGATTTGGATGAAATTTTCAAGGAAGGTCTGAAATAACACAAGGTCCAAGTGATTAGATTTTAGCAGTAATTCAGCTTATAGTCTGGATCCACAAATTTCTTAAAGATTTCTGTATCATTGTGAGAATGTGGCACGGCATCACTGTAACTATGACAACAAGTGAACACTACGTCAGCTGCTGACGATCACATGGTTGCGATCCTACCACAAATCGACGAACTCCGCCATGGCCGGTCCCAAGCCCGGATGAGAAAGGAGGAGGGTTGAGCGTGGGGCTAGCAACCCCACCCTGTAAAAACCCTGCATGCTACAGAAACACCAACAAAAAACCAAGAGACTTCTGCCCTGAGAGAGGAAAATGCCGTGTGGTGAAAACTGGTACAATTCAAGAACCGCAGATGACTCATTCATCAGCGTGATGCTGAACTATCATCACACCAACTTTAAACCACACCCCTAACTTTAGATTTTTACTACACAGACCTTTCCTCTGTTAATGTTTGTGTCAGAAGTTGACCAACGATTGCGTGCCTTGTGGAAGATGGGAGTCATGAATGTTCAGTGCCACGCACTCGAGTTTACTCAAGAAGTTGGGGATTCATGTTCAGGGATTATAAGCTCAGCTAGCGGTGCTTCAAATATGCAAATCTGTCTCATGCCTATGACACAGGAGCTGTGTGCCAAATGTGGATGTAGAATGTGGTAACAGCTTTACGTTCCTCCTTCCGTTCACTCCTTTCCTGCCCACTGAAATTAAGCAGACTTGAGACTGTCTAGTTTCTGAAATGCTCAGCAGACCAATTGCAGCCTTCAGGGTCAAATGCAATTTGGTTGAATGTCAAATCTGATGGGGGAAAAAAACCCTTTCATGTCTTTCATATCGTTTGATGTCAGCCTACTCATCTCCATCCCTATACATTTCTCTCAGTTCTTTTCTGAGCATGTGACCTTGCTCGGTCTGTCCCACAAGAGCCATTTCTTTTCATTTTACAGTACGTTTAAGTCCTGCAGTTCACTGGGTCTGTTGCTAGGGAAGCATATGAGTTGGATTAGAGGGTGAAGAGTGGAGCTCATCTATCAGGCCTCCTTTCTCCAGCAGCAAGAGATGCCTAGACATCACATACAGGAAGTTGATTTGGTATTCAAACATATCTCGGTTGTTTTACTCAGAGGAGCTGCTTCTGTCTTTGAAAAATAATTATGTAATAAATGCAGATTGAGGATTAACTAACATTGACAGTCTGTGTTTGTTTAGGGGTTATAGGCTAGAAAAGTATTGCTATTTCTCTTTTTTACAATCAGAATTAATCAGGAATCAGACATCTTTCTTGGCAGCATTGACACAAGACTCTCCATCTCCTCATTCTCTCACTCCACTCCAGTCAGCAGCCAGCAGGCATCCCAGTCTCATGCAGTGTGGCCTCAGCTTTGAGGCCTTAATAAACGGGGTAAAATGTAGAAGTTGAAGAGCCAGAGTGCAAGCAGAAGTAATGCCTTCGCTCTAAAGCAAATCCTTGTGATAAAAAAAAAGTTTGTTTCTGGTGTTTGTGATCATAAAAGGATCTCTAAAAGTCTAACAAGAAGTTGCAGATAAGCAAGAAAAAATGCAAAAGCCCATGTGGTGCAGGAAAAGCAGTTTCTTTTAAGCTGCTGCTTTGAAAAATAATGCAGTGCGGAACAAATACTACGTATAACAACTGTTTTTCCATCCAAAAGCACAGACAGAATTTTTACTAAATCAGCCAAACAGTCAAAGACCTATACAAATATTTACCTCTGTAGTGTAGATGTTTGAAACAGAAGAAGCGGCTTGTGAGCTGTTTGGTAATTGCTCAGTGCGAAGGAAAAAAAACGGTCATTTCGGTTTCAGTGAGCTTGCAGCCCATCTGCCGCACCGTGGAATGGCTTCAGCCCCAACTGACCAGTATCACAATAAGGCGACACACAGACGTTACCTGCTCTTGCTGACAGACCGTGACAGTGGCCATTATCAGCTCCCCCAGCACCGCCTGAATAGCCGGTCCAGGTTATTATCTGGTGGAATAGTTGGCTTTTGGCTGTAAGGAAAAAAGGAATTTCAGACAACAGAAAAGCTGCGGGAAAGACACACTTTCAATAGATCTGTAGCCAAGGGAGAAATTGTTGCAGTCAAAGCTACATGAGGCATGCAGTTAGTCTCATTTCCTCAAGAGTACTTACAAATTTACCCTCTTTGCCAGGAAATAGCTTAAAGATGGGCCATTTAAAAAACTCGCACAAGCTCATTCTAAGTTTCCAGGTGATGGATATTGAGCACTGTGCACCTGAACATGTAGAGAGAGAAAAAAAAAGTATGTAACTACTGAGACTAAATGATGGACACCGTAGCTATATGCAATTACAGCTTAACCATAAATGACAAAACACTGACCGTACTTTACGGACTATAAGCCACTACTTTTTTCGGATATCCGGATATTTGGGTCCAGCAGTAGTCAATATCTCATGGACACCTGTGGCTTATAGTCAGGTGCGGCTTATACACACGTGGACAAAATTATTGGTACCCCTCAGTTAAAGAAGGAAAACCCACAATTCTCACTGAAATCACTTGAAACTCACAAAAGTAACAATAAATAAAAATTTATTGAAAATTAAATAATCAAAATCAGCCATCATTTTTGAATTGTTGATTAACATAATTATTTAAAAAAACAAACTAATGAAATAGGGCTGGACAAAAATGATGGTACCCATAACTTAATATTTTGTTGCACAACCTTTTGAGGTAATCACTGCAATTAAACGATTTCTGTATTTGTCAATGAGCGTTCTGCAGCTGTCAACAGGTATTTTGGCCCACTCCTCATGAGCAAACAGCTCCAGTTGTCTCAGGTTTGATGGGTGTCTTCTCCAAATGGCATGTTTCAGCTCCTTCCACATATGTTCAATGGGATTCAGATCTGGGCTCATAGAAGGCCACTTTACAATAGTCCAACGCTTTTCTCTCAGCCATTCTTGGGTGTTTTTGGCTGTGTGTTTTGGATCGTTGTCCTGTTGGAAGACCCATGACCTGCGACTGAGACCAAGCTTTCTGACACTAGGCAGCACATTTCTCTCCAGAATGCCTTGATAGTCTTCAGATTTCATCGTACCTTGCACACTTTCAAGACACCCTGTGCCAGATGCAGCAAAGCAGCCCCAAACATTACTGAGCCTCCTCCATGTTTCACCGTAGGGACGGTGTTCTTTTCTTCGTATGCTTGGTTTTTGAGTCTATGAACATAGAGTTGATGTGCCTTACCAAAAAGCTCCAGTTTGGTCTCATCTGTCCAAAGGACATTCTCCCAGAAGCTTTGTGGCTTGTCAACATGCATTTTTGCAAATTCCAGTCTGGCTTTTTATGAGTTTTTTTCAGCAGTGGTGTCCTCCTTGGTCGTCTCCCATGAAGTCCACTTTGGCTCAAACAACGACGAATGGTGCGATCTGACACTGATGTACCTTGGCCTTGGAGTTCACCTTTAATTTCTTTGGAGGTTGCTCTGGGCTCTTTGGATACAATTCCAACGATCCGTCTCTTCAATTTGTCATCAATTTTCCTCTTGCGGCCACGTCCAGGGAGGTTGGCTACTGTCCCGTGGGTCTTGAACTTCTGAATAATATGAGCCACTGTTGTCACAGGAACTTCAAGCTGTTTAGAGATGGTCTTATAGCCTTTACCTTTAAGATGTTTGTCTGTCATTTTTTTCGGATGTCCTGGGACAATTCTCTCCTTCGCTTTCTGTTGTCCATGTTCAGTGTGGTACACACCTTTTCACCAAACAGCAGGGTGACTACTTGTCTCCCTTTAAATAGGCAGACTGACTGATTATGAGTTTGGAAACACCTGTGATGTCAATTAAATGACACACCTGAGTTAATCATGTCACTCTGGTCAAATAGTTTTCAATCTTTTATAGAGGTACCATCATTTTTGTCCAGGCCTGTTTCATTAGTTTGTTTTTAAATAATTATGTTAATCAACAATTCAAAAGTAATGGCTGTTTTTGATTATTTAATTTTCAATAAATTTTTATTTATTGTTACTTTTGTGAGTTTCAAGTGATTTCAGTGAGAATTGTGGGTTTTTCCTTCTTTAACTGAGGGGTACCAACAATTTTGTCCACGTGTGTATATGTACAAAGCTTTTTTTCTTTTTAAATTTAGTGGGTGCGGCTTATATTCAGGTGCGCTCAATAGTCCAGAATTTACGGTACTTGTTGTACAAAATGATCCATCTAACAGTTACTAATGTACGCTACTGGTCATTATTGACTAAGTAAGGCTGTAGAGACAAAACCACTGGGTACATTAAACTACAACAAGCTTTTGTTTCTAAGAGAATCTAGTTTTTCATTTTTCAAAAGTTGTGTCACCCTCTTTCAGACAGGCTGTTCTAGGTGAGACTGTTGCGCTTTTATTCCGCCTCGCTGTTCTGAGTGTTAGATACGGAGATGGAATGGGGGGACACTGCCTTTGTCTTTAATCCAGCAGTAGAGGTCGTCATAAAGTTGATGGACATCTAAAAAGAATAGCCATAATGATGAACACGCCACACTAGATACTACTGTGCTGCACCAAGACTGCACTGGATGTATGTGGACCATTCATAGAGTGGCTGCTGCAACACTGTGCTTCCGTTATAATCAAGAAAAATTATTAGAGCAGTGGTGTGTTCGAGATCTGTGCTCCAAATGTGAAAAATAGACCAGGCTTCTGTTTATAATTTCATGTGTGACCCTTTTACGCAGAAATGGGTCATAAAGTGTCTATATTAAACTAGACTACTGTACATGAAAACACCAGGGAGCAACATTACGCAGGCTAGTTTGGTTTAGTGTGAACCGCACATAAACATGGGTGAACCCTCTGTGAAGCCACCAGTACGTTTTCTGAATGATGTTTTTAAGGTTCCTCCTAACAACTGGCCAGTTGTTTGTTTTTTTTTAATCTCTAATTTAGTTTTAAAAGATACACTTTATAAAAATGCACTCTAAAGTTTTCATGAATGGGAAATTAGCTATACAGATCAAAGCTGTTTTTATTCCAGGCTGTAAACATTTCTACTTTTGTTGTAAAGTTTCACATTTTATCATTGGGCTCTATGGAAATTGACTCACTTTTGGAGCCAGCATCAAGTGGAAGTTCGAGGAACTGCAGTTCGTGGCTTCATTTTCACCCCAATAGGTTGCTGCTTGGTCTGCAAAAGCAAAGGTATAATGAGGGGTCTCCTTAGTGGCACTGTAGAGCTCTTTCAGTTTGAAAAGGGATAGTCTTGCTTTAAGGGTTTGCTTATTGATCTTGAAAGTCTCTTTGATATGTTCTCAAAAAGACATCACATCATCATTTTTCACCCAACCAGAAAACATCAAAGACTTTGAGCTGCAACCTTTAAGGACGAGACAATAAACAAGCCAGCTGTTGTGCTGCACATTTTTCCTTGCATCCTATCCGAGGTGAGTTTTAGCAGGCAGCTTTCTATTAAGCTGTCTTAGAAAGTGTAGACCTGGATCAAAGATAAGGCCCCTTTATCAACCGCTTTTATCTGTCTAAAGGACTTCTGACAGGAACTCCACAGGATTTCTAGTATAACACTCAGGCTGTCTCTCCTTTCCATCCATAAAGAAAACAAGCTGCACATTTTCTGTTTGTTTTGCAAATGTCGACATATTTTCTGCTTTAAAGATGCTTCAGTCATTTGTCAGCCTCTGCCACTGCTCACTCCCCCAAACTGGAATTTTAACGGTGCTGTGATCATGGCCTGCATCACAATGAACCTTCATCTCAGTCTGAATAAAATGTAGCTTATGACTATTTTTGCCACTCTTCTCATAAGCACACATTCAAAAAAATATTGTTTTTATACAAGTGAATGTAATCTGACTACTCACATAACTAATCACGGACAAACATATCTACCATGTTCCTTGGACAAATCAATAAAACATTTGCAATTGTCTTCCGAATTAAAGTCACACAATCCGGTAAATAACGACAAGGATTATACAATTATCACTTATAACTTACTACGTTCCCATGTTGCCTCGTGCCCACAACAATCTAAATGTTCCATTTCCCCTGATTGCTGATGACATCAATTCAAAACCAAAATAGTGTGACAAGAAATGATTTTGAGGGCTTTATATTACAGGTGCTTAAATTGCTTCTGCCTGTGGCTATTTCCTGGTAATGAGTATAAATGAATTGGAAAATGTAGATAGACCTGGGCCGCCAGTGGAGAAATTGATTCCACAGTGGCTGACATCTCCACGCTAAAACCAGGGGTGGAGTGAAAGAGGCTGAGACGGCGGAGATTCTTGGGGAAGACAGCCTGCTTCACCCCCCACCACCCTGCCGGATGCTCTTTGGATTTTAGAATGATTGAGCACTCTTGTTATGATTTGGCCACTTCTTTGAAATATGCCATTCCTGCATTAGAATTATCAATATATTGTACATTCAGGAAAGCCGATGACTGAATGACTCTTTGATAAATTGCCCTTTACTTAGACATATTGCTGATGTTTGTGTTTTATGTTTTCATCTAATTGCTTATGCATGATTCGGACATGTGCTGTAAATTGTTTCCGTATTTCTTAAGTGCAGATCCGAGCCAAAGCCGAACAATAATCTGTGCCGTGTTAATCAAAATAAGTAAGGCTCCATTATTTGTTGCAGGAGTGGAGGGAGCCCACAACCCAGACACGACTGCTGCAATCGCCCACAAGTTAGGCCAAATTGGATGTACTCCCATGAACTACTTACCTCTTTACATTTATTGTCAGTGAACAGTCAATTTTCTCCCCCCATCTGTGGAGATTTGTCTGGCCTTAATCTGACTCTGCATTTATAGCCTTGTAAGAGCGAGGATTAATTTTGGCAGGCCACTCATATGAATGCTGCATAATTATTGTCATTCAAATGCTTCATGTTGTACTTCTAAAGGGGGACCACTTGTCCAACCAGACTGCCTGGTCTCCCAGATACTGAAGGAGAAATTTAAATGAAACAAGAGTGAATGTAATCAACCACCACATTATAATAATATTAGTAGCAAACATGCTATTTTAATTGAAAACAACACATGCAGAGCCTCAACAGGCCTCAGGCGTTTTTACAATAATGGCGGGACAGATCTTCATCTAAAACGAAACCCACTTTTGATAACTTTTATCACACATTTAGAAAAAGAAAAACATATTTTGGGAATTTGTGACAATGCAGCGGAGAAACCGCACCAGAAAGCAAAGGCCACTAGTGACACAGTGGTCTTGTAACCAGAATGATCTGTGGGTTCAGCCGAGCAGCTGATCGATTGATTGATCACACTGTACATTCACTTTGCAGGCATTTATCACAGCGTGTCAGGAAGAAAAGGAAAAAACCCACTGAGTTATCACGAGGGGCGGCATGGCTCAGTGGGTAGAGTGGCCGTCTTGTAACTGAAAGGTTGCTGGTTCGATCCTCTGCCCGTCGAGCTCATGTCGAGGTGTCCCTGAGCAAGACCCCTAATTGCTCCTGATGGGTTGTGGTTAGCACCTTGCATGGCAGCTCCCACCATCAGTGTGTGAATGGGTAAATGTAACATATCATTATGTAAAGCGCTTTGGATAAAAGTGCTATATAAATACAACCATTTACCATGAGACGAGTTGATAAATGCTCAATCAGTCAAATACCAGGCTGGAACCAAACAACCACCACCTGCTGGGAACACATTGCAGTAGTCAATAGTGTGTCCTGTGTCGGGGAATTTAACCTGTAGCCACATTGGAGCAGTGGACACAACGTTTAAAAGGGCTGTTTATTGTCAGAGTCTCAGATGAGGATGAGGGGAGCGTGGCATCGTGACAAACTCAATCTGGGGGGATTTCCTGCTAGGTCGGAGAGCTGAGTGACAGAGGTCGGCTGGCTGAGGGAGCTCTGAGGTCTGGAGCAGGAGATGGATTAGGCAGAGGTCTGGTGACTTGGATGCTGGAACCTGAGGCACTGGAGGAAGCAGAATTAATCTTAAACAAACTAACAGAACAGAGGAGCATAAACTTCGAGTAGAGCTGGCAGAAATTATACGCCCACGAGAGCTGAGTTTATATACTGCATGTGGCCGACTGGACGACGAGGCTCAGGTGTGTCCGATGATTGTCAGCAGAGGGGAAAGTAGGTCGCCACACCCAGTCACACAACACACAGATATACACATTGAGGAAAACAAGGCGAGAAGAGGGAGAAGAAACACCAGAGAACAAGGGGAAAACAAAAGGAAAAGGAGCAGAGTACAGTCAGGACCTTGATACAGTGTTTGCATTGAGTTGAAGATAGTTTCAATATTATGTTGTGCTTGCAACTTCACTGAACAAGTTCCTGGTTGAAACCTGGCACAGTGTGGTATTTTTCAATGACTATAAAAGTTGGAGTGGATTGTTCTGCCTCAGTATAATTTAGAGACTATGTGTTTTATTTATTAACAATATTCTTCATATCGAAAATAGTGATAGGACAAAACAAATGCTAAGTTTTTTTCTACATTGCTAAAAGTATGCCATAAGATGCATGATTTTTTTTTCTTCTAACTGCATACTTATGCTACCATTCAAAAGTTTGGGGTCATCCAGACAATTTTACTTTTATTCATGCGCTAACATAACTGCACAAGTGTTTTCTAATCACCAAGTAGCCTTTCAACACCATTAGCTAACACAATGTAGCATTAGAATACAGGAGTGATGGTTGCTGGAAATGTTCCTCTGTACCCCTATGTAGATATTCCATTAAAAATCAGCTGTTTCCAGCTAGAATAGTCATTTACCACATTAACAATGTCTAGACTGTATTTCTGATTAATTTAATGTCGTCTTCATTGAAAAAAAATAGCCTTTCTTTCAAAAATAATATTTCTAAGTAACTCCAAACTTTCAAACTGTAGTGTCTGTGCAGAATTATGAGATATAGCAAAATAATCTGCCCACTCTCGTCGGATTCCACCATCATAAACTGGTCTCATGCAAATAACTAAAGAAATAAAGCGCTGCAGTACATGTTTTGTGTTGTTTTAACTACACATCTTCTGTCACTGCTGATCAAATTTGAACCTAACAATTTCCTGCTTAGTTTAATCTCCGCAGCATCCCTTCAAAACAGCAGCACCGGATCCAATTATGTAAATACGATATCCTGATTGTGGGCCATGGTTGGCAACCTGATAAAGGTAACATGTAATTTCCTCTGATGGCGGTCAAAGAGCTGTGGAGAGGACTCGAGCTCACAGCTGATGTTAATTTGAAGATGAATTTGAGCTCATTCAGCTGCTCCTGAGCTGGTTAAGATGAGCTGAAGGGGAGGCAGGGCACTGAGGGGGGCAGAATTTTAAATATGTAATCAACAAAACAAAAATACCAACAAAAAACAAAGTATCAAAAGATATGAGCGGCTTTATAGATTCAGAATCAGTTTGCTGTTTAATTGTGTGAAATAAAACCTTATTGCATTACATACACCGGTTTTAATGGCGTCTCTTCCCTCATCCAACACTTAGAGAATTAACAGATGGTGAAGTGCTAAAAGCCACTCTGAAGTTCTGTGATTTAGATACGCGTAATGCGCATTTACACTTGGCAAGAGGAGTTGTTCAAAGCAGAGGTGAGCCCATTATAGATCATGCATAACAAGCAGCCCTCTCTCAAGTTTTTGATTCAGAACTTTCAGTCAGGTTATCACACCTCCCTCACTCCAGCGATCATGAGGATGTTTGTCTTCATCTGCCACAGTTTCCAAAGTAACTGAAAAGCTTTGTAATATAAAGAGATGTTGGTGTAATCTGTAAAACAAGCACTAAAGTAGATGTCAAGGAGGTGCACATATTTTATCTGGAAATCTCAGCTTGTAGATTACAAGTCAAGAGTTGGAGTGAATCATACATTTCAATCTAAAGCAGCCAGTGTCTCGGAGCTATTTCCAACTTTTAGCTCCAGACAGAGAAACAAAAACTGAATAAATCTACTCGGTGCTCTCCATGACTGCCTGTGCATCACCTCTCGACGCTCTCTGTCACAGAGCCAGGATGATGGCAGAGAAGAGGCTCTTTATGCTGACCCCTCTCCAACAACTCAGTCAGTGAGAACAATATGTGAAAGCTGGGGAGACCAGCCAGACAAAGAGCCGCCGTCTGCAGTGTGGGGCGGGAGGATCCTTCCCTCCAGGCCAGTTGATGCAACAAAAACTACAAAGTGTCAGCGAGGGGGATGGCGTCCTGGGGAGACTTGGCTCGAGGACAGACTCCTCAGTTCTTGGGTGAAATTTGAGAAGCAAACTCACAGAGTTTCTTTTCAATCATGAAAATGAGTTTCTTTATGGCGTTGCAGGGATGATGACAAAGGAAAATGGTTCCTGTTTTAACTACGGGGCAGAATCGCCTGCGCTCCCCTTCGGTATCATTGTGAGCATTAGAAACTCCAAAATGTAGGGCAGACCTCCTTTACAATTCCACCCTCCCTCCTTTCTGCATCTTTTGGGCTAAAAGGAGGTGTTCAAACACTGCTCTGATGACAGGATTTTCCTGTGCATCTCCTCCTCCTCCCCTTATGAAGCAGGACTAAATACTTCTTGCAAAACTCCAACACAGAAAAGCTGAAACAATAGCATCAGTCTGTTGCAAAGAGCAGCTTATGCAGAAATTGTATTAGTGACTAATTCTCCTAAATCTCTTGTCAGTCACTGCATATAGGTTAAACACACCTACTCAAAGAAGGGTTCTCCACACAGACTATCTCTCGGTCCAACTGCTCCTCCTCCTTTGTTCTGTGTGTATCTATCTCATTTTCCCTTATCTGGCCAACAGCAAATGCCTCTGGCACGACATAACGGGGAGTGTGATGGGTGGTCAAAATCGCTGCATTGGCCCGGCTTCCATCTCATTTTCAATTCATTTAAATATGTGATGGCGCAACAGTGTAGCCAAAATACACGCTGGTTGTGTTTATGGACTCCTCCGAGTGCTTGTGCCTTTGGGTGGCGTCTCTCTGCCTCTCACAGGACTGTGAGTACTGACTGACCCAAATACATAGTTTTGAGTAGCGGTGGCATATTTTCACTGAGAGAAGTGATTCATGCATCACAAGCAACTTGCTGCCAAATTAAATAGTTTACTTGTGAAGCTCAATTGGGACAACACTCATGTTTGCTGTATCACATTGTGAACCTCTTCCACTGGCTGGAAATGATCCAAAAGGTCTGACTTTCGCTTCGTTTTTAAGGTGCACCAGGTGCAATTTTCATATCTCGCTGCTCACAGTTGACCATGATATACATCTGCCATCAGGAGCTCAGTGGTAACACACCGACAGCTGCTGAGACCTGCTGATTGTAGCTGCTGAGGATTTCAAATCTCACTCCCCAGCCTGCTCTCCATTTTGGAACAAACTCCCTCTCCTGTATTCCCTCTGTCCCTCCCCTCCCTCACTGGAATTACACAACACACATTTCTGGCTTTCCAAAAACTCACTGACTACTCTGTTTTGGAACCAAATCCCCCCCTGCCCATTGGAATTTCAAAGCACTCCCAATCTCTCTCTGCCTGCCTCCCCTCCACCACCATCTTGCATCTTCTCCTGCTTAACGATGGAGGATGGTGGTACAGCATGAGCCAGCGAGCACATTTCACTGTCAAGCCAAAAAAGCACATGAAAGAGAAATATTGCTACAGTATTTTGCATAGTGATATAATATCTCTTCGCTGCATTTCTGTTGCGTTTGTGCCCCAGTTGGTGAGCTTAATTTCTGATGTGAAAATGTGACTTCATTGTTTTTAAAAGCCTCAGACTAGACTCTTGATAATGATATATTTTGTATTCCAAAGATCATGGAAGACTAAAGAGGAGAAGAAGTCATAGAGTGAGAGTCTAATCATAGCTCACTCAGCGTGGCAGATCTGTGAAGGTTAGGATTTCTGTACGTGTGCATAAAGCGACGGTTAAAATGATATTTTCCTTACAGAAAATCTTGAGTGATGCATTTGTTTTCTTAGCCCTCAAAAATCCAAACTACAAGCAAAACTGTGTCAGTAATGAACTGTTTCTTTATTTGCATAACGTTAAGCAACAAAAGTTTGGTGAAGTGTTACTTTGAAGGCCAAGGAGCACTTAACGCTGCAACTGTTTTGTGGAGTTTGGAAAAGTTCAAATAAAAGTCCTCCTCATAAAAATAACACACAGTGTTTATTTCTGCATTACGTAAAGGTCTTTTGGCAACACTGCCTGCTCTGTTGTGCTCTTTACTAGATTTAATATAAAAAGTAAAACTGAAAATACAAACATGTATGCCAAGCAGTAAACAAGGTGAGGTTAGAAAAACATAATGAATTTACTGCTTTATTATTTGAATGAGTGCCCTGTGTGCTCAGGACAAAATAAAAGTCAAAAATCTGACACAGACATAAAACTGCAAAAAAGGGAGAGCGGATTTAAAAAAGGACTTCAAAACAGCATTAAACAGAATCTGAAACACAAGAATATCACCAGCACTGGGATGAAAACAAATCTTATGTGTTGCATTCAGTGTCACATATAAAAATAACAGTCCTATCTCACATTTTTTCTGCCACGACTGCAGCTGTAATATGAAAACAGGGCTGTTTCTTTTCTTTCTGGATGTATGAACATAGAAGCTTTTTAATGAAGTTTTGATCTATTTGGCAAACCAAAATGGAAATGCTTCTAAAGAGGAACTGTAAGACCATAATGCATGTATGAGACTTCATTTGAAAGTCATTTTCTTGTTCTGAAACACCACCTAAGCTACATCAATTTATACATGGCTCGAAATAGTGATGTTTTTTAAATCCTTGTCTGTAGACATAAGACATATCGAAACAAGAAAAGCACTCAGAGAGGGCAGTACTCCACGATGGTTGCTCAGTCGTATGATTTCCGATGGATGAAATCTTCAATAAAAAATGACCTGGCGCTGAGCACAGCTGTGTGTCATGCATGTGTACGTTACATGCAGTAATCGCGGGGCCCTAAATATGTAGCGGCCGGCGGGCATTGATGGGACTCAGAAACACCCGCACAATTTAATTAATAGACCCTGTGCACGATAGCATGTGCTAGTTCCGGTTAAAAAACTCCGGGTGCTACAGTTACTTCCGGTCCTGCTTACAGCGCTGTCAAAATGGAAGAAGCCAGCAGTACATTTTACTTTTCCAGATGCCTAGGCAACTTGCCTAAAATTTCTGTTGACGATGTTTATCGTCTCGATGATGATTTTTCGTCAGCTCCTCAAAGCAAACGGGAAAAGGGATTCAAATTTTATATATCCCAGTACATATATAACTTTGAAGGTAAGTGGCATCGCATCCTACATAACTAGCACTAGCTTAACTGTAGGGCTTGCCAAACATGTACCTTATCATTTTATTTTCTAGTATTTATACATTACTATTTTTTGCTTAGTTAGCTACTAGAATCCACTTTACACTTTAGTCTTTGGTACTTAGCCCGTTGCGCTTCAGTTGCGCTTCAGTGTCCCATCTGCGGTACACTTTGAGATCTGCATAAGCAATTTGCTAAATGTCTGAAACTGCAAACGCGATTATACAAACACTATACGCCGATGGAAAGCTTAGATTCTCATGAATCTGCCAGTATAAACAACTTTCAGATGTGATTACCACAGCGGGTAATATAAACACATTTGTCCGACAAACAACGAATATTCATCCATCCGTTCTCTATACACGGCTTCAACATACACAGCGCGACTCACATTTCCGGGTTCATTATTACACACGGATGAAAATATTCCACAAAAAACGGCCATAATCCAACCTTGGACATCCAGACGAAACAAGCCAGTAACATATTTTGTCCAAAACATGTCTTGAAGTCGGTATATAATCCACGAATAGGTCGTTTTCAAGGAAATGCACCTCGCGATGCGCGTCCAATATTCCCTGTATTTCTCGTCATATTTTTTATTTACAAATAGAATGTTAGCGATTTTTTGTACTGAAAATGGCTGGAATTGACTGCAGCTTAAAGGGTTAGTCGAGTTCAGCAAGACATTTTATATTTGTAGTTTTGTTTGAACAAAATGACAAATGCTTGGATTTCCTCTATATTTGATTAGATGTCAAAACGGAATAACAAATGATTGAAGAGTGCACGGATTGTTGTTATAGTTTATCAGATATTTGCTGTTTGATCAGTGACTATGCACTAATATTCCTGATCCTCAGCTCAGTGTGAAACATTTTTTTTCATCTAATTTTGGCAATCCACTGAGCCCGCAGATGCCGGTCTTTTGGAAAACGGTGAAGGCTTATAGAACTGTTATAAACACCACAAGCCGAACATAATGGTACACTACAGTACCTCCCATATCGACCTTGAACACGCTGAAATCAGATTTTTTGTTTTGCCGAGAAAACAGTGTTTTTCTTTTTTGATTCCATGTTATCCATGCTGCGAAATAGCCTCCGGAAGGACCTGTAAGCCCTCCCGGTCAGAACCCGGAAGTTAGCATTTTTGACGTGCACAGGGTCTATTGTTCCTTGTATCATTTAAGTGACATCGTGCCGCTATCTCGAAATAATAAGGAAGTCTTTAACAAATCTATGGATCCAGACTATAAGCCGTATCACTGTCAAAATGTAGTCAGGTGGTCCCTGTGTCATTTCTGACCTTCTCTGAAAATTTCATCCAGATCCATTAGTCCGTTTTTGATTAATGTTGCTAACGAACAGACAGACAGACAAACCAATGCCGATTGTCCCATAACTCCATCAAGGCTCCACCTTCTTGACAGAGTAATAGCAATAACTAAGAAATGGCTTATGCAAAGGGTCTACATCTTTGTAACCACATCTGTATGAAATTCAAGACCTCTGGGCCTATCTTTGTGGGAGCACGGCTCATTTTTACTTTGTGGTGTTACTGGTGTTCCCAAGCCAAATGGCCAAATTATGCTGCTTTTACTCACTTCAATGACACTGGAAAAACACACTGATGCATTTTGATGTTACGAAACCAGTTACCATCACTTAGTCATGCTTCTCTTACTGCTGATTATTCTGTGTGTGTTCAGATACATAAGGATGGACTTTGCATTGTTACGCACTGAACCAGCTTGGCACGAATGCAACCACGCTGCCCATGTGTTCCACTATTTCAAAAGAAAAAATGATTTTCTACAATTACGGATGGCTGACTTGATGATAGATGATAACAGCTTGCTCTACCACCAGTGAAAGACACTTGACAAAGCCGACGGGAATTTACAAAGTGGGAGCTCTTACTGTACTAGATGGGCTGTTTTGAGGTGAAACCTAAACGGCAAAAGGCGGAGACGCTTTTATTTTGTAGGCAGCAAATGGGAAAAAAAAACAAAAAACAAGCCAACAACACTGTACAGAAGGCAGTAAGGATATTTTTCAAATGGAAAAATGATTTGATTTTTGTTTGATGAACGAAACGTTGCAGACAGTGAGCAATGGTCTTTACAGAACAACATTCACATTTCAGAATATTGTTATAAAAATCAACCCTTATGGACTAAAGGAATATACATAATTGAGAAATGGACAAATAATCATGCTTTATGACAGCTTCAAAGACCAGCAATCTTTATTAAATTTTGTGTCTTTTGTTTGCTGTGCTGGTAAATCAGACTGAATTATTGGTGCTCATGTTTTATGTAAAATGAATGTCGCATGTTTCAATCGCAGAGAGTCTCCCCTGTCTAACCTTTTAACATATAATACAGGCATGCTTCTCAAGGTTAAAGAAGATACTAGATGGCAAACCTGGTGTCTACTCACTCGAATAAAAAAAAAACCTTTTCCAAGGATTTTCTTCTGTGTCGCAAGGGTCACTGTACATGTGCGTGGTATGTTGAGGATTTATATCTAAATAACCTTCTTTGAACTGAATACAAAGCAAAAAATAGCACTCAGTCTTGCTTGCATTTGGATGTCTAATGCTTTTACAGATAGTGGTGGTGTACGGGGGGAGTAAGGTTTATGCGCTGTATTTTTGCAATACCACAAGTGACCACTAGGAACAACTAGCAATAACACTGAATGCTGTGTGACTGATTCAGTGCTAGATGGTTTCAACCAGAGGGACTCAGTTTGGTGCTGTGTTGTGAATGGTGGCTGAGGTTAGCGTAGTCTGGCTCACTGGATGTAGACTTTAGTTACAAGCCTGCCTTTTTTCTACAACCTCAGAGCAGCATGCTACTCACACGGAGCATCTACATATCAAAAATTAATGTTTTGCCAGGGATTTGGATCGTGCAAGATGACAGCCTTGTTGCTTTTAGATCGACCTTAACTCACTGCATGCAAATGTTCCACTAAAACAATAACCTCAATCACTATTTTGCTGTGACACCATTGCTACAGCCTGGGCTCTCGACAGCTCAAGACGAATGTGATTGGCTTGAAGAAATACAAACAAATCACAGTATTTTCCTTCTACAGCAAAATAATGATGAGGTGCAGCCAGACCAATCTCCAGTCTCTGAAACAGCTTAGGGTAAATTATGGGGTTGGTTGTGTCAGACAGCAGCGTTAATCCAATCTAGCACCAGTTTCCAGCTCTCTGATTACATCCTTTGTCTTCCATGTGAATCATCAGTTGATGAGGATGCTGACATTTAGCATTTTTGCATAATATCTTGTTTCTAGCCTTCAAGATCCTTTAGCATGACTCTTGTTACAGCATTAATAACCTGGAAACATTGAAAAATCGGGTCAACTGTTTTGTATTTCTCCAATTCATGGAGTTTGCTGGCCTTAGCTGATAAAATCTGCCACTTGACAGATGTCAAATCAAGCATTCGTATCTGTGGGTGCTGGCTGAACAATGAAAAACCTGTTTTTGTCTAAAATAAGGGGCATATTTCTTCTACTACTTAAATTCTTGGGTGGTAAAACTGCCTCTCTTATCAGTGTGAACCGCATGGCCTGACAGGTGCAAACCAACAACACGGAGAGGTTAGCAAACCATCAATTGTCCTTCCTGCTAAACACTACTGGGTCAGAATTCTAATCACACATCTTGCACATATACAATTCATCAGACCAGCTTTTAGCCTGAGCTGCACAGTAAACAGCTGAATCTACTTCTACATCTGTTTTAGCTGTTCTCAATGAAGAACTTTACTCAAAAAATCTTGATAACCTCGACGGTGTGATTTCTTCATCTCCAGTCAGAGTTGATTTATGATCTGGCTAATGTTCCTCATCTACCTCAGCTCATTACTGCTATGCACAGATTTTAGAATACATATACAATGGTAAAGGCTGTAATGATTGTAAAACAAACCCATCCTCCACACACTGAGTGATTAATGGGCTCTGTCAGTCATGGTGCAACATTAGTGCAGGCATTTACCAAGAGCTGTGTCTTCTAAGAGCTCTGGAGACAAGATGGCACATACTGCTAACGTGTTTTGCTCTCAAATAAGCTGACGTACTGCCAAGCATTTACATATCAGAAACATCTTGTGTTCCAGTTGTTTGGGTTGCTGTGGTGCACACACGAGACCAGAGACAACCTGCCACATGATAGTTGATGATACTTTCGCAACAATAGCAGCGTGCAAGATAAAGTTTCCCCCTGTGGACTCAGCAAACTTTATCTCATCAAGCTGAACCTCTATATTTTCAGCAGCCACAGAAATAAACACAGGCACACGCACACAATCCTGTCTCATTAGGCTAACTAAGCAGTAGTCCTCATGAAGGAAGGTGAGCCAGGCCGGTACGGCTTCTGCCATTTATAAACGACTTCCCCAAATTAGCCAGCTCCCCTGTGAGAAGAGAGGGGGAACTTGGCTTTACGTGTGGATCAAGAATCAACCAGACTGCTTTGAAAAGGAAGAAACACATTGCTTGAATGATGCGTGGTACTGCTGACTGTGAAGATAGCATTATATTAGAGTCTTGTACACAGTCGCCCTCAGAACAAATATAATGATGCAAGCTGGAGCGCATCATTTGCTTGCATGAAGATGATGTTTTGGGTTTCGTTTTTGTGATACTCACTTCTTAAAAGTTATTGGAGATTTTCTGAATCACAGGGCTTTTGCTGTTGGTAGTCAGTGCAGTGCACAATTACAGAATGACCTTGACAAAGAAGCAATGCATGTGAAGCTGTCTCTTTTTGTTAAGACCGTGGGCAGTTTAACTAACACCATACGTTTCTGTTTACACAAGTAATCTCGAGGGAGCATGCACATATGTTTTCTGGGTTATGGCCATATCACAGTTGTTTTGTATTCAATTAATCAGAATGGGCAAACCTCAGTGAGGCCTGTGCAAACAGAAGATTCATGAATGATTTCAAGCGTAATACACCTGTAGGCAAGTCACTGTCCTGCACAGATGCTATTAAAACAAACCTCTGTTTGCTTACTGTATCCTGTTTTTTCCTTGTATTCATAACAAGACAATGATTTTTTTCTTTCTTTGTTATAGGAAATCTGTAAGGGAACCTGGAACCTGATTCATTTTATTGAAAGAGACACAGTCATTTATGCCGCCTAAGAATCTCCACTGTTTTATTTTCTGTTTCCTATGTCTGTTTTGTTTTAGTCACTCAATCTCACACTGTGTGTGAGTCCATCAAAATTTATACCATGTTTCAGTGGAGAGGAGACAGGTTAACAAAAAGCCTTTTAGGAAAATGTGCTGCTTAATTAGCTCATCAAAACATAGCATCCCAGAGTGACACTAACTCCACTGCCGCTATCATCTCAGCATTTACAGTAAATAAAGGAAATTGCCAGTGGGAGAAGTCTTCAGTTAAAAAGAAGCACCCACTGCATTCATTATATTGCAAATTTTGTTGAAGGTTGGATGGAAAACAAATATGAGCCACATGTGACTCAGTCAGGGCCCCTGGGTGCCACATTTGAACACAGTGGGTAGCCTTTAGTGTCATTTGTGATGGACTGATACAGTTCCTGAATGTTAGAGCTAAAACCATGACACCAAATTATCTCTACTGGTGTCGTCATTGTAGCTCCTATATGGAAACGAAAAGTCTGTCTTGTAACATACCTAAAGGGTACATTTCAACATGTCATCTACCTGTTGCAGCGAGCGCTCACTCACCTGGAGAGCGCCGGCAGCGCTGTGAGAGTCATGTTCTTTGACTTCTCCAGCGCCTTCAACACCATCAGGCCGGCGCTGCTGCGGGGGAAGCTGGTGGGTGCGGGAGTTGATGAACATCTCGCTGCCTGGACCACTGACTACCTCACTGACCGTCCACAGGACGTGCGGCTGCAGAGGTGGTAGTCTGCAGGGCACCGTCCTCTCGCCCTTCCTCTTCACCATCTACACCTCGGACTTCACCTGCAACACGGACAGCTGCCATCTCCAGAAGTTCTCCGATGACTCCGCCATTGTGGGCCGTGTGTCTGAGGGGAACGAGCTGGAGTATCGGTCGGTCATCATGGACTTTGTGGACTGGTGTGAGCGCAACCACCTGTGCCTCAACACCAGTAAGACGAAGGAGATGGTGGTCGACTTCAGGAGAAGGACACTCCCACATCCACCAGTGAACATCCAGGGGCAGGACATTGAAACAGTGGACAGTTTCAAGTACCTGGCTGTTCACCTCAACAATAAACTGGACTGGTCCCACAACACTGATGCTCTGTACAAGAAGGGCCAGAGTCGCCTCCACCTTCTGAGGAGGCTGAGGTCTTTCGGAGTGTGCAGACCTCTACTAAGGACTTTTTATGACACTGTGGTAGCCTCTGCTTTCCTCTACGCTGTCGTCTGCTGGGCCCCGGGCAGCACAGAGCACATGAAGAGACTGAACAAGCTGACCAAGAGGGCCAGCTCTGTCCTGGGCTGCCCACTGGACTCTGTGATGGATGTGGGTGAGAGGAGGATGTTGACCAAGCTCTCATCCATCATGGACAACAGCTCCCACCCACTGCACCGGACTGTAGTGGAGCTGAGCAGCTCCTTTAGCACGAGACTCAGACACCCTCAGTGCAAGAAGGAGCGCTACCGCAGGTCCTTCATCCCCACTGCCATCAGACTATATAACACTACTGTGTAGTTGTTATTATGTGCAATATTTATTGTCTTGTTCTTGCACTTTCGTGACTTTTTGCACTCCTCTGTTTTTTGTTTCTAAGAGCCCTGTAACGTTAAATTTCTCCTTTGTGAGATTAATAAAGTCTATCTTATCTTATCAACAGGGTTCAACCGATAACAAAACTCACAGTTTGGATTATATCATGGCCTTTATGTCACAGATCCGATCATTTTCAGGTCAACATCCTCATCAGCTGATGATTCACATGGAAGACGTGGATGTCATAAGAGAGCTGGATATTGCATGGTTGGTACTAGATTGGATTAGCTCTGCTGTCTGACCCATCCAACCCCAACCCTCACACTGAGATTTACAGAACTTTTCAAGCTATAGTGGAGGTATGTTTTCAGTGCTGTTTGTTTGTCTCGCTTTGGACAAAAGCGTCTACGAAATGAAATTGTAGAATAAGCAGGATTATGAAAAAAGAATCAGGTGTGGATCCAGATGACTGTCTTTAAAAGTGTGAGAGTGGACATTGACCTTGGCAGAGGACTGTGCTCTCCAAGTACATCTTATTTTAAAAAGCAACAGCAGCAGTATACTGCAACCATATGATAGTTAAGATTTTCTGTTATTTTGCATAGTTTACACACTGAAATGTGGGTGGGGATCATGGATCAACCATGACCTTGAACTTTACCTGGATCCAATCAGACGTTCCATTTGTGCCTAAACTTAACCAAACAAGAGGTGGAAATGTAAGTAAATGAGTGGAATAGTGAAAACTAAGCTTAAGTCACAAAAGAAAAAGAAGTTAAAAAAGAAAAAGATTCAACTCTTATGCGACTCTTTCAAAGTGGAGAAATGTCTGTTTGTTTCCGGCACAGGTGGAACCAGCACCAAATGACACCTTGTGCATGTCTCTGAGATAGCAGCAGATTTGACAAACTGGCAGTTTTTGATGGTCTGGGACAGGAATGTGTTGAAAAGACATATATTTACCAAAAATATCTGGTATGCACCAAGGAGTGTTCACTAACCACAGATAATAACTATCATCTTAAAATGTGCACTCACCTGCTAGGTTTGCTTTCAACCATAGATTGTGTATAAAAGACAGACATCTTGGACAAACAGTCTAAAAAGTGAAGCTAAAGCTGAAATGTTTTTAACCTGTATTGTTTCTAATGACCAGCTGGGGGTGACTTCTCTGGATGCAAAAATAAGTCTCTGATTGTATAAAAGTCTGTGAGAAAATGAGGCTATTTGTCACTTGATTTATTATCCCAGTCAACATTTCTCTAATGAGCTTATGGTCTCATTCACAAGTTTCAGGATTTTCTACAAACATAAGATTGTTTCTTTTGTAAATTAAGGTCCCATCTAGTGTAAAATAGACAAAAAAGAAGGGTATAGTTTTAGAATGTGACTATATTGTGACTTCTTTGTTGCTGGCATATCAGAGTGTGTCATGTCTTTAAGTTTTCAGTCTGATCACCATCTCACACATTTTAAAAGAGCTACATGCCATCAGTTAAATGTCAGTTAAAATCTAAAAGGTAGTCTACAAACTAATGGGTACCAATTTGTCAGCTGCAGTCTTTGCTTGTGACCCAAATCTCACTGCCCATCAGGATTTCCAACTCTGCCACGTCCCTCCACCCGCCTTCTTGTATTTTTAGCAGCTCAGCAGTGAACTGTTTGCTATCAGTCAGTGAGTGGTAGCTCTAAACAGTTTGTTCTCCCCATAAAATTGACAAAGCACCATTAACACCTTATTATTACTTTGCACGGCAACATATCAGCTGCTCACTGCAGTACTTTTGGTGAACGTTGCCTCTAATTAGCTTACTTACCTGTCTCTAGTGTTATAAAGTGAGAATGTGACTGATTATTGTGTCACGTACGGACCACCGTGAGGTTTGTCATTATTAGGGAAGGATAAAATTGAATGCTACTGTCGCAACTGTCAGCAGATTTTATTTTTTTTATTAAATACTTGAGCACGGTCAGAGATAACGCGTCTATTCTCCTGCTGCATGGATAAATGTCTGAAGAAGTTATTTATTATTTTCCCTTTTAATAGAAAGCATTCTGTGATTGCTGATACTAACAGTGGAGGGAATACTTGCTTTCGCCGAATCTGACAATAATCCTCCAACGTCTCATTCATTATTAATGTCAACTGAATCTGTCTCTTATTCTCTTTGTCTGAGGGTGTTTGTCCTGGTCTGGCCACAACGGGAACTATTATTTACATGTGTTTCATCTTGCATGTCCAACGCTGTGTTTCACACTAAAAGGCATTATGAGCCATGAATGATGATGTATTGTAGCGCCATGCACACAGAAACACGCACCTGTTCTCACACAGAGGTGGGCTCAGATATGAATTTGCTCTCACAGGCGGCGATGATAAGCTCTGTCGCTCCCTGTGTTTTCTCCATTAGGCATATGTGTAAGAGAGACAGCAGAACCACCTTGTTATACTGTATAGCATCACTTAAACTTTGGGTGTGATTCTTCTAAGTGGAAGTGTTAAATATTTTTGAAAACGATTCTTAGTTTTGCTCCGTGGAAAAGTGGACGGGTTTGTTAAATCGCCGCTGTCAAATGCATTAATCTATGTGAAAATGTCTCCCGGTTGATTTCCTGATTGTGGTAATAATGTGGCAATCATTCTCTTCCTCGCCGTTGCACAACCCACCCACATGGGACTCTGAGCAAGATCAATCAAATGCAAATACCGTTGGATCCAGGTCTGCTTTGTAGTCATCAATCCGTTGTGAAAACAGTCTACTCCCGTTAGTCTCAGATTTGACCTGATGTCATGTCAAATATGGCAGAGATAGCGGCCTACACTTCTGCACCTTCCTAGTTAACAGCGGTTAAATATTACAGCTACAGGGGCTGGAAATGACCTGCGCCTCCTCCAGCATGAAGCGGTGAGGGAGCGGAGGGCAGTCTGACCCACCACCCCCACCCTTCCCCCTGTTGATTTAATTGCCCCACAGGGAGCTGCTTCGACAATCCACTTCATGATTCCCCCTTTGGTGGTTAGAACCGTGATGGGGATGTTTAAAGATGGGAAGCCTTAACGCTCCCATTTGTTTTCCTGTAGGTAATCGATGGCAGACTCAGGGTTACAGCTAATGTGATTTATGTGTCCTATTTCCACTGTTATGCTTCATGTACAAATTGTCTTTGCTGATGTAAATTCCCCCATCTTTTCACAACTTGCTGACACTGAATCCCGGCTGCCAAACCCCGGTGATTAATCCATGTTTGTGTCCAGGGCTTTTGTTTTTTTTGCCACGAACAACACCTGCAAATCCTGACAAGTTGAACAATGTAACACTGAAACTTAATTCGCTGCTTAACACCCACTCTCTACGTGTAATGACATCAAATTCGGAGACAGAGATGGAAACGTTTCACCTGCATTTTCTTGTCAAAACACAGCGACAAGTCTCATGATAATTCTAATGGGCAGGTATTTCTGTTTGGATTTCATGTGGCGTAGCACAGTGGAATTAATCATGCTCCACTCTTGACTCTTAAGTAAATCATCTGCAGTCTAAACACAAAGCAAATCAAATCAGCCTATTCATTCAGTGATGCATACCCTTGTAATTATGCCAACCTGCAGCACTTAGGTGCCCATTAATATCTCCTCTCAGTGCTGCTCTCCGGGAACTTTGAGGCAATGAGTGTAGATTGTGTCAGATCGCTGCACATTGTGTTTGAATGCCGCACCAGAAAAGTGATAAGTACCAATTGACAAATGAGATATTTTGATAAATATCATGTAGATATTCGATTTCTTGCAAAAATATGAAGATTGCCTATTGACTGTAAAGACAGAAGGTGCAAAAATATGCAGTGAAGAAGGGACGGGGAACAGAAGAATAGGCTACTGATTGAACTACAAATTGCAATCAGCCACAAGGAGAAACTGTTCTTGATAGCCCAATCTTAGAACAATACTGAAGTGCAGTTTGGTTTGACTTGAACTGCACGGCTTAGAAAGCGTATTTCATATTTATGCTAAGTTCAAGGGGCAGCTTGTAGTGTTGAATTCCTCCCATGATATTTTCTCTGACAAGATGAGAAAACATGTTTTTCAGGCTACTGCACTCGGTTGTCAGTCAAGGATTTCTGAAAATGTGGCAGTGTTATGCTCTAAGAAAGCAAGCTCAAAGATTTCCATGAAAGCGACTATCACATTTAAAGGCAAAGACACTGAACTGAGCATTTTTTTTTGCTTTCAAACCAGTGGCACTTAAGCAGCAGCTCTGAAAGCCAGAATGAGGTAGTTACAGTGTAGCTGCTCTATGGTTTCCTTAGTTTGAGTCCTTTGATTTCTCTTCCCTCAGATGCTGATATTACATGATGTTAAAGAGAATGCGGCTGCTGTTTTTTCGTCTGCTATCTGTTGTGTGTTCGCTTGCCTGGAGCTGAACAGTGATGATGCAGTGTCCCTGTCCAAGAGCCAAGGACGGTCCTCTGTAGGAGGCTGAGCAGAGCCTGATGGACCAAGGAGAGAGGGCACCAGAGGACAGACAGGACTCCTGCTTGTAATTTTGCTGTCCAAAATCTCATAAATCTTAAAATACAACATTGTATTAGTGTAACATTATAATTACATTAATCAGGGCTGAAGACTTTGACACCAGCTGACTGAAAAAACATAAAAGCGTGCATAAATCAGCTTCTAAATCAGACAATAGCCTTAAGAGACAGTGATGGGGCTTCGTCTGTGCTCATGAATTATAAACAGAGTGAAAGAAGACAAACGGGGAAATGCTGAGCATGTACAAATGAAGATATTCAGCAGATGTGATCCAAAGTCCGAATCCAGGTTAACTGCCTTTTTTAATGGGGAGATTAACGCAGTTCTGGACTCCATTGTATATCACAAAATGGATGTAAATGAAGATATAAATTATAGATTAGTGGATGAGATGTGGGAGGAATAACAAAGCAGATAATAGAGGTGCTGTATTAATCTGCCATACTGATTTTAGGGGGAGTAGAACTAATAAGATCGCAGGGCTGTTCCCTTGAGGAAAAGACAAGCCATGAGTTCATTTAAACTCACAATTTAGGGGTTTAGCTGACAGTGTTGCCCGGAGTGACTCTGAGTGAAGGAGTAAGCAGGTTACAGTTTGGTGTCTGCCTCAAGGACAGATGACTGCAAACGGGCACGCTGCCTGTCGAGGGGATCAGACCTGTGACCTCTGATTACACAACGATCTTCTAAGCACCTCCTTGAACAATCTGTTAAATGCGTTGCTGTAACATTACAGCTCCAGTTGGTATTAAATTGAAGTCTGCCATGTGTTTAATAATGACTATTAAAAAATGTTGTTGAAGGAACGCCAATTTTACAATTTGCAAAGAAGGATATAATTCATCACCACACTTGTCATGGCTCAATTATGGTCGATAAATCCAGAGGAAATAGTCAATAAGCAAGCAGCTGAAAGGCCAAGGCTGCTTCACTTGACTTCGTTTTTCAGACATGAAGCCTTCATATGCTGCCACGATAAAGGCATGATAGGAGTCATAAACTGCCATGATGGCAGCTGTCAGCTGATCCACAGCTGGTAAATCTGTAACCACATCCATTTGTGAGTGGGAAAAAAAATGCCATGATTGATTGCAATTATGTTCAGTTGTCATCACACATTTGGATGAAAAGTGCAGCCACACGGCATAGACCGCCAATACTTTTGACTCTTCAATAACTGCAATTCATGAAGTGAGCAGTAAATGGCTTCATACTGTAGTAATGAAAGCAGTTTGGTTCCTCGGAGGAAGGATTATCCCTAATTGGCCCAGCTGGATAAACACTGCTAGTGGTGTTAGCATACCGCATGGCAAAGCACACACATCAACCTTTTCCTACCTTGATCATTTTCGCACATCTCCCAGCCCAGACATTATTGCATCCCTTGACATTTAGTCCCACCCAGCACATCTCCTCCTCTCTTGTTTTTTCTTTTCTTTTCTCTTCTCATCACATCACTCTGCCTCCTCATCTTGTCTTTTTCCCTCTTTCTCATTCTGTCCCTCCACATCTGTACCTCCCCATCTCCCCTTACCCCTCATCTCTTTTGGTCTCTGGCCCCCGTCTCAGTCTCCTGATTCACTGCTCTGTCGGTAGATCAATAGAAAGGCTCTCTGTCAGGAGGAGCCACTGCACGCCTCACCCACTCTCCCCCCTTCCATGTCTCCCCATACTGCAGACACGCAGCCTTCTGGGAAGCTGGCTTCCTACATCCAACATTGGAGAGCATCTCCCCTGCTTTCTGGATCACTTTTCATCTCGGCACCTCGAAAAACTCGAGAGAAATAAGTGCGTGGCGCCATAATGGGCTTCTCAGAGGAGAAAGAAGCCGACGCTTTCTGTGGGAGCCAAGAAGACGAGAAAGAGAAAATAGGATATCAGCACAAGGCACAATGTGAAAAGAGGAGAGGGAAGTGAGGGAGAGAGAGGGGGGAAAAGGAAATAGGGTAAGAGAGAGAAGTTGTGCATTCAGCTAAGCTGCAAAACACTGGCTCACCCCCACCACCACCACCTCCCACCCCGCCTTTCTCCACCCCCTGGAAAAGTGGCTCTCCCTCTCTCTCTACCTCTTTTCTCTCCCCTTCTCTCTGCAGCTGTGGTCTGCTGAGCGTCACATCCACACAGCAAGTGCCTTTACTTGAGCAGAAGAAGAGGGAGAAGGCAGAGGAGGGGAGCTCTAAGAGAGAGAGAGAGAGAGAGAGAAATCTCAGGAGTGTGTCTGAACGCACCAAAGGAGCATCTCTCTGACTTCGCAGAGAGGATTGAGAAGCGCACAGAGACAGACGGGCAGAGGCAGGCGGCGGTGGAGTATCACAGCGCCGGTGGTGCTGGCAGAGCGAGCTGAGTGGAGACAGGGGAATCCACTGGTGCTGTTGATCCTGGTGTCCCTGGCAAAAGAGCTGCTTGAGCAGGAAAGAGAAAAACGGCGCAGCAGCCAGGATCTCGCCAGGGGGGCAGCATTTTACAGCGACAACGAAGCGTGGAGACAGCTGAAACCTGCACACGCACACACACGCAGGAACACACACGGGAAAACACACATGCAAACAGCTGAGCGGGCGAAGGAGAGTGAGACACCCGCTGCATTTCAAAGATCCACTACAATCCAGCAGACACAAAATGTTTCAGCTTCACGTCCATGGATGGAGAATGATGAAGGGGAAAACTTCTGGGAAAGAAATTCTTTTTTAAGAAGGACTTACTGCAGAGATTTTTTTCCCCCTAACTTTAATACTTTTTCCTTTTTTGGAGTTGGGCCTTTAAACCCTCTTTCTAAGCACAACACAAAATCACCTCTATTCTTAGTTGCAGAAATTGCGAGCTGTCTTGGTGACCATTAAGATGCCTCCTTCTGATTCAGTCTGAGCAGTAAGTGGATTATGACGGCAATATTTTGGGATTTGTCTTTCACTTAAGAAAAAAGAAAGAGAGGGGAAAAAAACCAACAATAACCTATCCATGACTGGTGGATTTATGTCTGTCAGAGGAGGAGAGGATCCCCGGCATTTTCTCCTCTCTTCTCCTGTGGATTACAGATGGGCTTTGTGATCTCCCAGTGCAGTCTCATGGATGATCGCTCGCTGCCAGTCATTAGGATAAAGTACAAAGAGGGACACAAGTGAGTATTCAGCTGGATTTTTATCTCTGAAGCTTAAGCTTGCATGAAAACAAGGGTGTCGAGAGTGGATCTGTAACGAGAGCACATCGCAGCAGCTTTTTTTGCTGTCTCTTTTAATACCAGAAATTGTAACTCACTGATTGAACTGTTGTGTTCAAGGAAAGATTGTAAAAGGTAGGCACGTCCTGAGATTTATTAACTTTCAGACAAGTGAACCTGTATGTTTACAGACCATTTACCAATGAACATAATTTACTAAATGAGGGGTACTGTCTACCCGGCAGGTGGCTTGGGCACAAGCGGAGATTGATTGAAGTGATCTGTGTGAATCCTATTAATGCATCCTGGATTCTGGCCAAGACAGAAGCAATGGAGGGGAACACCGCTGTCTAGCGGCACTATCTGATCTGCCTCCTCACTGGACAAACTGAGGACCCTCTACACTCCCTCTTCAACAGCACTCCTCCTCCTCTTCCTCTCATCCAGGCAAGGATGGTACCCCCACCCCCCACCAACAAGCCCCACGTGTGCCTGTCCACCATCCTGATCATGAGCAGCATGGCACTGATTGATGCCTACCTGGTGGAGCAGAACCACGGGCCACGCAAGATTGGCATCTGCATCATGGTGATGGTGGGAGACATCTGCTTCCTAATCGTGTTGCGATACGTGGCAGTGTGGGTGGGGGCTGAGGTTCGCACGGCCAAGCGAGGCTACGCCATGATCCTCTGGTTCCTTTACATCTTCGTGCTGGAGATCAAGGTCTACTTTGTGTATCAAAACTACAAAGCGGACAGGAAGAGCTTGGACGCTCTCGCGAGGAAAGCCTTGACGTTGCTGCTGTCCATTTGCATCCCTGTGCTGTTTGTGGTGCTGGTGGCCATCGACCACATGGAGTACGTCCGCGCCTTCAAGAAGCGCGAGGAGATCCGCAATCGTCTCTTCTGGGTGGTGGTGGATTTGCTGGACATACTGGACATCCAGGCAAACCTGTGGGAGCCTCAGAAGAAAGGGCTCCCTCTGTGGGCTGAGGGACTCATGTTCTTCTACTGCTACATCCTGCTGCTGGTGCTGCCCTGCGTGTCCTTGAGCGAGATCAGCATGCAGGGCATCAACATCGTGCCCCACAAGATGCTCCTGTACCCCATCCTCAGCCTGGTGACCATCAACATCATCACGCTCTTCATCCGCGGGGGCAACATGATTCTGTACAGGGACGCCAGGGTGTCGGGGATCTTGATAGGGAAGAATGTCCTGGCCATCATCCTAAAGACCTGCAGCTTTGTCCAGTACAGGAGACAGTTGCAGAACGCTCCTCCTGCCTTCGGGGTCGAGCTACAGAAGAACTCAGTGGCTCACGCCCGCCCTGCCCCCACCCCGCCTCAAGTGGTCATGCAGGACCAGACGCCCCTCCCTGAGGTGACGACGTGCGAGCACACATGACAGAACGGTGGGGTGAATCCTGGAAATGTCAATATGAGTATATACGACCCTCAGGACGCTGGCAGGGCACGGTGTTCTGCACCTTTTCGGGCGTGTGAGCACTCACGTGAACACAATGGAGATGCTTAATGGCACACAGGACACTGCAGACGCTTAGCGAGGATAGAGCAGTGCTGTATCCAAAGCCGTCATGGTGCAAAACACAACATTACTTGTGACTTTGTTAAAGCATTTTCCCCCAGTGAATCCAGTTAACTGTGTATTTTTTCTAACTGTACGAAAAAAAAGGCAACTACTGCAAGATTAGAGGATATATTTTTGAATTGTGTGTGTTGCATTCTAATCTTAAATTTAAGGGTCTGTGTGCTGTGGTGTGTATTTCTGTTGCTCGAATGTTCTTAGTAGTCGAGGGCTTTAACACGTCAAAGTCAGAAGGAGCCACCACTGGGGACAAAAATAACAGTTAAAGCTTTCTCTTGAAAGAAGTGTGTTTTTATATGTGATTCTTTGATAAAGTATTGTGTACAAGATAAAGGCTTTCCTGCTCTCTCACTCGCTGTACAGGGGGTTTCAGTTTAAAGTTATTGAGTATATTTCAGTTTTTAATTAAAATTCAGCAAATGTCCTTTAATTAACTTGAGTTATTAAGGAAAAGAGAGAATGATTTTCTTTTTCTAAGGTCTGGTTCAATCTACAATTAGAGACTTCTTAATTGCTGAAGTGGTGCCTTTGCGATGTCGTTCATCTTGAGTGTGATCGTTACATTCCAGGCTGCTTATTTGGAGCGAGGAGGGGAGCATCTGAAATAAATTCTGTTGTGAACAGTTTGATCACTGCATAGGTTGACTTTGGTGCTGTAGACGCGGGATAAAATACACAGCCAAGGGGCACACACTGCAGATGGATAAATGATTCCCAAATAAGAAAACCTGTTTAATATCCTCCTCAGGCGCACGGTGACGATCTGTTCTTACGCTTGGTGGCAGCAGCAGTTGTAAGCACTGTCATTTTGTTCCTCACACAAAAGGACAAAATGGATACTTTGGTCCAGTGATGTGAATCCACACTACAGCCAAGAAAACATCATGTCTTCTTAAGATGACAAATCTCTTTCTGTCTCGAGCTTTCCTCTCTCTTTCTCCCTCACTACCAGTTGAGCCAGAGCTGGAGTTTGGTTCACATGTGAATATTTTCCCCAAAAATACTCAAAAGCAAGCCATTGCTAGCACGGTCAAACATGTGAAATGGAACACTAAGGCCAGGTGATTTAGTATTATACAGTGCAGAAAAGCAAAAATTACTGCCACAGAAAAAAAGTAGGTCTGTCCTTGTACTTTGTTTTGCATAATCTTTCTCTCACCGCTGACTACATACATAATCTGAAGCACACCGTTAAAGCCCTCAGAGTGCAGGAGCTGGTCCAACATTTTCATCTATGCAAGGCTCAGCAACAGTAAGGTGGCAACGTTCAGTGGCACAAACCAGGCTATCACATTAAGATTGCTGTAGCCAGCATTATTTGTCTGTGTTGTTGGCTCGTAAAGTTACAGCATCAGCAATTTAGGCACTATAATACACTATTGGATTGCATTGTTTTTACAGAATCGTAGCAATGAAAGCTAAACATTTGTCCTTTAAAGCTGTAACAGTGTACTAAGCAATGGGGAAATGCTGAAACTGGCAGCCTTACAGCTTCGGTTATATGGGTGACAATGTAGGGATTGTCAAAACCAACGTCATTCTAGTGTGAAACAATAGAAAAAAGTTTGCAGAGTTTGCAAACAATACTGTACAAAAAGTGGCACTGCAATCAGTACGACGTGGATTAAGTGTTGATCATCTTCCCGAAATCTGTTCTCCATCTTCACATCTTAAAACATTCTTTGTGTACAAAAAAACTAAAAAACTTAAATGTCTGAAGGCATTCAGGGATCCCACAAGGCCATTCTCAATTTAAAAATAAAAGAAATATCTTCACTTCATGAAGCAGAGACGACAGAACCCACTTCATTGATCATATTTCTGAAGTTTCCGGTAAAAAAAAAAAAATGGAAATGAGAAGATGGCCTCTCTAGTTTCCTTTCATCCAGAAACACCGCGTTTATTTATAACTGTTGCTGTCTAATTACAAAGTACATTCACAGGTTCCCATTCAGGATCAAAAAAGCCTTCACTTTGTAGCATGCAGCAACAGGCAGAAAAACAGCCGGGGAGAAGTCAGGAGTCCATTGGAGATCTAAATCACACATGTACACACCCATCCATGTCGCACAACCTCCAGTTCACGTGACCTGTATGCCATTTGACTGCGTGAGGACAAAGCAGCATCGACGGGAAACAGCTGAACACACTGTGCAGGAGAACATTATGCAAACTAATGCTAACATTCAAACGTGTGTGAACCTCATTGACAGCCTGCAAAACACTCTAAGCTCTCATTCCCTCCAGCCAAACTTACACGTGCAATTTAAATATTGTGTGTGCAGCACAGTTATGCCACTTTACACAAGTGCACTGTTGAGCACACGGTTTTGGGATCTGAAATGATGCATTTCCTTGATGGTAGGTTGCTGTGAGTGCCACCAGATGATGTACTACAGACACACAGGAAAAGCAGATGGCTGAAGAAGTGATGACAGGCTCATTTTGGCTCACTCCAAAAGCCTCTACGTGCTTATAGAATTTAGCGTGTTAAATCAAACATTAGCCGAATATAAAGCGCTGCACTGTGTCAGTTCCACTTTTATGATCATATCTGATAGTTACATATCAGATGAACTATAAAACCTTCTTAAAATCTCCTTAAAGACACCCTCCTGTGAAAATCTAATTATTTACCTTGTTAACATGCCCATCTGGTGTTTTTATATGCTGGAAGGCACATCATGAATGACATAAGCAGTCAGCATCATGGCTGCAGTGTTCTGAGACTTCCAGGTTTTTTATTTGTAAAAACTTGTGGACAAGGCGGAGCTTTTCTGTGTCATTATTCTTCTTCAGAATCAGTTCCCAGTTTCAACATGTACGACTGTATTTCTCCATTATTACAACTAGCCATTGTTTAACATTATCATCGAGTAGTTTTACAGTGTTTGAGCTGAGTCGTAGGTGAGCTGTTGTGTTGGAGGAAGCATTGGTGAAAAAATACATGTAACCCATTTTTTAGACAGAAAGTAGAGGCCTGCATAGGACTGTTTTCTTAATTCCACTTCCACCCACATCGAACACGTACACTCCTGACTGCTTCTGCAAATTTTCACATCTGCACAATACAGAGTTACACTGATTTTGTGTCCCACAGGGGAAATGGTTGATTTTTTCTTTGTAATATTAATAAAGAGATGCAAACCTATCGGGAATATTGTAGTAGCTTTGAAATTACATTCATAAGACATATTTATGTTTTTCTGCTGTTGGAAAGCAAGTACACAGTTCATTCATACATCAATAGATTCTTGCTTAATATTTGCATGAACAAATAATTCATGATTAAAGGAGAGCTTACTGTAACTGGAGAGAATGGAGCAGGTGTCAGTTGTAAATCAATGCTTAACATACTGAATGTGTCACCACCAAGTCAAGGTGTCGTTCATGTCTGTCAGGAACAAAAGGAAATATATCCACATGTCAGATTTGCCTTGCTTTGGTTTTTGCATTATAAAAACCCACTTCAAATCTTCTTTTTGACTCCATCCTTGTGGTTGCCATTTAATTCTTGGACCTACAGTTGATCTTTTGACTGCCTGCTCCCGCCTGCAGCAAAATTGAAAACCACCCACTCTTGTGAGATTTGCATCAGATCCTGCAGGACTCACTGGATCCCAATCCAATACCCTTCACTACTGCAAAGGAATTATTTTCATAGAAAATTACATCTAAATAGGAAACTTTAACATGCAGAGATAACTTTATAGGAGAGAAATCAATGACCTGCAAGAAATTTTAAAATCAACAAAACACTTGATGTCATTTACACAACACTGGACTTCACATCCATGTGCTTCTATTATGTAAAAGTGGTTATAAAAACAAAAGACAACCTACACTTTGTAAGCTACACGTGTGCCTTTGGGCACTGGCCCAACCTAATCAACCCAACCACCTCACTGCACATCACCCTTCTCGCCCTGCCAGATCCTGAATGAATGTTGCATTCATCCAGATGACCATGCTTTTTTTTTTTCTTTTTCCTTTGCACTCGCAAATGTTAATAAACTAGGAAGGCTGCACCTCCACACTTACCACATTAACACTGACAAAGCGCCCTCTGCCAAGCAAGCAAGACAAACGGTTGCAGTAAATTCACAGCTCGACCTTCGGCAGTCTTGGATGGCAACAGAGTCGGGTAACAAATGTATTTTTCATGGAAGGCATGTTAGAGCACAAGGAGAACAAACCAGCACAGAAAATTAATGCTCATCAAGTATTGATTTGCCTGTCTGGAGGGTAGCTGATACTATGTTTAAAAGACCACTTTCTTAAAACAAATAACAGTTTTTTTAAGCTGCAGCTGAGGGATGTATGTGATGCTCCTGCATGGTGTGTGTTTAAAAATTCTGTGTAATTCTCTAACTTCAAACTCTCTAAGTGCAGTCAGTTCACGTGATTATGGCAGTTTTAATCTAAAATTTAGATGCTGTGCACACGTGCAAAGAAAGGTCATAAAGTTTCTTTGCAGAGTTCTAGCTCCATCTAATTCCTCCTAAACATAGTGTGTATATTTGTATATATATAGATTTCCCAAGCACGTGCACATAAGCTCTGGGCAAAATCCTTGAACAGTTTTGCTGAACAGCCGCAATTATCTGTTCCTCAGTCAAAACACTTGTGCGACTTATCTTTTTTTTCAGCGCACTCAATCACCAAATTACAGCAAGTGTAATTACAAAACTGTTTCCTCACACATCCTCTCAGACATGCATGCATGCATTTTACGAGGGGAGAGCCAAGTGCAAAGTTGCTATTCGCGACGCCCCTGCAACGGGGAAGGTTTCACTATCTTGCTCATGCACAGTTCAGAGAGGATTAACGACAGCTGTGAAGTGTGAACCCGATGGAGGATCAAGCCTGTGACTCGCAGCTATAGCATGATCTTTCTAATAATCAGGTCACTCTGCTGGACTGCCTGCAACTTTCAGTCGACCCAACGGGGAACCCAGGTGTCGAAAATGAGAGCCGGTTGCTTGGAGCTCTGTGAAGTGCTGAATGTAAATGTGAATTATGGAGAGCTGTTTCAATATTTAAACTTGTTGGCAGTTCCTTGAGATTTATCATTTAAATCCAAGCAATTCTGCAAGTTTCCTCTCAGGCGTTGTTGACCTATAAAAGATTCAGATGGTTTATCATTCTCACTATTGCTTACAGGGCTTTTTCTTAGGCAACCATTTATATGTAAAGGGTTCACATCTAAAGAATATTTGCTCTGTGTAGTACACATTGTTAAAGGAGAGAAAAACGGAGCGCTACACAAATACGTAACTGTGATTTCAATTATAATAGAAAGCTTTTCTCATTTGCCTGGACTAAAGAGGAGAATACAGTGCACCGTAACGCTGAAGAGGGTTTTTTTTTTATATATATACCTTGTTTACTCTGGTGCTTTGTTAAAGCTACAGGATCAAACATCTCATCTTGTGGCACGAACCATATTGTCAGTTTCACCCCTCTGCAGTTGGTAAAGTCCGCTCTGTCAGTCATTTTGATAAGCTGTCTACCTTGAAACAGCATCTAGCCCAAGGCTGAGGAGAATGGCTTCAAAAAAGTCACCACAGGCATTAATGAAACAGATGGTGAATGCAGGCAAGTTTTAAGAGTAGCAGCAATGATTTACCTCTGTCGGCCATTGTTGCTGTGACCTCTCCGTGCTACATGGCCACAAAGCAGCCCACGGCAAATGGATTTCAACACAATATGCCTGGGGTTTATTGAAAAGGTTGTTTCAGGCAGTGAGGTTAGCTGAGACTGTAGTTAGCATATGGCAAATGGTGTCCCATGGCATTTTCATGGATATCAACAATGTTTTCCATATTTGTAATATTCTAATAGTTCTTACTTGATAATATTTAATACTGTAATAATATCAGTGTTACAGGGATTTTAATTCTTGTGGTGCAAATCAGGCGTCGTATTTTTTCCACAGCACATCACTGGACAGTGGCTCCAACCAGGCAGTTATGACTAAGCTTTTATTATTTGTTTCTAGCAGTTGTGTCCTGAATAACTGAATGGAGCCACACAGAAGAGGTGGGTTATCCCTAATAATAAATGTTTTCAAGAACTGATGATGTGATCTATGTTCTTCCAAGCTATTGTTTGGCTGAAATATTTCACTGATAACAGATGTGCTTTTAGGCATGGTAGTCATAAGAATCTGGAAAAGAAAAGGTTAACGGTTTCATTTACGTCAGATGTCAACCACTTGCACATTTCAGATGTTTGAGTCAGCATGTGTGCGTGATGCTTTGTTAATGGATTGTTCTCTTGCAGATACAGAAACATTTCTGAGCTGCTGTTGGCTTCAAATGTCCTGCTTTGACTCGCAAATACATAAAATGCCGATACATGAAGAGTAATTCTAAGAAAAAACTCCTTTTTATGTACCACCTTCCAAAACAATATCACATAGTGCTTTACAAAGGGAAAATCATTTTTTCTCTGTCATTAAAACAGACCTGGTGGACAGAGCGTTTACTGTAATGTCAAACATCTGACCTGTTCCTTTAAGACAGACGGAAAACCTGATAACACACATTGACATACTGAATGATCTCCATCTAATGAGCCTGCTGTCATTTAAGAATGTCAGCAAATATTTTGCTGACAGATAGGTTTCTCGAAATGTGTGGCACATCACTGTGTCACAGCGTGAGCACGGTTTGCATGGGAATTACTGTATATGGATGTAAACACATATTTTTAGAGAAGTCTCTGCCTTGTTTAAAAAGCAGACAACGTAAATAGCAGATGGATATAGAGGAAAATATAAACCAGAAGCACATTTTTCACTGTAGACATTTTGACACCCCATAGTAAGAAAGAGCAGGGGTGAGCAGTGAAATTAATGATGGCTGAATTGCATTTAGTAGCTTTGGTTTCAGGGTCCTATAGCAGAACAAAGTCATATTTAATATGATTAGTAGGACCTGTGATTCTCCTGCCATCTTATATACAATGCTTGCTGTGATAAAAGCTCATTGAATGCAATCAGACACAACTTTTTTTTATTGACTGTATGTCCAACAGGGTTGCTGTTGCCATTTTTGTCATATTACTTAGAATGAGACTTACTGCTTTACAAAGTACTACACCGTTTTGCTGTTGATATCAATGTAAAACTGCATGAGTGTCAAGGAAAACTTAGCACAGGCATAGCAACAGTAACTAAGGAGTGAAAGTGGATGGTCAGTTAAACTATGTCCTTAAATCAGCTCTTAATAAGCAGCACTTTCTGGGACTCAAAGAAAAGCCAACTAAGTGGTGCCAAAAACTGCAGTTCTTCAGATGTCCGCTTGAGGCTGGTTCTAAAAGCAAATTTGTCCTCATAGACCCTTACGGTAATTTTTTAAAAAATGTTTCAAGTTTAACTTTGATGCATACACTTAATCTCATTTGGGGGTCACATTCTCAGGAGAGACCTGTCCTCAAATAACATAACAACACATCACTGACAGAAAGCACTCAGGGATCTGTACTGGACAACATAGCAATATAACACTGAGTTACAGACAGACAGGTTCATGACAAAACACAACATAGACATCAGAATGGATGTGCAATGAAGTTAAAATGTAAAAACACTAAGAACAAGAACAAGTCCTTAGAGATGATATTTCCATAATATTTAAGAGAAGTTTGAAGTCCCCCAGAGGAATCAAGTCGGACAGCTTCAGACTCTGCTGCAGTGAGTTCCAGGCTGAGCAAGTAAGAAAAACTATTTTGCCGAGCTCTGCGTGAGAGAACAGTGACAGTAATGAAGTCCTGGGAACGTAGACTACAGTATGGCTAAACTCTTTATGTGACATGAAAGAGGATAAATATCTGGACAGCAGACAAAGAATGGATTTGTAAATGAAATGATACCAGCGGAGAAGTCTGTGCATGGACAGTGATGACCAGTGAGCCAAGAAGTATAAAGTGCAGTGGTGTGTGAGAGGTTTACAGCTCGTTACAAATCTATGTGCTCCATGACGAACAGCATCCAACAGTTTGAGCGAGTGGGTGGAGGCATTCATGTAAACACTATCTTCGTTATTGGGTGCAGGCAAGAAGGTAAGAATGTTCAACTTTACAGCAGAAAGAAGCATGTTCACAGGCAAGTAGAAAAGCTCTAATATCTATAACAGATTTTATATTTTTAACAGCTACTCACCTGCACAATTTGTACTAAGGTTAAAGGTTATGAAGATTTAAAGACAGTCCATGGCCCAGAGACATTTGAAAGGCTCGCCTCAGCTCCCGCAAAGTAGACAAACCCTCCATGTGGCAGCTCCGGTTGTTGCTCTCTTGGCAGTGCCTGACTCCTCTTAACTCCTCCAAAAATGAGAAAAGAGGTGCAACGTAAGTGTAGCTGAGGTGAGTCATGGACTATGACACTATGACAGCACCCACCTGTCAGACTTTATTACACATGACTTTAACCCTTTGATGCACAGTGTGGGTCAGGAGATACCCATTTTCCAGTGGATTTGAGTCACTTTTCACCCATGTTGCGCATCAAAGGGCCTTAAGCTTAGCTAGCAATGCTACAATGCTACAATGCTAGATTCAGCAATTACAGATACTCAGTGATGTGGAAACTAATACAATAATAATAACTGATCTGTGCATCGTCATTTATGTTGTCAGAGTCGGTCATTTTTTCCAAGCCTATAGAGCATGTAATTGGAGAGACAGTTTTAACACCATTATACTTTTCTAAATCTATTGGTTGGATCTTGACATCAGGTTATCATATTTCACCATTTAGTCACACTTTACAGAGGACATGTGCATTAGGTTAGCAGTAGGTCACATTTTATAGAGAACATACCCACACATGTTCAGACTTTGCTCTGGTCTCACTTCACACTCATTCTTATTACTCCACCAAGCAACAGCGGAGTTATGTGACGATCGGCGTAAGTTTGTCTGTTTGTCCATCTGTCTGTCTGTCTGTTAGCAACATTATTAAAAAATGGACTAACGGATTTGGATGAAATTTTCAGGGAAGGTCAGAAATGACACAAGGGCAAAGTAATTCAATTTTGGCAGTGATGCAACTTACAGTCTGGATCTATGGATTTCTGTGCACGGCATCACTGTAACTATGACTACAACTGAACACTACATCAGCTGCCTGCTGATGCTCACATGATTGCAGTCCTACTAAAAATCGACCACTGCAGACTTATTGGGACTTATCTGTCCTAAATCATACAAGGAGCAATTGATTAAATTGTAGGGGGGTGTTTCCGAGTCCCATCAGTTCCCGTTGCCTGCTACATATTTAGGTCACACGATTTGGTATTCGTACATAGGGCACGCATGCATAACACGTCTATGCTCAGAACAAGGCCATTTTGTTTGTGGGTACATCTATATTAAATGACTGCATTCAGTGTTGCTGTGATTTCTGCTACGACTTTTTTTTGAAGATTTCAGCCACTGGAATTGATACAACGACTGAGCAACCTTGGCAAAGTACTGCGCTCTCTGAGGGCTTTTCTTGTAATATATTTTTTATGGCAGTCTTCATGCATTTTACACCATTATGTATTGTTACATTTCTGATACACTTTAGAAGTTATATGGCCTTACACTTACACTATTATGTTTTCAGTACTCCTTTTTTCATTTTTCTAAAAAGCATGTGATTTATCTTCACACCAAAAATACATTTTTCTTCCACCAACATTCCAGACATCCTCACTTCTACATACACAGCTTCAAGGCCTTTTTTCCCCAAAAAATATTACACTCCAGCAGCTCTATAGTGTGATCATAATGGGCAAATGTTTAACATTTCAATTTAATACTCAGTATTGTTAAGTACATTATGTAGAAATGAATGTGATTTCACACAGTCCTGTGCTTATCTTGCAGTGACAGGTCAAAATATCTGCTGCCAAAAGTCCTTGCAGCTATATGCAGTTATGTTTGACTTTTGAAATATATTTGGCCCACACATAGACATATGAAAGTCTACAAGCTGACTCCTCAAAGCTGGTTCATTTAATAAGCCAAAGCTGCTTGTCTACATCTACAGACCAGGATATTTGATCTCATGAACCGTGTTGAAGATCAAAACAGAAGTAAAAGGTCAGTGAATATTGCACTGCACCTCAGCCTCCATGCCCTTAATTTTCACCACATTACATGAACTATGAAAAGATCATTTCTCATTTTAAAGTCGGCAGAACTATTTTTCCCCTAGAATTACCCAGACTGAATATATGTCAGGAATAAATACAGGGACAGTAATTCAGACTGTTTGAGTCTTGTGCTTCTGTTCAAGCAATAATTGTTAGAAACTTATTCAGTCTCTCAGCGGGCCAATCCTCCCCAGCAATTAATCCACAATTATGTGGTGATGCCTCTTCTGCCCTGGAGCCTGTGAATGGGGAAGCGGATTTATAAAATAAAAGAGCAAATGGAAATGGGTGTTTTGTTGGATTTTGTTATGAAATTCCTTTTAATAGCATATAATGGCTGTAGAATAACAAGACAATGACGGCTAAAATTGGTTTGTTGTTTGTGCGCTGTGTTTATTCCCTTTGTCTGTTTGGTGTGTTATGTTTAGGACAAGGTTAATTCACTCACCATGACCAAAACAGGTCCAGATCCTCATTACTTCTGCTCATTAATAAAAAGGATAATCGCATCGTTCAGGACTAATTTTGTCAAAAAGTGGATGCTTTGTTTCTATCAGTCCATTGAAACAGGACTAGTCTTACCTGGGGGCCTTGTGATTTAGAAATTACCCCCCTACGTCTTTCATGTGGCACATTCACAAGGCAGAAATTAAGTCTGTGTTTCACTCAAATTTAGTGACATTATCTGTGGGTATGATATTAATAGGCTGCCACATAATCACTGTTGAGCCTGTTGAAAGACAGCAAAATGTTCCTTACCGCAGGCTGCCATGCATGTCATCCATCTAATCATCCTTTGAGATTTCACTCGTCTGATGGATTTGCTCTTGCCGTGAATGGGTCTCCATGCTGTGCAGCGACGTTAGCCTCTTAATTTGCACCCAAAATCCTGTCCAGACTTTCATTTATAATTGGCAATGTAGCCTCCTTAATTCTCAAGTGAGAAAGAGGCAGACGAAAACAGAAAACCTTGGAAAATAATTGTAAAATGGCCCCAAATCCCGGAGATGACGATTTTCACATGACTAAATTTATCACAAGACCTGTGTGTTTGGTGAAATATGGCAGGCAATTTGTGGTGGAATTTTTAATTTAGAAACTTCAGACATAACAGATTCACATGGAAATAAGATCATCAATGGCCTCTGGCATTTCTGCAAATTTCTAAATATCCCCAGCAAATACTCGTCCTGTACAGACAGGGCTTAACTAGGTTTTTGGAAGTTTGGTTTGCTGTAAAAGAAAATTGATAGAATGCCTTTATCTGTTAAGCATACATATTTGCTCTGTATATCTCATTTCCAGTGCCTTAATTTGAGCAAAATTCATTATCCAAATGATTTTCTAACCATCTATCATTAGCTATACTCATTTTATCCTATAGAGAGTCATGGGGGCTGGAGCCCAGCTCACATTGAGCAGTATAGGTGATTTATAGTTAGGACAGGTCGAAGTTCATCCGATGTTGCTCTGAATGTTTCCAAACTAATCATCCTTTAAGATGTGCTTCTCTGAAAGATTTTCTGATTTTGTGAATAACCTATGCTGTGTAGCCACATGGGCCTTCCTAATTTGCACCCAAAATGGGCGAGGGTTAACACAAAACGAAAGAAAACCGTGAACACTAACACTCATGACGCAAAACAGAAACGATCGTTTCATTATCTGTGCATTAACCTGAACGTCATTAATGTCACTAAAGAGTAATCTGTACCAAGTTGCACATCATCTTGCTATACAAACTATACTGAAAAGAGAAATGTGCCAGTTTACAGACTACATGTCTAACAAGAAAAGCACTCAGAGAGAGCAGTACTCTGCCAAGGCTGCTCAGTTGTATGATTTCCAAAGGCTGAAATCGTTAATAAGAAATTATGATTTCCGACGGATAAGTCCCGATAAGTTCACAGCCATCAGTTTGTAGTAGGACTGCACGCGTGATCGTCAGCAGGCAGCTGAAGCAGTGTTCACATGTAGTCGCACTTACAGTGACGCCGTCTTGCGATACACAAATCTTTAACAAATCCATGGCTCCTGACTAAAAGCCGCATCACTTCCAAAATCTAATCATTTGGTCCTTGTGTCATTTCTGACCTTCCCTGAAAATTTCATCCAAATCCGTTTGTCTGTTTTTGAGTAATGTTGCTAACTGACAGACAGACAGACAGACGTACGCATTTCTTGACGGAGCAATTAGCTGTAGAAAATGAAACTTCTTGAACATCTATCTGTGAATGTCAACGGCGGCCTATTTAAAATGAAATTATCTTCATTCTTTAAAAGCTCTGTTAACAAAACTCTTGTGTGCAATTAGACTTCAAGTTACCGTGCAATTACCAATACAAGTTTCCTTTCCTTGCTCCAGCGTGCCTCCTCACAGGCTGGAGAAATGAGGACTATATTTAACACTTTCTGAAAAACATGCTTTCTTCTTTCTGATGTTGGTTTGATGGTGTTCTAAAAATCTAACAGCATATTTACAAATCTCCTTGACATAATTTTTGACTGCAAGAAAGGAAGACAGATTGTGTTTTGGTTTCTGTTGGATCTTAATTAATAGCAAACTCAACTTTTCCACAAAACCATCTGAGCCCAGTCTTGTTATAATAAAGCTGTTTCCCATCGTGTTAATCTAATAAAATATTAGCTACTGCAGCAGCAGAGCTTCAAGCATCAGCTGCTCCGTGAGATGAGAAAGAGGTGGCTGACCTTGGCTTCTGTTGAATCCTGTCATATGAAAAACAAGATATTCACATTCCATCTTTCAACTTTGATTATTGCGGTACCACAATTTTTCTTTTTAGACTGTGATATCTCCAGTTAGGCACACAGAGGCCTCGCCAAGTATTCAAGTTTAAAATTGTAGTAGGACAATGCTGACCATGGGATGCATTCGGAGTTATCCTCCCTCAGCCTCAAATGAAATGTGATGTGGTCCAACTGAGAAACAGAACTGCACAAAGGTTTTAGGCACTAACAGTACAGAGAGTGTGCTTTTAGAGATGAAATCAGAACAGAAAAACTAAATCAATATTTGGCCTTTAAAATGGCCTCATTTCTCCTCAGCACACTTGCACAGGGTTTTTCTTCACAGCTAGGTTGTTTCAAACATCTTGGAGATCTTGCAGTGGTTCTCATGTCACTTCATACAAAGCTAGACTGTCTCCATGATGTTGACATCAGGGCCCTGTGGTGCCCACGCTTTGTATGGCAGAACCCCTTGTTCTTCTTGTCGATGCAGATCGGTGCCTGGGTTGCTGTCATGCTGCAGGAATACATTTCACTGGACTGATCAGATGCTTCTTTAAGCACAATACATCATCAACTAAAGTGAGTAAAACTTTTAAACTACACTGCATTCCAGTGTGTTATTTTTTATGTTAAATATAAATATAAAGCACATGCAGGGGAAGGAGCAGAAACTCAAACACAAGGGAATTCCTAGACATTCTTCCAATGCATCTACTGCACATCTTTACGTGCAAAATATTGCAGAAGCATAATTACATCTTAGCAAAATCTAAACAAAATGTAAACAATTAGTAAGAATATGATAAGCAATGACATTTTAAAGCATTTTTGGATCATTTTTGCTTTTATTTGTGCAGCATCAGACATCTCATAATCACTTAACAGCCCTTTAAGTTGATTTCATACAATAATTATATAGCATGCAGCCTGCACTTGACTTCTGTAACATCTGTAAACTATGAACAGACTCCCGGGACTTTGCCTTTTGATGATGCAGATAGTTTTTGACCCTCATTAAAGAGGTGGGGCAGGAGGCTGCCGATCACCAAGGCAACTTTATTAATGTGAAGTGAAACGGTCAAAGGTGTATCAGCTGGTTGTAAATGGCTATAATATATACTGCCAGACTGCCAGGGTGGTACAGATAAAGTGTCCTCTGGAGAGAACTGGGACAGCTTGGGGAGAGATAGAGGAAGATGAGCAGCTTGCATTGCAGTGAGGGATGAGGGAAGGAGAGGGACCCGGAGGTTGCTGGTGTTCACAGAGGGCAGACCAAAGAACTTTTCTAACTGGAAGCAGCAAGGTGAGCTTCACTCGGGTGGGAACAGAAAGGAGGACGAGTCACTAGCTGCCCAAACATGAATGACCCACCTCTTCCTGAGATGTCTCCCGGGAAAACACCTAGCCAAGATAACGAAGGGGCAGCAGCCATTTGCCCGCCATCACCGAACCCGCCTCAGTATCGACGACTGCGTAGTGACATTCCCTAACCTTCTTTGTGTCTGTGGACACAGAGGGGATTATTTATAAGCTTATTAAACCATAAATTCTGAAACAGTGTTGGACAATGAGTAGGAGGCATTCATTATGCTGCCAAGATGCCAAGCTGATAAAATAGTGTAGATAAAAGCAGGCAATCATGCACCTCATGCTTTGATGTGCAGTATATATTCTAGATCACAGCAGGGGGGGTAGGTGAAGCCTTAGCATCCGGTGTGCGGTTGAGGTTTCTACAGAATCCAGTCACTTTTAGCCTCGACACCTACACAACCTTGTAGAATACAATCACTCAGTTTGACAACTCCTCCTTGAACCTACAGTTGTGTAACCTAATTAGTGACAGGAAAGCAGAAAATCAAGATAAAGCGAGGGGCAGGGAGCGGAGACCATACAATGTGATAGAGACAAGGTCAGAATCCAAAACCTCAGAGCTGATGTGTAAAGAGAAAGACACATATGAGTGAGTGGAGTGAATAAAGTAAATTTTATGTAAATTAGTGCAGAATTCCTGTTTATGGTCTTTCTTTGTTTATCATTGTGACACAGGGATGTTTATTGGCTAATCATGGACTGATCAAGAGAAAGGCATTGCCTACTCCCTCATCCTCAGGTAGTAGGTTTCTATACCAAGCTTATGTATTAAAAGGGATATTAAGACAAATGTCCTATGTAAAAAGGCTGTAAAACTACCTGGGTCTATCTTGTTATAACTAAAATACCAACAAAGTCACATTGGGACTTTCAATCAAATACTGGAGATGTGTTTCTCCAACTGAGTCCATTATGATTTATTTCAAAACCATAATTGATAGGCTGAAACACAACATAAAATCCCAATGAAATCTTTAAGTAAGGCATTTCTGCCAGGAATACAAAATGACCATGAATAGCTAAAACTGAGAAAAACTAAATCATTTAAAATGGAGAGACTATTAACCCACCCATAGAGGAACGACTGCCAATTTCAGGAGCTGGGAAGCAATTTCAAAGAATGGCAATCACACACACTGCAAAATACTACAATGCTACACTAAAAGCGCATTTCAAACCAAGCAAGGGAGTTCCACTATTGTAGCTAGCATTACCTGTCCTCCTACATAAAACCACACCACTGGAACCCAGCGCCTAATAAAAATAAAACCTCCCGTAATTAAAGAAAACCAGGAGCAGCAATCATAAAATAGGCATAAACCCAGAAAAGTTAGAGTATAGTTAAAATGAGGCAAAACAACAGAGGCAGTCTTTGCTTTTAGGGGGGACACAGCACTCCAAGTGGATATTCACACGAAGTAGCTCAGGAGTCATTTCAACACACATAAGGAGCAGCACAGCACACAAAGGTTTCAGTCTCTATTAGGGAAAATATGGAGGGCATGCAGCAGCAAACAAAAGAGCACTTTGCTGCAGCGGATGGATAAGTTCCATGTGTACAACTACAAATATTTATGTCCAGGGAGGTTAATGTGATACCTCTCAAGTTGGTGTGACAGAAGCAGACTGAACATTTGGTGAAAACTGGTGATCTGTAGTTTAAATACAAGCTAACAGCTGGTGTCCAGGTAGCTCAGGTGTAAATAAAGACAGGAGGGAGAGCTTTCCTGGCCCTGTCAAAAAGGGAACAGTATGGGCCCATTAGCACCTCTACAGCTCACCAATTAACACGTTATATATTGTAGTACATGAAAAAACAGTGTGAAACTGTTTGTGCGTCTTACTGTTTATTGGCTTTCAGCAGTTGCCAGGTAACCAGTGGAGACCAGTAATTGAACCTGAAATAGTTCGACACACAGCACCCCATACCAACGCAAAGTGTCATTTTTACACTTTGGTTTTTGCAGCAATTACATAAATGAAATACTGCACTCTCTCTCTCGTTATATATGCATTAACCCTTCTGTTGTCCTCATTTACAGGCACCAAAAAAATATTGTTTTCTCGTCTGAAAAATATCCAAAAATTCAACAAAAAAATCCCAAAATTTCTGAAAATTTGCAAAACATTCATGAAGAAAATTCCAATAATTCCGTAAAAAATTCCCTTGAAAGTTTTATTTTTAAAAAAATCCCCCAAATTTGTCACAAAATTTCTTGTAAATGTTTTCAAAAAATGAGTAAAAATAATCTAAAAAAACCCTAAAAATATCTAAAGTGATTACATACATATCAATAAAACTTCTAATATTTTCTTTAAGAGCATTCACACAAAAATCAACCAAAATCCAGCGAATTTTGGTGAATGTTCTTGAAGAAACATTTGTAACTTTTTTTTCCACCAAAAAATGTTCAAAGATTTCCCAAAAATGTTGAAATTGTGGAAAGTTCCACTGTGAAAATATATATTTTGACACATTTTCAAACTTTAAAACAGGTCAGTTTTGACCCACAGGACAACACAAGCGTTGACAAACGTTGCTTTGTATGAAAAGTGTATGTGTCCAAACTTTTGACTGGTAGTGTATATATTTATGTATTTATCAAGTTTTCATAGTAATCTATAAGCATGCTTATCATATGCACATGACAGTATCTGCCAGAGAGAAAATAACCACATCACTCAGTAACACAGAACTGCTCCTTTAAATCAGTAACAGAGCAAGTCAAGCAGCTGCAACACCAAGAGCGATGATATATTTAAAGAAGTTACACCCCACAATAACCGTAATGAATAAATACGCATAAATATCCTGTGTGTGTCATTTGCTGTATCAGTGCAGGTACCTGCCACTGTAAGTAAAATCTATTAAGCATTACACTGTCACTCAACGCTGACATGGAATTATTGAGGAAACATACAGCCGCAAGAAAGGAGGCCTTTTGCACTAATAAGATTAAGCACAGACAAGTCGCAAGCAGCAGCCTCAGTTCAGCTGCCAGCAGGTGCTCTTTTGCCAGCCATGCAGCACATAAGGTAATAAGCCACTCTGACACTAAGCTTGCATTAAAAAGGGTTTTTGCTGCAACATTTCAGATGGAAGAAATGAGCCTTGATGTGACAGATCATTGTCCAGACTGAGACTTGTGTCAAATATAATTTTTCAGTCCATGTCAAAGGCCAGAACATGTAGGAAGCGGAACTGAATGATTGCACTCTGGCAGAGGAGCTGCAGTGCTATGTTTGGATGTAAACATTGGATCTTTTACTGGGACCTGTTTCCTCCTCGGTTCATCGTGCTCAGCTGCAGCTGATTATGTGTAAAGTAAGCTGTGAGTCATCTCAATAGGGTACGTGGTAAATAAGGGCATTTCATGGCTTTGTAACGTGGAAGGGAAGCTTTGTTGTTTCAGTGATGACAGCCTCAGTAAGGAACGCTGGCAAGAAAACAAGTGTGTGCCACGGTTTGGGAATTTCAATGGGAGGTTGAGCCCCTTTTCTGTTTATGCTGCTACCCTATAGATGACCCATTTCTGACTGAGGTGCAGCAGTTGATCGTGCAACATGTTTTAATGATGAAGTCAACATTCAGAAACAGCAGTGATTACACACAGAAACAGTTTTTATAAATTGCATTTCATGAAATTTAATTATAGCTTAAGAAAATCAGATGAAGATAACAACAAGGCAAAGTGTGCTTAAAAATTCTGCACTGCTGCACAATGATTAAAGGACAGTAATTATGTGGTTACAAATAAGGTCATGCTGCAGAGCAATTCCACATTAAAATGCTCTGAAGATGTTGCAAATGCAACTTCACAATTGTGAAGACTTATGATAATTGTGACTGTAATGGCCCATTTTATGTGCAAGAGCCAAGAAAGTTCTTCACTTTCAACTCCACGCCTTTGAAAAATTCAAAGGGCATGTGTAGTCATGATAATTTAGTCGGAAAACCTCTGGCCAGAAGACCCGGCCTCGTCTCCTTTTTTGCTGTTTCTGGACTCAAGAAACTGTTGTTGTCTAAATTTGAATAAAATAAAAATAAGTGAAAAGCTAATCTTGCGCTGTTTGGCGGTGTGCGCCGTATAATTAATGGGTCGTGTGTTCTATGCCAAATTGCAATTTAATGAGTTGAGTCACCAGACTGTTTTGTGTGTACAAGTCATTATCACTGACATTGATGTGCTTGTTAACTACTTGATTATTGTCTACTGCAGTGTCCTGAATCTTTATTGTGTGACCAAAGTCTCTCTTTGAACACTAAACGTATGAAGAACTCATTGAACAATCTGAAATAATAATGATAAAATCTATTGTGTTTAAAAGCGTCTGTGTAGATTAAAGAAAGCCCACACATTGTGGACGTATTGCCAGATAAGCAAACACTGAGCTTACAGCGTAATGCCATTTTGTTAAATGACTGTCTTATGTGAAAATCTACTGTTTTGAAGGTTTCTTCAGGGACCAGACTGCAGTCTTTGTCCAAACACACACGAAGCAAAGAGCAGATGCATTCAAACAAATAATTGTTTTCCCACACTGAAAGAAAGCATCCTTTCTCTTCAGGGAGATGACTGCAGAGAGTCTTTGTGCTTTCAGTCATGGTGACTTATCCATCCCACCACAAACAATGACCACCTGACCAGCAGCTCCTTCTGAACCCCTCTGCTTTTTCTCCTGTCACCAATTCTCTTTTCTCTTTCCGAGGTTTGCTCAAATATTCTCTCGAGCAATCCTGGGCTGGAAATCATCTGTTGGCAGTTGTTGCACAGCATCCACCATTGTCAACAGCAGGCTGGGGTTGGGATTCTGCTCTGGTCTATGTGTTATAGCTGCCATAAGGTTCAGAATCTGGTGGAGCTCCTGCATGGAGATAGATCTGTGTCTGAGGCGGGGTGGTGGGCAGCGCCGGCAGCCAGCTGTCTGTGTGATTTAACAGTGTGTGTAAATCAAGAGTGAGTCTCTGCTCGACCAGCCAGCCTCATTTCAATCTCTCTACAAATCACACCACGCAGGCAGTGCGAAGGGGGAGAGCTATAAAGGCGCCCCAAAATAATCATCCCCCGCAACTCTCTTTCTTATGCTTTCATTTATTAAGTAGATGAGGCGAAATCTGACATCCCTCATAAGAGACACTGAAAATATGGTTTGGTCCAGCCAGATAACATTCAGGTTGAGCTTGGTTAGTCATGTGCACTTTGGTGTCACACATTGTCCTTCAAATCTAATGCAGAAATGGTGGAGCAATATTTGAGATAGATGTTTGCAAAATCGGAGAAACCATCTTCCAGAATGGCTGTAAAGTTTCCACAAACCCAGGCTTGGAAGAGACTTTTATTTATGATGTGTAAAAAAGAGTATTGAATTAGCATATCTCTTGCCGTCAGGCAACCCATGTTGAACTAGATATTAGAGTGAACCAATGCCAGGGAGTGGGCAACACGGTGATTCACTACCAACAGATTAATTCACTGCTCTGTGGAGGGAGTCACACGAGCACCCAGGGAGGAAACAGACTATGAAGGCCACACACATTTCTGACAGCTCTCACAGAGGTATAAAAGATGTTTGGAAGCAATTAACGCCTCGAGAGTTGCTACACAAAAATGTGGGTTAGTACCAGTGTAGGGTTTAAAAAATAATACAGGTAGTATTTCACAAGCTTTGCACCAGATTGGTAATAAAGTTTCACAACACTGAAGCTCCTTCACTGCAGTTTATCAACGAACAAAACAGGCACGCTGTTCAAAAACACACAGAAAGGTACATTTATTACGAATGAACACATTTTCGCTGGGCTGCTGGGGATGATTTCTAACAATCCCAACAATATATATATATATATATATATATATATATATATATATATATATATGTGTGTGTGTGTGTGTGTGTGTGTGTGCTTTTCTGTGGCCACTGGCAGAGTCCAAACACTGAGTCAGAGTTCATCAGTATTCTTAAGGAACGGCTCCTGGAATTAATGAATTCAGGCAAGCATCCACTTTGTCAAATGGCTTTAATAGAGGGCTTCCTATTTTCATGAATGGTCGGTTATGGATTTATTCAGATGGGATGGAGATGGAGTTGCTATGGTACTGCAAATCATCTGCACCGTGATCCTAAGATTGCTCTCTGCTTGTCTTCTAAATGGTTTTTGGGGGCACTTAAGCTACACCAGATATGATGGTATTTACTTCTGTACGATCATTGTATCGTGTCCATCTATGGTTTTATAGGCACTTCAGAGGAACAAGTGCACAAAGTAATTAAGTCTGTGTAAAGAATGAAGTACACTCAAGTGCATGGAAGTGGCGCACTTATTAAAGAAGATCTTCTCAATCAGAACAGGACAATCTTATTAGGAATGAATTTTTAAAAAGAAGCTTTAGCAAAGGATGTTCTGCATGACGGCTATTAACAGCCAGCAGAGCTGCCATTATCCACACAAGTGTGCCAAAGAATCAATTACAAATTGAATTAATAATACATCTGTAGATGCAGTTTGAACAAGAACAGGTTGCTGAATCTTTTTAAACACAGAGAAGTAATTCAATACTTCAACCTACTGGAATTAATCCAATACCATTTTTAATCAGGGACGACCATACATAACCATACATGGCAGAGCTGAAGTGCAATATACATTAGCAAAGTCTGTGCCCATGACGAGGACAATGCAATGACCTTTGGGAAAACTGCTGAGATGTGCTCCCGTGTAACAGCCAGACCATATGTCAACTCATCAGATATCAGTCTTAATCCCTTTTTAGACGTGAAACATAACATCGATCCCCTAAAGTGACTGCAGTCCGTCATTCATACAGCCATGATATTTGTCATACGTGTGAGATTAGACAAAACACCACGTAATTGTATAATGCAACAACAAGCAAAAGACTAGACTAACTGCAGGCTACCAAACTGTCCGGATAACTAATAGCCTCGTTTCTTTAGTTACTGCTGTACTCCCTCTCCTTGGAGACGCCAAGATGCTGTGCTGCTGTGCACGGCAGGTATTTAATAAACTCAGAGGAAAACTCCTGGAAGACAGCTGGAAGCCACAAACTGAACAGCAGCTCTGTGTGTGACAGCTCACCTGCCTGATGTGAAGAAAAGTACGCAGTATGATTTGCTGTTAAATCCTGACCGGACTGATCCGCTCTCCGTGGGATAATTTATAATTATAAGTATTAAACGAAGTTACCAGCGATGTGGTTCCACATGTACGAACACACACAGCTCTGTTGCTTCGGAAACGGACACACGGATCCTGCTGCTGACTGCTGCTGTCAGTATGTTAAACCTGAGGACAAACTACGAGCAAGTATAAGCAACAAACTAATCTCAGTTCCTGTCAATATCTTATGATTTCATTCATTACTAGTGGGTGTTGTTAATCTAATCAGTTTTTCACTGTAAAGTTTTGTTATGGACATTTCAATTTGTAGGTTAATAGATTTTAACTTGTAGAGCAAAGTAAAACAGAGAGGTGTGTTGTGAATGTGTGTTTAAGCTGTGTCTGCTCCGCTCTCTGTGATGCATTTGGACAAATATCAGTGCTGAAATGTGGATAAAGTCTTTTCTAAATCACTTCATACAACTCAGAGTGCCATTGCTTGTGCACGACCATCTGTAAATGTGACTGCATGCAGTGCAGACTTGTGCTGTGTTCAAAGACATACAGAAATATTACTGGTGAGATTTCTAGTGCTGCTTTCACAAATAAGTGGCCATGGTGCTCATTCAGACATGAAGCCCACGTGTTCAGATGCTGTCAGATTCATGGGACAAAGTGTTTGTCTGAAAGCGGCTTTACACAGCATCACTAATTAATTATGTTGGTTCAAAAATTCCATTTGGTTTAAAAAAAGTAGGTAATAATAACCAGCATAAGGTTAATCATGTTGCCAGTCTGGCCATAGATTTGTAAAAATGGTGAATGGTTTCCTGTCAGCATTTTTTGTCCACCTTTTGTTGTATTAAACAAACACCTTGTATACTGATTTGACAGACTTCTTGTCAAGCACTTACTGATTTACAATAGATCTCGACACAGAGCAACATTTCAGTCGTGTTTCAGGCAACCTGCTTAATACAAGCTCAACATTTACTTTCCTTTCAACTCAGTTTTGTTCTCCACCGACTCCTGACTACACTGGTTCTCTACACCTGCTAAATTCCACCACCTAGTTGCTAACTGTGTCAGCATGCCATGTGGACATGGACAGGTGGTGTGCAGGCGTTTGACAAGCTGCTTTGCCTTTTCAGAGGAGAAAACGTTGCTGAGAGTGACGAGCCTGAACCAGACGTTAAAGTTGGAGGTTGTACAAACAATACAGTGAGATGGAAAAGATGAAAATACTTTGTAGAGTCAACAAGACTTGTAAAGTTGTGTGATACTTGTGAAATTGAGCATGCACGTGAAATGACTTTCAGATGGATGTAGTATTTTATTCATTGGTAGTATGTAAACATTGATGAGAGCAGCGTTAATGTCGAAACAGAAAGAAGAGCTTTAAAGCACTCCCTAGTTAGAATTAGAAGCCTCTCATTTGCACTTCAAACACTACAATCTCCATACAATTCCGGTCATCCATTGAAAATATTTTAGATTATAGCCTGCAGTGTAATTATGCTAGAGATATGCTGTAAGCTATGGTGACAACACATGCAGGTGCTGAGAAATCATGGAATAAGAACATAATAATTCCCATTCTTAAAAATTATTTATACTGTAATTCATGTTTAATTTCTGTGTACCTATTCTATTATTACAGAGTGAGGTGAGTTTACTGGAGTCTTCCAGTGTCCTTGACAACAGATTGTCCCCTGGTACATCATTAGTACTGAGGATTACACAGTTGCTGTGTCCGAAATCGCATACTAACGTACTACATACTGCATTCTCAACGAGTATATACTGTATACTACGTACTATAAGTATGATTAGAATGCCGACCGTTCACACTGTAGTATACTACTACGTTTCCCATAATGCATTTCAAACCTCCGACGACAAAAACCAGAAGTACGGCTATCAAATATCTCGACTGAATGCCGGCTTCAGGTCGATTTTACACTAAAAAACAGTCGCATAATTAATGTGGCAATTTCAAGCCGGCACTCCTCATGCAGTTGTTAGCCAGATTATGCGAATCGTTTCAATTGTAGCTGCAGGCTACTGGAGGTAGCTGCTACTTGTTCTGTATGCAAAGCGAGCTGCTGCAACTAGCTGCTAGCATTCAGTAGCATGTTGTGAGGCGTCTGACAAATTTAAAACGTTGGTCAGAAAACGCCTATTTCTCATATCTGGGAGGTGATTAGGAAGACTACTTAACCACATAAAATAAAATAAAAATCGTCCCGGTCCGGCCACATATCCCGCGGAGGCTTGCATTTTGGTGGATAGCTCGCAAAGCATTATGGGGCGGTTGAGTATGACTAGTGTGGTCACCGCGCATACGTAAAAATTTTCCGGATATAGTATACATCCGGGTATTTCTCGCGTACTCAGTCTTTTCATACTAGCTAATGTGAACGCATTACATACTTGGTTTGACGTCACACTTAGTACGAGTAGTGCGTTAGTATGCCATTTCGGACACAGCCAGTGACTCCAGAATGATTGTATATTTTACATTGTGCACTGTAAACTGATCTGCTACCACAAATTGAACTTATACAACCATTGATTGACCACTTCTAAGATGATTGCATTTTGCTTTTGAATGTATGAAAACGTTTGTGACATCGGGGTACTCTTCACAAATCCCCAGTGCAGGGAAAGCTAATAATGTGGTATTAAAATGCAGATTTTTACAGTACTTGACTGTGTGGTTTTCGTGAAAAAAACTCAACATTTCATGAGCGGTTCCAGTGGAAACGAGGAATCTCAGTTTCCCAGGAGCTCTGTCATCATTAATTTATTCACCAGCACCAAAACAACAACATTAATTAGAAGAGTGCGACTCTATTTGGGGGGGAAAAAAAGAAAAGTGTTTAGGCACCATTTTCGCAAAATTCTATAAAATCATGTTTTATTCAACTGCATACTCACTAAACAGACAGTAAAGAGGTGGCAGGGGTAAAACTTGCAGCCACTAGGAGACTATGATTACAGCCACTTAAGAACAAACTCACCGTTATTACACAGGAATCGAAATAATTGGCCAACTTGCTTGTCTCTTCTCAGCCACTTTCTAAAGCTAAAGCTCTCCCACAGCACAGACACAATTAGCCTGCAGATTAAGATTCATGGATTGTTCTCAGCGACTTCTTCTGAAAATCTAATGCCAGAATAATGGTGCACCAGAGTCCAACATAACCCAGAAATACAGATGGACTGCCTGACTCGCTGTGTCTGCTCCATTTTACAGGATATGTCAGACACATTAGTATCATATGCTGAGCTATAATTGAGGTAATTTTGGGGTGGTGATAGACGGAGCAGTAATTGAAGTCTTGGGTGGTCGATAAGTGGTTAAACTTTGATGCACAAATCCTCACTTCATCATTGCATGGAGGGGAATCCTCCTACATTGAAGCTTTTTAAGTGTTTGAAGAGATAAACAAATTACAGTTTATTACATAACCGATATGCAACTAATTGTGAAATTAATTTGTGCCCAGCTTGAGCACACTGAGCATTAAGAACAATAATCATGTCTACTTTTTTCAGTCTTGATGCCGCTTTCACTGCCAAGAAGGCATGACATTTTAATCCCAACGTGCCTTTTACATGGTTGAATTGGGGTGAAGTAAATAAAGAAATCATTGATTGTGATGAATGGCACCACCTGAGGTTTGAGACCTGACAGTGAGGACTACATCAGTTTATGGCCTCCAGTTGATGTAAATCAGAACATTTGCATGACACCAGAACACATTTTTTTTGGGCGAGAACAGTGGAATCCCTTCAAGCCACACACCAGCACTGTTGCACACAAATCCGTCTGAAAGGAGGTGAACTCCGGTTGACAAGTGACAGCCTTGTCATGAATAAAACATCATGTGTGAATAGAAAATAAATTCAGAGAAATCTGAGACGACGTATCATCTGTCTGGAGCTTGTGATGCAACGTGGAGGAATTCTTGGTGGTGTCCTAATCTTTCATTCCCAGATCTCCCAGAAATACAGTGAAAGACGTGGCCATGGGTATCCTTCAGTGTCCACTGCTTTCAGGCTCTGTATAAAAATAAAACTTCTTTTTATTTATCACATGAAGCTAATCCGCTCTGTCTGCAGTCAAAACCTGCTATTTGGTCAGACATATAAGAGTCAACAGAGCCGAAGGCCTCCAGAGCTTTAAGCGAGGCTCTGTGATGTAAGACAGCAGCTGACTGGAGGTAAATGAGCCTGTTCTCACCCTGCTGACATGGCTGGATCCTCTCCAGATAGCACAGCCTTGCACACAACTCCCTGTAACCTGGCCCTGACAGAGACGGATGTCCCAACATTAAGCGGCCTGCACCACTTTACATCTGACCATAACCTTGCTTTGTTTTCTCCCCTCACTGATACGGCTTTACATTAGCGCGAGTCTTCGCAACACGCTGCAAGAAGGATGGACACGTCTGCTGCTTCATATTCATTGGCTGTAAATATTTCAGGAGTCAGAACAAAGTAAACACCGGTCAATTCAACAGGGCACAGTCACACATTTGTCAGTGCTTCCGGTGTAATTACAGCTGAGGCTCTGCAGCCAAATTGAGCATTAAGAAAATGCATGAGGCCGGGTTTGTTTTGTTGGTGAGCAGAAGCAAAGGCGAGATGTGTTTTAGAATTTATCAAACATAAAAAAAGGGGGATACAAGTGTTTATTTGGCTTCTCATGCTTTGTCTAATAATGATGTTTGTTCATAAAGCATGGAGACAATCCCTTAAAGTGAAGTAGCTGAGGGGATCCTTGGAACTAATTCTGCATATACAGATTCAGAATCTGTCATAAAATGTTTATCAACCAACCCCACTGCATCAGCTCAGAAAAAAATACTGCAGCCAATAACAAAGTGGAAACATGAGACTAAAATGCTGAACCATAAACTTTGATGGCTTTAATTCCACAAGAGAAAAGAAAGTTTTTCCTGTTGTTTGTCGAGAGAAAGTAATTAATCAGCATTTTAACGAGAAGCACAAATATCTGTTCTGATACAATTTGTGTATCACTTCTGCAACAAATTGGAATTTAAGGACTGCTGTAGTGGAACACATCATCCTGATGATAAGCTTGCAAAAAATGAAAAACTGTCTCCGTCATGTTCGGTGAAGGGAAGCAATTCCACCACAGGAAACTTGCACAATACAAAAATAATCTCATTATTGCTCGGTAGATTTTATGTCAGTCAAGAAACTTGTATTACCACAGTTCCATATACTCACACAATTTCTCTGCACTGAGTCGAGATGGATTTGCTCTGAGGTTACTTTCAAAGTCCAATTTTTAGTTCATGCCGTAATCAGCCAGCGAGAGACGAGAGTCGATTAGGTTACTAGTTACGCACATTCATATTTGATAGAGAGCGAACTGCACTTTCCAAAAGGCCAAAGCTTCTGAATATTTTAGACACTGCTTTGTTACACACAGTATACAGGAGTCTGTACAGTCTGCTGCATGTCATAGCAGTTCTTGCTCCTGCTGTGGGTACGTAGTTATTTTTAATGTTGTTGCATGGTAAACAAATTAAGTCGACAATTTGATGGGCCTGGAGGAGTTAACGCAAACAGAGGTTTAGCGCATTAGCTCCGCAGTAGGTCAGAGATGTTACTGGGTTCAGCTGACACTAAGTGTTAGGTAAACAGCAGTTTCACTCTGAATTACAAGCAACTTTCCATTAGATGATTTTCACAGAAGCACAATCAAGGCTATTTGCTCTTCAACTCAGTGCCAGATTCTTGTTTGTCTCATTGACTTACAATAGCACAGAAGCATTTAGAAATACTACAAAATAACAGACACAGAAACAGAGTAACAGATACAAATTAACTCTATTTTTTTCAATCTTTATCTATTGCCTTTTTAAAGAGATAAGAACTTGACTAGTGTTGTCTTTATTTTTCTTTCTACACCTACACACTGTCATGAAGCACATATATACACTGGTGCGTTCACCTTTACGGCTACATGTACACAATATTTACATCATTATACTGTGTGTACAGAATGCACCATTAAAACCACATGCCTATCACTATACTGTCCTCCTCAGACTGTTAAAACATCTCTGATCTTTAGGGGCATTGACATGGACCTGTTGGGGTGTTCTGTGGATGTTGGCAGCAGATCCTTTGAATTTTGTGAGTTGTGAAGCGGATCTTAAGCCTGTGAATCAGACTGTTTCCTGTGCATCCTGTAGATGCTGGTATCTGAAAAATCTGAAGGATACATCACTGGCTCTTTGTTTTTCTCCTTGAGCCATACCTGAGAAGTTTTTGCGGTGTGGCAGGGTGCATTTTCTTGCTGACAAAGACGACTGTCACTGGGTAGTGTCATTACCATGAGAGGATGTGTTTGGTCTGGAAGGATGTTTAAATATGTGCTCAAGTAACATCCATATGAACACCAGGACCAAGGGTTATTTCAGCAGAACATTCCAATGTCGCAAGATACCGAATGTTCTTCACTTTACCTGCCAGAGGCTTTAATGCTGAAGCTGACTGGTCTCTAATCTGTCCAGTCTTTTTTGAAATATTTCACTTCAAACCGAGGTGGAGGAAGATCAACGAGCATTGTGACTAAAAACTTGATATACACATTTAACTGCACAACACACTTCAAACTAATGGAGAGCATGTGATATTTACTACATAAACCGTGACATTTTGAGCGAAGAAATAGAGCTAATTCTGTGCTTTATCTGCAGACCAAAACACTAATCTGTCTTGAACAGTTATCAAGTGTTGGATGTTTGCAGCGGTTCCAATAGAAGAGGAAAAAATGATTCCGACTTAATGGACTAACTGGGTTTTTTTTTTTTTTTGAGTTCTTCCGTCCAAATGTATTTAACTTCATGATAACAGCTCTGAAGCAGAAAATGTGTGGTTATCACCAGAAATTCACCCTGGGTGCTGCCCTTGGTGTCCCATTATCTGTTAAGAGCTGCAGAGAGTCCCTTTTGATGGTGTCGCAGACTGTCGGGTTTGAGCTTCATTGTCCAAGAGGATTGGTCTATCATGTGAGTTCTGAGGGACACATTTACACTTTCAAAAATAACCCTAAACATTTTACAGTTAAAGAAAATTAATCCTTGCAAAAGGCCTAAAACAGTGTGTATGCACCAGGCTGAAAGGTACGATGGTGGAGGGACTCCTTTGAAACATCGTCTTCTTCTGTTTCAGTCTCATGATTCATCCAGCCAGTGGGATTACAAGGGTTACAAGTTGTGCTCTCCTTTTGATAACAAGTGCCTTTTTCATTATATGATGCTATTGACCAATAAATAATTGAAAATGGTCTCCACCTGTACCATAAACCACTGTTCCAGTTATTTATTGCCCTGCTCCTCTCTCTCAGTTACCTTTAAACTAGGCCTCGGAAAGAAAACCATGGCTTCAAAGGTGCTATTCACAGCAGATATGTGAGCCTAAGGTTATGTATTTGTAAACATCCTCATGAATATTTATAATTGCAATTGTTTAAATTGTCCCTATATCACAAATTATATATAAATATCTCAAAAATAGGAATCACTTACAGGCATGGATTTGCACAAAATGGCCTGCACTGATATTCTAAATGGTATGCAACAAGTGTCCCAAAACTCTTTATCCATTTGTGGTTGCAAGATTGTCTTTTATTTTGCAAACAGCTGTTTTTTATTAATGCCATTTGCGAGTTGTAAACGCGCTTTTTTCTCATGTACCCACAAAGCACAAGGGAGGATGAAGAAGTAAATGTTCCGTGTCTTTCTAATTTGATAGAATTAACAGATTTTCTCAATGACATTTAGTTTTAGTCTTTTTTTGTGTGTGTGTGTGTGTGTGTGTGTTTTTCTCTCTTTTCCCTTCAACTCCCGTATGTAAACACAGCATATAAATGGCAGGTGCATCCCAGGATATCAAACATGTCTGACTAATTCTGAATAATTTCCTGAGCTGGGTGACAAATTCTGCCTTCCTCCTGCACTATGCATAGCCGGCGAGCACAGACATGCATACAAAGTAGGGTGGAGATTTAGCTTGGCTTGCTGTAGCGTGGCTCCCCACCTCCCTGCAAACCTCCCCACGCTTCCCTCCATGCCTTCCTCTCGCTTCAGCCCCGGCTCTCTCTGGCATAAAAAGGGCATGTCCTCTGAGGTTCCTGTCTGCCCCTCTGTGTCTGTCGAAGTTACACGTCCCTAAGTGACGCAGGAAAAAAAAAGGCACAACAAAAATGTTAAGTGTCTGTTGGTATGGAAGAGGCAGCATTGGATTACTAATCCGCCCACATTTCTATAAACATCTGAGTGAGTGAACTATTTAAATTTCACAAAAGTTGGGAAAGAAAATTAAGCTGCACTGCTCATGGTCAAGGCAGAAAAAAGCAATAACTTGTTTTGGTAGCTACAGCAGAGAGCCCAGCTCTTTACTCATTACCCCACTTGGCCTTTCCTTGAATTCAGCTGCCAGAGATTTAAAGGAATCGCAAGCCTAACCTGAATAATTGATATAAAAATTCAGCTGGGAAAGAAAGTTCTGAGCTGGCAATCTGCAGCCTTGTATTGATAAGTTTGTGCACAAGTCTCGTGCCAAGTTCTGAATCAGTGCTCGGGGCCAAACGGAGGTCATGACTCACACTGGAGCCCGCCGCGCTCTACTCAGAACACTCAGTTTGCTCCGAGGCTTCTAAAGTGTCGTAAGAACAACTTTGCAATGGTAACGATAAGGTAATGTGCTGTAAATCATTCATGAGTTAAAGCAGTGCATGCAGTCAATTAATGAAGGAGTTTATCTCAGATGCGTACAAGTTTCTTAATGTTTTACTAAAACCAGGCAGCAGAGACTGAATGGCAGCGTAACATTTGTGCCTTTCTAAAAAATATAATTGCTAAATCATAAATAGTACAATGAGGCAATTTGTTTGCATTGTAGCTCTATTAAAACAACACTAGAAAACTAATAAAAATAGCTGCTAATAACTGACAAGTACTTCCCATTAAAAAGTAATTTCACACGTAAACGAGAAATAAAATTATATAAACAAATGTATGATTTATAATACTAAATTAAAGATTAGAAGCTGTTTGCCCAGGATCATAAAATATACTGACAGTCGGGCAGAATTGCAGATCTTCATCTTTGGTATTTCTGATTGTTCTTCTTTCTCTTTAGTGTGTCTGACACCTGTTCTGACTTTGTGTGCTGCTTTGGCTTCCGTAAATTATTAACAGTAACTATCTTTTCATGCATTTCACAATGGATTTAGCTGCTGTACCTGTAAGATTCAGAGTGGAGACAATAAAAAAACTCTGCAACAGGCAGCAGACCCAAAGCACTATCAAGAGAGAAAAAAAGATTGTTTTGAAATATGTTGTGGATTATCGTGATGGTTTTCACATTTTGTCATAATCTCCATGGTGACGGTTACAAATCTAATGTTCACATCAGCGGTGTTTTTAAATGTGTGCATGCTGTCTTTGTGGACTGAATGTTCCCCCCCCCCCCCCCCCCCCCCCCCCGAATATGACAACATTTATACCTGTGAAGGCGCTCAGAAAAACAAACCAAGTCCTCAGCAGCTTGCAGTCTGACGAGTCAAAGCTCCCTTACCTCTGATCCTCGTGGAGACTGACAGATGGTATAGCTTCTGAGCTGGATAAAGCCCCATCACATATAGGATATATGGTGTTAGGTTCTGCTCACATCAAAATCATGATCTGTGTGTATCGAGCACCTAAAACACCTTAACCAGCCTCATTTGAAAGCATCCCTAAATGATTAAAGGACAAACCACAATCTGGACTGATGATCATATTGATTTTCTGATGTGCTCTTTACCGGTATACACACCAGAGAGCACACACATCCATCATGCTTAACTGGAATCAAATTTAGTTTATATTCTCCAAAATACAAGACATTTAACCTGGCAGATAGGTTATCTTTCCATTAAACATACTGTTAATTTTGCTTCCAGGTGCGATTTCAGTCAAAGACAAAAATCTACAAATTAGGACACTGAAAAAGAGATCACACGGTGCATACTCAGATCATTTTTCTATTGTTGATAGCTCCATTTAGCCTAGCCGCGCTAGACAACCCACGGCAACGAATTTAATTCTCTGCCAGGGTGGGTCTAGTTACCCTCCATAAGGCTCGAGGCTGGATTCTCCTAAAACTGGCCGGACCAATCACCATGAAGTGTAGAGTCAGAAGGCGGGCGTAACCAAGTGATGACAGAGGCGTGACGATTCTGACAGAAACAACCGGCGCACAATAAACAGTTATCTTTTGACTCGGCTTTGGCCACAGCCCTTAAAGATTTGAAGCTAAAATTCAACTTGAAAGATAAACAAAGGACGGCACTTAAGTGTTTCATTGAGAAGAAAGACGTATTTGGACTTATGCCGACGGGATATGGCAAATTCTTAATATACCAGTTGGCTCCGCTGGTTGGGAAGCTAATGGGACTTAGCCACAATCCGCTGGCGCTCTAGGAACTACGTCAGCCTATTCGTTGGGCTGATTGGTTGTATACCTACCCAATTGCTGCAGAGTGATTTGAAAGACAACCTTTTAGCCCGCCTCCCTCCCTGTCGAGCGGTCCTAGACCCTTGTGCCTTCAGAAAATGGGTCTAGCGCGGCTAGGCTAAGCTCCATTTCCTCTTTGCTTAGTTATGATTAGGATTTCATTCATTCCTCACACACTACATCACAGTTTAACAATGTGCATGAGAAGTGAAATATGTGAGATTGTAAATGTAAATAGAGCAATAATAAACCAGCAAACAGCTGTCTCCTATGCAGATGCAGTGGAGTAACAGCATCTTCAGTAGAGAATGAAATTACCCTCCCTCTGTGTGTTGTAATCTCAGCTTCTCTTTACAATGTTTTGGCAGCTGAACGTGCATGTTAGCGCATGTAAGTCCCTCCCTTTGAAACTGTTGCTTCTCCTGGTATTGATAAACAGATCAAGACTGAACTCCCACAATGCAATGTGTGGCTGGATTCTTTCTTGTTGGCTAGAGGGGCGGTGTAGCCGATGAGCCCATTCGTTTTGTTCTGAGACGCTGGCTCTCTAACATCATTGCCTTGTTCAGAATATAGCACAGAGAACCTTTAATTACTGTGCTAAATCCACATATGTTCACATAGAATAAATGAACAAACTCAGTACTGAGCACATATATGTATTCTTCTGATCTCTAGACACTCTGCTTCAGTTGTATATGAAATATCCTTTCAACACAAAGGCTTGACCCTGGCTTTGATTGGCAGCATGTGTGGATGAGAAAATATAATGGCTACATTTGAGAAATACAGAAAAAAGGCACCATGGGAAATAGAACAAACACAGGATTCAGAAAGAAAGAAGAATGGGGATATTCAGGCAGATCTGAGAGATGTATTTGACCTGAGCACTGAGAGATGGAAGAAATCATATGCTGGAGCTCTACTATGGGCCTGTTGTGAGATCCACAAATGCATTAAATGTTCTGCCATGCTTCAGCTGCAGCAGAAATTGATGCTGTCTTAACGTGTTTCATCCTAAACTCCTCAGATCTCATTTGCCTCTTTGAGAAAACAAACACATAAGTGTGAAAGCAGTTCTCGGGTAAAGTCCAATTCATCTTTGTCGAGGGAGCTGTACAGGTACACTGCCGTTTAAAAGTTTGGGGTCACATGTGCTAACATAACTGCACAAGAGTTTTCTAATTCTAGCTAACACAATGTAGCATTAGAACACAGGAGTTGTGGTTGCTGGAAATGTTCTTCTGTACCCCTATGTAGATATTCCATTAAAAATGAGCCGTTTCCAGCTAGAATAGTCATTTACCACATTAACAATGTCTAGACTGTATTTCTGAATAATTTAATGTTATCTTCATTGAAAAAAATGATTTTCTTCCACAAATAAGGACATGTCTAAGTGATCCCAAACCTTTGAATGTCGATGTATATCCTATTTGTGTTTGTTGTCTGCCACTATGTTGTTTCCATTATTTATCCTCATCTATGATTTGAGAACTACGTAAGTTACTATTCCTTCTTATAATAGAGTCCCTACCACAGAACACCTTGCTGTGGTGAGTTTCGACAATCTGTTCATCTGCAATGACTGAGATTTCTAATGCAAGACCCATCTTTATGTAACAATGATGGTATGTGGCGGACGTCACTAGATCCGTTTGTCTCGCATGTAAACGCACTGCAACTGAAATTTTCTCAGCAGGTCACTACATGGTCACAAGACAGCGCTTTCAGCTTCAGAGTCCGGCAGATGCATCGGTCCAACATAAGATAAGAATCTTTATTGTCATTGCAAGGGGACAATGAAATTCCATTTGGCAACATCTGTTGTAGCAGCTCGGTGGGTGTTCTTTGTTCAGCCGCAAATTTTCTCTTTTATTTTGAAAACACTTCAGCGAAAAGTATTTCTGAAAGCGTTTGAGACTAGAAACAACCTGTGCAGTTGCTGTATCTGTCCTCGTTTTAGTTCAACAAAAGCTGGTTTATACGTTTGACAAAAGTTTCGCGACGCATCAGACCTCCGCACGCTGAAGTCAAGTCTACTTTATGCCAATGAGCTGCAAGGAGACGCACCAAATTGCAGGTCGAAATGCACTGCAACTGGACCAACATGCAACACGGTGCATTTCACATAGACAATGAATGGGATGCGGAAAATTGCCGGATCTAGTTGACACGTACCTGAACTGTACAGGAGTGGCTAACGACTTAACATTTGTTCAAATAGCATATGTGAAGCCACATGTAGTGGGAGTCCCTGCTGATGTTAGCAAGGCAAGCTACCAACAGAGGGTTGACTAATTAAAGGAAAACATAAAGTCTCTTGTTTTAGGCCATCAGAACTGCTTCAGTGCTCTTTGGTATTGTATCTGCAAGTCTACCAGAGGGATGAACACCGTTCTTCCAGATGATATTCCCTCATTTGGTGTTTTGATGATGATGGTGGAAAGCTGTCTAAAATGTTGATCCAAAACCTCTTGTAGGTCTTCACCTGGATGGAGATCTGATGACTTTGGGACAGATCATTTTAATCAAACTACTCAGTGATCCCTGTCCTCTATGGATGTCATTCTGGTGAACACCACTCCCATCAGGATAGAAATGGTCCACCATAGGACAATCACTCAGAAGAACTTTGTGTTGATTTGCAGTGAACCGTCCCTCTGGGCAAGTGGACTCAGTATGTCTTCAAAATGCCCCAAACAGCAACACTGTAGGAGTCAATGGTTCAGATTTTTCTTTTAATTTGCCACCTGCCTGTACCTTGAAGTTTAATTTCTCTTCGGAAATGAAAGCCAGTTATCCTAGCCTGCTACAGATAAAAATAATAAACTTAAATCGGGTATTATGTGTCATATTTTCATTATTTTTGACCCACAAAATATGAGAAACGAAGACCATCTGTCATTTCTTTCCTGTCTCTATATATCAGAAAATGTGTCTCTAAATGAGCTCTTCAGGTCTGAAGCCTGTTGTGATATCACACCAGGATAAGCACAGCCCCTGGCTGGCTCCTCCTCTTCCGCTGAGCTCTTCTTTGTTGCTCACTGACCTGAGGAGATGCAGATGGAGATGTGCCTGTGGCCGTCTTCCTGAAAAGGCTGTGAGCAGCAGTAGCTCGGTTGGATGTAAAACCACAGACTCTGGAACAACAGGGAAAAATGAACAATCTGTGCAGTATTCTGACCTGAAACTTCAAATACAGACTCATGTATCCTTATTTAAAAAGGTATAATGTGGCACAAAATGTTGATTGTTGTGCTTGTTCACAAATGTATTTTCATATCATATAGGATTGATATTAAAATACTACAAGCAACCCCTGTTCTAAAATGCAGTCAGCCACCCTCAGACTATGCAAATATGTTTGAAAATTGTTGTTAAAAACTCAGAAAAGCATTTACACTCACTGTGGACTTAATATTACAAATCAGTAAAGTAACATATTACGGTTTTAGTATTATAGTAATTATAATAACTAGTCAATTGAAATTAATTTCAGTTTTTGAGGTACGATCGCCAGCTGTCAATGCCACTCTGAATCTCTTAGACCTTCAGCAGAGCCTTGTTATCACCACATTTTTCTGTGAAGTGCAATTTCGACTGCTTTTCTCCTTTTATTTTGATGTTGGCTTTGTGATATTGGTTTATTAAAAAAAAGATCTTGTGTGTGTATCTCCTCCTTATCAGCATTAGAGTCTGTGCTGTTATTTGGCCATATCTGAGGTTTAACATACAATAATATTATTAACTGGCAATTATATGACAATGGATCGTAGCCAATGTTGCAATGCAAAAGCAATGTAACAAATAATGTAATGAATGCATTAATTCATTTCTTCACTACTGTGTTATTTGCCTTGCTCTCCAGACAAAAGGTGAGAAATGTTCCAATTTCTGTTCCACTTTGATTTGAAAGATTGATGAAAAAACTGTCAGTGCCAAAGTGAATTGTCTGTATTTGTCTTTATTTCCTGTTAAATCTCAGACCGGTGATTAGATGCATCATTTGGTGCCCTGACAAGAAGTGAAAGAATTAGAAAACAGCGTTATGGGCACAATGCTAAAACGAGCTTGGCTTTTACAAGAATCATTTCAAAGCAGACTGGAGAGATGAACTCATTAGAGGATGCAAACAGAACATCTTAAATGTTAATTGATGTTACAACAAAGGCTTCCTCTACAGCGTGTGCAGGCTGGGGACACATGAGCAGCATTAAACCACAGTAACCATAGTAATGTACATCACCTGACAAGGTTAGTTGTGTTTGACAGGGCAGTGGGTGTTGCATTATGCAGATGAGAGGTTTCTGCGTTCTGCTGACAGCTGTGTTGAGGCCAGTGACAGTGACTGGTTGTGGCTGCCCTGACTACTTTATGTGGGACTGGTGTCTGTTATACACTCTGCTCAGGTGTACTTTTTGCGGCACGGATTTTTAATGCTGGTGCATGCTGTGTAGGGCAAATGCTACAGTGCATAAAGTGAAAACTAGACATTTTAATGATCTGGCGCTACATGTGATTACAGCGGCCAGCACTGCTGAGAGTCTTAACCCTCCTGTCGTCCTTCAGGTCAAATTGACCCGTTTTAAAGTTTTAAAAATGTGGAAAAATATATATATATTCACAGTAAAAACTTGCACATTTTCAATTTTTTTAGGAAATTTTTGAACATTTTTTGGTGGAAAAAAGCAAATTAAAAAAAAGTTCAAGAACATCAAACCAACAGAGGGAGGGTTCAAGAAAATCAACCAAAATCCAGTGAATTTCGCTGTCAAATTTGGGGATTTTTTATTTTAAAAAATAAAACTTTTGAGGGAAACGTTTTAGGAATTTTCTTCCTCAAGATTTTGCAAATTTTTATAAATTTGGGGAAGTTTTTTTCTGAATTTTTGGACTTTTTTCAGACAAGGCAGCAACATTTTTTGGTAAGGACAACATGAGGGTTAAAGATCTTTTCTCGGGGAACAACAAAGTATCACATTACATAAATGAGCAAAACACAAATCCAGTCAATCATTTCAAATTGGAGTACAGCAGCAGCACAATGACAAAACTTTGAAAGATTTGGCACGTTTATGCAACCCTACCAGTAGGTTGCACTTAATTTATCAAGCTGGAACATGACCCAGACTCATTTTAAATGAGAATCCCTCTCATTTTTTTGTGTTTCCTGCTGAAGTCTGCCGGCTGCTTTGATAGTGTTCTAGTAACGGGTGTTCATATTTCTGCTTTAATAAGGCTCTAAAGGAGTTAAAATAGAGATAACCATGATTAATTGATGTTTTGTGTAATAAAAATGGATGATTTACTTGTTTTAATGGGTTTGTCAAAGGCAGTGGGAAAAAAAACAACCAGCCCTGAGTGTCATGTGGATTGCTGGGAGTTATTTTAGTGCTTCCATTAAATTAAAGACAATTTGGGGGCTTTCTCACAGATAATGTATTGCCTTTGATATTGTTGCACCGAGTCCCCGCAAAGCTTCACTTGCTTTATTCAGCTTGCCAATAGCTGTTAAACGGGATGTAGCTGCCCTTTTCTTCCTTAATTGATGTTAAAGGATTATTAGCATCACTGCTGACTTTGAAGCTAATTAAGGGAGGCCTTTATATTAGTGTGAAAACATTTTATACTGTCATTTCTTAATGATTGCGTAGTTTCTGAACATGTGAAAGCTGTGTTTTTTTGTCATTGTAGATTTTCAAACTTTCTTTAATGGTTCCTAAAACACGTGGGACATTTCAGTCTGTCATAAACCCACCATGGCTGTTTCCTCCTCTGATGGGTAATCCAAACATTCAGGCTGCATGTCAAAACAGGATCAGATATGTCCATGTTGCAGATATTCTAAATCCAGACGACACATGCAATCTTGTAAACACACAAGGCCGCAGCCAGCAATATTGCACACCGTGACTTATGGCTGTACAATAAACCATCCTTTAAAAAGAGGAATTTCAAGCAGACAGGCAGGGGATGTATGATAGATTAGTTGTGTCAGGTTTTATATCAGCCATTTAAGTTGTCACCCTCCACAGCAAACAGCCTCGAAGGCAGACAAACCTCAGCAGATTTCTGCACAGTGACAACTCTTCTTCCTCTTCCTCTTCTTCTTCATCTGCAATAAAGCTGGTGAATATGATTGAGAGATTATGGATGTATGATAAAAGCAAAATCTTGTGAAAGGACTGCTCATTGTAGACGACACATCATCAGCTTCTACAGACATCATGCCCATTCCACTGGACTCTTATGTATTTGTCTTGTTCCCACTAGATATTCATCAGTATCAGCCATTCTTAATAAACCCATTCTGGATTTCTCATTGTCTCTCATTTGAGCCTTCCCGCTGCCGACCCACCCAGCTGCATCCCCTGCCACTCTAATGGTATTTTCTCATATCAACCAGCTTATCAAATCCAAATTCCAATGATGGATAAATCTGCCTGAGCTGATGCGTTGGAGTGCCGCCTGCTGCTATCAATCAACATGTTGCCAGGTGATTGTGTCCTGCTGGGATGTCTGGTATTATGAGGTCCATTTGGAGGCCCAGCTGAGTTGCGATGGCTCCAATCGCTCAAAGTCAATTTTCGGCATTGGTCACCTTTTCGTCATGTTTGTCTCTCGTGCAGAAGCACAGTTTATCCCTCCTTGTGTCTCTCATGCACGTTGCGCTCTCTGTGAAGTGTGGAGCCATTTTCGCCTCTTGTCCCTCAGGATGGGCTGTTCACTTTTCCCAGTTGGGGCTTTAAGTGGAAGTGGATGGCATGGCTGCATGTTGAAACCAGCACGTTTTCACACATGCACCCAGTTTTTCAAGTGACTAGTGAAGAAAAGTAATCTGAACAAAATTGACCCCCATTTCCCATGAGAGGAGAGAGATTTCTGCATGACGCTGCCGCCTGTTTTCAAAGTATATTAACTGTCTCAACATCCCATGGCTGCACCACAGTGACCAGTTTTGTAAGCGACAAAATAAAAAACAAATCTGCACCACGGATAGGAAAAGGAATTTAAAGAAAAACCCCAACAAATGGACTTACATACTAAACATCAGTATTGGATGCACCGGAAAAGATTGTCAAGAGGCTGTAACATATTACTGCTGTAACAAAATAAAAATAAGGAAAAGTGTTCTACATAAACAAATCGGAGAAAGAACAGTCAACAAGTTCTAAATCAATTAATTTAGGCAAGCTGCACCAGTAAGATACACCTTCACAGGCCTCCAGTGTATCTCGGAAATGTAATCTTTCCATTAGGAAGCCTCGCTTTGTGACTTTAAAAAGGCAATCTTGAACTGTTGTAATTACATTGCTTTCCTCAAAGCCATTTGTCCATTTAAAATCTTGGTGTCTGACAAGATTAGGCAGTAGCTATTTGGATATCATCAATTAAGGATATAAAATTGATATTTAGAAACTGAACCTTCAAGCAGAGCTTGCAGGCGACATTCAATTACTCACTGCACCATTTACTGCACTCACATCACAGCCACTACGACTTAATATGCATTATTGCTCCCCGTTTGCCCTTTATGATTACCAGACTGTGGACGCATTTTTTCAGAATTAACTCCATGTTGCATTAATTACTCCATTTGTGCTGATCATATCATTTGATATTTTATTCCTTCCCTGCAATCACATTGTTGGCAAAGTAGCACCTTGGGATGTCGACGTTAATCCTCTAATTTATTTATGTTCTTCTACTTTCCGAAACATTCCTCAACACAATCAGTAGGAAGTCTAATCCAGCTTGATAAAGAAAGCTAAATGATTTTTTTTCCTTTTCATACCCTCTGTAGCGATATTTAAATCAGCACAAGGCTCCATTAATCGATTAAAAGCAGGAAATGCTGGCAAGTTAAAGAGACACTAGGTGATATCTCAGATCCTGATTAACTTAGGTTAGGCTGACTATATTCTGTTTCTCTGAAAAGAGGACACACTTCCAGCTCGCGCGCGAAAAATTTTCAGTCCCCCCCCATTTTAGGGGTTTTCCGTGGGTCAGGGGGCTTTCTGTGCTTCAAACTCAGTTAAACAGATATTTTGAATTCCCAGAAAATAAAACTTTACCTGGATATACAGAAAAATAGCCCAAAATACTCACAAACAGTTGCTTTATAAAAAATATATTTATTAAATTAAAGCAATTCTCCTAAACAATATAATCAGTCACATACAAATATGACCTGCTCTAGTCTTTAATAGTTATTCACTCAAGTTGTGTAGGAACACATGTATTCAGATGTTTAACAAAATAAGAAATAATCATCTCTCTTAAGTCTGACACTTACACCTTAGTTAGGAAAAGTGAGGTAGAGTACCATTCTTCAAAATAACCTCCCAATTATTAATTATGTAAAAATAGAAATAATGCCTCAAAATATTAAACAAAAAGAAAAAAGAGAGGTAGCCTATTTTTCAATGTTCAGTTAGGCCATTCTTCAAAATAATGTGTCTAATGGCAAATGAAAAAAATATAGAAATAATGCCTCAAGTCAGCAGTCCTTTTTTTCCTTCTTTTTCCTTTTCTTATTAGCTACAGAGACATAAGTCCCAGCTTTGTAGACTGTACATTCTGCCTCCCATTTGACACGACCCGGACGAAAACAGGGGTACTTTTTTTGCATTTCATCAGTGAAATGACATTTGCGTTTCAGCATTTTCTTTCGGTTCGAGTGCTCTCTCGCAGTGTGCCTACCTTCCTGTCAGCCTGCGAGGAAGCGAATCTCCAGCGCCGTGGCGTGCGCCGGCGCTTCAGAGACGCGGCGCTGGCGTTCCGCAGCGTGTGCAGTGGAAATTGTCTGATAGAAGAGAATGGGTTCTAAGTGCTGCGCAGTACGATTCAAGAGCGTGGCGCGGCGGTTTCACGTTATGTGGAATTTAGGGGATCAAAAACCCGGACATCTGAAGGACTTTATAAACGCCGGCCGGACAGGCCGGACAGCCTCTCAAAAGAGGACATGTCCGGGCAAAAGAGGACGTATGGTCACCCTAACTTAGGTATGAAATCCATGACTGAGAAACTCAAATTAAATTATTGTGCTTACATGATGTAATTTCAAGACTAATGTGATTAATAAGTGGACTGCACAGACACAAGATTTCACATTCAATTGCATTTGACCATTGCTGCTGCTAGCACTAAGCGACATCTTAGCAACACATTCACAAGCAAGTCATTTATGTAGAGCCTTCAGTACACCTCACCTAAAGTCACTCTTGCAATATTCCAGACTTCACAGTGGATGAAACCTATTTGAAATGACTCAGAAAATGACAAGGTAAGGCTTAAAGGTCATAGCTGAAATTGCCTGGGTGCCCGCACTAAATAGTAACACTCAGGAACATAAACACAGAAGAAAATGGGTTATTTATGACCCCTCCCGCCAGCACAATGAGCAGAGCACACACTGTAAGCCCATGAATATCTCAGGGAAGATAAACCCCTGCATTTCACGCATAACAAAATCACTCTGTCCTTTTGATTAAATTAAGGACCTTAAGTCGTGTGTTAGAGTTGCGGCTGGAAGAGATTCTGAGTCATGCAATCGATTCCCTTTGGCTTCTGAGGTCGGATAAATGAAGCCATTTTGCCAGCGTGAGGAGCACGTAGAGAGGGATATTGAGATGGCTTTGTAGAGGGATGTAAATAAACCATGAAACAGAGAGAGGGAAGAAGAAAAACAGAATAAAAAAAGAGGATATGTTTTCTCCTGTGAGAAAGATAAGACCTAAGTGGTGGTGAAAAATTGAGTCTAGCTTGTGTTGTAAACGAGTTAGACACAGTGAATCAAAAGCACATTGGATGCTTTTGAGTTCACTGGTTTTCTAAATTGCTGTTTATTATTGCAAATACATTTTCTTTATTGGTCTTTTGTCAAGGATTTTCTTTTTCCTTCACATTATGCGACCGGATGTAAAAAAAAAAAAGGGAAAAGAACAGGCTACATTTAATCACCGTTTAAACAGCAGAATCAATCATCAATCTTTAATCTTTTAGGGAAACACTTTCCAGCTATTTCAAAAGTAGTCCAACATTTTTGCAAATACACATTCCCTTTGTAGACTAAAAGATTGATCCCACTTTCATTTTTCTGCATAGCGTGTAGGGATGGGGCTGGGACATTTTCCAGCAATCAGCCTATTTACCATGAATGCAGGGAAGACATCCAGCTCAGTTAAAGAAATGTGGCAACCAACACCTCTATAGCTCATTTATTAACAACATGGACTTTTTCTGCAATGCACTACAGTCAGTACAACTGATTTACTGACAGTTGTGTGCTGTAACCATATCATAGTGAACAACATTTTAGTGAGGGCAAGAAGACCGGGTATTACACTCTGAAAATACAAATATGTTTCTTGTATCCATTAGGTGTGGGCAGTATCAAGACATTTTGGTATTCCAGGGTATTTGGAAATCCCAAAGGCATTCAGTATGATCAAAAATACAATTTGTGGCATCACCTATAGATTTCCTGAACAGAGATTTTGAAGCTAAGTGTGGTGGCCTCAACCTTTTCAGACATCACTATACACACGTGGACAAAATTGTTGGTACCCCTCAGTTAAAGAAGGAAAAACTCACAATTCTCACTGAAATCACTTGAAACTCACAAAAGTAACAATAAATAAAAATTTATTGAAAATGAAATAATCAAAATCAGCCTTCACTTTTGAATTGTTGATTAACATAATTATTTAAAAAAACAAACTAATGAAATAGGGCTGGACAAAAATGATGGTACCCATAACTTAATATTTTGTTGCACAACCTTTTGAGGCAATCACTGCAATTAAACGATTTCTGTATTTGTCAATGAGCGTTCTGCAGCTGTCAACAGGTATTTTGGCCCACTCCTCATGAGCAAACAGCTCCAATTGTCTCAGGTTTGATGAGTGTCTTCTCCAAATGGCATGTTTCAGCTCCTTCCACATATGTTCAATGGGATTCAGATCTGGGCTCATAGAAGGCCACTTTAGAATAGTCCAACGCTTTTCTCTCAGCCATTCTTGGGTGTTTTTGGCTGTGTGTTTTGGATCGTTGTCCTGTTGGAAGACCCATGACCGCGACTGAGACCAAGCTTTCTGACACTAGGCAGCACATTTCTCTCCAGAATGCCTTGATAGTCTTCAGATTTCATCGTACCTTGCACACTTTCAAGACACCCTGTGCCAGATGCAGCAAAGCAGCCCCAAAACATTACTGAGCCTCCTCCATGTTTCACCGTAGGGACAGTGTTCTTTTCTTCGTATGCTTGGTTTTTGAGTCTATGAACATAGAGTTGATGTGCCTTACCAAAAAGCTCCAGTTTGGTCTCATCTGTCCAAAGGACATTCTCCCAGAAGCTTTGTGGCTTGTCAACATGCATTTTTGCAAATTCCAGTCTGGCTTTTTTATGAGTTTTTTTCAGCAGTGGTGTCCTCCTTGGTCGTCTCCCATGAAGTCCACTTTGGCTCAAACAACGACGAATGGTGCCATCTGACACTGATGTACCTTGGCCTTGGAGTTCACCTTTAATTTCTTTGGAGGTTGCTCTGGGCTCTTTGGATACAATTCCAACGATCCGTCTCTTCAATTTGTCATCAATTTTCCTCTTGCGGCCACGTCCAGGGAGGTTGGCTACTGTCCCGTGGGTCTTGAACTTCTGAATAATATGAGCCACTGTTGTCACAGGAACTTCAAGCTGTTTAGAGATGGTCTTATAGCCTTTACCTTTAAGATGTTTGTCTATCATTTTTTTTCGGATGTCCTGGGACAATTCTCTCCTTCGCTTTCTGTTGTCCATGTTCAGTGTGGTACACACCTTTTCACCAAACAGCAGGGTGACTACTTGTCTCCCTTTAAATAGGCAGACTGACTGACTATGAGTTTGGAAACACCTGTGATGTCAATTAAATGACACACCTGAGTTAATCATGTCACTCTGGTCAAATAGTTTTCAATCTTTTATAGAGGTACCATCATTTTTGTCCAGGCCTGTTTCATTAGTTTTTTTTTAAATAATTATGTTAATCAACAATTCAAAAGTAATGGCTGTTTTTGATGATTTAATTTTCAATAAATTTTTATTTATTGTTACTTTTGTGAGTTTCAAGTGATTTCAGTGAGAATTGTGGGTTTTCCTTCTTTAACTGAGGGGTACCAATAATTTTGTCCACGTGTGTATGCCACGAACTGAACTCAAAGCAGGTATACTGCTAGTTGTACATCATTTAAAGCTTACACGAGTGTTATAAAAATTCAACCCAGTACCGTGGTCATGAGTAGGAAAACAACAGTTAACACGACAGTTTGTGTACTAGCATGTAAACATGTTTATTTGAGCTGTAAAGTTGGACATTTTAACATGTGGGTCTATGGGGATTGACTCTCTTTTGGAGCAGCCTCAAGTGGCCATTGGAGGAAGTGCAGTTTTTGACTCTTTCACATTGGCTTAATTTTTCTGCCCCACAGGCTGCTGCTTGATAGGGGATACTGTTCTGAGGTGATGTTTTGAAATGCATAGCACACCAGAAGTCAGTCTGTTCCTGCTGAATGCCTCATAGCTGCATTTAAGATGAGGGTGTTCATAATAAATGATATACCACTTCAATATGAGCTTATTCTTTGAGTTTCCAAGGATTACAATTATTGGTCTTTGCTTTTCTAAGATCCAGTTCCACAAAACATCAAGAAAACTGACTTTTTAATTCATACATTTTTTTTCTTGAGCTGTCTTGTGCTGATGTCAATATTGTAAGATGTCTTTTTTATTCCGTCCTGAATGTTAGAGCTGTTCATTCAGTCATAGTGTGGTATGGTGAGGGTCATTTCAAGTTCTTAATAGCAGTGGACGAAAGCTACACAGCATCTAATTTAAAATTCAATTGGAACCAACACTAGTAATAGAAGTTCAGTCTAAGGGGAGTTTATCACCTTCTGTTCAGTCTTCATTAGTGTGCCGTTCATTCTTGCTTTGACTGAAATACCCTCTCATGGTCTGTGCTTTGAGGCTGGTCCGCCGCCGTATCAGAGAAAGAGCTGCTGGTGTGACAATAACAGCTCCGACCCACCGTATCCTCTTTGTTACACAAATCGCTTTCTTTGTCACACAAAAGCTTTCATATAATTTTTTTTCAACAACAATCACTCACTCGAATTTCATCATTTGACTCCCAATGTTGTGACTGCGGAGGCCTCAGGTGATAATTTTCCCAGTTTCCAAAGTTCATTTGTTCTCCCTAAGTCTGATATGTCAGTCATCGAAGATGCAATTATTTCTGTGGCAGAGGTTAGCTGTAGGTGGATGTGTAGGTGGATGTTCTACAAAGAAAGTACTAGAGGATCAGTTTGGTTTAGCTGACTTGGGTCTTATTTTTGAAATCTTGGCCACTGTCTTTTTGCTTCTAGGCAGTAAATACACACTGAGTGAACTATTGTAGCAATGCCACAAGTTTAGTACCAAGTCGTGTGAAGATATACAGTAATCAGATTACATTATCTAAGTAGTAAGCTCTACTGTGACATGGATGTGTTAGTTTGAAGCAGTGACTGAAAGACACCTTGAAGAGATGTGTAGCAGAAGTGAGTAATTTAACAAATTACTTCTGTGTTTGAGAAATTAGTCATTTACTGGAATTGTTTTGACAGCAAGGCATTAGTAAATTATAACTGATTACATTTCAGCAGTAACTTCCCGTACACTGATGACAACAGAGTGCTCAACAACTCTTTACTGTTAAAGCTGAGATCTGAGAAGTCATTGCAGTCAGATGATTTATAATGTGAAGTGGCACTATATAAATAAAAATGAATTTAATTGAAAATTGCCACTATCTGGCACTGAGCAAATTTTTGTTCCACTGTTGTAAACAAGTTCAACAACCTTTATATTTGTAAGTACTCAAAAGTGAACCTTCTGAAATGTTTGGGAGAGTTATTAAGTCAGTATGTGAGCTGCTGTTGACATTTCGAACAGACAGTTGGGCTGAAAAATATATTTATTTTGCTTTTTGCTTTGCTTGTATTGGAAATCACTGGACTGTTTGTGTTTCATGTCCTGGACTTTGTTCCCAAATCTGTGAATGCAATGCCATTATTACTTCTGACATGATGTAATGTTGAGTGATATCATCTTACCGAAATACCCGGTAACCAGAAAAACTGGAGAAAGAAGATCCACAGTTGATTTATTCACTCATGAATTTCTTTGTTAATTCATTAAGTACAGAAATTCTCAGAGGACTGTGTTAGGTCCGCCTCCATCCACATGCAGCAACTAATAAGGGAATGTTTCAAAGGCTTCATTTGTTCCGAAGTTTTTTAATTTACACATTAAGTCAGTTTCTCTCAGCCTCGCTACTCGTTAGTGGTTTTTCACTGTTGTTCACATTTCACCCCTTTAAGAACAGCTGGAACCTGCTGCATACAGCTGTGGCTTACATGGGCAGATGGGCAGAGTAATTATTCTCACTCTCTAATTTGATCCATCTTTTTAAAAATTAAACATGACAAGAAATTCTGCATTTATTTTGTCAATTCTGTATAACGGTGATACAATTTCAACATAAATTGCACAAGAAAGATACATTTGCATTGGACAATGGAGCACATTTAGCTCCACATCATTAGAAAGCAGCTGTCGTTCAGTTTTATTTCAATCACAGTTGTAAATGCATTAAGTTCCCCTTTACTCAGTCTAATTGTATTGAACTGGTCAAGAAAAATTGTGGGTTCATTCAAACTAACTAAATAGATCAAATAAAACCATAAGTACAGCAGCTCATCTCAAAAACAACTCCTGCTACACATTTAAGATTAAAACTGATAAGATGTGATGCTGTTAGAGCATGCTAATGAGGATTCTTGGGCAAAATGTTTAGGTTAAGTGCTTACATGTGCTGTCTTTAGTATGTTTTTTGTGTTGTCTTCTGTTCAATTAATTCCCCATCGGTGGCTCTTGAGCTGATTCAGTTCATTGAATTGGTGTCAGAGGCAGTCGATGAGAGAGACATCTCTGTGCAGCCCATCACACCAGTTTCTACCATTCAGCAAGGAAAAACTCTACAGTACCAGTTGCCAGTTATTGGACATATTCTTGGTTTGCGTTCAAAGAATATACCAGGACTGCTCCCAGTTGATTTCTAGTGGCTCGAAAGTGGCATCTGCGTTTGTTTTCCTTTGTCTCTGTACTGTACTCTTTTCTGATTTTCCTTTTTTTCTTTTGATAACAAAAAATAATAACTAGCTCAATATTTCCTCAAAGGCAGGCACAGAGTGGACCGCACATTGATATTTCTACTTGAAAAATGAAAATATTTGACTGAGCATTGTGGCCCATGTGGTCCCTTTTGGTTTGGGGCCTTATTAACAACAATAGCCTTGATTTCAGATAATGTTGACATTATCAGACGGAGCAGTAGTTCAATAATACCTTCTGTGTGCAGTGCAACGGTTTGATTTTTTTCTCCACAAACCAAGCTGGAGAAAATCCATTTGAAAAGTACACATTTCAAACACGAGATAAAAGAACATTCAAAATGAATTGTCAAAAGATATTTAGTTGGTGCTCGGCCTGGGATGAAAAAAAAATTACATTCTGTGCACAGGGAAAAGTCATGTTTTCAATTTTGCAACATAATATATTTGTTTCTGTTGAGCAAACCTCCTATATCTTCTGGGTTTACCCAGAGGTAACAAATGAAGCCCTCACTTAAGGGCATAATTTTTTACCAACTCTTTTGACAGGGGAGTAAAATAAGGTCAAATCAGTGCTGAAATGACTTTTAATGAACCTCACATGACAGAGAAATTGTAAGAGTTTGCAAGAATCCGCAATGTAAAAGCTGCGGCTGAAGCTGCGGGCGGTGTCCTCGGCACACTGCATCTATGATTCAAAACATATGACCACACGTCAGATTAAAACTGGTAATGCATAATTGATATCTGAGATTATTTTAGAAATGTTTTGATTTATCTTAACGTGAGGATCATCACATTAATTCATCTCCCTCAAACTAATTCAAGGATGAAAGATTTTCTGAATGCTCGATGGGTTCCTCTAACGGCAGGCATGTCAGATACGCAGAGTAGCGTGTCAAACATGACATTTCTAGTGCGGTATCATGGCAACATCTAACATGCATGAACCCTTCACTGTGGCTTTTACTGCAAGAAAGTGACACTGCATTCGTCAGAATTGTTTTGAGATGAACTTCACATAATCTTTGCACTGCATGAGAAACAGGTGATAAGTTGTTCAGGCTACACAGATGCAGATGACATATTGCATTCATGCAGGAATTTATCACACATGTGCACCGACTCACACACATGGATTCACACAGAGATGTGCAGAGGTGCTGTGAATCAGCACAGATGTGACTTTTCGTGTTCCTCGAAGGGCAGATCTGTAGATGAGGCCGGGCAGATACAGTTTACATACAGTGGACGGTGCAGTCTGAGCCGCGACCAGCTGCCTCCTGCCTGACTGTGACTGTAGTCGATGCTGCAGGAAGCATTTTGTAGACACAAGGCAGCTGGCATGAATGACCACCTGGAACAAACCAGTAACTGAAAGTGTCCCTGCATCCTCTTACTGTGAGGAATTTCCCAGCACATGATCACTGTAGTGAATCAGTCCTCATAAGCCAATGAGAACATGACAGTGGGGCTGTATGAGCTCACATACTGAACATATTCTGCACTTATCAGCTGTCATACTTTTGAAAATTTAATTTAAGATAAGAAACAAAATGTTGTGGAGGCATGCAGACATCATTTTACAAATACTGCACATTAAAACACTCACATCTGCATTCAGCTAATCATTATGACATAGTAAATGTTTATATAAACACAGTGCCAAACAAAAGTGGGTTAAGGATAGTGTTGCCAATATATATATATATATATATATATATATATATATATATATATATATGTTTTGTTTTGTTTTTTTTACAAATAAGCAGTTTGAAAAGCATCTGACCTTGATCACTTTTAATTTGTATATAAATAAACATTTTAACATACTAATGAGAAAAGTTAATCTGTAGTGTTATTGCTGAAAGTGACCTTTGCTTAATTCTTTGTCCGTATTTCTATTTAAAACACATTGCTGTTTCAAGTTTGCTCTGACCTTTTGGAAACGCCACTGAAAAATGTAAATGGGTTTCCAGACTCTGCAGAGTCAGAACCACAAGGTTACACACAGTGGAATTCATTCCTATCATCTGTTTAAAGGTGTACATTTTGGTTTGGGCTAAATTAACTTTAGACAAAACAGATAAAAGGGTAAAAAAGTATTTAAAGTAAGTTTTTAAAAAAAAAAAAAAAAAAGGAGACACAGCAGTGCTGGATAACACAGGACCTCCTAGTTTGGCCGATGCTGGATCATTTGGGAGGAGGACTCTGGACTGGAACCACCATACTGCTAAGCCCAGGATGCAGCAACGGTGCCCCGCAACATAGTAACAGGATCATTGTTTTGGTGGAACATTTGCATACAAATGAGCACTCTCAATGAAATGGTTAATGCACAAAGATAAATAAATAAATGCAATAGCGTGTCAAAACGTTTTTCAGTATGGAACTTGTAACTTGCTGCTCAGAGGTTGTTGTGGTTTCCTGTAGCAAAGCTGATTTTTTTAACTGGTAACAGAAATATACATGGTGTCCATAAAGTCTCTTTGCTATTTTTAAAAACTATTACAAAAGCAGTTTGATACATATCTTGACCAGATTTGTTTTATTGCAATCAATGTTTATTAAAGTTTGTAATCACATTGAAATTGCGTGTCTCAGTTATCCTGTTGGTGAAAGAGGAGCTGTTAAATGGACTGGAAGGGATGGGCCACTTCTTTGGCCACCATGTTCACCAGATATCACTTCCTTGGACTTCTTTCTCTGGGGTTATGTTAAAGATATCCTGTATCAAACAAAGATACGGGACATTACTGACTTGAAGCGATAGATTTCTGATGCCATTGCCACCACTGATGAGGATATGCTGCAGCGAACATGGCAAGAAATCGAGTATCATCTTGATGTGCTTCGTTCAACTAATGGTGCCCATAGAGAGGTGTATTAAATGAGGTATAAAAAACTTTGACAACCACTGATTCTAATAAAACAAACCTGGTTAGGATATCTTATCAATTGCCTTTGTAATAAATTCTTAAAATTGTAAAGAGACTTTATGGACAGCCTGTATATCACCTCCAAAAACACAATGCAAATTAATTAAGCTGTGGCGCACTCAAAAGTGAAGCAGCAGGTGTTTCTTAGCATATTTACGCACCCAGCAGTCATCTCCTTCAATGAAATGCAGCTTGTGAAAATTTGTAAAGAAGCTTTTTTTAAGTGGCTCGGCTCACTTCTAATAATAATAGTAATGGATTAGATGTATATAGCGCTTTTCAAGGCACTCAAGGCGCTTCACAATGAATCCATTATTCATTCACTCACACATTCTCACTCTGATGGTGGCAAACTACATTTGTAACCACAGCTGCCCCGGGGTAGACTGACAGACACTTCTGTGCAGTGATTCAACTTTTTTGTCTTCACAGCAAACAGTGCCCTTTATTCTGGGTAAGACAGACTCTGGACTCTTCCTCACCTCTGCTGATTCTGAAATTGAAAACCTTTCTTCTCTCAGATAGAATCAAGTTCGAAACAACCTAATCTGTTGACACCTCGGTTATCGACCTCAAAAAGTTAGTAATGCCAGGGATTTCCAGACAACCTGGTGTTTTGGGTGAAACTAACAGCAAGACTTAGAGGTGTATATATGTCTGTGTTTATGCAGTGGATCATCAATAGACATGTGGTGGCTGTGGCTCAGGACCTAGAGCAGACTGTTCAATGCAGGCTTTAGACTAGGTTTATTTGCTTCCTGTGTCTCTTCTTGTCCATGTGTCAGTGCCCTTGGTTTGTGGATGTGAATGGAAAGGGGGAAAGTGTTATATAAAATGTAGTCAGTAAAGATATATTGATTTTAACAAAGTCTTGGTTCTCCTATCTCTAAGCCCTTGACATGTGGCCTCAGTATATGAGCTGTTACTACAAGTTTGCCAAGCAGTGGGATGTTCACTGACCCAAGGTCACTCTGTATTGACAACAACAGTCTATAGTATGTTCACTGCACATATTATTGCTGTAGACAGATCTGTTTCCCCTTACATGTGTGCATTATAATAAAGACAAAACCTTGCTTTATTTTAAAAAAAGGAAGTCGCTTGACGTGGGCTGCAGATTAAACAAGCCATCTTTTCATACTTATCTCCTTCACTTCTAATTAAAGCATGCCTCTCTTACGAGTGTGTTTTACACCGCCCATGCTATAATAACCCTAAGATGAGATATAAAGAGTTATTAATCTAATAATCTCCTGCTTATGTCTGTTCATGACTCTCAAGTTCAAGTGAAGGAGAAGAAGGAAGAAAGGCAGCTCAATAAAATCCTCAATAAGCAAGAGACAGCTGGGCGAGTGAGCTCTGCTGAACCTCTGTTCCTGTCTTCTGGCCCTGACGCTCATCATCCATCTGTGGTAAAAGCTAAGAGGAAGAGAGTGAAAGAGAAGAAAGAAATCACCTCCAAATCCAGGGAAATCAGACTGCACAGTGATGCACAATGATAAATAACAAGCTGAGTAGTGATACAGATGAGTCAACCCCTGCTGGAAAGAGGGCAGACAGAACAGCAGGAGGCCGACTGTTAAACTCATCGATCTGCACATCAGAGTTCACCCAAAAAATAATTCTTGTATTGTGTGAGTGAGTGTATCGTATGAAACTTTAAATCAGTTGTATTTCTTAGTTTTCACCATTGCTTTCCACTCTGGAAAAGTAAACCTCTTTTCCTCAAATTTGGTCTTTTGTTTGCAGATTTTGTTCGAATCGCAAAAGATCACTGTTTTAGTCTGTTGTTTGACGGAGACCTGGTGTACAATGGACATCGGTTTAATATCCATGTAATTATTCTTTATATATAAAAAGAACAAATAACAGCATGCAAAAAATGACCCCTATGCAGCAGTTGTAGTCAAATGGACTAAAAGAAACACTGTAGACAAGGAGGCTTGATAAAAACAGAATGGCATTGACATTGGTGGGTGAGGAATAATACATGTATGCAGGAGTAATTCAAGGTGAGCAACACCAGATACCCATACATTCTTTGAAAGCTGTAGTTAGTAGCTATTATGGCTGTTGTGTTCTGTATTTTAACATGTCAAAATGAAATGGAAACAGTAGACAGAGAAGTGATTTCATTGCTATTTATCATGTTTTTCTAGCTGCTCTGCTCCTTATAGAGTGACATTGTTACTATCACGTTGGCTAGAATAAGGTAAATAGCATAAATAACAACACAATGAACAGTCGAGCTAAATCCTGAAGTGAGCATGTCAACATTCTGAAGCTAAAGCTCATTAAACACAAAGTACAGCTAAGCCTGGAGGGAAAGTCATTAGTTTTTAAAACCAAAGGACTAAGCAAATCCAATTTTGCACCTAATGATGCCACCAAATGAACAATCTGAGAAGTTATTATAATTCAACCTGAGTGGAATATTGGTGTTGGCACCAAAATTCTTAACAATGGAACACATAGCTGTTATGATACTTCACTTAAAACCATGTGTTTACCTCATGGTGGCACTAGATTTGTACAGTAATAATAGTGCTAATAAAAATAAACTTTAGGTAGATAGCAACTTTCAAAAAAAATTGTGGACCATAAAAACACTTAACAGATAAAGAGGAACCAGAACTCAAAATGAAATTATAGAAATAAATACAATTACCATCCATTCAGAAAATGCCAACAATAAAAGTGAATTTTAAGACGAGATTTAAAAGACAGTACTGGGTTTGAAATCCTCGGGCAGGGAGCTGGACAGCAAAGGCTCGATCAACTGTGGTGACAAAACAAGCATTGGGAACCATTAGCAAAACCCTGCCAGAAGCAACAAACAGACTTACTGGGAGTCAGCAGATTGCAGATACCAGCAGGAGTCAGGCCGTTCAAGGCTTTAAAAACAAGCAATAAAATCTTTAAGTCGTTTCTCCAACTCACAAGTAGCCAGTGAAGGCCAGTACACGTTCTCTTTGTACACGTTAAAGCCCGGCAGCAGCATTTTTTTATCAGCAGCAATTTCTGGGTGCTTCGTCAAAAGTCAGGGATCACTGAGGATTCATCCTCTGAAGGCCATGTCTGTACACGATAACGCTGTCACATTTCAGTCTAGACTAAATGATGGACACAGCAATTACACAATTCATCTATCCATCTCCAGAGAAATGTTCATAGGATGGCTAGCAATTATAATAATACTGTACTGCCTGGTTTCCACTAATTAGGAGGAAAGGACAATAAGGTGCCCTCCATTGTTTCAGATGGGGCAGTGTCCTAAAACATACCTCTATACACACCACACCTTTGTCACAGCCCTCTGTAGCTCTTTATCTATACCTGATGATGCCCTTTAATCTTTTGTTTGCATGCTTGTATACATAATGAGTCAAGGGGCCAAGGGACAGAGGCATATGGTAGGTGACTGCGGAGCAACCAGAAAGTTTCACTGCAAAACTTTCCAGGCTTTTCTGCTCTTTCTTTTCTTGTACTGTCTGTGTTCTGATTATCAAATTAGAGAAAAGAGAAGCTAAACCTCTCAAATGCATTTTACCACTAAGAGGAAGACGTTTAAAATGTCTGGTTCTAAATGGTTTTTATATTTGCATAAACATGACAGATGTCTTTCCGGATTTTACACCACAAGAAAAATCCCATTTGTAATATGGATTTATTAAATAAGGCTGCAGATTATCAGTTCCTCCGTCATTGTGAAAGACAAACAGCTGAAGACAATTGGAGGAAATCAAAGAGATTTACCTGAGGGCTTTCCTACACAATGAAGCAATGTGAAGATCCTGCAGAGAGAAAATTGTGTTTTTCATGTTGGTGACAAAGGCTGCATTTGATTGGGTTATCTCCTTCCCACAGGGAATGACAACCTAGAAATCAATCACAGTACACTGTAGACAATTTTGGAGAGTAACAGGGGCAGAAAATGAATCATTTAATCGAGGCTGAATTCTACATTTCAAGATAATGTCCATCCTGTGTGCTACAACATTGCTATCTGAAAACATCTGCCACTAAGACACGTCTGGCTTAAAAGAAAATGAACAGTGAATGTCTGTAAGGTGGTGAACACAAACAGTGCATAACTGATGACAGCTTTAGTCAGTAAAGCCAGTATATTTAACCTGACAAAAGACCAAAGAAGCACCTGGAGGCAGACGATGAATACAAACTGCACTCCTTCTCTACCTTAACGCTCCTCTGTCTTTGCACCTGAGGCTAAAGGTATTGACTGGTGTCCAAATCCATTTTGAGAAGCTTGATATGGCTGTTTGTTGCAGGGGGAGGTGTGCATCCAGTCTGCAGGAATCCAGCAGCGTTACCTCAAACTCGACAGCTCCTGGGTTCTGTGTCTGCTCTGTGTCTTGTTGCTTAATAGTCTGGTGGTCTAATGTAGACGGAGAGCAGAGACTGAAGAACCAAACATTAACTCAATAAGCCTGCTCGCTATTTAGCTAGTCTGGCATCACACCTTTAAGTGCTAGAAGACACTAATACCACATTTCCGTTCCAAGTACTGGATAGAAGAGAGAGAGTCAGTATTCATGACGCTGGATAATTCAAAATGTTTATTAGATTCTGCATTGGTCTCGTATGGGCTGAAAATATCATATACCAGTCTCCCCGTTCCCATTGTTAAGGGTCATTTGGTTCTTGTATAATCAAAGTGAGAGCTGCGTCTGTATTCTTGACACCAGTGGGTGCTGGACTCCACTGAGGTTGACCCATGTCTTCAGTTCTGTCTGTGATATTCATGGACGAGATCTCAAGCTGCAGCTGGGGTGAGGAAGGCGTCTGGTTTGGGATCCTCTGAGTCATGTCTCTGCTTGACGTGGTTGTACTGGCTTTATCAGATTGTGATCTTAAGCACACACCGGGGCGGTTTGCAGCCAAGCGTACATGATGAATAGATGACATGTATATAGTGTCTTTTAACCTTACCAAGGTTCTACAAAGTGTTTTCCACTGTGTTCTCATTTATGCAGTCACACAATCACACACCGACATCAGTAGAGCTGCCATGCAAAGTGCATATATGTCAATGTCATACATGTAAAGCAACTTGTGGTTCAGTGTCTTGCACAAGACCTCTCGGCACATGATAGGGCGGGCAATCGAATCACCAACCTAGCAATTAGTGGACAACCCACTTTAGCATCTGAGTCTCTGAAACAACCAGAATTACAGTCAGCATTCCCATGTCTGAGCCCACGGTTCTCCGCCACAAAAGAGCAGACTGCTCCCTCTGGGTTGGGGGTGAGTTTCTGCCCCAAGCTACAAAATGTAAGTATCCGGGGATCTTGTTCAAGAGTGATGGTAAAATGGAGAGTGTGAGATTATTGGGATTTGGTGTAGCTTCAGCAACAATATTGTACTGATCTGTCATGGTGAAGAGGGAGCTGAGCTGGAAGACGGAACTCTTTATTTACTAGTCAGTATCTCTTCCAACCCTCACCAGTGGTTGTCAGCTCTGGGTAGTGACCAAAAGAATGAGATCACAGATAGAAGAGGCTGAAATAGGTTTCCTCTGTAGGGTGGCTAAGCTCATGATGCGAATAGATTATATTACAATCCCACCTGGCCCACCTCTGGATTGTACATCTGATGCATGGATGGATGTCGGCAAGGTTTATCTTATCAGATTTTACAAACTCTCCTTCCACAGTCCAAAGACATGCTTCAGTTAACTGGAGATTCTAAACTGGCCATAGGTGTGAGCAGGCATGGCTGTCTGTCTGTCTGTCTGTCTGTGTTGGTCTTGTGATGGACAGGTGATTTATCAAGTCAGCTGGGTTAGTCTCCAACCTCTTCTACAGAATATAGCTCTCTCTCTATATATATAATGTATGGATGGACTTGACAAACTCCTCCAGATTCACAGAGAATAATTCCCATGCTGGGGGAAAAAATAATAAATCCATGTGCTAAACTGGGGCATTGCCCCTTTAATATTACTAATAATAGTAATTAATAATAGTTAGCTTGTAATCCATACTTTGTGTTTAATATTATTACCTTAACCATGTCCATTGAGTCTTTCTTGTCATGGACATTATGGTAAAATGCTGGGCAGAGCTGCATTTGTGGGGTCGAAGCAGGACACACTTTCTCCAGACTGACATTTCCACTTTCCTTCAAATGAGTTCTCTGTCAGACTGCAAACTTTTTTTGACTTATGAATCGCTCATGTGGTGAAAAATAAAGCCTCCTTCTGACTTTTGCACAGTAAGCATTTGCATTTCAAGACATTTCTGCTCATTAAACTAATTTTCAGGAGATCATACTCCAAAGGCTTTATGTTGTTTCTGGTTTCTTTCTACCAAAGCAAAAACAAAAGCACCAGTTCACTCAGGTCCTATAAATCCTGAGCCATTCAGTCTGAAGATTAAAACTATCCATTACTCTCTGCCCTTTTACACCTTGTTCCCTTGTAGCTTAGCAGCACTGCCTGTACATTAGCGCTTTTTATTTATCACTGCTGAGGGTGACATGGAGCTCTGCATCATGTTTGCTAAATCAGGGGTGAAAGAGAGCAAGAGTAAAGCCTCAGGGAATAAAAAATTAAAACAGTCAAGACCAGTATGGTGCAGCTGCTCACATTTATATTTGTGCTGACAAGTGTTTTATGTAACGTAGCTCCTCTTAAAAATATGTTAAAGCAAATGTCAGTCTTGAAATCTTTGAGTCAAGGCATGTTTCTAGTAATGAGGCTTGCATGAAAGTGACAGAAAACCAGAGTGTGAGGGAAAGTCTAATCTGTAACAAGAGCGATCATAGTGCTGTGCCTTTTGTTTCAACATGTCTGCTCCATAACACAAATCTAAACTGAGCTGACCAAGATCAAAGGAATAAGTAACAAGCTGTATTCTACTGCACTGTTTTCTAAGGCCTGGCTGGGTAAAGAGCTGCAAAGAAACTCTGAAGCACCTCAGTCGGTGCAGCCTCAGAGGAAAAACAATCCCTTGAATTGCTTGCCATTACTGCCCTTTGTTATATTCTGCTTTAATCTGCCTGTGGCAACTTATAAGCCTTGTACAATTATATTTGGGAAGAAATTGACCATTAAGTCTTACATAAGCCAGCACAATTTAGAAAAATGATTTTTTTTTTCAATCATAGATAGAGTTAATCTGGTGGAGTAATGCGATGCAGTAATTCCAGTGATGATCCAGTAATGAAACAAACTGTTTCATTACTGACTGTAACAGAGTGCAGTTTAGCTCTCTAAGAAACTGGAACACAGCTATAGTTTGCACAGCGGTTATAGTGTTTATCTGCTAGTGATTGCTTTTAGATTCATAGAACAAATTACTATCATGTTGTTTACCTCATTGCAGCCGTCACCATCGCTGTGTTAAGTCAACTGTTACAGCCAAGGAAGTGGTGTAGAATTCAGCACTGCTTGGTAAACAACATTTTATAGTAGAGTTTTTTTTTTAGCCCAGCAGTGTATTTTCTCTGACAGAAAGAGATTTGACCCCATTTGCTCTTAGTTTCCTCATAGGGCCTCAGATCACACAGCTATTTGATCAAAACTAAAAGTGTAAATGCATCAAAGAAGGGTTTTAGATGGATTGACATCTGATTGCATTCTGGCTTGATTACCTTAGACTATCTGCCATTCTCTCTGTTGCTAACAACAACCAGAAACATGTGATCATGCTGAAGACATAACTCTATTTTTGTAGTATCTATCTGATGTGGTGTTACAGTTTAACTGATGGTCATGTTGGGCGATTTTTACTCCGTCAAGGATCAACGGTGTTATGTGACGATCGGCGTACGTTTCTCCATCTGGTTGTCTGTCTGTTCACAACATTACTCCAAAATGAACCAATGGATTTGGATGAAATTTTCAGGGAAGGTCAGAAATGACACAAGGACCAAGTGATTACATTTTGGCAGTGATGCGGCTTATGGTCTGGATCCATGGATTTGTTAAAGATTTCTGTATCATTGCGAGATAGTGGCACAGCATCTCTGTAACTATGACAACAAGTGAACACTACATCAGCTGCCTGTTGACGATCACATGGTTGCGATCCTACTACAAATCCACTGCTGTGGACTTATTGGGACTTACTGGTTGGAAATCATACAAGGACCAATAGATTTAACTGTGGGGGTGTTTCAGAGTCCCATCACTTCACACCGCTCGCTACATATTTAGGTCACATGATTCGGTATCCATACATAACGTACACATGCATGACACACGCCTGTGCTCAGTGCAAGGTCATTTTTTTATTAAAGATTTAATTTGTTGGAAATTATACAACGACTGGGTGGCCTTGGCAGAGTACTGCTCTCTCTGAGTGCTTTTCTTGTTATTTATGGCTTAGTCTATCAGAACTCAGAGCTATCATATCAACCCAGTCTCACATCAAATTGTGACATAGTCACGTTTGTCCACAATGCAAAACGTTACAATCTCACAATTTGGCCCTGAAAATTGTGAGATGCTCACGTTTTTTCCCGCAATTCTTTTCTATGGGTCTGACGAAGGGTCACGTGACTGCTTGCTGCAGGCTTCTCAAAATGAAAACATGGCGGCTGTTCCTTTTATTTTCCGTGGAAAATGCATTATTTTAAGATAGTTTGGACAGATAAAAACATTTTGATGACATTTTTAGCGAGAAATATATATAACACTTTCACATTAACCATTCAGTTATTGGAAATTATCTTTGGTTTGGTTTGTTTTTACGCTGAATTTCACTTCACGGCATTAAATTGTGACAGTGTCACATTTTGTACGTTATGTTGGTTGATTAGGACGCTGCCAAAAACGAAAACAAGCGGTGTGTTTATTTTTGTATTGTTGCATTGTGTAATTTTTTGAGTTGTTAAATCATTTATGTAACTCTTGGTGATTACTGCTAGTTACTGAGATGTCTTCCCCGGCCTTTCATTAGTTGACGCGCTTCGCTCCCTTGTTAACAAGTTGCATTTCAATGATCCACAAGTCGCTCGTTGTCAATGCAAACAACCGTATTTATTTCCATGAACGTGCTTTTACCGCAATCATTTGTTGAGCTCATCCATACACCAGTCAGCGCACAGCGATCTAAAAACTTTATTCCTGCCCACAACAAGATCCCGGTGTCTTTCTTTAGCCCGTGGAAGCGTCCATAGCAACCACCATAGCAACGGTGGGAAACGTAACAATTCCACTCCGAGACGTGAAAGATTCATCGTCATAACAAACCAAAGATCACACACAAGAACTGAACGAATACTGTGAAATTAAATGTATATTTTTTTGGTGTCGCTGTAATGCCTGAGGCTTTGCTGCTGTCCGCTTTCCGACCGTGGTCGGCAAAACACGGGAGAACTACGTGCAGAACCTGCCGCACCTTTCTTCTTCGGTGGTGTCTGTGTAAAACAATGTCCAACATGCAAACAGCACACCTAGCGCCATGAAGCACAAAATGCAGGTGTAAATCAATGACATCTTACAATTACAATGTCCTGTCTTTTAACTAATAAAGACACATATATAAAGAACTTTACATCAGTTTGTTTGTTTGTTTTATTAAGATCCCCTATCAGCTTTTGCAAAGCAGCAGCTATTCTTCCTGGGGTCTTCATAATTTCATTTGTGACAACACCAAAAAGCAACATGTACACAAAATACATACAAATCAAATTACAAAATACATAAACAATACATACAAAAATACACGTATACAATACAAATAACATACATATACAAAACCTAAAGTTTTCAATATTCCCCATTTTTGAGAAAATCCGGATGTTATCACTCGCTCCCGACTAAAGCATCATTTTTTTTTTAATATTTTGGATTTCGATTAATTAGACAATGAACAAATTGACGTAATTTCCTGGTGGGTGTGTTTATGCAGCCTATTAAACACTTTTTTCCCCATGAAATAAAGTACAATCCATACATCATGGTCCAGTGTACATTGTTTGTTTTGTTCACTGACATAGTGCAATAAAGTTTTGTTTTTTAAACCATCCAGTACCGTAATGAATATTGAATGAATATGGCATCTCGTTTACATCTCTTATTAAGGAGCAAGAAATTTACTGACGTTGATTTATGATTCAAGACAAGCAGAGGACACACTGTGTGCCCCTTTAATGTCCAAAAGGCCAATTAAGGTCAAAATCTCACAGATTCTTTGACCAATTTGGACCAATCTGCACATGTTTCATATTGGGTCCTAAAGCAATGCTGGTGTACGTTTTCAGACCACCAGGACCTACAACGGCAAAATAGGAGCAAAGAAGACACTGGAACAGGGGCCTTTGTTAAAATGAATGAGAAACAGTGTGAGAACATCAATCAAAGTGCACCAAAGTGCATAAAGTCATAGGACAGGGTGTGCTGAATGCTCTGGGAGCAAGTCTGCAGTGAAAACACCTTTGAAGGGGTCAAGGGTCACTAAATCTGAAGACTTCAAATAAAGGAGACATTTTGTGCAACATATCAAGTATCATAAAAGTCATTCCCAGTGGAATTCAAGTCTGATATTGTGTGGGACTATTCAGAGCAGTCACATGAAGCACTGTATCTGTTTTCAAGGGTCTAGGCCCACGGGAACCTGCTTTTTTCAGCAGTGAGGCCTGCTAGTAGTGTGAAGCCTGAGGCCTTCAAACATGTAAAAATCATTCCTGCTCGGTCATTTTTGGGTCTAGTGACACCAAATCGGACACGCTTCTACTAGACCACCCCCTGACCTTGCATATTTTTTTTCAGAGAGTTAGCTCAAAAGGGGCCCGAGCACGGCCCTGTTTCTGACTCTACGGTTAACCCTTTCATGTCCAAATGCTTCAAAACGAGCTAAAAAGGTCAAAATCTCACACATTCCTTAACCAATTTGGACCAAACTGCACAGGTTCTAGATATAGAGGCTAATGTGAATGCTCATGCACGTTTCAGACCTCCAGGGGCCCTGAAGAAGGAATGAGGGGCAAAAAACATGTTTTTCAATAGTTGTCCCTCTTTTGCTCTCATTTCTCTTCTGTTACACTCAGAGACCTGAAACCTGGGATCTGGTACCTCTGAAACATCTAAAAACTAAATCCACTGGAACTGTTTTGCTAGCCCCTCCCAAACCGGAAGTAGCTCCAGGAACAACCTAGAGACTTGTGCTTCAAATCAATTGTTCACCAAGGTCACCTAAATCACCCCCAAAAGTTTCAGCTCATTTGATGCAAAAATTACTAATTTATGGGGCTTCAATGTCCAAAAATGTGACATTTTGACCCTGCGCCAGGGGTCACAGGAAGGTCACAGAGACACCAAACCACCACAGTTCAGCTCCAAATATAGCCTAGTATAACATAGTAAAAGATCAGCCCCAGGGTCCCAGTAGAAAAATCTGACCAAGTGTTCATGTTGGAAAATCAGGTCTTGTTAGACTCATTGACCCTGAGAGCCTTCTGCCAGTGGAATTAGACCCTCACCCTCATTTTTTACCCGAACGGGACGAAATTTTAACCACAAGTACTAGGGCCTCCTGTGAGTCTGTATACACAATATCAGCTTCCTAGGTCAACAGGGGGCCAGATGGTACCATGTTGAAGTTTGGAAGTGTGTCCCTTTAATGTCCAAAAGGCCAATTAAGGTCAAAATCTCACAGATTCTTTGACCGATTTGGACCAACCTGCACATACTTGATATTGGGTCCTAAACAAATACTGGTGTATGGTTTCAGACCACCAGGACCTACAACGGCAAAATAGGAGCAAAAAAGACTGCTGTAAACTTGGACATTTTAACACAGGGATCCATAGAGATTAACTCGTTTTTGAAGCAGCTTCAAGCAGACGTTTGACAAACTGTAATTTTCTGCATTTCCATGTTGCCTTTATTGTTCATTCAAAGAGTTTGCTGTTTGGTTGCAGCACAATTTCCTTGCAGTCATTGTACAAGTGGAAAAGAATATTCCATCACTGAAAAATCTTTGTTTTATTCATCATAAGATCTCAGCATTTAGTCATCATTTTATCATTAATTTTCTTTGGTGCACCTCACTGTGCTGCACTGACTGACTCTGAAAAGAACACTTTGCCCACACACACAAAACTTATGTCTGTTTGTGTGAAACTTTATTCATTACCTTTTTTTGGCTACTTTATTGTGTCTTTAGCGTGTTTATGGTTCCTCATATATAAAGAGTATGTATATTTCGTAATAATGAGGAGAGCAGTAATGATATTTTTCTCTGTAGATGTTGTGTTATTTGTTGTTGCTGTAGTTGTGTTGCTATGCTGGTGTGTCATTAACTCCCTGAAGTAGTTTCCAGTTGCTCCAGTCGTATTTTAAATCCCCCTGGGCTCATTGTTTTTACTGCAATATAAAGTTGTGTGCCTCCATGAAAACAGCACAACCATGGATAAAAGTATAGAGAACTGAAAAAATGCACTTTGTTTTTTTTTTTTTTGGCCCTCATTCCTTCTTCAGGGCCCCTGGAGGTCTGAAACGTGCATGAGCGTTCACATTAGCCTCTATATCTAGAACCTGTGCAGTTTGGTCCAAATTGATTAAGGAATGTGTGAGATTTTGACCTTTTTAGCTCGTTTTGAAGCATTTGGACATGAAAGGGTTAACCGTAGAGTCAGAAACAGGGCCGTGCTCGGGCCCCTTTTGAGCTAACTCTCTGAAAAAAAATATGCAAGGTCAGGGGGTGGTCTAGTAGGAGTGTGTCCGATTTGGTGTCACTAGACCCAAAAATGACCGAGCAGGAATGATTTTTACATGTTTGAAGGCCTCAGGCTTCATCACTACTAGTAGGCCTCACTGCTGAAAAAAGCAGGTTCCCGTGGGCCTAGACCCTTGAAAACAGATACAGTGCTTCATGTGACTGCCCTGAATAGTCCCACACAATATCAGACTTGAATTCCACTGGGAATGACTTTTATGATACTTGATATGTTGCACAAAATGTCTCCTTCATTTGAAGTCTTCAGATTTAGTGACCCTTGACCCCTTCAAAGGTGTTTTCACTGCAGACTTGCTCCCAGAGCATTCAGCACACCCTGTTCTATGACTTTATGCTCTTTGGTGCACTTTGATTGATGTTCTCACACTGTTTCTCATTCATTTTAACAAAGGCCCCTGTTCCAGTGTCTTTTTTGCTCCTATTTTGCCGTTGTAGGTCCTGGTGGTCTGAAAACGTACACCAGCATTGCTTTAGGACCCAATATGAAACATGTGCAGATTGGTCCAAATTGGTCAAAGAATCTGTGAGATTTTGACCTTAATTGGCCTTTTGGACATTAAAGGGGCACACAGTGTGTCCTCTGCTTGTCTTGAATCATAAATCAACGTCAGTAAATTTCTTGCTCCTTAATTAGAGATGTAAACGAGATGCCATATTCATTCAATATTCATTACGGTACTGGATGGTTTAAAAAACAAAACTTTATTGCACTATGTCAGTGAACAAAACAAACAATGTACACTGGACCATGATGTATGGATTGTACTTTATTTCATGGGGAAAAAAGTATTTAATAGGCTGCATAAACACACCCACCAGGAAATTACGTCAATTTGTTCATTGTCTAATTAATCGAAATCCAAAATATTAAAAAACATGATGCTTTTGTCGGGAGCGAGTGATAACATCCGGATTTTCTCAAAAACGGGGAATATTGAAAACTTTAAAATAAAACTAAAAGAGCATTATGTAGCACAAAATTTTAGTTATTAATTTACTGGGTTGCTTGGGAATAGAAATTTGTAAAATACAATAATTCATTAAATTAAATCTTAAACTTAAATGTAGTGACTGTAATGTCACTGTTTATGTGATTTATGTTATGGTTGGTTTCTGAGGTAGATTATTCTTTAATTATTACTGTTAGGTCATGGTATCTTTGAAGAAGAAAAGTTTATTTTTATAATTCAAGGTGGGAGTATTATGTGTTGTATGCTTTTGGTTAGGACAGGTTTTGTATATGTATGTTATTTGTATTGTATACGTGTATTTTTGTATGCATTGTTTATGTATTTTGTAATTTGATTTGTATGCATTTTGTGTACATGTTGCTTTTTGGTGTTGTCACAAATGAAATTATGAAGACTCCAGGAAGAATAGCTGCTGCTTTGCAAAAGCTGATAGGGGATTTTAATAAAACAAACAAACAAACAAACAAACAAACAAACTGATGTAAAGTTCTTTATATATGTGTCTTTATTAGTTAAAAGACAGGACATTGTAATTGTAAGATGTCATTGATTTACACCTGCATTTTGTGCTTCATGGCGCTAGGTGTGCTGTTTGCATGTTGGACATTGTTTTACACAGACACCACCGAAGAAGAAAGGTGCAGCAGGTTCTGCACGTAGTTCTCCCCTGTGTTTTGCCGACCACGGTCAGAAAGCGGACAGCAGCAAAGCCTCAGGCATTACAGCGACACCAAAAAAATATACATTTTAATTTCACAGTATTCGTTCAGTTCTTGTGTGTGATCTTTGGTTTGTTATTACGATGAATCTTTCACGTCTCGGAGTGGAATTGTTACGTTTCCCACCGTTGCTATGGTGGTTGCTATGGACGCTTCCACGGGCTAAAGAAAGACAGGGGGATCTTGTTGTGGGCAGGAATGAAGTTTTTAGATCGCTGTGCGCTGACTGGTGTATGGATGAGCTCAACAAATGATTGCGGTAAAAGCACGTTCATGGAAATAAATACGGTTGTTTGCATTGACAACGAGCGACTTGTGGATCATTGAAATGCAACTTGTTAACAAGGGAGCGAAGCGCGTCAACTAATGAAAGGCCGGGGAAGACATCTCAGTAACTAGCAGTAATCACCAAGAGTTACATAAATGATTTAACAACTCAAAAAATTACACAATGCAACAATACAAAAATAAACACACCGCTTGTTTTCGTTTTTGGCAGCGTCCTAATCAACCAACATAACGTACAAAATGTGACACTGTCACAATTTAATGCCGTGAAGTGAAATTCAGCGTAAAAACAAACCAAACCAAAGATAATTTCCAATAACTGAATGGTTAATGTGAAAGTGTTATATATATTTCTCGCTAAAAATGTCATCAAAATGTTTTTATCTGTCCAAACTATCTTAAAATAATGCATTTTCCACGGAAAATAAAAGGAACAGCCGCCATGTTTTCATTTTGAGAAGCCTGCAGCAAGCAGTCACGTGACCCTTCGTCAGACCCATAGAAAAGAATTGCGGGAAAAAACGTGAGCATCTCACAATTTTCAGGGCCAAATTGTGAGATTGTAACGTTTTGCATTGTGGACAAACGTGACTATGTCACAATTTGATGTGAGACTGGGTTGATCATATCCATGAAAATTGTGACAGAATGATAAAAATGTACACGTTATTTCTGTAAGTCATGAACTTACCTTTATAACAAAAGAAACAATAACCAAGAATAACAAAGATAAAGTAATTAAAGAGGATGTTTTGCATTTTTTGTCTGCTGATTATTCTGATATGAATATGCATTTTACATTCGCTGATGATGATCCTGTTGTTCCCAGTGAGATCTTCAGCATCTTGTCGGACTTCACAGACCCTTTAGTAATCTATGTCAGGCAGGCCTATCTATGTCATGACATGTGGGCCACATCTTTCCCACACATTTTCCAATGCCATAGCCAAACTGTAAGTGCCAAAAAATGGCTCTGTTTAGACCCAAATGTGTCTCCTTTCTGGGATAGGGAAGCTATTATTCCTGAAAATGATGAACAAAAATGTATTGAGTATAAGGAATGGAATATGTACAAACAGAAAATCACTACTCGCCTTGTCCACCAGTTAATCTGGAGCACTGGAATCAGTTTGACCACTGAATGATAAATGTGTGAGAGAGAACCCTGATTGTATGAATTAAGTAGAAACTGTTAATGATTGCGACTAAAATGCTCAACAAAGGTTCTTCTTCTGGCTTTCTTGGCAGTCACTAGACAGGTTCAGATGTACTACCACCACACTCTGAACTGGAATAAGGCTAAATGTGTGTAAACGGAAGTGTATTAAATTGTGTATGGATTTTTTCCAGATTTTAGACACTTGGGGCCTTTGGCTCATTTATAGCTGTTTCACTGGACTCTGAGCCACCACTGCAATTCAATATGCCCTTTCCCCACCGCAGACATTTTGATTTGCTATGCTAGGAAATGTGTCTTCTATCCAAGCGTCCCAGTGAGCCATGACAGTGTGACAGAGAGCCAGCACACACAATACCAAGACCCTGAAATCCAAGCAGCTAAGTGGGATTCAGTCATGATTAAAGGCCTTGCAAACCCTGCACCAGAAAGGATGATAAAGGTGTATTTGTCCCATGCAGTCAGGTGCTTACAGGAGGGCAAGGATATCGATCAAACACAACCTGAGATGAGTTCTAGTCATTCAAAGTAGGCGAAACCACCTGTTTAGGTGGACCATGAATATGCAGAGTCTTTAACATTTCTAAATGTCTTCAGTGTAATAAGTCAGATGTCCTCCAACAGAGCCTCATCTGGTTCTAGGTTTTATTTCATGGGTAAAAAGTGGATAGCAAAGTCCTGCATTGTTATATAGTCCCGAACAACAAATCAAACAACTTGACCTTATTGAACTGTCATTGCGTCTTGGCACAGCTCAGCAATTTCCCTGTTAGTCTCCCTGCACCTCTCAGGTTGTATCACTGGCTAATTATGAGTCAGACCCATCACCTCCGCTACAGTCTGACTCACCAGGTATAAGCCTGCCACTGGCCACTCATTTCAGGCGGCTTTCTTCCCTCTTTCTGCTATCTGTGTGTTACTGTTTTCAAAATCCATCTCACTATGGGAAACAACAACAAAAACAACCTCCGAGCAGCAATCTTCAACACCGAAAATTGAAGGTTGTGCAGGGGATTTGGATTTGCAGTAAGGCAGGCCTGCAAGGTTTTTTTTTGTGGATTATCCGTTTTAATGACAGTGTTCGCCTCCCTGCATGCAAATATTCCACCGCAACAATTCCTCCTGTCACTACTTTGAAGGAACAGCGAAGCCGCATCCCTCGCTTAGCCCCGCCCACAACAACTGTGTAAACAAGCAAGCCAGGGTGAAGCAGAATGATGCTGAAGTACAGCCAGACCATTATGTCCTACAGAATGGGCTGTCTAAGAGACCGCAGTATCTCAGCTTTGGCATTGAGACACACCCAGCAAACAATTCCAGTGCACACCCTAATTGATGTTTGTACTAAAAGCACAGGTGTAAATAACTAGCCAAGGCTTAACGTAATGGTGACAGACACTTGATCAATAGCAATAAGAAAGTTGTCTGATAGTTTCATTTACCCCATCAAAGCACGCAACTAAAATGCAAAGTTTAATTGCATGAATAAACCCCAAAGATGCCCCTTTTTTGGCTCATAAATAGCCTGTAACACCTTGATAATAAAGCCCCTTCACCCTCTGTTGCTCTCCATGAGGCTAATGTGCAGGTCTGCCAAGGTGTGCTCCTTTGTTACCTCCATAAACAAGCTAAAGTTCAGTTCAAAGTAAGGAGGTTAATTCGAAATAAACCATAATTTTCCTGGCCTTTATTAAAAATAAATTATTAATATTGACTGAAACAGTAGATTTTTTTTAGTTGTATCACACAGTCAGAGTAAATAAAAAAATTAGTAATGGCTCAGTTCCATTTAGTTGCTTCAGTTTCGTGGTCCTGGTGTTGTGCCAGATAGCTCACAGTCACACCGTCAGGCTCACCAGGACACCTGAAAAACAGCAGATCCACTTTTAATGTTAGCAGCAACCTGTGCCTTTTTACAGTTTTCTGTGCATACATAGAGCAATAAATATTACTGGTCTATAGTCATGAACAGTTAAACATGCCATACCTATCAGACAGTACTGCAAGTAAAAACAAAACAAGCGATTTTTGCTTTTCTGATCTTGCTGCAAGTGAGATGAAGACTAAAGAAATATCTCACTGCAAACACATTGACCTCAACACATCCCTGCTGGGACAGCTAAATTTCATTTTAAATGTAATCGAAACGTCAGTAGGATGTTCATGTGCTACATCCTTTTACTGTTCCAGTGTTTCTGCTCATCACTCTCTGCTGCTGCTGCACTTACTGTGACGTCTCACACATTTCAACAATGTAAAGAAAATAAGAAAGCTAACAGGCAAACTCCCCTTTAAAATTCATGTTATTCAGCAACCAACAACTCTGCTAAGAAGCTACCCAGCTTCTCCATATAATAGTGACGTTGTTGCTTTATAGTGAACGCTGCAGCTGCCTGAAAGGTCTAAATGCTCCCTGACAGTCCTCGATAAATTATTCTCGTCTGCACCAGCTTTGGGATTCTGTTGGGGACACTGGGAACCTAAAAACTGCAGCATGGAAGCACAGCTTGTGATACATCATAAGGCAAACTGCCTGGTCGAGCTATATAGCAGCAGCACACTCAATTTCAGGTTTTAGGTTTGTTGTTCACAGCCTACAGCACCAAAGAGAGTTAGGATGAGGGAGGATGTTCAACACTAGGCCTGGGGTGTTTCAGAGTGCAGCTACTCACCTGTCTTAGTTGTTTAGCTCTGAGATTGCCGTACTTGTCAGCACTGCTGCTGGAACTGAGAGAGTACTTCAGCGAGCGTGCGAGAGAGGCGGATCCACAATCTCCCATTACGAACTGTGTTTCTTTGGCAGATTCACTGGATGAGCTGGCACCTGTAGAAACTACCGCCAAGACTCAGTCACACATCCACTCACTCACCTTATGGTCTGATGGCCTGGGACACCAGTTACTGAATAACTAAAAGCTACAGCAAATCCAGGAGGTGGGGTGAAGCCTTGGGCGATGCTGTAGCACTCCATTATACCCACATACACTCCAGCACACACTCACTGTGCCATAACCACCTCTGACTACTTGTTGTTGCTCCAACTAAGCTAAGATTACAACCACAGAACTACAGCAACATGTCTGTCAGACACATCGGGTGATATGGGGCCTTTTGTTTGGGAAATGGAAATGAAATGAGAAATGGAAATTGGCAGATTTGACTAATTAGTATGTCAGCTTGCTAATGACATATTATTTATGCGCAATGATTATCAAAGAGGATCTGTGTTCTCCGGGAGGTGTAGGTGGAGTGGAACATGTTGCCAAGAAGAGCTGACACTCTGACAAAAATGCAGTTCAGTCAGTTGTGAGTTTTTGTGAAGCACATGAGCCGTTGAGAGGTTGTCTCTTTTCTTTGCCAATGACAAGTGAAATATTTTCTGTGAGAGACAGGTCAGAACCTCCACTTCAGTCTGTTCTGGGTCCAAACATGCGACTCTTCAGAGGGTACAAGAGTCATGCATACATTAGTTTAGCTGGAACCATCATTAAATAGCCTTTGAAATTCTGAAAACTCGCACTGTTCAATGGCATTGGGAATGTGAGATGAATAAATGGTCTATGAGTGTACATTTATACTAATATCTCAAAGTTTAGATTAAAAACAGGTCTGAATTGATTTAAAAAATGAGAATATTTTATGACATTTACTACATTTAATTAGACAAAAAAATGAAGAACACTGTAACTTAAATACTATGTTATTACCAGCAGCCTGTTAGCTTAGAGTAATACTTGTTTGTCTTGCATGGGGACATTGTTCTGTGTTTCATCGAATGAAACCCAACAGTCCAATGGGCGCCACGAACATGCAAGTCAAGTATTACCAAGCTGTAATAATAATAATACAAAGAATGAGTTGGTGGCTTTTAAAACACCCAAGGACAAATTTCAAAACATCAAGCAGAGTAACACAGTAAATTCAGGCTCAAAGTGGATATGACAAAAGTGGATTATGATTGCGTTACAACAGGTATGCTCTTTAAAATAAATCTGTTTTAAGTTGTGGTTTGTACTCTATGACACAGTCTAGCTGATGGATGTGTAGCAGCATGTATGTTACGGAGTCGTGGTAGGAAGTGAAGAGAAGGTGGAAGGGAAAGAGAAAGTCTGAGAGGTAAGAAGGAGTCAGATTATAGAAGGTTTTAAAGGTGAGCAGTAGAGTCGTGTAATGTATCCTTTGTTGCTCAAGCAGTCGGTGGAGCTGAACGAGACGGGGTGTTACAGCAGCAGAGTTTTGAATGATTTGATGGAGAATTTTATTGGAAATACTGGAGAACATAATGTGGCAGTAATTAATGCAAAATGTGACCAGTACGTGAATAAGAACTCGAGTGCTGTACTGAGAGAGAGAAGGACAAAATCCAGAAATACTGAACAGACCAAAATAAGCAGCATGTAAGCAGTTACTAATGTAGGAGCTAAAGGAAACTATTCCCTTCAGTGTAGCACCAATACTATTGATTTTAGGGGGAACGTGTAGGGCATAGTCACCAACAAGAAAAGCACTCAGAGACCGCACTACTCCGCCAAGGTTGCTCAGTCACTGTATCATTTCTGGCGGCTGAAATCTTGACAAACGTCATCCAGAAATCACAGAACCATAGAATATGGCCATTTAATATAGATGTACCCACAAACAAAGTGACCTTGCACTGAGAACAGGCAGGTGTTATGCATATGTACGATATGTATCGATTTCAAATTGCGCCACCTAAATATGTAGCAGGTGGCAGGAATTGATGGGACTCAGAAACACCCCCACAATTTAATCATCTGTTGATTGTATAATTTCTGATGAATAAATCCCGCTAAGTCTGCAATGGTCAATTTTTAGTAGGGTCGCAATCATGTGATCGTCAGCAGGCAGGTGACGTAGCAGCCACTTGTTGTCATAGTTACAGTGACGGCGTGCAGCTATCTCGCAATGATACAGAAATCTTTAACAAATATGCGGATCCAGACTATAAGACGCATCACTGCCAGAATCTATTGAGCTGGTTCTTGTGTTATTTCTGACCTTCCTTGAATATTTCATGCAAATCCGTTTTTGAGTAATGTTACTAACAGACAAACAGACAGGCAGAGAGACAGAGAAACCAGTGCTGGTCTTCACATAACTGCGCTAAGGCCCCGCCTCATTGACGGAGTAATAAATATAGTGAAATGGTGAATTTGTAATATGTAGTCTTCAAGCTAATGAGGAGAAACGCACTTTTATTTCCATTGAGCTTGAGAGAGTTGTTTGACATCCAGATGTTGGTGGCTTGAAGACAGCTGTTTCAGGGGTAAAGGGGTCTTAGGTTTTCGGGAGATACAAAGTTGGTAGTTGTCAACATAACACAGGAAAGGTATTTCATAAAGAGGTTTACAAACATACAATAAATAAAAGTGGTCCCAGCACTGATCCCTGAGGAATACATGGGTAACTGGGGCTGATTCAGATTGAGCATATTTTCCTGAAACAAACTGCTTTCAATCAGTCAGGTTGGCTGTAAAGCAGGAAAATGAATTGCTGTGGGCAATAGAACCGAAGAGAAAAATTTGATATGAGCCCATCAGGTATTCTCAATATCATCCAACATCATAGTTTCAGTTTGCTCTGCTCTCAAAACCCAAGCAAAACCAATAGGTTATGCTGGCATGGTCATACATCAGTGTTGGTAGATTCAGGCTGATATGTCGATCTCTATTGATTAGTTAGGTAAAATCAAAACTTTTCCTTGACTAAAATCCATTAGTGAGGAGGCAATGTCAGACTGAAGGTGCAAACAGACTGTAATGAGTTGACAGTTCTGCCTGACATCAAAGTAAGCTCTGGAAACAGCTGGCCTGGCTCTGTCCGTTAAGTAACACCATCTACAGCTCATTAATTGCCACATTATCTCCTTTGTTTGTTCAGAACAAACGCTGTGTGTAGAAATGAAAATTTGCAACATTAACGGCTAAACTATATTTGGGTTCGGACCAGTTGCCAGGCAACCATCAAGACTCTAGAAAGTAATTGATCTGTACAGGTGAGGTGCTGGTGTAGCTGTTTCTGGTCTTTGTGCTACATTAAGAAGCATTTTTAGAGTGCAGACATGATAGTAGTATTCATCTTCTTATCTAACTCACAGCAAGACATTGAGTTAGCACATTTTCCAAAATGTTAAACTGTTGCTTTAATAACAAAATCATTGCTTCAAGTCATTTGAGTAAAAACACACAGTATGAAAACAATAATTACCTTTTCAGGCATCTCAACCTTTACCTGGAGTGATGAGATTAAACAGCACCTTGCAGTCACACCAGATGTGAGTCTAAACTCTGCAGTCTGTCTTTGACAAAGGATAAACTCAGTATATTTATCTTACAGTGACGCACAGAATATGTCTGGGAGCACAGTGAAGGCAGTGAAGCTCCTGTCAACACCTGCACTTCTCAAATGGTGCTGCAAATAATTGACTCATGTTGCTGATGCTTCATACATAAGAGAGTTTAAGTGCTGCTTTGACCTAAGCATCACTCACCCGCCCACATGAACATTACAAACAGACACCTGAAGATCCTGCAGTGAAAACTCGTCCATCTGCAAAAAATAACACTACCCTCTGATGTACTATACGCTCTTGGACAATGCTTGACTGGTTGTCTGCATGTACTGTAGCTGGTTTCTACTACTGTGTGAGCAGCACCTCAGTGTTTTAATGCTCATTTAAAAGTCAAACACTGACTATTCCAAAGAAATATTAAACATACTGCATGACTGGTGTAATGTAATTTTTGATAAAACTTCGAGGCTTCTGTAATTTTTTGGCCTTGGAAGGCAATTGCTTTTGCTTACATTACTGTAGTGCTGCCATCTTAAAGCTGAGTGCTCACCGGTTATGTTTGTTTTTTTTATTGCTAGACTTATAAATGGATAAATGGAGCAGGAACTGATGTTTACATTCAAACTATTCACTAGCCTTTTAGTTACATAAAGCAGCTCATTTTAATCAATTTATTATTAATGATTAGACAAAATGGGAAGACCTTGCAAGCTAAGCAAGGTCTTTCTTGCTAATGTGGACGTTTTTTGAAAGGTAAAACAGATCAAAATGATGCATACCATTGCTGTCTTAGTACATTACAGGAAGCAGAGAGGAGCCCGAGCTGCAGATTGCAGACTCCGTGCTCCTCAGTCCGTGAATCATGTGTAAGTTGTGCGCTGAGGTCACATCACGAATGCACGGACAGACAATGATTCAAAAGGTGACAGCGTTTCATCAGAGGGAAATATTTTATACGACTTGTGACGCGATATTTCACACAATCTGTCAGGATGTCCCGAGGAAGCTTCAAAGCCAGAATAAGCCATGCTTGTCTTTGGAGTTATTGATGAAGAACAACTTCAGAGAGATGGATTATCATGAATATCTGGAGCCACAAAAACGAAACTGTCGGCACCGTGCATGACCCTGATACGCTCCCCGCTGACCAGTTATTTCTCTATTGCAATATTGGGTCAGAAAATGTCAGAGCCCACATTCTACAGCTGTTTGATCTAATGAAATACAGCTATTTCTTATCAGTGCAAGATTTTATCTGTGACACACAGGACAGTTACTCTATAGTGACTGGATTTCTAATAGGCACTCATGAGTTTCTAAAGAGTGTTTCTGTGTTTGAAGTCCAGCTTCAGCCTGCTGCATTTTATTGATATCTTCACTGCACAGCGTTTGGTGCTGCAGGATACATGCAGTATAATCCTCCAACAAAGTCAAATCATCTGCTTCATAATGGAGCTGCCAGAACATGTCAACAGACAGTGGCCCAATTTTATCTCGGCACTGCCAGTGGATCATTAGCTTCTATCACTTTGCAGAAACTCTGCCGAAGTTGGAGTGCAGTTGAAGTGGCTGTAGGAATACTGTTGCATTGTCACCCTAATTTTGTGATTCCCTTTCCGGAGAATAGTATTCCTCATTGCAACCAGAGGGCACAGTGAAGTGCAAACCCCAACTATATTTTTCCATGAAATTTGTCAACTCGCTGGTGAAGAAAAGTAAGCGGTATGACATGAGGGTTGGATTGCACTCTGGAGCTCTAAAGCAAATGCAGCTATAGGATTGGGGACTCATTTTAAATTTGCTTTAATCAATATTTTATATTAACAGTGTATTATTCTCGCTTTTTCAGCTTATTGTTTTGGTTTAACTGTCTGTGACCTTTTTAACTTCGCCTGCCTCATTGATTTACAACTGCATCTGCCAGCTGTTTCAAGCAAACGAGCTCTGGTAAACATTCAACCCAGCATCATTAATAAAGTGAAGCATTCAGCAACTAAACAGCAGGGCATTACTTTCCATGTGGGTGCCACGGTTAAATAGTAATTATTTGTGTATATAAACACATAAATGACCTTTTTCGTGACAGTCAGCAATTTTCAAAAGAATGTTTTTCACTTTAAAGTATCGCCCATGCCTAAATCATGATTTTTTTTCTGTCTGCTCAGTGGGACAAAATTGTGTGTTTGGTTTTATTCGACAAATGGTCAGAAAATATGAAGTGGCAGTGCAGTTTCTGACTAGTCAACTAAAACTGGTAAATTACTGTTCTAATAACCAGAACCCCAAAGGCCAGTGTTATATTTTCTGCTTCCACAATCGTCATCTACTAAAGAGTCTGCATGGACCCATCCACAGACATCTGTGTGCGGCTCAGGATTTGTGTCTGTGTGAACTGGCTGCAGCTACACTACAGGGGCAGTAGAGCACATACTGGGCACGACTGTGTATGTAGATTCTGATCTACTGTGCTTGTATGGAGCAGACTCACACAAGCAGACTTTGAGCAGAGTGCAAAATATTTTATAAGGCCAGGGTTACACATTTTGTATCTGCATGTATGCAAGAGTCTATATTCAGCCCAAAATTCATGTGCATGTTCCTCAGTAATGTTTATGCACAGTAGACAACCTACTGTAATGCAATTGTCTAGAATGTAGTATATTAACAACTACATGTCCTACTGCTGTCCATGTGTGCGTGCGCAAGAGAATCTAATCAAAGCCTAATTTTATCCTCATCATTCTCATCCCGGCCTAAGCCTACATGGAGTGTGCATGTGTGGGTTTTTTCCAGGTACTCCAGCTTCCTTACAAAGTCCAAAATCCACCCATCCATCATCTATACACCGCTTAATTGTCATTAGAGTCTATCCCAGCTGACTTAGGGCAAAGGCATTGGACACTCTGGACAGGTCACCAGTCCATCGCAAGGCTACATATACAGACAAACAGCCACACCAACAGACAATTTAAAGTCACCAATTAACCTTAGCGTGATTTTGGACTGTGGAAGGAAGCCGGAGAACCCGGAGAAAATCCATATATGCACAGGGAGAACATGCAAACTCCATCCAGAAAGACTTGAACCAGGGATCTTCTAGGCTAAAGTGCTAACCCTGATCCACTGTGCAGTCCAAAATGCTGAAGTTAATTGATGATTCTAAATTGTCCACAGGTGTGAATATGACAGTGATTGTTTGTCTCTATATGTAGTCCTGCGATAGGCAGGCAACCTGTCCATGGTGTCCCCTAACTTCTGTAAGTCTGCTGGGATAGACCCCAGCCTCCTCGCAACCATAATGATCCTTAAGCGTTGAATAGGTAATGGATAGATGGATGTTTGTTAATGATGCTGAGGGGCAAGCATTGAATATTTTTGTTTTTTGTGTCCATGTGCTGGGCTGCTCAGTGGAGTAGTGGTTAGCACTTTTGCCTTGCAGCAAGAAGATCCCTGGTTCGAATCCCGGGGTGGGCCTGGGATCTTTCTGCATGGAGTTTGCATGTTCTCCCTGTGCATGCGTGGGTTTTCTCCGGGTACTCCGACTTCCTCCCACAGTCCAAAAATATGCTGAGGTTAATTGAGTACTCTAAATTGCCCGTAGGTGTGAATGCGAGTGTGATTGTTCGTCTGTATATGTAGCCCTGTGACAGACTGGTGACCTGTCCAGGGTGTCCCCTGCCTTTGCCCGAGTCAGCTGGGATAGGCTCCAGCACCCCCGCGACCCTAATGAGGATAAAGTGGTGTATGGAGAATGGATGGATGTGTCCATGTGTGCTAAATAAAATAGTAAAAAGTGGTACATGTCTAGGTACATGAATTAACAGATTAAATGTTGTGCCTTTTGCACTAGCTTTCTTAGCACTATGTTGTTCCTGTAGGAGGAAGAAGAGCCCAAAACAGAGCTAAGGCAAGAAGAAGTGTTGGACAGAACCATAAAATCAACTAAATGCAAATGTTCTAAATCTGTGGGATGTGTAAATAGGCAACTGTCTGCTACCATGTTTGCTATGTCAACAGTGGTGGTGATATGTCAGTCCTGTATTTACAACTCACAGCAGTGCGACCAAGTGGCTGAAAAAAATCAGTTGATGTCGGATTAACCGTTGCTGTTTCTTGTACTACACTGTTGTCATCATTTAGAGCAAAAATATGTGCTAGAAAAATAAGGGCAGTCTTTCTTAGCCAATTATCTGAAGCACATAGCTTCTACAGTGACAATTGCTGCCATGGAGGTTTTTGCATACCTTTTTTTTTCTTTTTTTTTTTAACATATGAGCACACCAAACCAGCGCCTTCAGCTTGCCAAGAAATATTCTGAAGATGCAAATTAGTGCAAGATATAGTAAAGCTGTCGGGTTACTTATTAACCTTGCTCCCCACACTGTCAGAGCAAAAGTATAATTTAACAAAACACAAGCATGAGACAATAATCCTTGAATGATGATGCACAAGTAGGTGGAGACATGAATCATATTTGTCTAATTGAAGCACGCACATATGCCCTCACCTCATTACAATGATCAAAGTGTAAAGCTTGTCATTCTACTATTTCTGTATCGAGAACACGAGGCCATTATGTGAGTTAGTGTTCACTTCAAAGGGAAAAATGTCACTTAGGAAGAAGTGAATGCAGCAATAAAAAGGTATTTTCTCAGTCGTGCACATTGTCAAGAGCCAAAAAATTAACAAGCCACTTCTTCACTGCAATTTATCATTGTTTTCCTTCGGTGGCGAAGAAAACAGTTCGTATCATTACACGCAAGCCTAATGCAGCCATTATCACAGCAATTTCAGTTTTGCTCAGTGTGCATGGCTTCATTCAATACGGCAAAATCCCTCAGTGATCAGTGGTAGATTTTTTTCCGTGAGGCAGTTTGACGGAAGAGAAAAAGCAACAGTTCCTAATAAAGGAGCTTCGGCAGCTTTATAAAACAGCATCTCAGCTGCAGCAGGCTTACAGTTTGTGACAGCCAGAGTTTATATGGCAGGAAGCCATGCATATAAATTGATACTTTGGCTCTTTTTTTTTATAAATGTACTCAAAACCCTGAAGCTTGGTGTTGTTGAAGGACTACAATCCAGTATGTGCTTGTACTGATAAATAACCGTTACATTAGGTGCTGTTTCATACCAGGGCAGGAGTTTAGAAACAGCTGATGACTCATCATTTAATCCATACATAATGCTAAAATTTGGATTAAATAAAAAAGACATAAATAATGAAATGTACGTGAATCATACAGATAAGCTTATTTAGTGATTGTCATTGTTGCATGAATTCTAGTGGCGTGTTATTTACTGGCTGCATGCATTAGTTAAATTCTGCTTCCTCTATGTACATTTTGAGTGGCTCAATTATTAATCATATTCCATTCATTTATTTATTCACTTGTTTGGAAAATGTCATCATGTGCAATACTTTCCTCAGCACCTCTAATGCATCAGTTGGGGCCAATATTTTTCAGAATGAATGCTTTTTTGGAATAATACAACAAACCGCAAAGTGGCGACTGCTGTTCGCTGGGTTCATTTTAGTTGGTCCGGAAACGCTGCCAGAGGGGGTCCAATTTGGGATGGCAGGAGCTTCAAAATCAATATTCTCTTTTCAATTTTGTTTTCTTCCTTGCCATTTGGGTTTAGAGGGGCCAACATGCTTTGTGCATTTTAGTGGTATTTAATGTAGCGGAAATGTTTTTGTCCAGAGGGTGAATTCAAACAATGCCGACAGGAAAGGCTTTACAGCTGCTAAAGTAGATTTAGGATACATGATTAGCCGTCACATAGTCAGTTATTGTATTAAAAGGTCTGTCAGTCACTTTGACGGGGAAAAATGCCCGTGCTCCCATCATTTGTGACTGTTGTTTGGATGTTAGAATTGGACGGATAATTAAATGGTTTCTCTTCTGGATTTTGTTGAGCTCAAAAAAAAAAGGCTTGTCCGATTTTGTATCTCATTAGCTGCAGTGCTGCGGATGTAAATCCTGGTGTCGGTGTTGTTTTGAATACCAATATCAATACTAAAAATGTGATCTATCAACTTGCTGGATAACATCCTGATCACATAGCGCAACAACATTTATATCTCTGCTTCTGTTGCACACACACACTGTTTACCCGCCCCTCACATTGTGAAACAGCATTTACACAGCCCCCTCTGCAGACATTACACCTGTTATATAACTCTATATATAACTCTCTATATATACTCCTTACGTATAACTCCGCTCCCTGTCTCTCCCTTCTTCTGGAAAACTGCATCCCCATGTCAGCACCATTAACACAGACTGACTATCAGCCCTCCACCCACTCTATGCTATGTGGGACTTGAAACAAACACCCCCTTGCTGCTGGAGCTGGCAGACAGACTGTAAACACTGCAGGAGCTGCTTTCATGGGAAGACGGCTGACATCTTAATTGAAAATAGTAACCTGTCACATGAAAAGCTGCAAAAGTGAGACATTGTAAACCCTCAATTGAGCCTAAAGTTATAACTAGGGAAGAACTGATGTGGATTCTTTCGGGGGTGATACTGATTTTTAAAAATCAAAAAGACCAATGTGTTTTTGGAGGTGATATACAGTACGTACATTTTAATCTCCAACTCAAGCCTTTGTACAGTGCCTTTTACATTTATCCTTCAGTATTGATCAGCTATTTCTCATGACGTGTAACTAATCCGATTGTGATGTGGGTGGGACATTGCCCAAGACCGCAGAATGACAACAAGCAGACAGAGGCGGCTGCATCAGTGCCAAAGTACCACATTTTTAAATGAATTTCCTTCATCAGGAATCTGTTTTATTTATTTAATCAGCAAAAACTGTATATTTAATCCAATCAGCCAGTAACAACTTTGTATTGCCGTGAAATCCGTTCATTAGCAAACAACTGCTGTGAAGTTGAAGTTCTGTTGGATGCACTGTCAGATTCTTAAAAGGGAGGTTTTTAAATTTCCAGAGCGTGAATGAAGGGATGTGGAGGAAAGAGACAGGCAGGGAAGAGGGAGAAACTTGGGATGCAACAGTGGAGACAGAAACATGGAGAATGTAAAGAAGGTGCAAAAGATTTATAAAGTTTCAAAAGAAAGTCACTGATTTACTCGAAGCAGTCCAGGAGTCAAGTGAAGCATGTGGGCTAAAAACTGAAAGAGAAGGAAAAACTTTGAAAGTCTAACTTTTTAAAGACATAAATCGAGCAAACTTGTAACCTGCTAAAAAATACAATAACTATGAAAACTACAGAGTCACAACTACAGTACATTAAATGATCCCCTTAAGCTCGTTAATGGGTGTTTACTGTGGTGAGGTTGGTAGAAACAGAAGGAAAATGGTCAAATATTTTCAGTTCTGATGAGCTGACAGCTTTTCATCTGTAAGAAATGTTCAAAAAAAGATTCTGCTTCTGTTACGTTGTCCATGACTTGTGCTAAATGCACTTTTGTGGACACTCGTAGGTCCACACTTGTGACTTTTCCGTGGGCCTGCAGTAGTGGCATCATGTCAAAGTTAACAAGCATTTCTGTCGGCAGGCCCGGGACGACCCACCTCATCTGGAAGATCATCAGTGCTGATGAGAGGTGGGTCTGCAACTGCACCCCAAAGAACTGCCCGCAGCCTTTTCAAACGATGTAGGCATGTCAAACCAGGACTACAGCAAGAGCATGTTGGTAATTTCCTCCAACATTTGCGAAGTCATGCATCTGCATCATGCATTCTTTACTGATTACTCACCTTTTCAGGTATGAACCCCTCAAAATTAAGAGTCATTGTTTAGAAGAATGTTGGTTGAATGTACAGACATTCCCAGGAGACGGTTTGTAAAATTGTATGACCATGTTATGTGAAGTTACGAAGTTAAATAACTGGTGACGATTAAGTGAGCCACATGAGCTAACCTGTTTTGATGCTAGAAGCTGCACTGTCATCGTTAAGGTGGTCTGTAGTTGCGTTTTCTTGTTGCTGTGTTGGATGTTAGGCTCTTGTACATTTAATGTACAGAACTGATGGATTTGCAGACTGAGTATGATATAAGGTCAGCATAGTTTTTACTGCAATAGTTTGTGTTTTTCAGCGTGGCCATTTTACTGTGCTATTATGTTTGATTTGTATTGCCAATTGCATTGCTGTGTTGATTATGTCTTAGTCAGTCATTACACACATGGCGGAGGAAAGTTTGGTTTCCGTGCATTCTTTACTCATCACTCCCCTTTTCAGGGCTTTTACCTATCATCAATTCATTTCAAGGGTCAAAAGGTCAGCACTGAGTTCTACTGTTCTACTGAGTCGTCTGAGAGAGACATTTCAGCACAAATGACCTTAACTTTGGTCTGATATCAATTAAGTACTCCATCATCACAACATGCTCATCCAGTACAAGTAGATGAGCAGTACTTGCTACATGTGGCTCCCTTCAACTTCTTCCTCGTCCGCTTAATGAATTTAAAGTAGAAGGATCCCCGTTCTGAGACAGTGAAGGAGACCCAGCATGCATCGAATCTGGAGCTTGACATGCTTACAGAACGAGACTTCCAGGGAGCTTTCCAAGCATGGCAGGAGCACTGGGAATGGTGTATGGATGCACAAGGTGACTACTAAGAAGGGGATTGTGGTCAAATTTAAATCAAGTGCAGTTTTTGCTTTTCATGGGAACAGATTGTGAACTTTTTGACTCTGTTTTTCTCAATTAAACGTCAGTCTGCTTTGTTATTCTGTTTCACTACAAACACTGATCTGTAAGAATGACCGCGTTGTGTTTCATTTAAGATGGGGTCGCTGCTGTCGAATTACATCAACAAAACCTGACTGAGATTAACAAAGTAGATCCCATGTGTTTCTTTCTCTGTCTAAACCAACCAAGTTCAAAATTATCCCCAGTCAATTCTGAAATTTAAATACCATGCAATCTTTTTCCACAAAGTGCTTCAGAGCATTGAGTCCCAGGGTTGTGTGCCCCTGAAGCCCTGCAGCATTTAGGGTAAAGTGTCCTTATTCAAATTTTTGTCCTTGGCCTTGAGAGAGTGTGTATGCATGTCAGCAACAGTAACGCTTTATATTTGGTAAGGCTGACAGCACAGCGAGGAGGAGGGAGGGGGAGCTGACTGTTTTGAGAATTGCGTGGCAGCGTTTGTTTGTAGAGGGGATGATTGGAGAAGGCAGGGAATCCTCTAATGGTTTAAATGTCAGCTGGTCAATAAAAGCTTGGCATTCTGTCACTTCTCATTTGTACTGAGACAGAGGATGCTATTAAAGATTGAAACTAAAATTACCAACCTGACATTTCCCCATTTACTCACTGTTGTTTGTCAATTCTCCCGTTGTGTCCTCGAGTAACCGTGAATCAGCTCCCTTCAGCTTCCTCAAAACTCTGCGCCAGCCTGACCTCGATATTTCCATATGGTACCACAACCAGGAAGCTGGGATGGTATTTATTTTTAGTTAATTAATCAAACACATCAGACTGAGCATGCCTATATCCTTGCTGATCATTTGGTTCAGTGGTGTAGAAAGTTAATAAACAGCATCATTTGGGTTTATAAATTAAATGGTAGTCCACACACTGAACATGTCATGACATGTATTCTGATCAAGTTAGTACTCAGGTTTACATCTGAATGAAAGGTGAAAAGAAAAGTGGACACCTGACCTGTAAAGATTCTCTGTCCAAAGTAATTCCTTTGGCATTTTGGGGAAATGCACTTATTTGCTTTCTGGTCATGAGTCAGATTGGGACAAGTGGGAGTCATGTGACCAGGAGACAGCAAACAGCATCTAATTGTGGTAGCTTTACTTATTCCACAGCATTTCTTGTCACTGCAGGTTGACCTCCCATCAAAATATGTCGCTATGACATTTATTAGCATGCATTATAATGCAAGCATAACTCAGCAGAAAAAGACACATCTTCAGCAAAATTATGTTGAGTCTTGTTAATGTGAATTTCTAATTTCAATTACTGTCCAGTGTCGCACAGAATTTCTCCTCCGTTTTTAATCTTGTCTGCTCTACAGTAACGATTGAGTTCAGTGCCACTGCAAAGACAGCAACAAGCATGTTTTTACTAATGAACTCCTTTTGAAACATATCCATCAGTAATTTGCAAGTTTCACTGTTAGCTCAATCAACAGAACCTCACCTGAGAGACCTTCTAAGAGTACCCTTACAAACATCTGAGGATTCTGCTAAATAGTTGTGGTTAACTTTGGCAATGTTGCTGCCAATTTGCAATAAGGTTATATTTTCATACGCAAATTTTGGCAAACTTGCCTGTTTCCTGTCATTTGAAGTACTAAGAAAACTAACCTTGAGAGACATTTAAAATTGTAAAAGTAGAAATATGCAGCAAACTTGCTGCAAACAGCCAATATTTTCACAGAAATGCCAGAATTTTTCAGAGTAAACCAAAAATTTGCCACAAACAAATTTAGATGAAAATATGTCCTTGTAGGTGATAGCAAACTCAATACCAGAACTATATTAAAAGTTTTACACTACTCAAAAACAAAGTTAAAAAGTTAAAAGCAAAGTCCTTGCTCTGAAAGTTACATCCTTTGCTGGAATTTTGATCCTAGTAGCTAACCCCTCAAAAAGTTCTGGCAACATTTTCTAGAAAACAATTTCTTTGCTAAAAAAAAAAAAAAAAAAAAAAAAGAAAAATCCCCAATAAATTTGCTGCATATAAATACTTTTGTAAGGGTCTATCAGAAGTTAGATGAAGACATCAATAGCAGTCACATGTACTGTTTGATAAATACAAAGAGAAAGCTAGAAAGCAGTAAGCCAGCCATAGACTGGGCATAAAAGATAGATGTAGCTTCTACTTTACAAAAATGAAACCAACTTGAAACTGAACTGCCTTAGATCTGCACTCGGTCAAACAGCCAGCAGAGGGCGACTCTCTCGGTTGAAAACAAGTGTGATTCAATAGAAGCTAATGAGAACTTCTCACCTGAGTTATTACTTCATTAAACATTTTTCACATGTGTTTATGGTCTCAAATGCTAGTTTAACGTCTCCTTCACAGCACGGTCCTTTTTTTTATTTGCAAAATATGATCCTCTTTTGAGTAAAATAGATACCCTGTGAGTGACAGATGGCTAATATATCATCATGCATAGTTTCTTGATCTGCCCCTGGCTCATTATGTCTTGGTTCCAAAGACCAAGATGGAGACCAAATGCCAGACTTGAGGCTTGAAACTAGAAGTCTGCAACCAGAGAATGATGTCGTGGTCACTACATCTATCTTTCACAAAGTGTGAAGCCAGAGTAGCCATTAAAAACTCAACCAAATTCCCCTCTCAGTACCTCTAAATGTTACAAATTAGTTTACTAAGTTAGTTTTTGCTCGTTTTATGCATACATAACACGAGTAATGTTAAGCTAGCTACAAAAGTAGTACATACAGTCAGCGTCTGGCTATAGTTTCATATTCATTATGCAGACATGAGAGAATTATCAATCCTCGATTCAAACTCATTTACCTAAATATCTCGCTAGTCGTTTAAAGTGCACAGCAAATACTTGAGGAAATTGTGGATACAAGGGCTTATATTTATTGCCCATGCAAAAAAAAAAAAAAAGTTTTAGCGGACATAGAACATTTCTTTTTTATATCTGGACATTCTTACAAGGTGCTGTTGCAAATGTTCAACATCTTATCTTTTCCTTTTGTCATGGACTTGAAGCTATGCATATTTTATTATCAGCTATCAATGTGCATGCATTTTTAACCTGAAAGTAGCTTGTATGTGTACGGGAAATATATTATTCCTCAGTTGTTGGAGTGATATATTAGAGTGTGATAGTTCAACATCGTGCCCTCCTCGGCAACATGTAAAGCCTGAATACAGAATTCATTAAAAAAAATGAGATTCCTTAATAGAAACAGCTACACATAAAAGATTAAAAATGCTATTCATCTGATAAGAGTGAAGAGTCTTTCATTCCAAGTCTTTCCTCGGAGGGGTTTGTTTTTTTTCTGCACAGAGCCAACAATGAATATGTTAGAGAGTTCAAATCAGGAAAATAATCCAGGCCAGAAACATTCACGCATCCTCTCGGCTATCTACTCGCAGGATTAAATCTATGAATACAAGTAAACAAACAAACAAACAAACGAACCAGAGAGCCAAGATAAGGATTTCTAGTCAGACAAAAAAAAACGGAAAAAGTGCTGCTTGTGTCTTCTGTTAATGAGCCAAACCAAGACAGGCTGCAGATAAAACTGCTCTGCTGTCTGGTTGCAGTCAACAGACGCAGTTTCATCTGTGAATCTAAAGACAATGACTTTTTGTTCAAGAATGACAGAACCACAGAATGAGTCTCGAACCACCAAGAATTTACCAGTCCTACCTGCACACTCTCTCATTGTTTTTCATTCTTTGACTTTATTTCATGCTCACACTAACGACATCGATGAAGAGATGGATGCTGTGGCTGAATTATTATCTCTAGAGTCATTCAGGTAATTAGAGCTGTGCTGAAAACTTACTCGCAATTAAATATAGCATGATTCTCGGCTCCACGACAGATAATTATTGCTAACATATTGTATGTAAATCTTCTCTCCGTCTGGAAAATTGGACCATTTTGATCGTTTACATCTGTTTCTTCTCCACTTCACAAATTCAGAAAGGATTAGAATATCAGTTACAAGGCAGAGGGCACAACTGATACAAATTGATCCTCTTCTCTGGTGAATTAATCACATTGATCCATTAGTACATCTAAGTGACCTGTTGCCAATTTTCTCATCTGCTCAGATTAATGTGAGCTGGTGTCCCCAGAGTACTAATGAAGCATCTGCTCCTCCAGCTCACTAAACACGGAAGTCGTCTGAGGAGGATTTCAACTTGTAGCAGAGGTTCAACCCACAGTAACATTAATGCTTTTTGGAGCATACAAGGACAGCTGTGCAGTGTATCCCAGGGATCTGCAGGCAAAAAGGCAAAGCACAGTTCACTGCAATTGCTGTAGTTATGTATTTGCAAACAGTATCCTTGCATAATTCAAAGCTTTGAGTGACACTATAACTAGTCTGGAAAAGAAGCATCAGCAGTGAGAACAGAGTGTGTGCATAAGTTATCTCACGTGGCAACTGGAATCTCTCATGTCTGTGTGTTTTTTTGACATTATTAATCATGCTAACTTCAATCCCTAAAAACTAAATTTCTGACCAAACATTTGCTCTAGCAGTACCCAGACTTTGCCAATTAGTGTCTGCATCACACAGCAACAAGCTACCTGCTTCATGTGCGAGAGGATTTGCTTGTTTGGCGAAGTGTGACCTGCCAAGACAAAATGTCTCACCGCTGATGAGGCCGCTGCTTGAGCCAAGACCACATTCATTTGCACTGGTTAATGCTTACAAACATTCTCCCTCTCTCCTTTAAAATTTAATGTCACAACGGGCTTCATTATTCACAGAGTAGAAAGAATTAGTCAGTCCTTATGTGTAGATGGAATGAAGAGGTTGACTCTCAAATTCTAATTAGAGCAAACAGTATTCAGAACGTTGTGTTTGATGAGTAAAGAAAACTTCCCAGGTGTATTTGATGTGAAGAAACAACAAAAAAAAGTAGCTTTCACTGGCCATAATGATTAGTTTTCAACTAATGCACCCAAGAAGACACCTCAGTGCTGTACAAGCATCATAGTGATGAATGATCACCTACAGTACACTGTATGATCAAAGGTGTAGTGCTGCTGAGCTCAGAATTAGGTAAAATGGTATTAAGCAATATCATTGATGTAGCAGGATGTAATTAGCATGACATAAATCAGGGTTTCTGCAGAAATCAGCCAGTCAAATGTAATGGTTTTTAATGCCATTTTAATGCTATACTGTAAAAATTATAATGCCACGACTGTGAACTCAACAAATTACATGGGTTTGGATTTTTTGTAAAAGATAATTTTTATATGAAAACTGTTCGTACATTTCACTGTTTCTGAATCCGGAAACCACCCCTGACCACCTATGGGCTGTAGTCATTCTCTGAAATCCACGTTTTCTAGCCATTTTTGCTGGAATTTGCGTTTCCCATTTCCCAGCTCTCCTCCACCTGGTCCAGCCTGCCAGCCACTTTAAAAATATGCCGTTTTTTTGACCGGTCAGAACAGTTATCGCAATGCTTCGGCATGTTCACGCAAATGCACATATCTGACGAATTGCAGTCTATAATTATATATTATTATTGTAAAATAATTTTCTTGAAAACTGCAGAAAGAACTTTTAATGCCACTGAGAATCAAATTTAATGATTTTTAATGCCATTTTAAGGCTTTAATTTTCACGAAATAAACTTAATGACTATTAATGCTTTTTGATGCCCTGCAGAAAGCCTGTAAATAAATAAAAGCAATTGAATGCATGTAGTTTGTGGTGAAAAATGGCTTGGTATGATTTCTTGAAATAAGATATAATATTTAGAATATTGAGATCTTAAAATTAGCTGGTAAAACTTATTTTAAGCTATATTTAACCAGGACTGTCAAGCTTAGGTGTCATAAAATAAGACAGACATGCTAAAAAAAAAAGCAGTTTTTCATTCAAAAATAGGTTTTCGCTCACATGTAACCTCCTAATTTGAGATTTTTTAACCCTCCTGTTGTCCTCATTTACGGGCACCAAAAAAAATATTGTTTCCTTGTTTGAAAAAAATCCAGTAATTCAGCAAAAAAAAAAAAAAAAAATCCCCAAATTTCTGTAAATTTGCGAAACCTTCAGGAAGAAAATTCCAATAATTTTTAAAAGTTTTCCTTAAAAGTTTTATTCTAAAAAAAATGAATGTTCAGGTTAAGATTGTGCAGTGATATTTATTATGTAAGTTTAGCAGATTAAAGTTTACGACTGGGCACTACATCCATCCATCCATCCATTCTCTATACACCGCTTTATGCTCACTAGGGTTGCGGGGAGTGCTGCAAGGCATCCAGCCTGCCAGGAAATTCATAAGAAGAAGAAGAAGCCCTCTGGATTTCCAGTAAGCTGTGTTCCTATTGGCTTTCCAGGAGGCTGTTTGGTGTTATCAGGAACACCTAAGCAGCTCAGTGTCTTCCTGCTTTATGTCTGCAGTCAAAAATTTCCTCTGCTTCTCTTCACTGAACTGGGTTTGGCGTCGTTGCTTTAGTTTGTTCTTTAGGTGTTGGCTTGCAGCTTCCAGCAGTAAAATCGTCTTTAACGTGTTTCTTGGTGTGTTTTAGGGCTTTGTACTGGATAGTTGTCTTGGTAAATGTGGTTCTTTAGCCACAGTTAGTACATGGTGCTAATGTGTGCAGTGATTAGTGGATTTGGTGCAGCTGAGTTGTGTCTTTATCTTGCCTGTAGTGAGTCTTTAGAGGTTTTTGGTCAGACACATTCTGTATTCTTGTTTGTGAATCAATGTTGGTTGTCCAGAAGGTAAGAGTTCCTGTCCTGATTCTCTGTTTGAAGAGCTTCTCTGGTAGGCTGCAGGAGACTTTAGCGTTTGGGTTGTGCTAGTTTGGGTTTTGGGTTTTCATTTGGACAACTATCTTGAGGCCCCTCCATGTGGTTTAGTGAGGTTTTCTGGAACAGTTCTACAAAGCAACCTGCAGCAGAAGAGACTTTAAGAGTTTTTAGGAAGTTCTGGAGATCAGACTTTGGAGCAACAAACATTTGTCAGCAGTTTGAGCAGGAGAAGGTGAGCTTCAGAGTAGAAATGAGAAGGAAACCTTCTTGGCCCGTGTGGTGAGGTCTTGTACCAAGAGTTTGAGCAGGTTGTGAAGAGTCTGTAGTTCTTTGGTCTGAAAGCAGACTCATTGAAGGAGAAAACAAGAGATATTGTTGGTTCTTCTGTTGCTCTGCAGTTTCCAGTTTCCTTTGACTGAATATCAAGTTTCTATATTAAATGATTTACCGTGTGAGCCCAAGAAGACTTCAATAAACTCCCTCCATCCCCTGGACACAACATATTTTATTACCATGTTAAATCTTTTTTTAATAAATGTTTTTAAGTTTTAATCATAGTTTTACCATCATTTTTCTCTTTGCTTGTTTAATTTTGTCATCTGTGTGAAAGGTTCTAAACAAATAAAGTTGAACTGATAAACTGAATAACTGACTAACTCATGATTGTGACAACAGAAGTATTTTCATTGTGACTTCAGGGTTTGTTTAATTTTTAAGGTTGGGGTTAAAATCTTGACAGAAAAGATTAAAGAAATAAACTACATTAAAAAATCAATTAAATCAAAGGAAAACTATTTAATACAATACATACAAAGAAAATTAAACCTTAAATACAATTAAATTATATTAAACAGACAATATGGAATTAAATAATTAAATAAGATACAAAACATGTAGTTATGAAATTAAACATTTTTTCAAAAAAACTAACTATTAAGATGAAATGTTTTAGATAATTAAACATTTAAAAATACAATCAAACAAGAAGAATATTAAACATTTAAAAACATACAAAACATTTAATTATTAAACCTTGAAAAAGACAAAACATTTAATTAAAAAAATAAATGTTTAATTTGAAAATTAAATCTGAAAGAATAAAAACTTTAAATAGGAATTAAACAGAAAATACAATGAAGCACTTAAAAAGAAAATTAAACCTTAAAAGGTGGTAAAACATTTAAAAACAAAAATGTTAAAGATTTAATCGAAAAATTAAACATTGGAAAAGAAAAGGAAGCTTTATAAACAAGCCGATAAAACATTTGAAAAACAACAATTAAACATTAAAAAGACAAAACACTTCAAAATCAAATCAGACATTTGAAAAGAACAAAAGGTGAGAAAAGAGCAAAATTCAACATTTAAGAAGAATCAAACTAAAGACAAAACATTAGAAAAGACACCAGTTAGACTTTAGAAGATCAAATTAAACACAAGAGGCAATAAAACGATCAAAAAGAGCAAAAACAGATAAAGGTCTTAAAGCGTTTTCTAGTTTGAAATGAAACATCAAGTTGTTTCTTCAAACATTTCCTCTTTCTATGTTCTTGGTTTAATTGTGGACAGATTAACTAAGAACTCATTTCAGAAAACTGCTTTCCAGGTAAAGTCTACTAGTAGTTGAAGGCATTGATCAAACTAATGTTACCTTCTGATCTCCACAAACTTTACTGTTCAGTGAAGAGAATCAAAGTTTGTTCAGGATTTCTAAAAAACCCACAGGTGAAGGTCTGAGAAGGACTCAGATGGACGGTCTAAATGTGAAATCAAGACTCATGGTCACAAGTTTTAAGGCTTCTGTTCACCAGAAAGTTCAAACTAACAGAGAAATACTCTGGAACTTTTAGGATTTCAGTCCTCAGACAGTCTGAAGGTTCAAACTAACAGAGAACTCCTCAGGAACTCAGAAGATATCAGTCCTTGGACTGTCTGAAAGTAAAATCTAACAGAGATCTACTGTGGGACTTAGAAAATTGGACTTACGGAAGTCGGTAAAGCGACCTCGGATGGAACAAAAACCTCTGATTGGCTGGGCGGGCAAAGCGTCTCCCTGACTGGCCAAAAAGTCTGTCAATCTCAGAGCATAGAATTTATACACAGATCAGATCGTTTTGTAGTTTTGCACCAAATATCTCAGCGGGACCGGAAGTACGATTTCTGATTTGCACCTGTAGAAAACAGAGAATGTGTGACTCGTGGGGAGGATTCGAGTGGTTGTAAGTAGCAATTTGTGTTTGTGTGTTAGAGGACACAGCTATTTTCGTGGTAAATTATTTCACATACTTATTGCACAAGTTCACATTCAGATTTGCACATATTCCAATTCTCACTTCAGCTTCACTTCGTACAATACAGGTGCACAAGTATATTTTGCACTTAGTGTGCTGCAACAATAGGTGCAAAATGTAAGCGTGTCAGTGTTGAAATATGTGACTTGTAGAGAAGGATTTGTGCACCTGTAAATGTGATTTGTGCACCTGTAAATGTGATTTGTGCACCTGTAATTATGATTTTGTGAATGTGTATTTTTGTGTTGTGTTTGTGGGAAGAAAAAAATCGACATACAAGAAATTATTTTACAAGTACACAACTCATAGAGTGTGGGAAATCAGATTTGCTGATACACATACAAATTCAATGTACACAACTACAAATTCGATGTTACAGGTGCTCAAACATTTTGCACCTGAAATACCTTCATATGGAACAGACCAAAGTACCGTCCAATCACGATGCCAGCTGCCTCTCAAAAGGCTTCTTCATCTGGCAGCACTTCTTCTAAGGGGAAGCTGAGCTTCAGCAGAACCTTGGAGATGTGTTCCAGTGGTTGGTGGATGTGTGGGGAGATAGAGAGGGACCTTTGAATTGTTCAGAAAGGAAAACAGGGAATCCATTGGTAGTTTTAGTTTAGGGTGCTACTGCGGTGTGTTTTAGGGTTTTAAGAGGTGAACAGGAAGAGGTTTTTTTTGTATTGATGATCTTTTACTTTGTTCCTGGTTGGAATGCCCATCAATGTCAACATGAAGTTCACTTTTAGTTCTGTTTATTTATTTTTATTTTACTAACACCCATTTGCTTTTAACCTCCTCACATGTTGTGTTGTTGTAAACTTACTCTTTCAAATAAATACTCATCTAACCCTCTGGAAACCTGCGTTTGGACTGTCTGTGTTGCTCCTCACCTAGTTCAGACAGCGGGGACATTACAACGTTTTGTGGACCAAAGACTATACTTCGACGTTTTCTGAGCGACCTGCTATACTATGATGTTTGTTGGGTGACACGCTGTACTATAGGCTTTTTTAATTGACATATAACAATGACTTTTTTGGCAACATGCCATACTATGATGTTTTTAGAGCAACGTGCTATACTATGAAGTTTGTTGGGTGACATGCTATACTATAGGCTTTTTTAATTGGCATATTACTATGACTTTTTGTTTTAGTTTTTTTTTTTTTTTTTAGCAACATACAATAAGAAATTGAACAGTTTTAAAAATTACTGTACTTTTACTTGCACAGTGAAATATTATTCTATGGCATTTCTTAGACCACATATTGTACTCTGATGTTTTCTTGAATAACATACTATTTTGACAATATGCTGCACTTTGACATTTTTTGACTCACATATCATACATGACAATTCAAGGCAACATCCTATCATTTTGTGCTTTTTGAAACATATAATAATCTATGGGGTTTTGTTTTTTTTACCGACATGCTATACTATGAACTACAGGCCATACTATGTTATTCTTTAAAAGTATACTATACTTTGACACTTTCTGAACTACATCCTGTACTGTGGTGATATACACACACAGTGCATTGGTTACATGTTGATTTATAATCTCGATTTTTTTCTGTTTTGTTTTTTGACAGGATTACCACAGACCTGACCGTGAACACCGTTGACACCCACCTGAGGGAGACGCTGCCTAAAATCTCCAGGCTGCTTGGTCGTGGTCTTTCTGGTCTTGCTGGAGAACGCCATCATCAACTACGTCTTCTTTTGAAGAGGCCCTCAGCTGCTGCAACCTCTGACCTTAAGGAGGAACTGCTACTTTCACTCTGTAATGAGACGGTGGTTATTTTAAAGACCCAGCTCCTGGCGGCTTTGAGTGAAAATTTAACATCCATCAAAACAGAACTATGGACAGTTAAATCTGAGTTGTCGGTCAGTATTTTAAACATCAAGTCCAACCCGGGTGTCCTAAAGCACGCTGTGGGTGAAACGGAAACTTCACTCTCCACATCACCGACGACATCGTCACGCTCCAAAGCGAGGACTTGTCTGCTGAACAGAGAATAATAAACTGCTGAAACAGTTGGTCTGTCCTTCTGGCTCGACCGGGCTGTCAATCAAGTAGCCCCGCCCCCTAACCTTGCAAAACTTTAACGCTCTACAAAAGAATCAATATTGATTTATTTCAAGATCGGCCACCTGATCTCTCATTATGACCATGAAATCTAACGAAAAAAATTATATACAGTCAATGCACCGCACGTACTGATGACCACTTCCGGTGTCAGGAAATGAAAAAACTGACCTTTTTTTCATTTCTATCTCTTACTGATTTTATTTTCTTGTTGCTGTAAATATAAAATGAAAATCAAAGCATTTTTGAAAATTCGTATCCCTTTTGAACATGAAAAGGAAAAACGCCTTGTATTTCAATTTTAATTTTTGCATTATAAATCGAAAATCAAATAACCATTCTTTTTTGTTTTTCAATACCCGTTTCAGAACGGAAAATCCAATTACCAAAATGTACACGGACCCACCTGCAGCACAGGCTGGTTTTGTAGCGTGTCTTGCGTCAAACGCATCACAAACAAAGACACTACAAGAGGAATGAAAAATAAATGAAAGGTTGTGCTGCTGTTTTATCTTTACTAATACTAAACTGATTTCATGGTGTGTTTTTACTTATTTTTGTTTTACTGAATGAATGAGTTGATGTAAATCAGTCAGCTTTCATGTTTGTTGGATCTTAAACCTTTCAAAAAATACACGAAATACAACTGGATTATGACAAAATGTGAATATTCTATTTCCTCTCTTGGGAAAAAAAAGGTGGCTAAGTGTCGTTCTGATGCACTCTGAAAGCATCACACCTGTGTGCATAACTATACTAATATTTGAATTATTCATTTTTGAGTTGTGTCTTGTTTATTCTCTAATTTTGTTATAACTGTTGATGATCTCATCGTCCCAGCCTGGTTTGAATAAATTTGCTTACTTCCCTCTGTGCCTTTCTCCTCATGTCCTCCAGTTGTAATGCACCTAAATTCTCCTGTTGTGGGACGGTTTTCAAGAGCTGCTAGATAAGGGATTGTAAGGAACCTACTGGATATCAGTAAAGCAATTTGATTGGTTTGTCAAATAATGATAACAGCCAGAGGTGCACTTGGAAAGCTCTGCCCTCCTCCAAGGCCAGTGTCCTATCTGCGGTTTTAAAGAAAGTGATCTGATATAAATCTGAACCAATATTTAATGGGTTTTAGTTTGCCATTGCTCACCTTCTGAGTCAAGGTTCATGAAATTAATCCTGGTGGTTTTTACATAATCTTGCTGACTGATCAGCAAACGGCACCGAAAACATTATTAAATTCAGCAGCTACTTCTAGACACCTTTCAGTTACCCAGATGAAAGAAAAAAGCAGTTGTTGTTGTTGTTGTGGACTCATTTAGCTTCTCATGGTGGCCTTTGACTGTATATTAGGATAATAATACAGCAACAGAAGTAATATTAATTCAGATCAGGTAGAGTTTTATTTTTGTTTGTTTTTGAATTTGTGATTTCTTGTCATTTACAGTGTAATTACATCGTGTCCTTGTCAAAAAGTTTGCAAGGCTGGTGCAGAATTTATTTCTGTGTGAAAGAAAAGGAGAAGGATCAACAGACTGAGAGGAATGACAAGAAACTGTGGGAAATCTTTTTACCTTTTGTCAAAGACATGCAAAAACAAGACATAATTATCATGATTTTCTAAGCGACTAAAACTTGCATGTCCTTAGATTCTGAGTTTCAGAAGCAGAGTGACAGTTTATAATGAATGGCCTTGCAAATCAATCAAACATGCACATCTAATGTTAAAAAATGAGATGACTGTGAAAAGGTGGTTTATGCACACAGTCTCCCCTCCTGCCTTTATCATTAAGAGTGTAACTGACAGAATGCAAAATGACAGCAAAAATTGCTGGAGGTAATTCAATCGAGATGCAACCTGAATGCTCACTGCTTTGGCTTAATATGCCAGACCAGTCATTGTTCACTATTAAAATCCATGGAGCTGTCACTTGAGGCTCTGCTGTGGACTTTTCTATAGATGCGGCGAGTGAGTCTGAATTCCCAGACCTCCTTAAGTCTGGGGACCTTGACCGACGCATGCAGTGATGTGCAATTAGAGCAAAACTAGACATGGTAAGCTGAATGGGGTAAAACGATCAGCAGGGAATGAGGAAGACTTTCAGCCAACAAAATAGAAAAAAATAAATCAAGATCTCGCCTTTTCGTGCTCTATGCCTGAATGTTAAGTGCACCAGTTTTCTTTGCAAGAATAACTCCTCATTGCTGCGGGGCTTTCTGACCCCAGAAGATGGTGGAATGATTTCACTCGTTATATTTCTAAAGAAGACATTTGATTTGCATTTGAGGGAAACGGCAAGTTAAATGTTCATGAATTCAATTTTTAATACATGCTTCCCTTGTTGCAGTCGCTGTTATGCATATCCTCTGCGTGAGGCTGGGTATGATTCAAAAACAAAAGTGCAGCTCATTTCTAATAGGCACAAAAGACTGAGGAGTTTTCTGGGTTACTTTGTGCCCTCTGTGCTTTCAAACTGAAACAGGGACTTCTGAACCTTCTATGGCGCTTTATTAACTGAAAATTCCTGCATTATGCTGTTTCATTAAAAGTGTTGTGGGCGAATAATTACTATTCAAAAGAGTGCATGCACTTTGTTACTGCATCTAAAGACTGCTGTAGAACCCACCAATGAGTTTGTAACCTCCAAATCAAATGCACCAGTAAATGAAATTTAACTTGTAAGTGGTAATTGAATTCTTTCAATTTCACTTATGAAAACCAGCCCTTATTTAACAGACATTTCTATGCACTCACACAACACTATGCTCTATATGTGTTCATGGACTCACTGCTGGGGTGTTACACAACCCTCAAGAGTGTAATCCACAATTTCATGAGTGCTACGATGACTCACACAGGCCAATTCAGAGCCAAGATCGCAGCGCTTCATGCCCCGGCATATTTCAGGAGATTAGTATACCTGCACTTTGTATTAGCAAGCTTATGGAGCAGCCTTTGCATTAATTCCCTGCTGAAATCACCTTATTAGGTTCCATATTAATCCCCCCAGCAACACTGAGTGACATGCAGAGCTGTCCTCAGAGGGTGTCGAGAAAAGGAGCATGGACCGACATGAGAAGTATCATGACTGCTGTGCGTTCAAGAGCTTCAGAAAGAGCAGAAGATTTGTTTTCACACAAACCCCGCTTGATTTGAACATGTAGTCCTTTTTTCCTGAAGTCACTGTAGCACACGTTTGTGGCTCGAGTGCTGTGAAGTTGAATCTGGGAAGGAACTCTGATGTGCTTTCCGCTGACTAGATGGAAAGAGAGGTGCCCGCCTTAGGAGGATTTGCTGCAATGCTGCTGAAATTAGCGTCAGTATTAATTAATTTATGCATAAACGACCAAAGAAACCTAATGCACGGCCTCAAGAATCATTTTCCCAGGCAAGAGAAAAGGTGGTATACTTCTTTATTTTGGAAAAGCTCATGAACAAAATACCATTTGCTGGGGGAAAAAAAAGGAAATTGAATCGAAATGGAGTGAGTTCATTTGTATGAATTTTTGGACATAGTCTGAAGAAAGTGCGGAATTTTCACACAGATACTTCCACTGCAAAGGTGCAATATTGTAAGAGACATTTTGAAAAGAACAATATGTCATGTAAAGGTTACATTCCTCCTTATGGAATGGAAAACTTTTTGAAGTCATTGCCATATCCAAGTGCTGTTCTGCAGACCTCTGAAACTGCACAGGGACATTACTGAAGGTGTTGTACAATGAATATTGAAATAGAGAAAAGAGAGAGCATTTGTATGAAGCATGGCCTTCCTGCCTCACACACTGCAGACACATAATAGGATGGATGTGTATGTCATGCTGGTATTAAGGTCATTCATGTCATCTGCTATTACACTAACAATGTTAAGCTAAGAGCCCCGGTTCATTCCCTCTGGCTAGAGCTAAAATGCTAGCGGTGATTCCCAGCCGCTCTCCTGTTGTCAATTAAGAAACCCATCAGGATTTGTCTTCATCTCAGGACGACTCAATAGTTCCTCTTACCTTGCAATTCCTGAGATAGGAATTTTATCATCTGGCTGTTCTGCATATTTATAGAGCTTCTCAAATACAGGCAGCATAGAATTAATAGACAGTGCGGGCTTGGAATATGCACGGTGCAGCAAAGGTGATGACTATTACACCTTCCTCTGTCTCTTTCATCTAAACCCTCTCTGCTCTCATTCTCAGCCGCCTTTTCTCTAACACATTCATACACAGACTCAATTGCAGTGTGTCCATTTTTAAAGAGCCGTGCAAACAAACCCCATAAAAGAAAAAAATGTAACAAATGGAATCTGCATTGTAGGCACACACCACATTTCTCTGGAGACTCGCTCTACCTCCAAACAGCACAGCTGTGAAGCGCACAGATCCCAAAACACTGCAGCAGGTCCATTTCTGCTGGCAGCGTTCCAGCAGTGGAAGGCAGGAACTTCAGAGGTGATAATGATACAGCCTTGGTTAAGGGCTTATCATAGGGACTTACTCTTGACAGCCGGACTGACCCTCTGTACTAATTAAAAGCCGGCCTGAAAAGAATGGGCTTTGTTCGGTTTGATTTAAACCTGATCTCCCAGGGAGGAAGGGGAAACAATCCTTTAGAGATTTTCTTTGTAGAGCAGTGACCTGCTCGACGAGAACAAGAAGATGTTTTATGGTGCGTTTAACTGGCAACAAATCTTTCACTGAGATCACAGTAAATCAGGCTCCTTCCAGCCACTCAGCAGGTAGAGAATTTGACATTACAATATGGTGAAAACATAATTCTGCAGTGTGTCATTGTCTGTACTGAAACTCAGAGCCGGACAGTGGCATCTTATACATTTCTTTCCATGATTTTAACATGATCACCTGCCCGGGAGGCAAAATATGAACCACTGTAATCACGGTGCTGTTAAGTTCATTTAAATCACAATCTGCTGCTTGCTTAAAAAGTTGTAAGAGTTCAGCAGGTGAACTTATGAGCTAATTTGCATTAATTGGTTTTGCTTCGAGCCTCAAGTCTCTGCTGAGGGACCAAACTGGACTATACAAGTGCAGCTGGGATTTTCAGATCTTGCATCTTAGCTTCTCATGACATATAATGCTGGCTAATGTCAAGATAGCAATCCTGATTTTTGTAGTTATTCATGCATCTTAGATCTGTGTGTGTTTAACTATTCATTGTCAAGACTGTAGGTCAGAAAATTCCTCTGGTTCTTGTTTTGTTTTTAGCTTCAAAGTTAAGTTCTTTGCTACAAATGCGCACAGAAATGCACACATGTCCTTACTCCACTAACCTTGTTCATCTCCTGACTTTCGTCAAGTATTGGCATGAGATTGACATTTTTGGCTCACTAATATGTGATCCTCTGACTCTTCATCAGGCGCTGTCATGAGATCACACTTTAAATCTGTAAAGTCTCTTGGTTTAAAAGCAATGACAGCTACAGTTGCACTGTGTTTAGCGCTAATAATAGAATAGTAGTATGCCAACATGCCAAACTAAAATGGCAAACATGGGAAATGAGCTATTTTGTTGTACACGTTAGCTTTCCACAAGGGCATCGCTGTGTCTAAGCATAGCCTGACAAAGATGCAGACTGTTGCTAGTAACCTTTATGCTGCCACTGTAAGCAAAGAAACAACGATATTTGATACACAGTGTGTAAATAAAAGTATGATTGTAACATACAATGTCGTGTGCATCGCATTAACAGTCAGAACAGAACCATAATTGTCTCTGACTCCATTAAAGGTCGTGTTTGTTTTCATTTTTTCCTATTATGTTGACTTGCTCTTCCTTGTCGTGCCCCTCCAATGTCATCATGAGCTCACCATTACATATGTATGAACACATCAGTGGCACTGTCATTAACTTAACTGTTTTACATTGAGTTATTGTACAGCTGGTGCCAAGCATGTTTACATGTTTTTCTCTCAGACTTCCACTGACAACGTCAAATATTCCAACTAATATTCCAAGTACGTTAAAGCATCAGCTAACTGGGCTATCCTCACACACTTAGCTTGGAAGCTAACTGTTTGTTTTGCTAACAAGCCACTTGCTTCAATAAATCCCTAGATTTTGCAGCTAATACCAATTTTTGAGAATTCTCCACACTTGTTGCTGCCATCGAGCACACTACAACGTCCTTCATAAGGAAGGCCACATATGAGTGGGTCTACCCATCTGAGCTATACAGCTACTCTTCATGTTTGCCAAGGCTGATTTAGGCTGTAATAAAAGCCCGGTGGACACATACAATAACCCTATTTGTGCTGAAGTGGTTTGTGTCCAGTCCAGCAATTGCTACATTTATCTATAATAGCCACAGAGAGGTAATGAAACAATCAGTATCTCAGCATGTCTTACTGTATATTTATAGCTGATCATAATGAACATGGCAGAAGGGCAGTGACAACACAATGAGAATATAAATCTGTGGTTTTTCACTGGGAGGCAAAAGAGTGGCAAGACAATCGCATCAAAGAAAAATACAAATAAAATAACTAAATATATTGAAATGCTACAACACTGAAAGGGGAAAAAATCAAGAGATTACTGTGGATGCGAGGTGACCACAGGCGTCTAAATCAAACCGAGCCCTGAGCAGAGGAATAGATCGTCGTCTATCAGCACCGGTGTATCCTGCAGCAGCCTCATGAAGCAGGAGGTAGATTTATGCATGTGCAATGTACAGTGAATCCTAAATAGTTATTGACAGCCCTCCAGTTGGTAAACCTCTCTCGAAGCTTGGAATTGATTGTAGGTCTTGTGCTGATGCAAATGGCTTTGCAGCTTTGAATGCCTGATAAATGTTAGGCCTGTGCCGAGCGCAAGGTGAAGAGTTCAGAGGTTTAATTTGCAGCAAGATTCCTGCGATCTCCTGGGCCGCTGTTGAGACGCCTGCCGTTGCCAAAAGGTTCGGCTGTCTGCGCTCATCGATTGGCAACAACATACTAATGTGTTTATTGATGCGCCAAAGTAGGTATAAAGATTTAGATATAAAATAGGCGTTGGTGATTAATCCTCGCTTCCTTTTGATTACAAAGAACTACTAACCTGCAAACATGTGCAGCAGGGAAGTTAGAATTGACCAAGTCTGCATGTTTCTATACTATTCCTCTAATCTGACATCCGGTATACATCACAATATCATCCCCGTGCTTTCATGCTGGCAAGACTTCAAAGCCGAAGCTATTTGATCAAGGAGATAGCCGTTTTAATATTCAAAAAGAGCTTCTGGCACTTTGATGAATTGAGACTAGCCCTCCTAAATCCTTTACCATCCAGGTCACTGCATGAAGATAAATGTTGTGTGCATGACACTGCTAAGAGTTAAAGAGGAAAAGACAACTGAGATCCACCCAGGGGTTTGAGTCTCAGTCCTCCAGCTGAAGGCAAGAGTTTGAGTGCATTAAGTGCCCTGTCAAATAAGGCTGAAAAATGCCACAGTTTTATCCTGGGAGTTTGATATGGGAAGCATTAAAAATTGTCTCTAAACAAACTTTCCCATCAAGCTGTCATAACTTGCTTTATCTAATATGTTATTGGAGAAGATGATAGTGTGGTGATAAGTGCAATCAGTCAGCCTCAGAGTGTTTTAAAAACTGAAGACATGGAAATTACAAGGTCATATTCTCTCTCATTATTCATTTCAGTATCCACTGAAGCTCAATTTCCACACTCTTGTACTAAGCTGATGTGAAGGCACTTAATAAATGCTATCATTAATTAACATTTTGCCTTACTTTTACTTCATTGGTGTGTTTGATTAGATGTGAAGGAGAATAGAGGACGACTTAGGTACTGTTCTTAATCATCACATCCTGTCTTGGTGGGAACCTGCTAACGTGAGACACGCAGCAGGCTTTTCCGTCTCTCCTCTTGCAGCTCATGTGAGGATGCCATGGAAATCAATTAGAGACACATCAGCGCTGTCTGAGCCACCGGAGGGAGCCAGTCGGAGAAAATTAGAATGCTCTCCCCTCTGTTTCACACATTCTCATGCTAAGAGAGGAAATTACAAGCCAATCTATCAATTGATCCATGGGTGAAATGTGCTGTTAACACAGAGACAGACCATCATTATCTCTTTATCTACTTTTGCCAAATTCAGTGGAGGAAAAGTGGCATATTACAGAGAGAGAATGAAAGACTGAGCTACACAGTGCCAGTTTCTTTTCACATAAGTTACTAATGCTGCTTCGGGCTGTCTGAATGAAATGTAATTCTGGACGTGTGAGTAGGGAGTCATATTTGTGATAGGTTGAAACCTCTGAAGAGATTAGTGCCAGATGAGAAACTCTGGAAAGAGATGAATGATATGGACACACGAAGTCAGAGAGCGTTCCTGCGTTTATCCTACACAGTTCTCATTCTTCATGCGTAAAATTGGCATTAACACAAGGTAGGATTATCTGGAAGAAGATTACCCTCAAATCCCAAATGCGTTTAGGTGCAAAATATCCTATTGACCCCTGACAAGATTTATTTTTTTTGCTCTGTTTGCATCAGTGGAAATCAAAGGTCAAGGTCAGTGACACTCCAGCATTCCTAGAGCTGGTACAGAAGCACTGTTTTTCTTACAGTACGTTAGAATGGTCAAATGCTGTCCAGGCAATGGGAGGTGGTTGTGGTGGATGGTAGGCACACAAAGTGGACATATATGCTTTAGTTCTACCATAAAAGCAGATGATGTTGGATTAACACTGCAGTATACAGATACGTTTTCAGCTCCTTACTTTGGTGAACCGGTGCTTTGAGCTAAATGCTGATGTCAGAATGCTCACAATGACAACACGTAATGTCGATTATGTCCACCATTGCACATTAACACGCAAACAGTTCCTCATTGGCACTAAATCAAAATACAGGTAAAGCTATGTGGTTAGTTTTAAATATTGTATATTTAATCATAAAGCAAGTCGATGTTATTAATGAGTTATTAAATCTGAGGGTATATCTAAGATTTTGTACAAATTTATCTGAAGATGTTTTCAGTTTCAAATAAGTAGTTTATAAGCAGAAGTCATACACCATAAAAAAAAGAATAGTTGAGAAAATTTAAAACTTCAAGGCAACCTTTTGCAGTAAAATTTTTGAATTGTCTCAATGATATGCTCGTTCGTTTTGTAGCACTTGTAACGGAAATATGCCACAATTAGGTGGGTGGGCCAATTGCTAGGTTAAGGACAAAGGTTCAGCTCTGGGAGCTGTGTGAAAATTAATGAACACAAGACTCAGAAATGAAGTAATGTATTAAAAAAAAAACAGAAAATACTTTTATATATCAAGAAAGAACAGTGATCAAAATAATAGAACAATAACAGAAGATCGGAGTCAGAATAAATGAATAAATCAAACATTCACCTGTAATTCAAGCAATTAAATCATAATTCAGCAGATTCACTTTTAACAATTAAAAGTGAATCTGCCAGTGGTCTTAATCAGAATAATTCTTCATCTATGAGACAAGTCCATGAACAAATCCTAACAAAATGAAACAAATCTAACAAGGTGGAACAAATCTAACCAAGCAAGTCCTACCAAACCATTGGGGAAGGGATGAAGCTGTGAGGCTTGAGACCTGCCAACAGTGGGGTGGGTGAAGGGGTGAATCTAGCCAACTGTTTTCCAGTTCGTTCCAGGGTAGCTCGCCATCAATTCAAATCCTCCATAGAAGCCTAACCTGTTCAGCAGACAGGCTTCATTATTATTATTATTATCATCATCATCATCAGTCGCTCATCACATTTTCCATTAGTTGTTCACCAACGTTCAGCCTGGTATGGGTTCAAGTGGGTGGCATCCAGAAATCCAGAAGCATGGATGCAGTGGTGAAGGCCTGTTAGCATTGGCATGAGCATTAGCATGATACTAAACAGCTTTCAACATGCTTAGCAAGAGTTTGAACTCACTTACTCCTTGATGGTGTGATTTCCAGGTTTCCAGAGATGAGTGGTGTGGGGTGATCCTATTGTTCAAGTTTCTGCTGTGTGTGACTGAATGAAGCGGATGTGCTTCAAACAAAGGAATGGGGTGGATTCCAGGTGGGAGAGAGACTGCTGGTGATTGGTTCAGATGTTGTGACTGACAGTGAGTAGGTCCAGTAATATGGAAGTGACTGACTGTGACTGCTTGTGGCTGGCAGGTGTCTGTTCATGTTGGGAATCTTGATGGCCAACAATGAACTGTTACAGTGTGACTATTGCAGAGTGAGTGCTGCAGTTGTCCAAAGTCATATTTCATTGTTGTACCAGTTATATTTGCATTGTTCTGTGAGTAGTCACTGCTACTAATTCCTCATTTGGCCAATATAAACTTGTTTATTAGATGAATAGCATTATTCACAGAGCTATCAAAAGCTAATCAACCCCACAATCACATTTTTTCAAGTTATTTTTTGGCCTTTTTCTTGTTTTATTAAGACAGGAAAGTGGGGATAAAAACCTATAACAAAGGGCCATGAGATTGAATTGAACCCATGACCACTACATACAGCCCCTGATTATGGGTCAGCCAGTGAACTTGTTGAGCTGTAGGGGTTCACAGCTGAGTTGTAAGCCAAGGGAAAGAAAACAGGACGACTTGCCCCTGTTGTGTGTTCTAGAAAACCCTGTGTTTTTTCCAACTTTGTTGTACCAACAACAAATTACATTTTCAGCTTATTCTCAATTATAAATTTAGACATAATGAGGTAGGTACACACGATTGGTCTGATCTGTATTTTCTATGTTATAGCTATGTTAATTTTCATGTTCAAACAAATCAGAATACCAACTCTGCTGAATAGACTGCAGTTTTAGTTTTTAGTGTAGAAAGGTGTGTTCCTGTACTTTCTGATCTGATCCCGTAGGCTTCATCTAATGAAGCTCAGATGACATCACCTGACCATCATAATTTCTAACCATAATGTCACTGAGATCCTTTGCTTTGGCTTTATGAGCAAGTTGCTGAAGATGGCTGTGGGCCATACAGTCAAAACAAATGGAATTAGCTCCATGAGTAGACCCTTTGTTGAGAACATTTACAGTTGCTGTGGTTGTTAACTTTTCTGACCTAAAATGACTTAGATGTAATTCTACGCTGTTGCTTTCTGTAGAATGTTCAGATCTTTGAATCCCTACCTCTCTCTCCACCCACTCCTCTGCTGTGAAAGTGCTCAGGCTTGGTGTTGACTGCTTCTTTCACCCATAATGTGTCTCCCAGCATTCTAAAACATCGTATGTACAGGTTAACAAGGTAAAAAAAATAGCAAAATAAATCTTGATTTTCACTGGAGGGGTTCTGAAATAATGCAGAAATGTGATATTGGAAGTATGGCATATATATACATATATTTGTAAATCTTGCTTTCTCAGTTGTGTTTAATGATGCACACAAACTGTATGTCAGTCCTATCAGGAATACATTATCTCCACTGCTGCAGGAGACAGACGTAGCCTCAGGAGGTTTTAAACAAAGATGTGTCCTCAAGTTTGAGAATGAATCTCTGCTTTCTCACTGTGGTTTTTAAAATTCTATTGCACACCTAAACTTGTAGATGATGTCACATAATTTAAGGCTGAAGCATGGCCAGAACTGAATAATATAAACAAGACTGCTATGTTTTTATCTATGTGATGTTAAGGGTGGAATACTGGCGTCTTGGGTTTTTAATATTTCTGTCAGTACAGGCCTTATTAAATTTCAATGAAGCCCTGGAACATACCGGAATGTACAGAACATACTGTGATATGTGATGTGTGAACATGTGATACTAAAAAGGGTTGTCCACAAGTTTGAGGGTGTGGAAATCATGAAGGCTCAAGAGATCTGTCATCTTCTGCTACAGTCCGCATCCCTGGGAAGCAGTGATATGACCTGATTAGCTCCCAATTAGCGCCGTTCTTGACTAGTTTAAATGGGTCTCAATATTGTTCCTATATAATGAGAGATAGAGTCCTGACAGTGACTAGGCAGAGAAGGAACAGACGGTTCAATATCTTGCAGGTTGAGGTTCAGCTGAGGGTGAGGACCTACAGATTGTCAGCTTATCCAGTGGAAATTAATGGCTGAGACTGTGGTAGCTCTGCTGGAACTGTTAACTGTCTCTTGACATCAGAGTCAGTGAAGATTTTGTCTGCTCTGGCAAAAAATGAAACAAAGAAAAAAACAGAGAGAGGAGACATGGCTTCAGAAAATGTTCTTTCTTTATGCTATTGTACATGCATTTTCAAGCTGCCACCATCTACACTTAAAGGCATTATGGAGGATGTTTTTGTTGTTTAATTTGTCTGATTCACATAAAATGAATATACTGACCTTTAGTGGACTTGTATGTATGGTTTCTAAAAAAATAAAAAAACTGTGGACATGGCAGGACCTGAAAAACATCAGCCAATCAACGCGCTCGGAACGAGGTGTTTGCTTTGGTCCCTTTCCTGTCAATCAAAAATCTTCTGGCTCAGGCAGTCCTAGTACTAGATTACGTACGCCTTGGACTTACGTGTTTTCGGTATGTGTTGCTTTGGTATAGCTTCGTAGTTAGCTGGCGACTTGTTTTGCTCATCTTTTTTTACATAATGGCAGATAAAGATCTAGGGGGACCCAGCCGTAAAAGACAGTCATTTTTTGAGGTCAGAGAAAATCAAAGACAACTGGATCGTGAGAATGCAAAAACAAAAGTGATTATTGGCTAGTCATTTGGGCGATGGCGTCAGCTGAAGCAACAAATGGACCTAAAGACAGATGCCTTGGTTGCTAAATTCATTCTGGACAGGTAAAATGTGTTATTGTATTACACTGCGGCTGTAGGCAACTTCATGAGTCCTACGCAAGTTTCTGGAGGGGGGCATTTCTTCGTAAATGTTAAGAGGGGGGAGGTTAGAGGGGGGTGAGGGAGAGGTTGTATGTGCACATGCGCATGCTACGTTCAAAGTCGTAGGAAATTAAATATCCTCTAATGCCTTTAATAGCCCATACTGACAAAGTGAGTATATATTTTTGGATTTTTTTCTCCCAAAATTTATTGAATAACTGACACTGTCCATTTACAAAATTATTCATACGTTTTAGTCTTTATTCCTGCCACTGAGAAGCAGCCGCAAAGCATGTTGCTGCCACCACCATGCTTCACTGTAGGGAGGCATTAGCCAGGTCATGGGCAGCGCTTTTTCTTCACCAGACACAGCAGTTGGAGTTCTGCTTAGTGATTTCAATTATGTTTCTTCAGGCCAGAGAAACTTTTTTCTTCTAGTCTTTGAAATGCTCTTGGCTCCAAGATATCACTAAGAGGCTTCTACCTAGTTACTCTTGAGCGGATTATTGAGTCTGGCTAATGGATGCTCTTCTTGGCGATCATAAAGATGTCATTAATGGAGTACTTCTGAGACTGTTGTTCTTCTAACAGGTTCTTCAAAGTCTGTAGAAGAATTCTGAACCTGTGTCATATTAACCATTTCATTTCAAGAGTTCTGATTATTTAAAACATCTTGCATTTCACAATTATTGAGGCCACCGCGCTCATCGAAACAATCAATATCGATGTACATCCTGACCCCGAGCTGTGTATTATTGCAGAAAAATTGCTTTGAAATCGTGTGAATTGTATGACCTTGAATAGTAAAACATTCTAAGCTATGTCTAGTCAATTAAATTTGCCACAAGAGGACTGCAATTGAGTTCTGGCCACATGTCAGGGATTATTAAAGCAAACATGCAACAGTGAAGGGTTTTAATGCTTTTTTAAGTGGGGAACTTCAATAGCAAAATAAAAGGAAAAACATTTTAAAAAATGTCGTTGCAACAAAGTCATTGTATTGTGAATTGAGTTTGGGAGCCTTCATAGTATTGTGTTTGAGCATGCTGGTTATTTGAAAGGTCACTGATTCTAATGACATTTCTGAGAGGATTTGTTCCTCGGCCAACTGATGCATGGTGAGCAAGGCAGCACGCTACAAAAACACAGCGGCACACCGAGTGGAACATGTCTGCTAATTGATACCAACCCTCTTTCCATCTGGGTTGTGCGTCTCTTTGTTTATGTGTGTGTGTTTGTCCACTACCTTCATCGCTTTGTTCTTGTCACACAGCTCATTTCCCCGACATTTGACATAGAATATAAAACAGACACTCACTGACACATCAGCAGATCCAAACAACGTGCTTTAGTCCGGTTAATTACTGTCGCTCCTTTTGTCAGCTGTTCAGCCAAAACTGGTGAGTTTGCATTTGTGGCTTTAATTGCGTAATTGATTTAGTTTAGTGTCACGGATTGCTTTCAATATGACAAGGCCCCAGTTTTATCCTGTGTTCTGTAAACCAGTGCTTCCACATGAGTCATCAGTAAAGCCACGGTTGTGCAGCTTCATTTGTACACATCCTTTCATTAAACTACACCATACTTTATAATCTGTTCATCCAGCTGTATAATTCACAAGGATCATCTTATTGTCTTATTGGAAACATCCATCTTAGGGCATTAGCATGTCAATGTGTGTTATTTGGTGCAATACAGCAGCTAAGGTCAATAATAAATCCATTTTGAAGACCTTTGTGGACTTTTTGTTATGTCCTTTTGTTGTGACCTATTGTCCTATCTTTCACTGTTATGTTTTTTGTCTTGTTTATGTTGTATTCTGTCCTTTGTTTGTCAGACTTTTATCATTTGTGTCACGTTTTTATTGTCTTGTTTCATGAATTTGTCATTTCTGTCCCATTTGTATATTTTTTTGTAACTTTTTTGTCAAATTTTTTGCCACTTTTTCGTTTTGTTTCATGTTGTTTGTCTCATTTTTTGTCATTTCTTGCTTTTGTTGTTTGTGTCATTTTTGTAAAATTTTGTCTTGTTTTTGTTGTTTTTTTCTTTTTTAAAGTAAAATGCTATATTATTCAGCTCCAGATAGTTGTGACTGAATGTTGCATGCCTTTGTAGACACTCTATGATCTATATGTTGTAATGTGTAAATGATAAACTGAGGCATAATGTTATTGAAAATTAATTTATTTTTCTTAAGAAATTTTAGGTTGTTCATAATGTTTTGTAGAAACAATCTGAACATTTTCACAATGTACTTTATTGCACTAAAACAAAGGAAAAATTTTGAGTTGTAATTATTTATCGGTTGTTATGTTATGATTTTACTGGTTCGGCTCACTTGAGATCAAATTGGGCTGAATGTGGCCCCTGAATTAAAATCACTTTGACCCCTGGTCTAAATAGACTTTCATTAATGTGCACTGTCCCTATCAAATAAATAAGCAAACAAATAAAAGATACCGTAACTAAAAGAAATGTAATTTTGACTTGATGGCGGCTGCAAAAATAATTTATATTTATATTTTTAATGACAAGCAGCCCACAACAGGTTCTTGTGGGATTTTTCGGTAGCACTTTATAATAACTATACACTATTAAGCATTAGTTAAGCATTGGTTAAGCATAATTTCAGCATTAGTTAATCCTTAAATCCTCATGAACTCATCATGAATTCACCATTAGTAATGCATTACAAAGCATAAGTAAAGACAGTTTTAAATGTTCAACCAACACATTATTAAGCATTAGTTAAACATTAGTAAAGTGCTTAATTCATCGTTAACTCATCATTTGTAACTAATTAGTTATACGTGCATAATTAATCATGAATTCATGATCTGTATGACATTTATTATGCATTACTAAGCACTTAATAAATCCGGTTAAAAATGTTTTGTTGCTCATTGATAATCTCAGATGTTAATACTTTATAAAGGGTTAGCAACTGTGTTAGTATATGATTTACAAACACATATTCATCCTCAATGAATAACTTATTAATGCGGTTACTACTCATTAGTTCAGTATATTCCGTGAGCCCATCTAAAGTGAGGACAATCTATGCTTTATAAAGCATTTATAAAGGACACAGAAGCAAAGATATACAAAGTGTCAGTTTTATTGGTCCCAAACAATACAAGCTCTTTTAAATACACACTTTAAACAAATACAATCTATAAAATTTCAAGTAAACTTGACAAACATCTTCAAATAACAACAGTCTGTGATCGTATAAAATAGAAAAATAAAATACAAGCTCTTTTAAATACACACTTTGCAATCCTTAACATTTCAAGTAAACTGGTGAACTATCTCTTCAGGGCACACACACACCAGAGGTAAGTGGCTGCCTGATTCTGGGATTCCGCCAGTGCATTTCAATGGTGTGCCCTTGAAGTGCACAAAGTGCTTTACAGTAAAACAAATTTACCGTTTTCAAATATTGCAAGATAACACTAGATAATTTCTGCAACCTGTTTGCCTCTACGATCAGCTGCCATCTCCCCAGCGTGATATGGCTCTCTCTCCGACTTCCGCATTTCAGAAAAATTAAAAAAAACCCGCGCGGTCTCGCTCTCCAGAACCGCGGAGGAGGCTGGGACTTGTAGGACTCTGGGACGCTGGGATTTTGGAGCATGCGCACTAGCATTTTTGACGGTAAGAGCATGCGCAGTAGCGTCCTACACGTCCCAGAGTCCTACAAGTCCCAGCCTCCTCCGCGGTTCTGGCGAGCGAGACCGCGCGTTTTTTTTTTTAATTTTTCTGAAATGCGGAAGTCGGAGAGAGAGCCATATCACGCTGGGGAGATGGCAGCTGATCGTAGAGGCAAACAGGTTGCAGAAATTATCTAGTGTTATCTTGCAATATTTGAAAACGGTATATTTGTTTTACTGTAAAGCACTTTGTGCACTTCAAGGGCACACCATTGAAATGCACTGGCGGAATCCCTGAATCAGGCAGCCACTTACCTCTGGTGTGTGTGTGCCCTGAAGAGATAGTTCACCAGTTTACTTGAAATGTTAAGGATTGCAAAGTGTGTATTTAAAAGAGCTTGTATTTTATTTTTCTATTTTATACGATCACAGACTGTTGTTATTTGAAGATGTTTGTCAAGTTTACTTGAAATTTTATAGATTGTATTTGTTTAAAGTGTGTATTTAAAAGAGCTTGTATTGTTTGGGACCAATAAAACTGACACTTTGTATATCTTTGCTTCTGTGTCCTTTATAAATGCTTTATAAAGCATAGATTGTCCTCACTTTAGATGGGCTCACGGAATATACTGAACTAATGAGTAGTAACCGCATTAATAAGTTATTCATTGAGGATGAATATGTGTTTGTAAATCATATACTAACACAGTTGCTAACCCTTTATAAAGTATTAACATCTGAGATTATCAATGAGCAACAAAACATTTTTAACCGGATTTATTAAGTGCTTAGTAATGCATAATAAATGTCATACAGATCATGAATTCATGATTAATTATGCACGTATAACTAATTAGTTACAAATGATGAGTTAACGATGAATTAAGCACTTTACTAATGTTTAACTAATGCTTAATAATGTGTTGGTTGAACATTTAAAACTGTCTTTACTAATGCTTTGTAATGCATTACTAATGGTGAATTCATGATGAGTTCATGAGGATTTAAGGATTAACTAATGCTGAAATTATGCTTAACCAATGCTTAACTAATGCTTAATAGTGTATAGTTATTATAAAGTGCTACCGATTTTTCTTGTTTAAAATATTTTATGTTCCTTTGCAATAAGTTTTGCACTCCCATACAATTATATCAAATAAATGTAACTTTTTAATCGCAAAAATTTTGCACTTGCATGTCAGCTTAAACAGACTGATTGTAAATTATACAATAATTTCCCCTCACTGGAACTATTGACAGACACAGGGATAAAAATCATTCATGTTGAAAAAAAAATCAATGTATGTGTAGTGAAGGTTGAGTCAGGTTGTCCTCTACAGCCTTTGGCAGATTGTGTTGTGCTACAAAGTTACAAAACATAACTTCAGCACTTCCCACACTTGTCAGGGCATCGGACTGGGACTTAGAAACACCTTTCTCTGTGGCTGATTCTCCCTCTGATGTATATTCCTCTGGTCCATTTCAAATGTTCCACTGCATCATACACACTGAACACTGCCATTTATAGATCCCATGGATTTTTGTATGAATTTTATGGATTATCTATTGGTTGATGCAGTTAGCTGGGCAGCCAAAGGGATTGATTTGGGTGTTATAGGTACTTCACTAGCTAAATTTTGTATTCCCTTGCTTTTTTTTTTTTTTTTTTGCTTTTGCCTGATCCAAAGGGAAGAATTACAGCACTGGTTCAGTCCATTTGTAATAAATTGGCAGTTTATAGAAATACTCTGCAGATACTTCAGACAGGAAAGACGATGTGACACTTTACACAATGCATTTATGGCCCGTTCCTCTCAGAAAGCCAAGCTGCTGCAGTGTCCAGCCACAAGCTGTGAGCACAGCTGCAGCTGTTCTGCCTGGCTGTGCTGGCTGTGCTGGCTGAACCTGCAGTCATGGATTTGGTTAATGCTCACACTCTGGCTGTATTAGCGGTTGAATATATGTATCTATGTATAAATAGCTACAGTAGCTAGACTGCAGCTACTCCTAACTGCTCCTGTTACCATAACCAGAGAAAACAGTGTTAAAACACGTGGGACTGGAACCAGCGGAGCTTCAGATATGACAGATGTGTTACCAAAATATCACAGGAGTTCAGGAATACAGCAGCTCCAGTGCCACACGCCAACATGAGATTTACTGCACCACCCCATTACAACATGTCATATACATAATTGTAACAACCAATGCTCAGCAGTGGCTGCAGCTATTATCACAGCAACAGCTAGTCCTCGCATAGTCACAGTTACCACATAATTACAGTCTCGACAGCTAATTCTATCCTAACAACCCAGAGCAGAGAGTTAGGTTAACTTGCTCTTTTCCATCCAGTTAGAATGATGTAGAATTGCTACCGATCAACCACAGATGAGAGTACTTGTGCTGCGGTCACAGCCAGTGGCAGTCTGCTGCCTAATACTTACCCCAGAGGCTCTGCGGAAGAGTGTGGGGAAAAAAATGAGCTTTTACAAAATGTGAATGCAGAGAAAAAAAAACTCCTAAAGATTCCTCTCGGTTTGAATTTCTGTATGAAATACTGGACCATGAAGACAAAAGGATTTTATAAATACCCCACAGACCCATAACAGTGAAGTTGCCATCTTTTGTGTGGAGGAAAGTGATTTATGCACCTGACAGTGCATGTTTTCACAATTACAAAATCATCCTTGTGAAATCAATAAATACATGAATAAAGATGACCCGACCCTGATGAGGCAGCAATGATCATTAAATGGCTCTGCTCATCAAGACAGCCTCACAGTACAGCCAACAAATGGGAATCCCCCGGTGGGTTTCCAATAAATAACAACTGTTTATGACCCATGACATTTGATTTCATGACTAGACACTTAAAAAAATAACTCTGGATGGACTTCTGACGAGTCTGTGTTCGAGGCGTACCTAAGGACACGGAGGCCGTTTCACCCCTCGCATGGATGAACACATCATTATTATCCCATGAGCGGCTGAGCGATGCTCTCATTGTCACCTAACTGCTCTCTCACCTCGTTTGCATTCCAAGAGCAGGATTTTCCTATTAGGGAAAGTTAATAACTTGCTAATACTCCAAAATTTCAACCTCAGCAAAAGGCCGCTCAGCAATTTAAACGCACCAACATGCCTTGAATGAAGCCAGCGAGCACTCGTCCAATGTTTCAGCCTTTCTACAACCCTCTATAATCTGCAAAGTTTGATTAACTGTAATTAATACTTGATTCTTGCTGCCAAGTGAAGGGGACAAAGTAATTTCATCAACTTTGGAACAGGGCAGGGGTAAAATGAACTCTGTATTTCCTTCCTCAGTGGAGCTGTTCGCTTTTTTACAAGTCACTGTTGTTGGGGAGATGTGAGGCGATTCAAAGACTTTCTTCACAGTCCCCAAGGTGGCCCATAAAGCGGTGCAGTTGAACATCCAGAGCATCCCGAGCATCCTCACGGCCTTTAATGTATGCGAGCGCCTGCTACTGTCTGTGCACGGCGATGCTGGAGACACAGAAAGAGCCGGTGACCTTTCATGTGGACAGACATGGTCTAACTGCCTGTGATCGGTGAGAGAGAGGGGAAAAAACACAGAGTGCTGCAGTTCTAGCTCGGGGGAAACACATATCTTTACCACCCACTAAACCTGTCAGTCACAGTCGGCTCTCCTCCTGTAATGACACTGTGACTGAAAGGTCAGCACCGCAGGAGAGCACCCATCAGCTTAGATACAGTATGTGATGTCTAAATTAGCCCTACTAAAATTACACGTACAATTGAAAGAAGGCTCAAAATGATTGCACCGACCCACTAGGAATCAAGCATTTAGGCCTCGATGAAAACATTTTACACTCCAACTGCGGGTTTGCATGAGCATGTATTTTCAAATACTTCTAAATGCTTACTGATTTATTCTTTCATTACCTAATGAATATTGTACGCCAATATTTCATGTCTGCAGAGAAGTTTTTAAAATGCGTTCCTGCCTTCAGTGTTTATTGCTCACACAGAAAGCAAAAGAGCAATTATTACCCTGTGAAGAATGACCTGAGGATCGCTGCTAAAGAGAATGTGAGAAGGAAATTATTCAAATGATGCTGTGCATTGTTATTGCACTCGTAAATTTCAATTTACACACTCATTTTGACTTCACAAAAGGTTTTTTTTCATAGCAGTGAGCTGGTTTATTATTAGGGCACGATTTAATAGGCAGAAAGAATGACTGAAGGAGGGCGAAAGTGCAGAGGTTTGACTGTTTAAACCTAAGGCTGCTTCCATCTCTTAAGGTTCAAACTCCTGCAGTGATAGAGGTAATGTATCCCTGATGGAACTGACATAAGGAATGTGAGAAAACAACATTCACAAATATATACAGAGGATGGTTAATTAACATATTAATGCACTGAAAACACCTTGCAGTCACTTTGTTATTTTGTTTTACCTTGTTAACATTCCTGTGTGGCATTTTCCTTATTTGCTGGAAGACACATTGTCAGCAAAATAAGCAATCAGCGCCACGGCTGAGCATCTCCACCTTGAAACTGCACTGCAATAATGACAGTCTCAGAAACAGGGATTTAGACTTAAATAGATGTAGACTTTTAATAAACAGTAAGGAACCAGTGGTGTCAACTTGCAGGATGGGACTTTCTGCATCATTATTCTCCTTCAGAATTGGTTTCCAGTCCCAACAGGTATGGCTGAATTACTCCAGTATAACAACTTGCCATTGTGCAGCGTGAACTGTAGTCTTACAGTGTTTGAAGAGTCATGGGTGAGCCGGCGTGCTCAAGCTGCAATAGAGACATCACGGATCTGCACATTCTCAAGGAAGTCAATTTGAGGCTGAAAAAAACTCAAAATAGAACTTTGATACACAGAAAAGAGATGTTAGAGCTTAAATCAACAGCTGAAGAGACAGTTTAGAGTAATAAAATTGCCTTTTATATCCTGAAATTTGTAATAGCCACTTGTATTTTATTTTAAAATATAATTTTGCAGGACAACTCAGTGGCTGAGTGGTTAGAGTGCAGACCACATGGGCACACATGCCCAGAGCAGAGGATCCCTGGCTCCAATCCATTTGGAAACCATTCGCTTTGTCGTTCCCCTGGTGTCGCTCACACATTTGCTGTCCAACTGTGCCCGTCAAAAATAAACCATCAAACAGAAAAAGAAGGATCATTTTACAACAGTAGTATGTGTGACTTCACAGTGTGTACACAGGCCACCCCTCAAAATGCAACTGTATTTTGTAATTCACACAAACACTGTTTGTTTGTGTGTCTTACTGGGTGCATAATGCAAATCTACAGAAATATTTACTTTAGTGTCTGATGAAAGAGGCTTGTCTGAATGGAAAGCCTGTAATGTTGCCAGCACAGAGCTTTCTTCACCACTAGTGTGGGAATAATACTGCATTTAATGTCTTTAATGTCATGTTTCACAGCTCACTGACTCCAATAAAACAGCCAGTAAATCAAGAAATAGTTTTCGTTATTTATGATGCTTCCTGTTTTAAAAAGCTGAATAAAGTGAAAACGATCTACCAAATATTTGGATCTGCCAGTAATCTGCCAGCAAGACAATTAAACAGAAATCAACCAAATGTAGCTTAAAGATTTGATCATTCTTAAATGTAAAAAATCTTGAACTTTAATCACACAATTATGCTCATAATTGGGTGAAATAGAGTTTTTCAACTGTATTACAATCAAATAAAAATTCTAAGTCCTGACATCACACTTAAAGTTTACAAGTACAAAAAAGGGTGTGCATGCTAATTGCTATACATCAGCCTTCATCTGCACTGAATTATAATGAATATTGATTGAAAGATGGCAGAGTTAAATACCTGCAAAGTTACATAACCCTTAATGAAAACAGAAAAGTGTGATGGAGCTGTGTGAGATGCTGTGACATTAAGTGTTCAACGCGGTGAAATGCGACATCAAAATATAATAAAAATGTGCATTCTGAAGCACTCTGGGCCGCAGAACTATATGCTGTCACTTTTAATGCACAGTCAGGCAACCTCCCACAGTCAAAGGTGCTGCACAGTGTTGAACTGGACTTTCCTCAGCTCTGACCCTGATGAGCTGCGTGCATGTTTGCAGTGAAGGATGCAACAATAGTGTAACTGTAGTCTGAGTGCTCTCCTGTCCTGTGGGTGCCTCATTAGTGGTGTGAGTCATCGTCAGTGCAGAAATCGAGTGAATGCAAATGAGATGTGATGGAAGGCATCCCCCCAGGGTGGCACCAGCAGCGCACACCTCCCGTGACTACTGTACTATAAATCATCCCCGTGTCAATGCATCAGGGTTCATCATCAAAACTCCCATTAGACACCAGAACCGTGCAGCCTGAGTCATGAGCCTTGGATTAAAAAAGGAACACAGGAGAGCGCAAAGTGGCAACAATGCACACGCACAGTGGTGGCGAACAGTGAGGACAGTGGCAGGAGTATGCTCTGTGTACTCTGCTTTTCTGCCTCTATGAGTATTTTTACGGTCTCCTCAGAAGAACTCAGATCTATTCAATAAAACTGGCCTTGCTGAGAGAGCAAAATGAGCTTTAACGCTGAATACAGTTTATTCAATTTGAATCCACTGCTGTCCTGTCTGAAATCCAAAGAGATCATGTTTGATTAGTTGTGCGAAGTCATTATTGATTTTTTTTGTTTGTTGGGCCACATATCCATTTGTATGTGGTGTGTGTGTGTGTGTGTGTGTGTGTGAGTACTGTATGTGTGGCTGTGTATGCTCTGGGACTGCACAATAAAATATGTGTACTGTAGCAAATCTATGTTCATTTTACTTTCTAATTTCATCTTTATTTTCCATTTGGCAGCCACCCCAAGCTGCATCATCTATTATTCTTGTTTTTTTTTCCCCACGTAGCCTATTATTGCACAGTTCTTCCCACAGTACAGTCTGTCCGCTGCGGTGCACATGACCTGGGCTCCCTGCAGACTAGAGGTCACCAGGATCACATTGAGCACATTAATTTGAGCGTAAGATGAATAGATCAATGAGCGGGCAATGCCAAATTGTCACCTGGGCAGCACTGTCTTCAATTATCATCATTAGCGAGGGCTGGAACGAGCTAAATAATGATCGGGAAAATGGATAGGTCTTGTTCTTTTAGAATAGGCTCAACATGTAATGTGATAGAGTTATGTTAAAAGATAGAAGATGGATAAAATGTGCCAATAAATGGAACAAAAGACAGGGTTCACCAATCAGAGGAGATGTTCAGGACTGAAGGGTTTTTTATTATAGAAGGAACCTCTCAGTGCTGTGCAGTTTATAGAGATTATTCACTATAATTCACACCAATTCCATGCTAATGAAAAGGCAAGAAATGACCTTGGTTGTTCTGAAGAACAATCGAGTTTTCTCATTTATTCTTGGCGATTTTTTCAGGAGGTTTCAGCAATATATCATGTAGAATATGATAAGCATGTACACATCTCTACATCGACATTATTTGGTCATAGAATCACTGATTATCTGTGATAATAATATCCAGGATGATGAGGTTCAGTCTGTTTACCTTTACCTACAGCGGTCTATGCACTGTACTGTTTCCATGGTAATATTCTTCAGTGTTCTTTGTGTGTGAATGCAGGAACACCAGTGACTGCAATATGAAGATGAAATACCTCATCATGAATAAATCTTGTTTTATCAAACGGATAATAATCTTTTTATCTGGAACACTTTCTGCATTTACAAAGACGCTTAGTTTCTGTCATCCACTGTCACCCAGCATGCAATTTTCACACAAACAAACACAAAACAACTGAAGAAAAAATCAGTTGACATAACAAAGAAATGCATGGAGGGCTGCTTAGTAGAAATGGAAAATAGTTTTACATGCTCCTGAAAAGGTCGAGTGATAAAACAATGAAGTGTCATTGAGGTGCAGGGACACTCTATTCCTGCTTATCTCCTCTGTGCTCTTCGTTTCATTTTTCTCAGCATCTCAGCTCACCAACACTATGACCTCTGCCAGACTGAGTTTATTATACAGGGCTGTGAAACCACACAAGTTTTGTCTTGTCCCCAGGGTTTCCCAAAGTTTTTCTCATGGTTGATCTGAAGCACATCAGCGAGTGAGAAGTTTCTGCTGTAGTGCAAAGACTTCTGCTCCTGCTGTGTTAACTGTCATTACACTTCATCATCACAGTATGACATTATTCAGATATATTAATATCTACACAACATAATTTAATCCAGAGAACGTCCAAGTATCCTGCAGAGAATGAGCTATTCAGAAATGCCAGTGAATTCTTCTTTACGTGCCTACATGTCTCCATCAACAACAAAAACTCTGGACGTGACAGACAAAGATTATACAGCAACATAGAATGTGAATGTGTAGCTCAAACTTTTTTCGAAAGAAAGATTGAAAGGACTCTTTGGTAATGAGCGCTGGAGCAATTAAGCTCAAGAATTTTCTTTAAACACAAAGAATGGGGAAAAACATTTGACTTGAATATTGTCTCTGTTATGCATGAGCTGAGGCCTCTAGTCCTTTGAATGAGATTCGCGGTCAGAATTATTAATAAGGTTTAAACTCAAGCTAACCGAGCGATGAAAGGGTCCCATGATTTGTGATGAATTTTAAAGAACCATCCACTCACCCACACACAGCCACACAGAAGACAGGCAATATAATTCTACAGACCTGCCAGTCAATTTGGATTAAGACCAGTGACAATGACTCATTAAATGCCAACCATGGCTTAAAACACAAACCAAAGACAAAGACAGAACATTGATTTGAGATGTTGCAACACAGGCTTGTATGCTGTGACTCAAAGTGGGCAAAACTGATGCAGATAAACTCGTCAGTGTCCACTGTCCTGTCAATAACACAGCAACATTCAATATTTCAAAAAAAAAAACCCTCAAGCTGAAACTAAATTCAAGAGGAACCAGTGAACTTCTTCACGTCCAGCTGTATAGATGCTAAAAAGGGAAATGGAGGAGAAAATTTCCATTCACAAACTCCTCCCATGAATAATTTTAGAGCAGCTGCTTGTCGGTCAAACTTTGGATTATTCTCTGTGATATGTCATAGCAAACATTTCAGCAAACAGTTGCTCATTTACACATCCAGCAGTTACTAAGCAACACATCATAGAGTTGTTTTTCTTGGCCACCTGATGCATGAAAGTCTAATATTCAGTCTCTACTCGTGCTGCATTTGGCCTCACCAACTCCAGAGAAAAATATCCTTCTCTCTCTCATATGCTCCAGCTACATGCTAACTGAATCCATTAACTGTTGGGTGCTGAGCAACTGGTTCTTGCAGGAGATTGTTCATATAATAGATGGATGTAGCCTCCACTTCTGAATAGTAAAGCCAATACTGAGCTGCCGACAGGGGGCCACTCCTCTGATTGTAATTCTAACTGTATGGAGGTCTATGGGGAAATGAGCAAAATTTTCACAAGATTTGTTGCCTCAATTAACATTTTCCTTGTGAGTTTATGGTTTCCACTGCTAGTTTGACTTCTCCTTCAAAACAACAAGATGTTCATTTTGTAAATTATAGTCCCATTTAGAATAAAACAGATAGAAAAGCAGGGGATGTTTTAGGGCGGGGCTTCCTTGTGACAGACAGGTTGCTACCCTATAGGCATGTGTAGTGTGCTCGGATTCTTAATCACTTATTACATCTAGTTTTAAAAGAAAAATATGCCAGTGGCCAAATTTTAAACTCAAGGCTTCAGAACAGTATTCTACAAACCAACAGGTGGCTTTGCAGTGCCTTTGCCCATCTTTTATATGCAGTCTGTTTGTAACTGAGCTTTCCCACTGAATGCAGTTGAGAGTGCTGAGCGTGAACAAGTTCGAAAAAATTACACACTGAAACTTCATCAAGCTGTAGATCCACTAACTGACCTTATTTCTACATCATCATTTCATATTGTTAATGTTAAATATATTGCATTTTTACAAATTAGCTTTATTTTTCCTTTGCCAGGAGTTAGCATGTCATTGATTAACTACATTAGCATGTGGGTTTACTGCAGTTTAGCAGAATATATGTTATCCTGTCTGATCATAAATAAACATACAGTATTTCAGGGAATGAAGAAGATATCTTGTGGTTGAGCGAATACATGATAGATAGAAAAACCTCTGCTGCTGTCCTTCAGTTCAATGACTAATGCCACCGCTGGCCTCTCCGCCTCCGAATGCAGATGTTAACTCTTATTTCAGAAACGCACATATGCGTCATCATCATGATTTAATGAGATGGTAATGGCCTGCTGTGCATACTAATAGAAGGAGTAGGGCACCTAATAACCATATCTGTGGGATCCTAGGAGTTTCAGAGAAAAGCAAAGGCACTTCTTTGGGTTCTTGAAGACATCATTCCACCTTTTATCCAAGAGGCTGCTTCAGTTCTGAGAGCCTCTTGGATGAGAGTTAAGACATCTTCAAGAGTCTAAAAGAAAAGTCCAGTTGGTTTTTACTGAAGCTCTTTGACAGAGTCTACACAGCACATCTATGGGAGATAGCTAATTTCAACCATTCAGTGGCCTGACAGCAATCCAATCCAGTTGTTTTTATCACGATAAACATAAGATGGATTAAGATCACTTTTGTCCATCCAGTTCCCTCTCCCAAAATGTTTTTTTGAAATTGTTTTTCACGAAATTTTCTTTTCAAAGGTCCAGTGAGTACAAGTTAGTGGCATCAAGCAGACAGAGAATATACCCCGACGCTTGTAACTTACACCAAAATACATAAAGCCCTCTCTGGAATCCGTGTTTTGTTCATTTGTCCTGGGCTACTGATGAATCATTGCAGTACAGCATGGCAGAAAGGGTGAAGGACTCCTAAGGATAACGAAAACATGACAATTCTAGCCTTTGGGTAATAATGCACTAATAAAGACACAGTCCACCTTTGAAATAAGTCACATAGAAAGATAAGAGGCTATAGAGAGCGTTATCAAACCTCTTTACTGCTGTGTTTACAGCTGATAAAATATGCTAGTCTTTTATCACTGCAGACATTTTGACTTCATTACTGGAAAAACACAAGCGCAATTAAAAAACTTAACAAGAAATACTGCATGGTCAGATAACATGTACACTGCCACTACTACTACCTAAATGGAATGCTGTTATAACTGCTCCTGCTTTTTCTTTTGCCTGTTGAAAATTTCCCTGATGGGTACATTTTTGTGTGTTATTTCCACATTAAAACTGGGTCATCAAATGGATTTGCACCATTTAAAAAGGTAATGACGCTAATTTCAAATTTAGCTATGCATCAATTACTTTGTCGTTTGTAAATCCATTTCAATTCCGTTCTAATTATTGATGAATTCATTTTGTTGTTTTAAGGCTCTAATTGCATCTCACTTTAATAATTGCTTTTTCGATCATTTCCGAGCCGCTCTGAGCCCTCCATAAGATATGCGCTTTTGTGTTTACTTCTGTTGACCCCCGGGGTTGTGCAGAAGTGGAGAGATAAACATGTTTACAATGCACGTCTCATATACATGTGCAGCACACATCGTGCATATGTGGATAATGTCCAGCATCACTACCATTTTCTTCACTTACTTTGAATACCCACGCGGCTGTGAGAAGAACATTGGGGCTTCAAAAATCAAACAGTATCTTTTAAAGATCCTCCTATGTGCCACTGTGTATTGGAATTCCAGCACAGAGCATTGATTTTCCGAATGCTGGAGGTTGAGCTTATGGAAGTAAATACACAATATACTGAGAGACACCGTTGCTTCTGCACAAAAGAGAAGGCAAATGCAAGCCCATGAAAATCTGTTTGGGATCGCTGTGAAGCAAAACGCAACATCCAGGCACGTATGCTGAAGTCCCTGATGTAAATTTTATGGGGAAAAATGTGTTTTGTCGATGCACAAGAATTTTTCCATCAACAAAGGACAGCATGTTTGTCAAATCTTGCCATGGTGGGGTGCTTATGTCTCCTCTGAGGACAGGTGCTTTGCCTTAAGCAGAAAACTCTTCCCTGCGAGAGAACGGTGGAAAATAAATCAAAAGTTCATATGCAAGTAGGCTCACGTTTGTATTCTTCTCCCCGGTTGGTTGGCCTTTCCTTCATGAATATCAGCAGAAGATGTTGACTGTTCATGACTGGGATGCAGTGTGGAATCAGAGCTGTGGTTTCAGGCGCAGCAACAGGAGGAACAGGATGGGTCCTGAAGGAACAGGCTGCAGTCTATTTTGGGTCTTTTTGTTTAACCCAATTACAGTGTCAGTGTGAGCCGACTCAACCAACACCAGTCAGGTGATGAGCCTCCTTTGAAAAGTGGGGCAGCATTGTTGTAGACATGGAAATGTGATACAGCCAAAAACAATGGCAGGCTGTTTTATACGTTGAGACAAGGAGAAAATAAATTACCCATTGTGCAGGATTACCTCACAGAGTGCGGAGAATGAAAAGGCAGGTTCGGGTTAACGTGCAATAACAGCTCAGGTCTCCCTCATGACAGCGTGCAACACCTTTGCGTGACCTTGGCAGCTATCGTTTGTGTCACCGCTTCCATCTGCCAAACAATCCCCGAGCAAAAGCAGACGAATCACATTCCTAGCTGGATGGCTTTCCACATCTTCATCTATTTCAAAATTAATGTATACTCGAAAGATAAGCTTTCAATAGAGCCCCTCAAGCCTAGTTGCAGCAACAATAAAAGCATAAAGCCGGTAAATAAACGAAGACACGGCTGCGCCACCTGAGGCCCTGTTGTCTGAAATCAGTGAGAGTTTCAATTTGGAGAGTTTTTCTTTGCAAGCAAATTAGGTAATCATTTGTGAGAAGCCACCGGTGAGGCAGGATATGAAAAACCGGCTGCTTGTGGGAGGCACGGCTTTGAAAAGAATCCTATCCATGAGCTGCTCTGTTTAACTGCACTGATGCGCTTTTCCCTCAGCATCCGCCCTCCAGCCATCCACCTGAGAAAGCACTTTAGGAGCTACTGAAGTAGGACAGATGACAGTTTTGCCTGTGTTTCTCTTTTGTCAGTTCTATTTTGCTGTGCCTTCAGCCCTAATACCACTCACAGAACCTAGATGTGAATCATAGCATCATCTGAATACATTTCATCTTTCACTTCCACTGCCAGACTCCTACAGTTCTTCACCGCTCCTGTGAGACGGAGATTTTGTTAATTTGATCTCACGTCACCTTAATTTAATGTTTGAGGGCCGTGAGAGCTGCCGGTGTAATTAAGTGATACATTAGACGTAGTTATAGAGATGAAGTGTGTTTGTGTGTGTGTTTCTGCTCCTGGGATATAAATATCTCTATATGCAGTGTCTGTGTCTTTTAGATTTAAATCCTATATCAGCATTTATCTTTATTTTAGCACACACATAAACCACAGATCTCTCGCCGCCTCCAATAATAATAAGGTTGTAACATTTCTATTGATTTCCAAAAGTAAAATCCCAGAAACACAAATGTTTCAACACACAGCTATGCCTGATCTAATTATAATCATGTAACCACAGCTCCAGAAAAGTGCCAAAGACTTTTTGCTGTTATGCTGTGTAATCTGCAGAGACACGGGAGTGCTGGGAGTGTTCACTGTGTGTCGGCGGAATGAAAAGGTGGGTTTTTTTCCCCCTTTTCTCTTTTTCTTTTTTCCGTCTCCTTGCTGTGGACAAACGCGTCGATGCCACGGACTCTGTGTCACCGTGCCTTTGGGAAATCATTATTGTTCCAGGTAACGCTGAGTGATGCAGGAAGACTGGTGCACAGCAGATGTGGGGACTTGTTAGGAACTTTATTTGCCATTGTACCCTTCAACAGACATCACTCTTAATTAGGTCTCCATGGATAACGCCAGGCATCTGGACTCTTTGCTCATGAATGGACCGAATGATGTCCTTTTGTGCTCTCATTGGCACCGACACACACACACACACACGCCGTTTTATTTCAAGCTTGTTTAACTGGTATTACACTAATGGCATGTAGTGTATCTGTGTTAGTGGGAGGCTGTTGGAGCTATCACTCCATCTAGTGGTTGTTTTAACTTGCATGTGGACAACATGGGGGCTCTGCATTGCACACACTGCACCAGCAGCATGACTGTAGTGCCCCCTGCGAGCTTTTATTCCACACATACACATACACGCCAAGTGTTTCTTTGAAGCTACAATACAGTGATCCATCGGTGTTCACTCACTCCACGTATCTAAATACATATTTATGCACTGATGCTACAAGTATGTCCAAGTACCCCACTGATTCCTCAGTGTGCAGTTTATATGCTGTCATTGGCCTCAATATATAAAAATCAATGGAGCACTGAACAGCCTAGTAGACGCTGCCGTTGTCTGAGCAGCTACACAGAACAAGAAAATATAAAGATACAAAGTAGACCCATTTGTGACAGTTGTTACTACATAAAGGTGCATTTTAAAGCTGCACTGGTAAGTATTTCATTTTAATAATGGCTTTATCTCTTAGGTTCAGTGTGAACGGTGTCATTCCTAGAGATTAATTAATACAGAGTTATTACTCATTTGTGCAGGTTCCACCGGCTCTACGGTGTTTCACCATCATTCAGGTCGTTGTTTTGGTTTTACGGACCGCAGCATCATTGTTTTGGTTCAATCTTGTTGCTCACATCAGTTTCCAGCCACAGAACAATCCAGATGTTCAAGGAGCTTGAATTCTGACAGAACTCACGAATGAACACTAACATTGTTCTGTGCTGGTAGCATAGACAGTCTGTGGTTGGTTGGAGGTGTTAGTAGGCATCTCTTTGGTGGTATTTTAGCCTTAACAGTTTCTCAAAGTGATAGTAAGTCAGGGTCTGCTTTAACTTGTTACACTAATAAAGATTTAGGTGTAATTTTTATAGAAAATGTAAGATGCTACTGCCAAATTTTATTCAAGCAGATGCTGTTATGAGTTCTATTAGTTATATCTGGTGTTTGATGGTGCTACATCATGTATATTGTACATATGCTGACATATTACAAGTTCTCGTGTGTTTTTCATTACATTTATTTACATTTCAAACATCTGAAGCAAATTACAAAGGTGACACAATAACATTACACATTCAAAAATACAGAGTTCCAGTACCATGAAGAAAAAACAAATGTGGAGTGAATATACATAAGTTCACGACTCATACTGCAGTTAAATAAAACATTTTAATACAATTAAGTGAGAGAAAGGTTAGGACGGTATGTTCCAAACCAAATAAATACACTGAATGAATCAGACTTGGAATGTATTTAGTTGTACCATTGAGGTAGGTGCTGAATTTACAATCATCATCATCATAAGTTTCTGCTCGCTGACTGAGGTTTTTTCATTTCAAAGCTTTAATGGCACACTAAGACAACTAGGACACTAGTACAAATCAGGAATGTCAATATTATTTAGACATGTTATAAGGCACCTAAAAATCAAGTATTTACAAATGCTTTTGTTATTAGGAATGATTTATGGGTTAAAGTTCATCCTGGTAGCTTGGAATTTTGGATGATTTTCATTTAAATCAGCATATCCTCTCATTTATGAAATTCTTGTAGTAATGACATTGATAAAGTGCTCAATAGTAAACTGTGGTCATTCAGCATTAGAAGAAAAATATACTTTCATTTCAGAGTCTAAGTGTCGTGACTTTTTAAAAGTACCTTTTTTAATAAAATATAAGACATCAGCCAAACATAAATCTTAGCTGACAGCAGTGTTGAGACAGTTCTGAGGTGCTGGGACACGACAGAATCTACTTTAGTTTGTTTTCTACATTCACAATTAAGTCATTTGGGGAAACTGTGTCTGAGCAAAGATGTCTCTGCTCACATTCTTGCTTGAATCCAGCGAAGGAAGATTGATCGCCCTGACAATATGTCATACAAGTAGTAGCACAGTAAGTCACAGACTTATTTCAGTACAGATTCTCTTCAGCAAGTCCATCTGGAAGGAGACAGGAAATAATATTAGTGAAATATAGTTTTAATATCTGTAAACTTTCTATATCAGATTAGAGAATGATTAGTTCAGCAGTGGTAGAAATTACCTTGCTGAAGACTCCTCTGCATGTAGTGGTTGAGTTGATGCAACCCAGTGTTTTGGCCGTGGTGTCCCATCTGCAAACTGAAGGGATCCAAGGTGATGCTGCCTGTGGAGAAGTGCTCTGCAGGCAGCGGATTCTCTGCGATGAGGCCAAGAGGCTGCTGCTCTGACTCACGGGACCCACTCCGACCACACGCAAAGCCCTGCTGGTAGCTGTAGCAAATGATGCCAGGGCTGGACACGCTGCTTTTCCTTGTGACCATGTTGAAGTCTTTCAGGATGCTGTCAAACACACCGTCATCAAGCACCAGCTTAGACAGAGAGACTGAGGGAAGACAAGCGTTTTGGGACCAGTCATAGGCTGAGGGCAGGGTGCTGGTGGCTGCAGCTTGGGCCACATTTGTGAGGGGATTCAGGGTGTGGTGCATGTCAAAGCTGCTGGCCAGGGAGGAGATCTGCTGAGCCAGAATGCTGATCTCTGCCTGTTCCATCTCGTTGTACTGGTTAGACTCTGTGGATATGGCAGATTGGGTGGGAGCAAGAAGACTGGAAAGCATGGGCAACTCACGGTGAGGAACGTGATGCAGTTGGACGAGGCTGCCCCCTTGTGGCTGCTCAAGGAGGCTGAAATCGTCTGGATGCAGAGCACAGTCCACAGGGCTCTCACACATGTCGGACACAGACAGGCAGTCTGGAACTAATCGAGCATCAGATGGACAAGCTTGGAAATCATGGGTCGGAGATGAGGCGGTGAGCGGAGAGTGGGCACTGAGCACACCGAAGGCCGCCTGGTCAAAGGTTTGTTCAGCGGCTGCAGGGAGGGAGTCGGAGGGTGATTGGTGACAGGTGAGCCCTGCCTCTGGGTAGGAGTAATATGAGGGAGAGCTCTCAGGGGAGGACAGCAGCTGATCTGTGCGTTCATGCACATCCATCAGGAGGTCATGGCTGAGCTCGTCCTGCGGCAGCGAGGAGCTGGAGGAGGCTGGGCTGTAGGGAGGTGTGAAGAAAGCAGGGCTGTCACCCAAGGGAGCAGGTGAGCTACTGCCTTGGGAGGAGCCACACATTACATAGTACATGTCTCGCTCAGACTCCATCCTCATTCTGGCACCCGGCTCCTCACTTTGGCTGTTAGACGTCCTCTGCCTTTTTAAACATTTTGTGTTTTTGTTCTGAGTGTGGGGCGCCTGCTGAGTAAAATGGTAGGAATGTGGCAGAGATGACGGCCTGAAGGCATCGCTGTTGATTTTTTTTTGAAGAAATTCGGCCTCTGTTTCACTGCAAGATCAGAAGAAACGTGTTACAAGTCGGGATTTTTAGGTTGAAAGCACAGAAGCATGCCTCTTGCTGTCAATCCAGGTTCGTCATACCTGATGATGAAGTTGGTGCAGCTGATGCTCTGACACTCTGAGTCCTTGTTAGCTCGAATGTAGATCCAGGTCCATGACAGATCTGTGCGCTGGAGTCTCAGCACCATCTCTACCTGGAAGCCTTCATCTGCCTGCACTAGAAGACATATTCATGGTTACTGTAGTGCACACACACAAACTCAATCAATTTTCACACAACAAAACCAGTACAAGCAACTACTGTAAGTTTGAAAATTAAAAAAAAAACTAAATGAACTGGAACAAAACTCATGATCATCTTCTTCGGACTTGCTTGTGTGTTTACAGAAAGGTTGCTGTGCCAAAATAGAAGCTCTAATACAAGGGCGTCAGTTTGTTTTTAAAAGTGGGGGGGATGGAGACCACAGCACTTTGAGAAAATGTCGAAGAACAGCGGCAAAATGCCACAAGCTGGGCTTGAACTCACAACCACCACACCAAAGGCAGAGGCTCAAGCTGTTGAACTATCAGTACATATGGGCAAAAGGGTCTGTGGGCCGCTATAGTACTAATTCTCCCGGGCCGAAATTCTGCCCCTGCACGCCTCTGGTCGGAGCTTCCACTTGGCACGGGTGCAAATTTTGCATCTGCACGTTTTTTTTAACCTCATGAAGGTGTGCTGCATGTCTGTGCAACTCTCGGCCGAGTGCGGATGGTGCGTTCAGGAGCGTCGGAATTTTCTATACTGCTGAAAATAACTGGGTTTACAACGGCTTACATGTGAAGAATTTGAATGTGTTGGAGACAAAATGACCCCTGACAAAAAGTGGGGGGGACACGTCCCCACCGTCCCCCCCTAAACTGACGCCTATGCTCTAATATCGATGATTAAATGTAATTTCCCCAGGCATCAGCAACTCAATAACTGAAAGTTCAAGTCCTAGATGCGAATAAGTGATGATGATAGGTATTTAAGGTGCCAATAAATATGGAAATGTCAAAAAGTTTTGCTTTCTTTCCTGCAGTGGATTGAACACTTACTCAAACTTTTATGAGAATCTGCACTCAGCGACAGATCTTCAGGATGGACCAGGCTGTACCACGACCGTCCGGCCAATTCATCCGCTGAATACCCCAAAAAATAGAAAACGCTGAAAAAGAACAACATGAAACTGTCAGGAAAAAAGCTTATAAACCTTCTCATTACATCCACTTAAAGAGGGGATGTGTGAATGCACCTGTCTGACAGCTGAGAAAAGCTCATATCCAGTCTGTGGGTGCTGCTGAAGCTTTGACAGAAGTGAGAGTCGGTGCTCCTCAGGCGGTTCGCTGTGGGGGTGCAGAGGGCCACGAACAGAGGCTCGGTGGTGGGAGAGGCTGCAGGTGAGGACGGGCAGGGCTGATGGAAGAACTGGAAGCTCCCTCTGATGTGCATGGAGCAGCAGCTGCCGTGCTGCACCTTAAAGGCCTTGGAGGTTTGCATACAACATATAAAGCTCCTCTCTGAAGACAGAACACAGATGGTAGGTTAGTCTTTCAGTAGCAAGCTTTAGAAACATTACTTTGAATTAAGAGGCTTAAAATAAATTCTTCGTGTGGCATTTTTCAGATTACTTAGTGCCACTTTGCAGATTTAACATTTGCCACCTTTCACACTTTTTCATTACATTTCACCTTGAGTGGATAGAAAGAGGGCAGAAAAGGAGATACGTGTTTGGGAGCACTAGCAGGGCCAGAAACAAGACGCTACTATATTTGCAATTTAAGTCTTACCTGATGATGAGTTGTTTTCAAAGTCCAGGTGTGACCTAACAATATCGACATCAGAGCGCTCCACCATGTCATACAGCGTGTCTCCTTGCAGCACATCCACCTAGAAAAGTAACAGAATTTCTAATCCCACGTGGCCAAAATATGCTCCAATTAAAAGTTCTGTAGCTGAATTTGACACTGTATTTAACCAGGGGACTCACCACTGAAAGGCCGAGGTATTCATCTACATTTTCCGACACGTAGACCAGCCTGCCCTGTGCGGTGGCGACCAGGATGAAGCCGTGCAGGGCTTGAAGAAAGGCCTCATATGGCAGAGAGCAGCGTGATCTGTCCCCAGCCGAGAGCCCTGAGAGCAGAAAGAGCGAGTTCAGCTTTGGTTACACTAAGTGCAGGTTATCTTTGATATGTTCCCCGAGGTACTGCAAAACTTAGTCCCATTTAGTTTGACAGTGGCTGAAAGTAGATTAGAAGTTCAAAGATATTAAAGTGCAAATGAAGTGCGAAAGCTTACCCTGCAAGAGAACAGACTTCCTGATGTAGGTGCAGATGGCGGCCATGGAGTGGAGATAGGAGAGGCGCTCCTGGTCCTCCTGGGTGATGGGCAGCAGAGCTCGCATATTCCTGATCTCGTGATTGATGTGGTCTCGCCGAGCTTTGGATGCTCCTTTGGTGGATCTGTTGGAGACCATGTTCACTGAGGTCAGAGGTGGGATCCAAAAAAAGGAAAACTGAGCAGTCAGACTTTTCTCTACTGCCACACTTGCAGGTGAAAAAATCGATCTGAGGTCATTCTCTTCCAATAAAAAAGAAAGTCAAATAAAGACAGGAAAAAACTAATTGGCCTGAACTAATCCAGCCTCTGTTTTTCCACAATTCAGCCTAGTGTCTCTTCCCCCACGAGCTGAAGCGGACTTTGAATATCAAGGGTTCCTATGGAAACTGCAGAGAGGCTGTCGTGTCTGGAGCAGAAATGAGGGCTCTCAATAGACTTTGTCTGTGTGATCAGTATCTGTCTGGGCCCATCCACTGAGAGCTCAGGGTTTTTATAGCTGCCAGGGCTTCAGCGTGGGCGTCACACACAAAGGGGAGGCTGGGCTTTTCATGCTCCCTTCATTGCCTTATAAAGTGGGTGTCCTCGGAGCGGGGCGCCCCACGTCATGAGGACACAGAAAGTGCCACAAAAGGAAAATTATATCAGTTTGTATCCCAGTATGTTAATAATGAAGATTCATAAATATTATAAATTTGACACGTTTTTTTTTAGGATGCTCCGCTAACATAACACAAAAAACTATGGATATTACATGACACTTTAAGCTAACAGACACATTATAAACTAATAACACAAATTTGTATTTATGAAAGTGGTTTTAAACGACTGATCTTGCACAAAATCATCTTAACAGAAGCTTGCCTCAGGCAGATTTTTAATTTTTTTTAGGAAAAGGATGACAGCATCATTTTGGCTGGATTAGTTTGTATCAGATGCAGTAGGCTACTTGGCTGCAGATTGGAGAAAACTGGATTAAGAGCTCCCTGCTGTGCATGCAGCAGAGTTAGGTCTTCATTTGCTGGGCAGCCATGTGTTGATTCGGCCACTAGAGGACGTGGAGCAGAGAGGAGGAGGAGGATGGAGGAGGAGGAGAGGCACTGACCTGAACCTCCCGCAGACCGAGCGGCGGTGATCCTCGGGCAGATGGTGAGAAGAGCACGGAGAGCTGACATAACATTTGCAGGAGTTGCACCAAATGGTCATTTTAACGCTGATGCCGCCACCTAAAACATATTTTTAATACTTAGACGTGGAAAGACGTCAATCAGTTAAGTGCTCGATTTTTCTCCCTCATAAATGAAACTTTGAGCGAAATCTGAGGAGAAAAAAAGCTCTAATTTCTAACAGTGAAATGAATCCTAACTGTGATCTCTTACCTCTGGAGTCTGGATGATGAGAGTCACACTCCATCCCTCCTTTTATAGGCTCAAACCAAACACCTCTCCTCCACATCAGCCTATGGGGAGGAGAGGGGAAAAAAACCGAAATGGGATAATGTAACTTGTTGTGACGCGACGACAAACGATCGAGGCGGGTTTATATTTAGTGAATGGAGTCCTAAAAATAACCCGTTAGTTTGGACGCAGAATCCGCTTCAGGGAATTAAAGAGGCAATGATGAGAGATGCCATTAAAATAGAAGAAACGTGTCCCTGTGTGTGAATATTGAGTCATTTTGTGGCCAGAAAACATTACAGCATGGCGTGAAGCTCCTCAGAACAACATTTGCTTCCACTCTCTGGGACTATTGTTCCGCTTTGGTTGAAGAGCTATTGGCAGCAGCACAATGTGATTCCCAGACTGAAGGCTTGATCACATGAAATTCTCACTCCGCACTCACATTTGAATAATGCATATGAACATTTTGGCACACTTTTAATGGCAGAGACACTCAAGCCCTTGTGCTTAGTTGATATTAGGTTTGAACTCAGATCATTTACGTAACTGCAAGGACCCAATCGTGCATAGTAAACCATTATGAGCAACAATTCAGCATTTAGAATGAGAGCATGTGTAGAATATTGTCAGCTAAAAGAGAAAAATCCTCAATATATTCTAATGTCATCATCTTCCTAAAACTAGAAAAGTACTCCTCCAAGGCTGTTCATTGCCCCATGTGGCATTGAAATGCAGCATTTGTTTATTAGTTATTGATGATCAGAAATCATGGCAACGTGGAATGTGGCCATTTAACATAGATGTACCCACAATCAAAATGACCTTGCGCTGAGCACAAACAAGTGTTATGCATATGTATGTTATGTACGGATACTGAGACCCTGTCCACACGTATCCGGATGAGTCTGAAAACTCATATATTTTTCTCCGATTCGGCCTGTCATCCACACGTAACCGGAGGTTGTTGGTTCTGAAAACGGAGGTTCTGAAAACGGAGGTTTTGAAAACTCCGGCCAAAGTGGAGACAAAACTGCTGTGACGTCAGACATGCGACCTTTGTAGACAATCAGAGCAGAATGGACGCGCTCAAAAGTGTACTGGTTTCAAAAATACTACAGGCGCTTTTTGCTTGTTTGATCTTACAAGCTCATTTATTGCTTCACCTTGAAGAGCATCAGAGAAGGAGGACTGCTGTGACTTCCACTATTTTGCACCTGACAACCGTTCCACGTCCTCGGCATGTTCGATGCGAGAGACGCCGCCGCTGCTCCGGATACGTGTAGACGGAGATTTTTGTAGAAAACGGAGATGCGTGGTCGCAGATTTTTTCCTAAACAGAGGGGGGCGGATATTCGGTTTTAAAAATATCCGGATACATGTGGACATGGCCTGAATCGTGTGACCGAAATATGTAGTGGATGGGCTTGGAAACACCCCCACAATTTAATCAGTTGTTCCTTGGATCATTTCTGAGCGATAAGTCGCGATAAGTCAGCAGTAGTCGATTTGTAGTAGGATCACAATCATGTGATCGTCTGCAGGCAGCTAGTCATAGTTACATTGATGCTGTGCTGCTATATCACAATGATACAGAAATCTTTAACAAATTCTGAGCTTCAGACTCGAAACTGCATTACTGCCAAAATCTAATCACGTGATCTTTGTGTCATTTCTGACCTTCCCTGAAAATTTCATCCAAATCTGTTAGTTCGTCTTTGAGTAATTTTGCAAACAGACAGACAGACAGACAGACAGACAGACAGACAGACAGACAAACCAACGGTTTCCCATAACTCTGCTGCGTTCATTGGCGGAGTAATAATGATCCAAATCATTTTTTGACAAAATTATTTTTTGCCTAAATCATCTCCTCATGATGCTCCCAGCCTCTGGTAAAAATCACCTACATCCTCAGTTGAACAGTTCATGCGATTCTACACCTTTAGTATAATGACCTAAGTCAAGATTCAGTCTGGTGTGGTTTAGTTTTTTGCATTTTTTGAAAAACCTGAAAAAACAACTGAGGCCATTACTTCAAGATGCTGTTGATATATGTATTGCAAATCTCACTAATAATGCATCAGTGTGTGACCAGCATTTTGTAGCTGTTCAACTTCATATACAGGACAGTTATATAGTTTACTTATCTGGTTCACAAACTAGGGCTTTTCTCTGATCTTTCAGGATTTTTGTGAAATACTAGTGAAGCTGCACTGTTAAACTAAATCATTTGAGAAGTTTATTGGGAAGCTCGTCTTTTGTGTAACAGCAGTTCACACACATACGATACGTATCAAGGAGTCACAACTAGACTGTGCTCACGAGAAAAAAAGGGTAAGGAAACTATGGGTGTTCTTTTTTTAAAACTTAAACCCACAGGCTGAACTAGTAATCAAAAGGTCAGGGTTTAGGGGTTAGAGTCCAGCTAAGCATAGTGAAGTAAAAAGTAGAATATTTTGTTCTGAAGTGCAGAAGTGTAGAAATGTGTAACATTACTCTCACAAACTGAGCATACACTTTTGGAGAAAATCGAGCCTGTGAGGACTATGTAAAAATGGCTGTAATTGCTAAACAGCAGATTGTTGAACCCTTTTGAAAAAAAGCTGAAAGTCTCCACTTCAAACACATCCTGACTGCTCCATTTCAAATCCATGGCATTGGTGCACAGAGAGTTATAAAAATTGTGTCTCTGTCCAAATACGAAAGGAGCTGACTGTGAAAGAGCTCATCTAACAAATGTATGATATGTTTTCTTCCTGAAGAGTCTCACAGTGGCATTTTGGAGCAATTTACTCCCGTTAAACTGCCAATGAACAACCTGTTCACAAACTGCAACTTAAAGAATACTGATCGATTGTGTGATTTTTGAATGGTACCGCTGCACAAAGAAGACATGAGAAAAAGCCTGTGACAGGCGACCTGACCAGATGTTTAATCAACTTCGGAAACATGTCATCTATTCAAAGTTGTGCATATACGCCAAAATTATGGTGAATATTCAGATATTAAGGTAACAAAAGGGTGTTTTTTTTGAGTTGCTGGACATCACCTGGTCTCCGAAACTTCAAAACTGAAACATCAATTTAAAATACTGGAGCTAAACATCTGTATTAAATTATAGTTCAGCATAAAATTAATATTTAGTTTTAACAGCCATTTATTCTACTGCAACTCAGTTGAAGAGATTAAACATTTGAGACAAAAAATGACAGAGAAAAACTAATTCATTCCTAAATGTGTAATAAAAGGATCAACATATTTCTGTGTCTGTATGAGTATACAGTGTTTGTTTGTTGCTTTCCCCTTGAAATAATAGTACAACCATGATTAGTTAATTCTTGAACTAGTCAAACTAACAGTACTTGAACTAGCTCTCTAAAAGTAATCTTATTGGAAAATATTTTGTATAGTATTTAGCTGGAAACTTGAGATTCATGAGCAAATTTATTAGCATGTGATTGGCGTGATAATCATTCAGAATCAGATTGGTATTCTATTGGTTTGATTTACTTGTAGTCTTACTATTCAGTACTGCTTTCCCATGAAATAATGTTGCAGAAACCAACAAAGCTGCCATTCAAGTTTTCCTCTAATAAGAGTTTACACATATCGACACATTTTCTTGGGTCTTCCCTACTGATCCAAGTGATAGTTTGGTCAGCAAGAATAATAATTTTGTAATGTATAGCGCAAAGGCATGATATAATAAGAGTTGGTTTGATCACGATGCATTTTGAAACACAGCAATCTGAGTCCCCAGACTTTACACTGCGTTGTCATTATCATTCAGATCTCAAGCAGAAAACCAGCTTGGTGCATCATTGTTTAATTTGTGAACAGACTTCTGAGGCAGTGAGCTATGGCAGTTTGTCTTCAAAGGGTTTTAACTGCGTGCATATTAGTCACTCAATTAAACCCCTGCTGGAAGGGAATTAAGCTACAGGTCTGCAAACATGACGCACTGAGGCTGAGCGGCTCGGTCACTCGCACAAAATTAGTTCCCCCAGCAGATGAATAGATTATGGGCATCAGAAAACCTGACTAAAGCACACTAGAAACTTAACACTTTACAACAGGCACTCATGTTAAAGAAGGTATATTTGTGAGCATGATGGAAAACTATAGATTAAAGTTTGGCACTGTTATGAAATGATAACTTGTTGCTTTTATTTATTTATTTTTTTGCATGTGTTTAAATAAAATGAGCTGCTGCATCTATCCTCTAAGGGCTCATGCTCCTTCAGTGCCTCTTTTCTTAAATCCCCAATTTAGCGGCCTCAACAATGCAGGGAGCAGAGAACTAGAACTTGAGTGAGGGAACTGGATAGCGATATGGGTGGACAAGACAAAACAAATCACTCTGGACAAATCCTCAGTCTGATTCTCAAGGGCCAGTGGGATCCTCTGATTCCTAAGGGGAAATTACAGCGTAATTTGTCTGAGTGTCTCCCTGCATTAGCGCCTCCGTTAGCTGGTCGCTGCAGGCTCCGGGGCCAGACAAGAGGGACCCGGCGCAGCCCTGCTTCCTGTGTGCGGCGAGACCAGGCGGGACAGGGTGTCTCTGCTGCCTCACTTTAAGCTGACCCCATGTCTGTGGCCTGCACTTAACACTGCAGATAACAGTGGCTTTATAGCAGGGGGCTGGTGACAGACAGGATCAAACTGCCAGGCCTCCACTGGTAGCAGAGGCAAAGATTGGAGCTGGGGTTCAGGGTGAAACACTTTCTAATGATGGGCAGCCCCCCCCAAAGCAGCCACACGTGAAGCATTAGGTAGTCTGAGGGATAGTTGGGGGGGATTGGGTGGCACCATGACTGCCCCAAGTACCCAGTAGAGTAGACATGAGGGCTATCAGACAGGCCGGCTGGGGCAGATGTGGCTGATCTCAGCAGGAAGCACAAACTGCAGAAGTGCAGAGTTCAAAGAGCTGGTAGCTGTTTACTGCTTAATACTGTAGATCCAAAAGGAAACCTTGGGCCATAGAATAGAAGGAGGAAAGTGAACACATTTGGCTTCCAGTGGGCAGAAATGTGTAGATTCATGAGCAAATAATTTCAACTTTTGGCATCGTTATCATTCATGATCAGTGTGACATTTTATCAGTCTAAATTGCTTACTCTCTTACTATTATGCGTTATTTTCCTATGACACAGTGATACTCAGGGTCTCAAAGTCAACTTTATTTTCAACACTAAATTTCAACTTTTTTTATAGATTAAGCTCTTTGATCTCTTCTTCTTCATGTCTTTTTTTTATAATGATTTGCATGTTAGTTTCCATTTTATTTCTGGAGAACAGTGGCCAACTCCTTGCAGATGAGACAGGAAAAAAGTCACAATAAACTACGCAAAAAGACCATCGCTATATACTGTACCAGCGCGCTGGTGATGACTGCAAGAGTTAAAACATGAAATCTTGATATGTTAATAATACACATAAGCTAATATAACAAATTATCCCGCACCAGTATCTATCTGGTTGACACCCCAATATACAACAGAGTACAGTGGTGGTTGTAGACCTTCTACCTCACTACACTGGCGTTTTGAATGCAAGTTACTTACTAAAAGAGAAAAAACAGACAATAAGAAAAGCTAAAAACAACTTTGACTGACAGCATTGCTACCATTTGTATTTTTTTTAATGATTGTATAATAATTGCAATAATATTAAGCATATCGTGAAAACCTGATAGTGTGGCAGCTCTCCTACACGTACGTTAAAAAAAAAAAAAAAAAAAAAGTCTTTAGGTTTACTAAGGCACCAGATATTCTATGGTAAATCAGTGTGGCTGGTTTCACCAGTTCAAGTTTTCATGTTACTCACAAGCAGTAAACCTCTAGGGCTTGAAAAAAAGAAATCAACATGGAAGTGTCGTAAACTGCAATTCCTGAACTGGCCACTTGAGGCTGATTGAAAAAGTGAGTGAATCCCTATTGGCCCCCATGTTAAAATCCAACTTTTCAGCAAAAATAAACATGTTTGCAGCCTGATACGAAAAATAATAGTGGTCTCTATAGCTAATTTCCTGACTCTTGAATACTGTCTAAGGTGGGTGCTATCACATGACAGTTTATAACCAAGAGAAGTTTGGACGCTCTATTTCTACTTTCAGTTTTGGATTAACTGGGAGCTGGGAGGAGTCAGACAGTCAACATGGCAACGGTTGGAGCCAGTAGACTGAGCTTCAAAATTACTGCAGGAAACCTATGTGTGACGTTACAGAGGGTTTGTCCATCTTTATACACAGGTGGTTCTGCAGCTTGCTAAATGTTATGTTTGAAATTTAAAAAAACATAAGACTAGGGAAATAAAAATGTGGTTAAAATCCAAAAACAACAAAGTGTCAAACAGACATCTATCTCATTTAACAGTTTGCTAAACCTAACAGGGCCATCATGCCAGCAGTTTGACACCTCATGATGCAGACAATCTGCAACAATAATCACACCGCCACAATATGCACGTGTTTGCTTTTCCGACAGGGTCAGTTCAGTCTTGACCAGATCCAAACAGCTTTAGAAATCATCAGTGCATACAAATGTAAACAACTCAAAGTGTCTCAGATTTATTGTTGATACAGTTATAAAGCATATTGCACAGGAAGTCCTCACCAACATTGCCAAATACAGAGTCCCCTTCAAAAATATGCCAACAATAAGCATCGGGAGCCTACGCAGTTGTAAAATGAATCCAGATACAGTCCATACTTAGATCTGTTTATCTTTACAAATTAATTAGTCCCCATATACTTTAAACCCTGAAGAAAGAGCACATGTATTAGCATTAAATTAGACCAGTCACAGACTTCTCCTCACAATGAATCATCAGTCAATGAATTATGAGCGTGCACTACAATCTAATGATGCATTTTCTTGGCAGAAGCAGATTTTCTTCTAGTTTGCTTTTGTTGAAACGGTAGTAACCCTGTGAAGTTCTTAAAGCCTCTTCACAAGGTAAGATAAGAAGTACAAGAGGAGCTTCAGAAACTGCATCTTTTAGGAGGTTTTACACCACTACCATTAAAAATGTCATGCCAATATATTTAGGAAAAACTGCTAGTACTTCATTAGTGGAGGTAAATGAGTGATCATTACTGAGGAAACTTGTTGTACAGGTATTTTATTTCTGACCAGTGTCTACAATTCATTTACTCAATCTTTAGTCCATATTCCTGAAGAGGTCTTCACTATAAAATATCACCCATAATCTTCACACACAACAAGAAAGGGATCAAAATCCTGAAATAAAGATGACTTCCACACGACACACTGGAAAAAGAGAAATAAACAAATATCAGTGTGCCAGCGGCCATTTGGTGTTACATAAACAGTTTGATTTGTTCACCAGAATTGTTTTAGCTTCCCTGTGGTTTAACTGCATTAGCTGTCGTATCGTCCAGCTAACTGGGAATATCAAGTGTACATGTCCATGTGCGTGTGGAGTGCAGAGAATATAAGACTCGCTGAGTCACATTGGCACCGCTGGTCTGTAAATAATAAAATTCAGACTTGGTTTGGGCAGGCAAACGTCTCAAACTCTGGAGTCTAGTTAGGCAAAAAGCAGCATCAACGTGTCCTTCTGTATGGCCAGATGTGCCAAGATTGGCTATAGTGCAGTTATCTGGTGAATGCAACCTGCATTTAAGATTGTTTTACACTGCTTTATGAGACATACACGGATTTGTAAACATTAATGTTGTAGGTCGGTGTTAATAAAGCCTGATGTCCGGGTGCCAGAGTCCTACTGCTTTTCATTCTAACTAGCTAATCAAAGACTCACTGAACAGAGGAGGTTTAACTATCTGGCAGGACAGAAAGCAGCAAAACACTTATCTCAAAGATCAGGATTGAAAATCATGAATGCAGCTCACAAATGAGTGGTAACAGTTTCTCATCCCATCTTAGGTTTGTAAAGTGTGGGGTTTTGTACTGCTCAGGACCAGACAACTAAAATCCACAGTGAAAATGTTAAAAAAAACAAAAAAACATCAGTAACAGCTCTTCTGCCCGGATGTTCATTAACATCATGTTGTACTAATTATTGGTCTAAGATTCACAGGGTAGCTTGGATGCTATTCGGTATTTTTTATGTCAACAAAGACTAAGACAATAATTTATTATGAAAGATTGTCTGTGGATCCAAAGCCTGATATATAATAGTTATCCCAAAACGATTAAAAATGATCTTAAATACACTGTCATGGTGTTCACATATGCACCAAAACCACAATTAAAAATCATCCCCTACAAGTTCTATCCTCACTTCTGTTTGAGAAAAAACTGTTAAAACCTGCACTGTTTGGCTGGTTCTTAGTAGAAACTTACTGGCTTTGGGCTGACAGCCACTGACAGCACAGGAAAGTGTTGAAAGACGACCTAGCACACTGTTTGTTTTGGTCTTTTTCTGGGATTTGTTGACAACAAAAATATAGAATTGTCCTTTAACTAATAGGAATGGAGATAAGAATAAAAACCACCACCAGAAGTTTTGTTCTAAAATTTGCAGTTAGCATTAATAACATTTGAGCAAGTCCAAGCTATGTGGTGTGAGTGTGTGACCTGATAACAGCCCTTATGCATGTTTAGAACATCTGCTGCTCAGCTTTTACTTTGCTTGTCATTGTGCACAAACACACGTGCGCATTTTCCTAGTTTTCCCACTACACTGTGAATAAGCCGGTCATGAGAAGAGTCTCTGAACGCTGTCGGATTGTCTCTAAAAAGGAATTACATTATGCATATTAGTGATGACTTCCCTGTACAACAACAGGTAAACCGAAGCAGGTGGACTGTGTGTAGACAGGCCCACGTGTTCACACACATACACAGTATACATTTGCATCATGACTCCCTTCTATGTTTGGCACTGAAAAACAAGCTCGAGGGGTAGAGGGAGCGTTGTGGCAGGTGAGTCGCACTCTTCCAGTGACACTGCAGCATTTTCTTGGAAGAATAGAACCACAAATACCATCTTCCCTGCAAAAAAAGCCATTTTTCTTTTTGTTTTGTTTTGTTTTTTGGGGGGGAAAGTAGGTGTCTAATGCATGGGAAGTCTGAAACACTCAATGTTGCATGCTATTGAGGGAGGTAGATGGGCTTGATTATTTTACAAGGCTTTTTCAGTTGCCTTGCAAATTACCTTAGAGACACTTGAGAGCAACGGGGTGCCATCCAAGTTAGAATGAAGCAGGGAAATCGCTAAGCGTTTCAAATCAGTCCAACAGACCTTTTAAAGAATCACACTCCAACAATGTGGTACTGAATATTCTATCTCCTTGCATTCAAAAGCAACATAATGAGTTGTCTGCTCATGGATGTGGCAGCTTTATATGGTGTTATGACTAAGTTTGAGCAGCAAGAGATTCTGACTCATGACCATCTCAGTCTCTTCATATCTGCAACAGAAGGTTCACATTTGTCCTTTAGGGGAGGTGCGTTGAGTATGACATCAGGATGACATCCTCAACAAAGAGGTTAGCTCTCAAGACCTTTGGCTGAAGTTCTTGTCTCTTCCTGTGCTTAAGATTAGAAGTCTATGATTATCATAGGCTGATTGGATTTCTAGAGAGGCTAGAAAGAAGAGAAAAGGGTGAACAGGTGATTTCTGTGTCACACGACCATCGTCTCAAGGGTTAAAATGTCCCGAGACATGGCAAAGCACGTGGTGTCCAAGGAAGTCTTAGCAGGATATTTTGGTCAGTAATGAGTTTTCACTTGTAGAATGTGGAAAATCAATCAGATACAGATCCAGACTATACAAAAAAACAGTCCCTCGGAGCTCAGATGATTTGAAAGACAAAAGCCCGGTGTCCGAACACAGAGTTCTGGTTCTGCTTCACATTCAGCTGCGTCAGCCGTGTGACGAGAAGATGGGCCTGCTGATGTTGCTGTTGGTCGTCATGGCTGCCAGTTCCCACCTGGAGGAAACAACAGGAAGAAATAGCAATTGGCCGGTAAAATGTTCTTATATTGCAATCACAAATGTTGAAATGCTGTCAGATATGGGAAGACCTACTGAACATGCTGATTTAGATTAAGTTTGAACTGTACCTTTAAAATTTCAGGCAACGTTGACATCTTGCCTAACAATATTTGCTATTGCTGATTCTGAAAAAGTAATGGGGCATCAAGATCAAAGTAGTTTGAAATCTACAAGATGCTACTGCAATGACAACCAAGCAGTCGTGTGACATTTGCCTCCCCCCGCTCGTCCAAGTAAGGAGCTACGTCGCGGACAAGGATGAAGGAAGGCCCCCCCTCTGTAACGTGAGCATCAGGAGCAGGAGCTGACAACAGGGTCTAGTGCTGACCTGATGACAGGTCAGAGGTTGAGCTCCAGATTGTTATCACTGGCTCTGGTTTCACACTCACTCCCTCTCAACTGCTTTGTTCGTTTTTTTGTTGTGCGCGTGTGTGTTTAAGAGGGGAGATTGGCACTGGAGCTGGAGATGCCACTGAGGGGCAAAGGGAGTTAACCAGAGTCTTGTGACCCCACTGAAAACCCTCCAAGGGTTAGAAACACAACCGCAAACGCCAAAGTGGGGAGCATGCAAGGTGGCAGTGACGGTGCGAGAGAAATGAGAAGTTAAGAGGAGTAATTAGTATCAGGTTCCATGGAGTCCACAGAAAAAATGCCTTTAGTTGGAAGCCCTCAATTTTAGACACACTTGCCTAATGAGCTCCATCAGCTTGACAAAGTCTCTCCCTAAAGGTTTTTGGAAAAATGGTTATATGCTTCAATTATTTCATTGGTGGCATTATTCCCCAAAAGGCTGAGAACAATGCAGATTTCACTAGATGCGAATTTGCCTACACAAAAAGACCTGTCTAAAAAATACTTCAACCTGCAGTCTACAGAAAAACGCTGGCAAACAGTAATTACTGAAAACACAATTTCAGACATGTATTTTTCCTCAACATGCCTTAAAATCTTGCTTAATGCAGCCATCACAACTTTCCTACCCTGTGATTACAACATCACAACAAATCAAAATGGTTCTCTCAGACTTTTAAGCCTCTCTGGCAAGCCATGTGTCAAAATAATTTTCAAACCAGTCGGTGACAAGCGAAAATAATGTATTATTAATTCAATTCACTGCACTTGGTAATTTAGGCAATAGGACTGCTCCACTTTTGTGACAACTCCTTTGCAGTGTCTTCAAAAAGAGGTGCCAGAATTGTCTGAGAAAACTACATGTATGCTCGCAGTACTAGGAGTTTGTCATCAAGAACTTTAATGAAAAACAAAAACAAGAAAAACAATTCATCATTAAAATGCTAGTGTATTCAGCAAAGCGCTGCAATATGTCATCAAATCATCGGCTCCACTGGGAATACATATGGTTTAAGTTCAAGGTATGATGTTCCTACAACTGTTTTTCTTCTTGAGGTTTCAGAATAATAAGACTACACTGAATATATTCTACAGGAAGATTATTCACAGACAGGCTATGGAATCTATCTGTATACTGGCAACACCTGAAGAATATGTGCAAGCAAAACAAGATGTCAAGTTTTTGTTTTTGGACTGTTGTGTCTTCAGTTTTCAGACCTGCACAGTAATGTGAATTTGCAAGATTTTCATTGAGTTTGTGGGTAATATGAACATCTGCAGACTGGAGCAGACTAGAGATAACGTTGCAGAGCAAAAGAGATGCAAGCATGGCACTGTAAGTTCCAGAATATTCTTTACTATGACCTACCAGTACCATTTAGCACTGAAATGTCAGTGGGGATGGGCTCATTCCACAACCCTCCACAGGACAAAGCAGGTATAGATAATGAATGGATACATGAATTTAGAGTGCACATGTGAAAGACTACACAAATTGTTGGGTTGTGCATTGTTTTGTTTAGCGCATAGCATTCAGTTACAGGAGTGAAAGACATTTTAAAGTCTAAAGCTTTTCAATTTGAAACTGTGTAGAGGATTTGTTAAAAAAAAAAAAAAGAAAGAAAGAAAGAAATAATCTAGAGTAAAATCTAGTGGAGGGTCAGTAATCCCAATTTGGACAGGAAAAAATGTTGAAAGATATCATAATTATTCCTGTTTCGGTAAAGCATATCTATAGTTGTTATACTACACCGGAAGTACTATTAGTTTTGTCAACGCTGGGACTTCCTAGGAGTCATCTTGCTTCACACCATTTGGACTGCCTTTGTATTTGTTAAGGCAGAACACGTCTACATGTAAATTAAGTAGACTGAGAAAACTGTCTTCCTGTTTTGATCTGTTCTTCTTTGCGTCACAGTGGAGCATCTTTTGTGTAAAATAAGGGTATAGAGAAAATGAACAGACTGAATGTATCATACAGAGTGTACCAGTGTTTCATCATGATTGTCTGATTTTTCTATACACAAACCTTTATGCAATTAGAGGAGAAATAACATAATTACGTACAAATTTTACATGTAAGGACTTAAAGTCTGGCAAAAGCCCAAGAAAAAACTTTCAACTAGTTAAATGAAGGATAATGAATCATAATTTGCTTTATTACATCCTCATTACCGAGAAAGACAGAGTGGTGGCAAGAATAATACAAACTGAATGAGCTACAATATGTCAATTCTTTGACAAAACAGCACTAATGTTTGAGAGGAGGATGCTTGTCTGACCTGATATCATGTGGAAGTCCTGACTGCTCCAGACTGTACTGAATAACAGCTATTTTGCATAACGTCTTCAAATTAGGGCCTGAAAAGAAGAAAAAAAAGTGTAATGAGTCACAGACTGATCATAGGCAGAAATCATACTCAGGCTAAGAATATCCACTTCAGCTGTGGGAATTCAAAATGTGGGCAGGTCAGCTCTCAGAATCTGAAGATGAAAGGGTTAGATGTCTTGTCTGTTGTGTAAAAATCATCATGATGAGCTTACTTATACACCAGAAAAACAGCTAAAACAAACAACAGTCTTCACAAAAGAGGACCAACAGAGCATGATGACGCTTCATATTAAATTATTTTAGTGCACAAATCACCCTATAACAAGCCTTCTGTCTAATAATACGTACAAACTTCCTCTCACTTACTATCATCGTCATGGCTGTTCCACCATATGTTCACTGATAAACAGTGTGAAGGCACACGTGACTGGCACGAGGAGGCGTATGCCACAGGGGATGCCACTGGGTACTGCCAGTCCCATACGGTCCCTGTGTCCCTGTGTAAGCCCACCTACACAAACCCTAACTGTGACCTGACAGCATTACAGGCTACCCCAGTGCAGCCAGGATATGGCTATATTTGGTAGCTGATGAGACGGAAGTGCCCCATGTGACAACACAAAGCAGGGCCAAGGCCAGGCAAAGTAGGTCTGGTGAGAAATGAAGCAGGTGTAAGGGGGACATTAGTACTAGAAAATGTATTGAGGAGACCTGCAGAGAGCATGTTTAAACCTGCAAGAAGTGATTTTTACATGTCTTGGAAGAAAGGGGAAGAAAACAGTATTCACACCATCCACTTTTATGTTCATACGGTTAACTTAAAAGCTGGAAAGCACTTGGATTTCTAATCATCCAGCAGATAGAGCAATAGAGATGCAGCAATTGACTGATTACTGATCAATCTATTAAATTCATTTTGAACATTTTCTTTTATCTTTACTCCTCTATGGCAATACACCGAAAATGTTTTTGCTGTGAACAAAAAAAAAGCATTTGAGATTATGTGGGGCTTTGGCAAACACTGATTGATATTTTCTTTTACCATTTTCTGATTAATCAAGGAAATAATCATCAAATTAAATAACAATGAAAATAATGATTAGTTTCTGCCTGAGTGAGCAACATTATCTTTCATTCTGAGGTATGCCTTGGGGCTTCTGGCAAACCTAATATTCAGTCTCCACCATATCTGACTCTCTAGCAGCTAAATGCTGCACTCTCTTTACCAGCTAGTTGTGAACTAACTTTGCCTGTCTGCCTTGGGGCAGCGGACAACGGATTTTTAAAAACTTTTTTGCTGAATAAATCTCCCTTATCTAGTCAAAATGACACGTCTGCAGATATCTGAACACTGAGCTGAAATTTTTATTAAGCCTGAAAAGTAGAGAAACGCTGCAGATTCAACTGATAAGTCTCTGTAGGTTAATTAATACAAGAGACTGTCATAGCGTCACTTGAAATATTTCTACTGCAAAAACGAAGCAAGATGAATAAAACTATCCAAAAAATCAGACACCTTTTTATGCTAACACAACAGGCAGGAACAATGACAGGATACTTACTGAAGTCTAAGATATACAGGTCTGAATGATCCATGAGGTTAAATTCATCTCCCATTCCTTGCTCTGGGCAGGGGCTGTGAAGAGAACAAAAACTATATTAATAAGATTACAATAACTCCTGAAACGTTCTGTTTTCATGAGCATCATCCACACTGCTTGCCAGGGCTGTTAAACTGTTTAATGGGCCGGTGTTATTGTTTTTCCTTTGTGTCATTCATCAAATTCGCAACAATTATTTCCCTTGTCGTCCGCTGTCTTACCATCGTCTTTTAATCACTAATGCACATAATCAGGGAGGCTCGGACTGCTCTCAACAATAGCAGCACTGGTCTCACAGCGCTCTGCTCTCCTTATCATGTTCTGCCATGATTTAAGCCCACAGGAAGTAGAGCAGTGCAGTGAGACGGCAGCCTGGTCCATGCTGATAGTCTCCCAGACCTGTGCAGCCGTTGATATCACTGCACATCTGTTTCCTGCCACAGCGAAGCACACACACCTGCGACACACCTGGTGCACCATGGCTTAGAAAGCCTACTCCTGGGCTCTATTCAGTCATGCTTTCTATCGATTAATCAATTAATAACAACACAAAACCGGGCTACTTATAGTAGACACTGTATAAAAATGCAACTGAAAGAAATAGGTTAGCTCCTGTGGGAGTCTAACTAAAATCTTAGGGAAGATTTACTCCCACAAGGCAGTAAGTACAGTTCTCTAAATGCACCCGATGCACATAATTGCTTTATATTCATAACAACAGTGCACCAAGAGACCTGTGTAGATTAGAAGATGAAGATGCACTTTACAGTTTTACACTACCCAGAGGACAGTTTCAGCAGACAGGTGCATTCACCAGGCAGTTTAGTGTCTATGAATATCTACCATGGAGAACAGCTGAGGGAAATGGCAGCAAAGTTTGGTCTTTAAGAGTAGATTCAAATAGAGCTTTCTGATATGTATGAACTAGCATGAGTCCAACCAGAGACACAATCAGATACCATGACAAAAAACATGCTTCCAACAGATTTGAATTATATCTCGTTCCATTTTTCATTCTTGCCCCAATGCATCCTCTTGCTAAACACAACATAGTGTCTCCTCCACCGCCTCTCCACTCATCAATCTCTATTTCTCTCCATCGCATCTCCCTTTCGCTGCATGTTCAGGATGTTGTAAGGGTTTTACGTTGCTAATCTTCCCTAAACAAACATGGTGGTGGCTTAAAGCACCCAGGAGAGGTGCAGAGCACGAGCACAGTCGTCCCAGGGGGCCAGCTGGGGAAGTCATTACACCCCCAGCCCCCAAGAGGTGACCCACCCGGGCTTATAGCAGGAGCCTTCATCAGAATACCAACCAGCCAGCCAAGTTATCCGTAACATTGCTGTGGTGATGAAAATGGCAGCTTTTAATTTTGGCCTATTTGAAAAAATAAAAGAAGACAGAGCCAAGTCTTTACTTTATAATACACATTTTTAAAAATGTATCTCCAAAACCACTGGTAAATCGTTTGAACAGACAAATAAATCACAGGAATCAAAGTTAACTAATAAAACAACAAAAATTATCTCAAGCAGTCAAAATCCTCATCAGTGACTCTAATGATGGCATTGAACTTTGTAGTGCACTTGCAAAAGGATGCTCATCACGGTGTTAGACTGAAACTTCTTGATACACCATGGTAGTGGATGGATACCATTATAGAATAACTGTGGACAACTTGGTTTTGTAATAGGGCTGCACAATTTATTATTTCAGCACTGACATTGCAGTATGCACATGTTAAATCGTCCTTTCACAGGAAGTGACTCAAACATTTTATGTTTTTACTGCTTGATACAACAAGAACGCTGGCGCAGTTTTTATTTTCCATGACAAATCTACAAGATAAGTCTGTTTGATGACAGACATTATCACATAATTTACTCCAGTTTTAGGAATTCTTAGATAGGATGCTTCTAAAGAAAAATGTTTAAGAGAAGGAGAGTTTGTTGATGTGCAGGCTCTGCATGTGCACAGCAAAATGAGTGAGCAACAGGGGTAAAACAGCAAGAGAGATTTGTTTGCCAAAAAAAAAAAAAAGCCACATCAGTTGATGGCCAAAAAGGACCAAAAACAAAAGTCTGTCTGCAATGTCTTTGTTACCACTACATGAGGCAACATGACTAATTGATTTGACTGTTTAAAATGGTACAACAAAGGTCTGTATGAAAAGTGCAAAGTCAGATCTAAACGCCATGAACAGAGAGAAATCACTGATGCAATAATTTTTCACCTTATGAAAAATGTGGTACTAATTAATTGTTAAAGAGGGTTTTGATCTGGTCACTTGGTGGCATCTAACACCATCATACATCTATTTTTCCCCATTTGTCATTCCAGAGCTGTAAGGAAGATGGAAGGCACAAGTTGAAAGAGCAATCACAGAATATTATGCAGCTACAATGGACTTATGGTCCAGTTGGACAACAAAGCACTACAGAAGTCTTACGGTCCAACTAAATGAGGAGGAGGACTAATAACTGAATAGTCACTTTTCTTACATTATTATAGAACTGAAATCATCCCAACAGGGATAAGGGAGGCATTGGCAGCTTTAGACTTGCAGTCAAGTCTATAACACCATCAGGGCAGGAGCATGATGAAGGATGTTACTCTCAACAACTGGACCACACTACCTACAGTGCTGCAGCTACAGCTCTTATCTTCTAGTTTGTAAATTATACCCATACCATATTTATTAGCTGTTTTTTTTTCAAATTGCAAATATAGACTGCAGAAAGATATAATATTGCAATGTCACTTGTTTCAATATCAAGCAGCCATAGTTTGAAATGTATCTGTCTTCTTTATCAATTGCTGGTAACAAATTCAGTTTGTTTGATATTATGGCCTTTGTGGAAGAGAAAAATTCAAATAGTTATGCTTAAATTAGATAGTGTGTGTGTGAAAAGGACACTGTAGTCTGTCGCAGGAGTCTATCAACATAACAGAAGTATTGAAAAGTAGTATCTCTATCTAAAGAGCACACTGCAGTAGCTTCAAACTACTGTGCACGCTCACTTGAAGGGACAGTCGAGGCTTTGGATGCTGACGCGTGAAGGATGCAGATAAGAGGACGCTTCAACAGGAGCAACAACCGAGATGATGATTCCATTCCCTGGGATAAAGGTTTTCTCACATGCTCATGGATGTCATTCTGGGTGTGAAATTCACCACAACATTAGGGAATGATGATGCTTTATTGGTCACCACAAAAAGGAAGATTGTAGAGGCAGGGGAAAGAATAAGGGGGTGGTAAGATGTGTCTGACAGAATTTGGAAGCGGGAAAGTCACAGTGTTCGATTTTATGTGGCATCCTGGTGTTTGATGGGCCACTTTGTTACTTGATCAGCAAAGTATCCCTATGTGTGAAAGTGCTCCTCCCCCAACAGCAGTGGAGGTTCCCAGTCTAAATGAGGCCTGAGTGATGCCGCTCCCCCACTAAAACAACATTGGTTGCGATTTCAAACAACACTCAATGAGGGTGTCTAATCACCTAATTGCCGGTCCATTCTAGAAATGCACAACCTGCTCCACCACCATCTCTTCCACACTTTGGTCTCGAAACTGTACAACAAAGGGATGAACTACAGTCTTAAAACTAATGAAGAAACTCCAAAGAGCCTGGGAACACTATAAAGAGTCCAGGTAGTTGACTGTCCAAAAGATTTGCAAGTGACTTTCAGTAACTTTGCAGAAACTTTCTGCAAGACAAACACAGCACACGTGGAATCTGTCTTGTCATAAGGCTGTTGTCAGAGGCTTCATTGGCCATATCCTCATTCTTGGAGTGATATGATCTGCATCCTTTTCCTTTCTCAATTTCCTATTGAACTTTGGTCTTTCAGAACCAACTGACTCTCAGGAACTCATCATGTACTACAACTTCCTGCAGAGCACCTTATCAGGACAACCAGACGTGCATCAAATTATTTCAATAGCACTTTGGCGTTCCTTGAAATCAGATGAAAGTGCTGGGAACAGGTTGTGAACAGACGCATGCAAATTACTTCTAAATTGAGAGGCAACCCCTATCTTGAGAATGATAGATGTAGAACATACACGACTGTTCAAAAGTTTGGGGTCACTTTGAAATGTTATTTTTGAAAGAAAAGCATTTTGTTGTTAATATAGTAAATGACTATTCTAGCTGGAAAGGGCTGATTTTTAATGGAATATCTCCATAGGGGTACAGAGGCCCATTTCCAGCAACCATCACTCCAGTGTTCTAATGCCACATTGTGTTAGCCAACGGTGTTAAAAGGCTAACTGATTATTAGAAAACCCTTGTGCCATTATGTTAGCACTTGAATAAATCAAGTGCAAATTTTCATGGAAACCGTGAAATTGTCTGGGTGACCCCAAACTTTTGAACGGTAGTGTATAACATTCCACTGAGAAATATAACTCATTTTTTTCTCTGATGTTTAGTTGTATGCAAGGCAACATGAAATCCAATCCTAATCTTCTCTTTTTACAGTCACTTTAAGCAAACACATTTCCACTAAATAACACTCTATACAGACATGATCTAACAGAAGGGGTTTACAGGACTGTTAAGAATCCAGCAAGAGCTGGCAGTGTCAGAATTAAACTTTCTTAAGCAAATCCAACAGGCTTAGTTATCACAGATCGATAGATTCCCATCCATTTCTTTTGCCTTAATCTCTGCTGTCTCACCTCGTCTTACCAAGCTATCTGTGCCCCCTCCTGGGCAGTGGCTGGACACTGGATTAAGACCTGTAGCTACCCAGACCGAAACCCCATGCAGAGGGTGAGACACAAACTACAGCTGGCTCCCAGAGAGAGACGCCTGACTTCAGATTAGACGAAGGACATGCCAGTCCCTAATGAAGCATGAATCTCAAATTTCAGCCTCTGTGGACAAAATGTAGTTGGACTTGGTGAGGATACCGAAATAGGAAACTGACACTATAAATCCCCAGCAAATAAAAACCGAGTTCCTTTTATCAAGACAGATTTCATGTCTTTTCACAGGACAGGTTTAGAAGAGGAGATAAAACAGTGTTTCAAGGCTGTGAACACAGCTGGTTAACATACAGCAAAGGATCTAAAGGGGTTGTCGGATGTTGCTCTATAGCTGGCAGACTCACTTTAGAAAAATAAGTTACTTCCTCTAAAGGTCCAGTCTTCACCTGCAGCTGTAGATGAGCATCAAGGTCAACTAACTAAATGGAAACACAATGAAAAGTACGAATGAATAAAGAGTAGTTATCAAAGAGCACAGTTTTAATACATGTGGCTTATGGCTAAGATTATGGTTTTTAACTTTTCTGCGAGTTCTTAATTTCATGTTAGATCAGTCCTTTTAGCTATCTAAACATGGAAGTTTTCAGAAAAATCTATTTTACCATCAAGTATAGTTTATTAACAATGACTTGCTGATTACAAATGAAATGCCATTATTCTGTTAAGTTAGTCAACTTTTGTGCTTCATAATTTGTACTTGTCTACTTAGTTTAGTTTTACAATCAGTGTTTCAGTTGTAATGACAGCAGAAAATCAAAAGTTAAACTACTGCTATGTAGACATGCCGATTTACACCAACAACAGCATCACAAGGTGTCTCCTATGCAGGTTGTTTATTTGAGCTGCTGTGTAACACTCAACCCTACGACACCATAATGTATACAGCCTGTTAGTGGGTTAAGGAGGGTTAAGATGCAGATGAAATACTATCATGACCTTGTCTTTGAAGAGTAAATCACTGTGTTGCTGAGCTGCCTGAAGGTCCTGTGTCGCCACGTGCGGGATGCCCCATATCCTGTTGGGGTCACCTTCACTGTTTGACAGGTTTTATCTTGGGCATACTAAACACACACACAGAGGCTATTTACAAGGGAAACTTCTGCAGCCTACCCTTTGACACTGAAGGCCAAACGACAACATGTGTGGTATCAAAATCGATTGTGTGCTGACAGGCATGTTTCAATGGAGCCAAGTTCCACTACGGTACATTTTAAGGTACAATGGGTGGGAGTAAGTGCAGCTACAGTGATTGTCAGATTCGAGAATGAACAAAAATCTTAACGTCTTCTTGGTGCAACGCCTGTTGAGAAGCATGTGTTCTGCCTCAGGTCCATGTTGTGTTTAGACAAACATTTACACCGTCAAGGTTCTACAGTGATAACAAGACCCACTTTAAGCAGCTGGACTATCATAACAGCGGCCCTTTCAGCTATTGATAAGGGGCAATACAGCCTCGTAGGAGATATCGAGGCACCAGGCTTCTGACCTTCCTGAACTACTAAACAAAAATCACTGGACCCTGCAGAACTTTTCAGGCTAAACAGCTTACGTGTTTGAAACCACCCGCTAAATTCCACACAGATTAAATATCATGGTGAGATTCTGGTGGATTAAACTCGAGGTTTGGGGCTGGGATGTTTTGGCTACCAGTGAGATTACCTTCCTCTTGCTCAAATTGCAGCCCAGCAACACAACCTCAACGGTGGTAAGACAACTTAAAATTAGTTTGGATTCTACATTGAAATATAGTCAATGCTATGACTACTTCATTAATTACAACCAATACACAACCAGGGTAATGACTCAACAATAGACAGAAAGATTAAAAAAAGACATCAAATAAAGCATAAGTGTTTTCAACTAATGTTAGAAATAGCGTCAGCATGCTTTCCATATTCACTGAATGTAATAAGTGACTCTGCATATTGCCAAATGGATCCAATGTGTTAAGGTTGGCAGAGCAAAGCAAACATGTGCGCGTGTACGTGCACACCGCTGACGTCAGCTCGACAAGAGGAGCTGTGAGTCACTAAGTCATGCGAACACATCCAGACAAATTCAAACACACACAAATGGCACACTTCTCCAGAAAAGAGAGAATAATGGAATGAGACTGAGCGTCTTAAGTCTCAGTACTAAAGCTGAGAGTTCGAAATGACTGAACATTGTCTAAAATTCAGTCTCAGGGTAACTGAATCACAGGCAATTTGATATTTTAAAGCCTTAAAAATCCGAACAGAGTTTGACATTTTGAAAGGGTGCTAAAAATGCAATGCAACAGGGTTTACATTGGAGAAAGAAGTCACTTAGATGTTGACCTCAAGCAGTGAGTGAAGTGAAAAGAAACCAGAACATTGACTGTCAACTGGGGTCGATCGACATCATCCAACTGTGGCGACACACTGCCAACAATTTCAAAAAGTAGCTTTATAGGACTCCTGATAGTCTGCATCATGTGCCAGGTTTAGATGAAGCTGTGAAGCAAATCCAAAGTGAGCTTCTGAAATGTTGTAGAATTTTTTAAAAAGTAAATACAAATTAGGCTTGTTTCCATTATTTATGCTATGGACTAAATAAACTTGGCTGTGGAGTTGTGAGGTGGTGCTATAGGCTACCTGCTAAAAAACACCTTTGTTGAAAAGGGAAAAATTAAAAACTTTGGCCATCTGCTAGAGAAAAACAGATGTTTTCAGGAACTGTTGTCAATCAGGAAAGCAGTTGTCAGTCTTTCATGTTAGCTAGTATCAGCCATGTTTAATGCTGTTCAAAAAGCTGCATGAGCTGAAACAATAAAATCACTGTCTTTGGCTGTAGTGGGTGAAAAATGTCTTCATTCGCACATCTCAGCTGCTGCTACCACTCCTGTTCTTTCATATAAGTTGCACACATATTCTTGTTTAAATCTGGTCTGACCAACCAAGTTCCTCCTTTGAAACTAAGACCTGAAATTATTCAAGTTATACAGAAGACCTTATTATCATTTGACTGAGCTCTAAAAAAAAAAAAAATGCAGATAAAAACTAGGTTTCTCACATCAGTGAATTACATAAGGGTCAGTGGCCTCACCTGGGCTTGGTAAAGCACAGCAATGACATCAGAGAGACTCATTCATTGCTGAAGGCCACTTGGGTATTGATGAACCCAAAATGACAAATACTGAATCCTGTTGCTCACAGCGAAAGGCAATCAAAACCCATCTGAAGTACACTCATTATCAGCAGTTCACATAAAGGTGCTGAAGGACAAGTAAAGGCACAAAATCTGAATTCTAAGGACAACGGAGATAATTTAGACTTTGGCATTTAGAAAAGACAAAAAAGTAAGCCTTCAGTCAGACCAACATCTCAACACAAAGAGATGAGTTAAAACCAGTCACCATGGCTGTCTGCAGAGACACATGAATACCTGTCATGGTAAAAATATATTACCAAAATGCAATCAGAGAGTGAATACACATCGTCATGTCCAAGTAGTTCAGGGGCCAGTGCCAGATTCCCCTTCACAGATTCCGAGCTGTCTGCTCCCAGCATGCCAATCTGTCATGTCCTTGTTCACATCCTGCCCCTCATAGGATGCCCTGTTCCCAAGCTTAAAATGCCTCCCAATTTAGCCCAACCTGGGTTTGTCGTAAGCAATTATACACAGAGTGTGATGAATGCCAACAATGACAACATAAGCACAGCATGAGCTCCATAATCTAGGTGGCACTGCTTTTATGTGCAACTAAACTTCAGCACTGTTCAGTTCCTGGGAAGGTGAAAAATAAGTTGCAAATGTACAGGGTTTGGCCGCTCACTGCTTGTGTGCGTAGGTGAAGGTCAGTGCAGGTGGAGTTGGTCATGCATGGGTCGTCCTTCGTGGGGCAGTGAGCAGGTCTCAGTAAATGAGTGTAGCAGAGGCACTGAGGGTATATCGAATTGCACTCCATGAGAAAGAATGCTCCCTAAGGTCATAAATCAGAGATGGGGCAGAATTTCGCGCCTTTCTGCAGCTCAGCAGGCCTGTTTACACTGACGTAAGTGGCACTCAACAGACTGCCACTAAAGCCCGGCCTGTCATTCACACACACGCAGCCTTCTCATTTATGCTCAAAGAAATGAAAGCATGCATCAAAAAACAAGAAATTCTGCACTAAATCATGTTGTATTTAACCAAATTTAACAGCACCAAAATGCAGAAATCTAATGTAAACAACGTTCAATTAATAAGCTAAACTTATAATCTGATCGGCTTTATTCATTTCAGACTACACTAATTCTACCAATGTATTTAGTACTAACACTCCAATGTTTCATCCAGTCAAAAATGCAACTCCCTTGAAAGCACAGGGCTCTCTTGACTGAACAGTTTTATTGTCCTTCACTAAAGTGATAAATTATTCCTCAACAAATACCTGCAGGTAAAATAAATATAATAAACTGGGAATAAATATCAGCAGAAGGGCTCTGTTTTGGATCACTGTGAAAGGACAACCAACTTGGGAAAACAAGATGTGGACTATAAATTTCAACACAATTTCCTTGGAAGACCTACCAAAATGAGGAGCACCACCAAAAAAACACAAGCAAGGTGTCCAGCAAATAATTCATGATGGCGCGTGCAAGCATTTGTCAACTGCATGAAGACAGACACCAATAACTTTTCAGCCCCGTTAACTGCCCTCATGTTGTTAGGGCTTTAAAAAATAAACATTAGAGGCACAGTAATGGCCTGAGAGGCACAGCATTTGGTGATTTTAAACATGTTCACACCAAAGAGTAATAATAACATTTTCTCAATCTAACCTGTATAAATGCAAATTATGAACCTTAATCGACCAACTCTTTTTAAGTAAAGAGTAGAAAGCAAACGTATGAGGGTGGTAAGAAGCGTCTTGGAGTGTGTTTGTGTGTCTAAGTGTGTGTGTGCTTATGGGAGTTCCTGTGTGTAAGAGGCTTAAGTGTGCTCATGTAAACAAATGTGCAGTGCTGGTCAAGAGAACCTGTGTGGCCAACTTGCTTAGAGCCGGTAAGGATCGTGTCCTAATTTGTACAGTAACAGAAAACAACATCTTGACCAACTTAAAACATCAGAACAACCACTTAACTGCAAAGTCTTCCATTTTATAAATAACTCAGGGAAAACAAAGATTTCCCTGTAAAATGCTACTTGCTGTGCAGTCATGAGTATAGGATAACCCCAATTTCTTAAAAAAAACTGCCCTCCTGCTTTTAAACAGGATGTTGGAGATATTATGTGGTGTTTGATTTCTTCCTCTTCACCTTCAATCAGCCTAGAGACACTCCCTTTCAGGCCTCAGCATTATCTGCTCACAACAGGAAATCATGACTCCTTAAAACCCATCCTGGTTCTAATCCCAGTGAGAACCCAAACAATGAGAGGTAATCTTCAAAAATAAGCATCATTTTGATCATTTAATAAAAACATTTATTCTCTCTTAATGCCATATCGATAAGTAAATGTAAATGTTGCAATTTTACATGTCTTCCAAACTTTTCTGTTTTATTATGTCTATTTACAAAGTGTTTAAAAAAAGTGCTACATCATACTGCAAAATATCTCTATTTGCATTTGTATTGAAGCCTGTTCCTCCTGTGGTGGCCTGTTGGGCTGAAAAATTTGGGTAAAATATGCAAGTGCATGTTTTCCTGACAGATATTGTGATTGCAATTTGAATTATAATGTAGTTTTTTAAAGAGTGAAACCTCAGTTCAATATTCACTGTGTAAGAGAATTAAAACAAGAGATGGAACTTTACCACATGAGATATACTATCTAAGGCATTAGTGTCACAAATAGTGTAGAAGATGAATTTGTAAAACCATTGATGGGTCAGTTTAAACCCTGGACAGATGCACCGCATGATGTATATTCTAAATTGCAACCTTCTTCAATGCAGATTGCAGAGTTACAAATTCTGAGTCCAACTTCAAATTAATTAATTGTTCTGCCTTTGTGGCCAGTGAAGCTTTAGAAAGTAAATCCAGCAACATCCAAAGACAGTGAGGGCTGGTAGACACAGAGGAGCTGAGAGGACTCTTATCCACAGCTTTCTGATCCCCACCATCACGTTATCCCAGTGGGGTTTTCCTGATAACAGTCTCGATGATAACGGTAGCCCAGGACCTGCACTACTCCAGACCATGCTAACGCTACAAGCTACCTCATTACTCCACTGGCTACTGGACTATCACAAGTCCATCACCAGCCCAGTGGCACCTAACCAGCTACAAACTCCCAGTTATCACTACTGTCTTACAGCCAACAAGGCAATCATCACAGATTGCTGTCTACAGAAGCCAGATCCTCCATTTGGTGCACTGAAATGAGAGGACAGCATTTCTCCATAAACTGCTTCAAACATTAAACGCTATTTGTTTTCAAAGGCTGTGCTTTAGAAACATTATGATAACAATCAATGAAAGCAGTCAATAATTTAAGTTTTCTAATGTTTGGAGACATTTAGGTGCCGTTGAGTAGTTATCTTAAATAATGTTGTTTCAACATATCAATATATATTATTTTGTTTGCTTCTGTTCTTTTTTAGTCAGTTTAGATGACATAAATAACTATTTGATTCAAGAACCACAGTGTCAGTACATTACTAAACCATTTAATTTATATATATATATAAACAACACAATATTTATATATGTACTATGTATGTGTTTTTTTTTTTATCTTGCTCTGTTGTCATTATCAGCCACCACTGACAAACCATCCAATCTCTCCCAGTGACAGACTGGGGGTTCAGATGGGGACCGGCAGACAGAAAGGGGAGCACAAACAGGTCTGATGCTGATTAGCAGTAACCAGTACTTGAATATTCAAAAATAAATAAATTCCAGATTCATATTTTTGTCTTGGTCAAAATCAGTGACCATAGTAGTGACAGTAGCTGTTGTAAAAGCGTCATTACTATTCATAGTAATAGTAAAAACAATGACTGAAGTAACTATCACAGAGCTAGCATTAATTCTGCAGATAATCAAACGGGGGGAGCGTGTTTGCTAGAGTGTTTATCGGGAGGGTGGTTCACCGAATATTAGTGGGTTTAACAAATACCACTTCAGATTTGTATATTTGAAGTTTGCCTGTGAAGCAAGTAATACAGCTGAGTCCAAGTTTTGGATGTGGCCCATTCTTTTGAAATAGAATGTACTGGTCAAACAATTTCACTACACAAGAACAAGGTACTTCCAAAAATACTTTAGAAAATATTATGTCTTTGATATAGTAGTACAAGCTATGTATCTAGTATAGGGGGTCCATATTATTTCTCAAAGTAAAACATTTTCAACTAAGCATTAAGACAAAGCAAATACACCTTGCAAAATAATGCGATGGCCACAGGTAAACATGACGTCAAATGAGCTGGCAGATTTAACACTTGAAAGGTTTCCAGAAGTACTTTCAGATTCCGAAGTTGCAGCTTCAATGGATGTTGTTGAAAATTTTTCTTTTTAGAAAGTCAAGCCAGGATAATTCTTTGAACTGAATGTTTGCGAAAGCACTAAAAGCCTTCTCATTGCACTCTTCATGTGTCACACTTGTTTGTGAATGCAAGTTTGATTTTCCACCTCCTTCTGTATGCGTGCCTTTCTAAAGCTTTCAGAAGTTTTAATCATGATAAATGAGTTCCCAACTGCACCTGGAAGCATCAGCAAGCTTTTCAATACAGTGTCTGTCTTCAACTGTAAAACCACATAATGTCTCCTACAAAAATAAACCCTCATTCATTTTTTTTAGCAGAAGCAACTTTCACATTTTTGCAAATAAATATAACCCACTGTAATTAATGGTAACCAGTGGTGTCTGGAACAAATGCTTGAGGCTGAAAGCTCACACATGTAAGAGTGTTGCCCATATTCATTCAACATTTAGCAACGTAGCATCACTCCCTGGATAAGACAACTGGCACACAGTGGGTTTATCACAAAATGCTGTGAGCTTAAGCTTTAATCATATATATATATATATATATATATATATATATATATATATATATATATATATATATCTTTGTAGTGTTTGCAGAGGGGATAGATTACAGAAAAACAAAGGAAATTTGAACACTGAGAAATTCAACTGGAGGCTCTATGATTGCTAATGCAAAGTATCATGGTTTTCCCTTGCTGGACATTACTAAATATATGCATTTATGCATATGGGGAAATAGTGAGAACTTGCATGTGTATGTGTGTATGCTATTAAACCACACTGCAGCATCTATGTGTGTGACTATGTCTGGGTATATATATGCGTACACACAAGGACCAATTATTTTTCCCTTTTGCAGTGCAGGGTACTTATGGTCAAAATGAACGTGAGGAGATCAGTTATATTTGCAAGATATACTCAGAAGCAGCTCAAATTAATAGTTTTGTAGCTATATGTTAATAGATTTATTTATATTACTGCTATAATTAAAAAGAACATAATAGAGGGCTGCTGTGCTAATAAAAAAAAGAGAATTTACCACTAAACTGATCAATGGTAAACATGAGGAAAAAAAAGGAAATGCACATAGTAGAAACCATTTAGATACAGAATATTTCTATTTTTACAATGTAGATAAAAGTGATAGCTCAAGAATTAATATCCTGCACCTCACCTGGTTCCTCCAAAGAGGATGATTCGATCCCCAACCATACAACAGCACTGTCGCCTCCGTGGACATGGACCCTTCCCCTTTGGCTCTACTTTCTTCCAGGAGAAGGCTTCTATAGTCAAAAGACAGGAATTAAGTTAAAATAACATTGTCTAGACATAATGGTCAAATAAGAATAAAAAATAGACATATATACAACTGTCTGACTTCTTTTAAAATAAGGTATTACAGTAAAACTTCAGATTTACTTCCTCGAAAAAGCTAGAAAATAATAGTGTTGATTTGTGTGGGCTACATCATAGCAGCTATGCAAACTTTCAAACACTTAAAGTTACATAAACCCAGTAGTGCTTTCCTGCCTGCATTTCATTCAGTTTCCTGCTATATTCAATCACAGAGACCAGGGACAAGGGAATGAAAAGGAGCAATGAAAGGACGAAAACAAAACCTAACCTTCATTTGAATACAAAACTTTACACTTCAGAAATAGAAACAAATCCTCTCTTGTGCTCTGAAGTGCAGTATGAGTGACGACGTTGAAGGTCTCTGATTTGTTCCATATAAGGATGAACTGTGTAGCCTCACGCTCTCAGACCCAAACCGCATCACTGCATCTCTATAGCAACAGGCCATTCAGGCTGGATTGGATAATGATGACTATAACTGAAGTGGTGCCATCTAGTGGACTACAAAGCGCAGGTTAGTAAACGGCAGATGTCGGGTTCACTCAGCATAAACCACTTCAGAAACAAAACATCCCACCCACTGCTTCATAAATACCAAACCCTCTGATTGACAAGAAGCTGGAACGACCAGTAGAGTTCGGCTTACTATCAAGGCTATCATTCCACACATGCCATACCAACTTTTGTCATGACCTCAAAGTGTTACTAGTCAACCTCAAATATATCTGAATGCCATAGTGCGCGAATGCTGCCACAACAGTTTTCTCCAGCAATGACTATCATAAAAATGGGCAGGAGCTGGGATAAGTTAAACTAGAATTGCTATTTTTTTCATAATACAGAAGTAATCATCATACAAGTAAAGTGAACAAATAGCGCCATTTTACCACCATGTAGGACACAATATTGACAATGATTATACACCCAGGTCTGTTGTTTCTGTTCTGGTTGGAACGACAGCAAAAGGTTTCTCCAAGAAAATACATAAACTGACTAGAAGGACAATCTGGTAACATTTGTCAGCACTCCGGAGACTGAATTATAGTCAGTTTTTCATCTGTGTGTTTCTGGCAAAAAGAGGGGGCATCTGTGTTTCCCACTTAGCATAGTGAAAAGACAGCAGACAGCCACTATTACAAGACTGACAATGATGCAGTGGAGGGGGAGAGGATTGTCTGCATGGCTCTCTACAGAAGAATGAGGAGGAAAGTGGGTCAACGCAAGCTAGCCCTGCCACTGCTGCATTTCCTCCATAGAGGTAAACACTCACCAAGCAGGAATTCCAAAAATACAATCGAGCAAGAAACGCTATCAGACACAAGCAGCAGCAGTTCTGAACAGCAACATGACACGCTTTCTCAGTTTGACTCATGTAAATAGGGAATCACCTGGATTGAATTTCCAGAGGTCGTTGAAGTGTCGGTCCAGACGGGCATTGTATCCTCCAAATATGTACAGCTCTCCATTATATGAAACTGAACACAGAAAGGAAAACAAAAATGAACCATTTGCTATACTCCATCGTAAAGATCAGTTAGGTTTGCAGCATAGTAAATGGAACAGCAGTAAAATTAGTCGGATTTGTTTAATCTGACAAAGTGGGCAAAAAATACAATCTTACACTAAGGAAACACAGAATGAGTAATGGTCTGTATATTCTCACCACACAAACAATTCAAAAACAACCCAAGCTTAAAAATGAATTAGAGAAAAGTGACACTGGAAAATGGATGCAGTTTGGACACAAATTGAGCTATAATTATCAGTAAAGTGTCATACGATTCCTGAATTTCAAGTTCTTCCACTTATTAAAGAGAATGCCACATTAATTTAATGACAAGCGGCAGATCATTATTTGCACTAAGTTAAAAAGATGAAAAATCACAAGTTTTTTGGCTACACTGTATCCTACTGTAGCTCAAACTTCTCATCTTTAAAACAGAAAGTATCTAAAAGTGAATAGTGAAGCGTTTGTGTCGTACAGGCTGAGTGACTCCGGCGTCCCTCTGGCAATGGCTGTGTTGAAGGGGTGCTCAGCCAGCAGTTGGTCTCTGTGTCAAACACTTTGATCTTGTTGCAGTAGATCTCGTTGTTAGAATGGAAGGGACCAAAACGGTCTGCCCGCCCTCCAAACACAAACATTTTTGTCCCAATGATGGTGGCCGAGTGGAAGTCTCTCCAGCGTGCCGGAGTACCCTATGAAGAGAAGATTGCAAGATGATGCTGTGATGATTTCACACTCACAAAATCTGAGCAGAGACAGAACATGAAACAGTCTACTCAGGGCAGATGATAAGTTCACTGGATGTAACCTACATATTGTTACATAAGCTTATATACACATCATAAACTAATTTTAAGTTAAAACTCTCCCATTTCTTTCAATGTTCAGGATAAGCTTGGAAACAAAACTTTGTCTTCTGCCAGAGAAGAACAAAGCAACAGCAGTTAAACAGCGCCATCTACTGCACCAACTAACCAACTACAGAGCCACAGTACATCCAAACCATTTTCCATGCACCACAAGCCTTCAAAAACATCGTAGAGGACATGAATATTGTGCAGAATTTAATGAGAACCAGACTCAGAATGATAATTTAGCTGTCTGTGGTTACTAGAGAACTATGATTAAAACAAGAGGGATGAATAGTGAAATGAGATCCGCTACCACTGAATGAAACCATGCCTAACAAAGGCAAGCCTCCCTTTGCATTTAGCTGGCCAATAGTCAGGATAAAGCCTTTCACGTGCCTTCCTTTGCAGAATGCGCTGCCACTGCTTTAGATGAATTTGATGCAGACAAGCCAACTCTTTAACTAGCATTACAAACAGAAGATAAAGGAGAAAAATAATATATATATACCAACAACTATAAACAGGCTTTATGAATTACGCTTTATGCATTATGTTGTTAAATGCAACAACATTACCACTACCACAGTAAACCAGTTTTGTGTAAAAACACAGCAGGTAGTCTTGCTTTCAAAAAGAAATGCAACTCAAAGAATATGCATAAAAAGGTATTATTCAGTCACATGTAGAGCTAAATCTGTAAGCACCACCATGTAATCTTCTTGATGACAAAATGCTCTCAGTTCAGAAGTAAAACTAGGTGAAGGGACTTCATCCACAAATCCCTAGTAAACCCTATCGTGTCGCACAGTGTCTGCGTCTAACACGTATTTGACAGGAGTATATCATACGCGCAGGTTGGCAGCGCACACACACACACACACACACAAACACACACACAAATGGCATTTTCCAAAAGGGGAGCGTATATAATCCTCTGTGAGGCTTTTTGTACTTGGCCACCTACCAGGGAGCTGCATTACAGTGCCTTTGTAACCAGCCAATCTGACCATTGGGCACTTGTGCAGCAACACTGCCAACCCCCAGCAATAACTAAGGGTTTGTTTATTTCCAGCTGTGCTCTGAATATAACAGAGCAAGTTGTCACTACATTCTATCTTCGTGTTTCTGAGTGAGTGCTTTGTGTCGACATGTATTTGGATCTTCATTTTGAATATTTTACGCAAGACATTCTCAGTACAGGAATAACTAAAGAAAATATCTTAACAGTTTTCAAGAAATAAAAGCCGGTAATTGTAACTTACTCTGGCATTAATTAATGACCAAACCATGGTGGTGGTATCCAGCTTGTGGATGTCATTGGAGAAGCAGTCAGCCTAAAAACCAGCAGAGGAAGCTAATTAGACTTTAATATTCAGAGAGTAGGCTCCACAGTGAAGAGTGATGAAACCTCACCAGCTGTTCATATCCTCCAAATATATACATTGCCTTCCCCAGGACACAGGCTGAGTGACCATCCCTTGCCCCTGGAACAGTCCCCGAAATCTTGGGTGTGAACCATCTGTGGGTATCTATGAAGCAGAAACAGTTTCAAAAGTACTGACATAACATTTGAGTCACGTACTACAGAAAACCGTCACACATGTGCAGGTGTTACAGCTACCTAAGATTAAAAACTTTTTCTCTGATCAAGCTTCACATCAAACAGGTGCATGTCAAAGGAAACACAGCCTGAAACTGTCACTTCACAGCATAAGTTAGACGAGGGTCTACTTACTGACATCAAAGGCATAAAGCACATTGCAGGCCCCCTCTGTGTCGTTACGCCCACCCCAGAGGTAGATAGTATCATCCAACAGCACAGCTGTATGGCCATAACGCATATATGGCACTTCACGGACACGTTCATGTCCTCCCGTCCTCACTGGAGGCAACTTCATCCAGCGCAGTGACACTGAAATATAAAACAGTCAAGAAAGGGATATTAACTCAATACTTGGTGCAAATGTTTTTTCTTTTCATTTTATATGTGAATATGTTTTATAAATGAGAAACACATACATTAGAAACATTTTTCAGGAAAAACTATAACACATTTCCTTCGGACGAGCATCCCTATCAAAGCAAATATAAACAAACAATGCATATTGTAGTACAATAGCTACCTTCTTTTCCTGACTAATTTTCAGTCCACGATGCCTTTTGTTTGTTTTCTTTATTAAAGACAATTAGTAAAACCTCTGGGAGATTCACATCCAAGCCATGTAAATTGCAAAAATTGAAAATTTCATTAATCCTGTACTGCTGTTTAAAATAGCTGTGTTTCTTTTACCCTGCTGTTTGGGATGGCAAGGTGTAACAGAGTGAAATCTTTTGTGTCACTAGGACTGAACAATCAATCTGTTTCAATTAGAAGTTACAATTTGAAACTATGCAATTAACAAATTGCAAAGACTGTGGCATAGCATGTACCTTAGCAAACACATCTGAGGTTTCAAATTTAATGTCAATGATTTTACAAATACATGCAATCTTCTATGTGTGACACTCACACTTTTGATGGTATCTCATATGGTGATGCTCCATCATGTTTTACATCTATTACACAGTGAATATTGAACTGAAGCTTGAATATTTAAAATGAAATCACAAGTACAAACTCTGTCAGATGAATCGCAATTTGTCACTTGTCTGAAAAATAGACAAGTGAAGAAATAAAGGCAACAAAAAAAAAATCAAAGGATTTTTAACAACAACAGGCTTTGCTGTAAAATAGACATCAAAGAGAAGAAGCACAAAGCAAAATGACAAGAAACAATAGTTAAGGTGGTGCCGTTTCCATTACAATCAGTTGAGGATTTGGCTCCACAGATCTTTTCACGATAGAGCAATAACAGGTAAATTCAAGCTACTTTGAGAAGTTGTAAAACGCAGGTGGCTGACCACACGGAGGGAAAAAACTAAATAAAATGGGTTACTAGAAGGAAAAGGGAGCAGTTACATCAAGAACAAGAGCAGCACATTCAAAGAAAACACCTGCGTATGTGAGACAGTAACTGAAAACATCTAAAAGAGAAATTTTAACAAACCACAAAGGAAAGCATGGGTTATAAATTCCAGCTGCAATGAGTTACCGTTAAAGGGGTGCAAGTTGAATAAACTCTGAAACATTCTCTTATCCCCTCACTTCCTAAATCGAAAAACAAACACTCCCCTGCTTTTTTACAGATAAAAATGTAGGGCATTTAAGCAGAAAGACTTTTCACCTACTTAATAATTTGAGTGCTAACAAAAACCTGCAGTAGATAAGCACACATTTAACCAATTTTACATCAGCATATTTTTCAGTGACAGACTGCTCTTGAGACCAAATTATACTTTTTTTGATTTATTGAAAGGGATGAATAACTGACTCCCCACAGAAGATGTACTTACAGCCATCAACAGCCAAAAACAACAGGTTGCATTATGAATTCACAAATTTGCAAAAAGGCTTTTTACAGATCCCTAAATATATATATATATATATATATATATACACACATATACATATATTCATTACGTACCTGTGTTGAAGACGTGCACATCAATCTGACGGAGGGTCTCGTAGTCCTCCCCGGAGCAGTAGCCTCCAAAGGAGTACACCTTGTGCCCCACCGCCACAGCAGCATGGTTGACTCTCCGCGGCCCTCCTTCTAGGTGCACCGACCAGCGCAACATTCCACGCGCAAGCACCTCTGTGACTGGGAGTCCTTAGACCATCACTTTGTCGCCCGCTTGGACCCCATCAAGCCAACACCATGGAAACCTGTGAGCACAACAACAATAGCTGTAGCAGCACTCTGTTTGGGAAAACAACCGGGCAAACTGTGGAGGGGCAGTCGAGGAAAACACAAAGGGTAACTGTCCTCCTGGCGAACTCAGCTCTGCTGTTGGTGACAGGCTCACAAGCCCCAGTATCTAAGCTGAGAGTATTTTAAGAGGTGATTAGACCTACACCTACCACTCCTCTCTTTTCTATTCACTCTTATCTCTGAACCCTCCCACTGCACTACCAGTGCCTTAAATACACAACTATAATAATAAATATATCCACCCCCTTTGGGCATTACCATTTCAACAACAATGCTATATCAATATCATGGCACACAAATGGATTCAGCCATCTTTTAGCATTAGTAAACTCCTTATAGGCTTCTGAGGAATTATAAAATGACTGTGTCTCCACTCCACTGAAAACAGAGCCACGATAAAGCTATCATATGGCCATCTTGGCAACTGGCTTTGCATGTGTGGACACTCATGCAAAGCCAGTTGCCAAAAGTGTCTGATGAAAATTAACAGCTACAAATGATGAAACTGTTAGGGTTAACAATATTTCAAGAAGCAGTTTCCAATTGGAAATATTATAACCCATAAACAGCTAAAATGAGTCTACTTCTCTCTAACCCTGTGCCCCTCTGCTAGCTTTTCCCGTCAATGACTCACTTTCTCAGTGACCTCCAACCTTTGTTTGCTCTTAAAAATAAAATCCCCAGAAGACTATTTAACATAGACCTTTCTATTTCGAGCCCACACATCTCTGAGGCCAGAACTGGGCAACAGGCAAATCTGAAACTTAACCTAACTGGAGCCACTGTTTTGTTGTTCACTAACTCATTTGGGATGGGGGGCATGCTGTACCAACAACAAGGTTGACTTGGTTGACAAATTGACTTCTTAATACATTTACAACGTCCAGCCATTATTGTTATACATTTGTGACAGTAAATGTTCCCTAAAGATCCCCATCCTGTGTCTTTCGTTATTAGATTTTGAGGACAATTACATTTTTGTGAAGGCTGAGTTTGGTAGCAAGCAGCTACTATCCCCTCGACCAACTGAACAGGAGGATATTGTTGATATCTGATAACTAGCCATGGCAGTGACAACTTGGAAAGACTACAATGGTTTCGTAGAAAATGGGACTCTGTGAACAGACAGGATAATTGATGTATATTCATGCTACTGCATAGATCTCGATTGACCATGTCAACTGGCTGCGCATAAACCTCTGGTTCATAAAGCTAATCCAGACCTGGTGACATTGAGCTGGAAAACAGTTACTACAGACCAGTTAACGCCTCATACACCAGTTAGCCGTCGTTAGCTAACTTTGTCACACTGGGGCAGCACACGCCTATAAAGGGACGAACCACCTGGGTGGCTCGTCTCTCAACATCTCCCGTAAACAGAACGACAGTGTAACGAATAAGGCGTCTCTATATCCAGCTGTTTGTTAGGAAAGGAGGAGCTGGTGCTAGCTAGGCTAAAGCTAAACTGAAGCTAATTTAGCTAGTAGCTAGCTAACGTGGACTGCACAAAAACAACCGGCAACAGTGAACACAAAGGCGTTTAAAGCCAACCTTGGTAAAGCGGCGAATGGGCTCACCAACAGACAATAATATCAACAGAAGTGCAATTTTTCTACCTTTAGGTCGAGTCAGCTTGTGGTTGACTGGTGTTTAGACAGGCAGGGCTATCCACTGAGAGCCCCTGCCCAGACGGAATAGGAGGAGAAGCCGGCGTTAGCACCCCCTGTCGGCTGTTTTCACCCAGAAGAAACCCCGTGGGGATTCTTTAAAAATCACTTCTACCAAAAGTACCCTTTCCTAACAGCAGCGTTTGCTGACAGAGTCACGTCTGCACATTGTGGCTCTCATTCTTCACATTACTCCCGGGTAGGTTAAGTGTTAAGCAGCACGGCCAGACTAACCTGTCAGGCGGCCTCGGGCTAAACTACTTTGAGCACCTGATCATCCTCAGCTTCCTCGTCACACAGGAGTAATTGGATTCTTCCTTCTATCTCCTCATAATTACAAGTGGGACCTGAGAACACCAATTTGTATCCAATAATTTAATTAGAGGATAAATCCCCTGATTTCATCTGTATTTTTAAATGATTGGGTCCTCAGGCAGAAAACATGGAAGTTGACAAACATTTTAAGAAAACAATAAATAAATTCACAAATAATGGTGGGCAAATATTAAACTATCCAATTACAAACAACAATTGCCATGATAGCATCAACAAGGACATGGGTATTGGAAAAAAAAATACATGAAAACAGCAATTCTGTGATTAAGTGATGCAACAGAATTGATTGCAACAGAAAATATAAATTATGAACCCATTTAATGACTGGATATATTGTAGAAAACCTCATTAGATCTATGTATATGCCTTTATGTTTATCCCATTATAAATCAAGACATCTTCAGCATAAATTGATATGGAAATTGTGCCAGTTGTGCATAAAATTTCAGCAGAGTTTGAAGTGTTTCTCCCCCTGAATTTCCCAGGGAAGACACCCAGACCACACACTTATTGTGTCACCCCAAATATGAAAATGAAACACATACCCATAATGGCATATCCACCATTTGAAACCATATCTCCTACATCTGTTATAGGTTATTGAACAAGCAAAATAAGTGAACAAACAGCTGATATTATGTTAAAACACTCACTTTATTGGTAGATTTAAAATAAGGTAACAAGAATCAAGGGCAAGAACAAGTAAATTCATGGTACTCGAGCTAGAAAGAAATTATGAAAAGAATTGGTCTGAGTGAAACAATAAGTTTACAAGCAAGTGTCAGCTTCTGCAGAAGTTTGAGATCGTAATGAAGGGCTGCAACATTGAATCCCTGAACAGATGGAATATTTAAATGTTGCTTTTGCATATCAGCAGCATCTAACCAAATGTGTTGGAGCTGTAATGCTGTTTCTGCTGTGAAAGTTATGTGCCGTCACATGAGTGCGTGATGTTTCACCTGAAGCCGGCCACCGCGAAGTGAAGTGGTGTGGTCTGGTCTGGTCCATGTCAAACACATTGTGTTCAGCAACTTACTAAATCTCATGTCTGCAGCAGTGAAGCATCTTCAAATGAGTATTGACATTCATAGCACTGCCATGCTTTGCATCAGACGAGTTCATAAGTGAACCAAAGGGAGGTATGTATGAGAATACAGTCATGACTGAAAAGGAGTTTTACATCAAACCATTTTCTCTCTATTGTGGACAACACCATTACAGCTCAGTTATGAAGCTTCAAAAAACAACAGGGAGAGAACATAGAGTGGTGACTAAAAAAAGTTTTATTGAAGTACAAACCAAATCAAAGGCACACTGAAGATCTCCAACCACACCCAGGCTTCTGGAACTCCAAAAGGAAGCAGCTCCTGTCAGAGCCCAATGCTAGAAATGAGGGAGCCTTGATGTAGTTTGAGCCACTGGATCCCAGGTGTGGCTCAATCAGCTGATGACCCTCAGCACCTCAACAGGCACACCTGCTGTCCAAATGGAGGGTCATCACAATAGGAAACCTTATTAAAAGTCCCACTGACATTTGTAAATGCAGTAATATCAAAACATCTAGCCTTTTTCTACATCATGTTGTTTGACTTGTTTCACATGTCTTAACAAGAAAAGTACTCAGAGAGCACAGTCCTCTGCCAAGGCTGCTCAGTCATTGTACGATTTCCGATTGATGAGATGGATGTAGAGATACTGAATCACGTGACCTAAACATGTACCAGGTGGCGGGAATTGATGGGACTCAGTAACACCCCCACAATTTCATCATTTGTTCCTTGTATCATTTCTGATGGATAAGCCTGCAGCGCTGGATTTGAAGTAGGATTGCAATCATGTGGTCATCAGCAGGCAGCTGACATAGCATTCACTTACTGTCATAGCTACAGTGACACTGTGCAGTGATATAGAATCTTTAACAAATCCATGGATCCAGATTATAAGCCACATCACTGCCAGAATCTAATGAGGTGTTCCTTGTGTCATTTCTGACCTTTCCTGAAAATTTCTTTCAAATCTGTTAGTCTTTTTTTCAGTAATGTTGCTCACAAGACAGACAGATTAACAGAAGGACAAATGTATGCCGATCATCACTTAACTCCGCCGCGTTCCTTGGCAGTGTAATAAGGACAGAATTGTGTAGAAAGCTACATAATTTCATTGTTCATTCCATTTTTTTAAATAGTAATTTTTATTTATTTATTGCAGTTAGGAACAATCACTATTGTTAGTTTCTCATTAACCATAGATCTCTGTGGATTAAAGGCTCAACACCACAACTCAGTCACTGACTGTATGGGTTCAAGATAAGAAATAAGTCCAAGAACAAACCGCTACTACATGTCTGTAGGAACAGCAGGACAGAGAGGAGCGAATGTGAGGAAATGTTAAGGCATAAGTTCATAAGATAAACCTGTGTGGGGAAGAAAGAAAAAAAGGAAAAAAATAACTATTTTAGTTACATGAGTTTAAAATTTTTAAAAGAGGTTTTCTCCATTCTTTTTTCCTTGTGAAATCGTCTGTATTTTTTCCAACCAAAGCATCCAAAAATCCTTTAAAGGAAACAACATGAGAAGGAAAAAACATGTTTGTTGAAACTAGTAAGAACTCACATCCGAGATGAGGGGTCATGAGTTTATATTGCTCAATTGTGCAGAGTCACAAGTCAAAAAGATTGGCTAACGTTGTTTCAACAAACTAAGTAGGTGAAGGAAGAAGACAATGGAGCAGGCTTGTTTATGGCTGTTTCTGCCACAAAAATAGTAACATAAATCCAGCAGTAGATGGTGCTGTTGATTTACTGAGGTCAGCAATCTGCCACAGATCCAAGCAGTCACACTCCTGGCCAAAATGTTTATAAGAATAAGATCCCTAACTCAGTATTACTGGTCAGATAACATAACCAGAGATTTCAGTTGTTCCAGTTGAGGAGCTGTGCACTTAAAAAATCTGATACTCTGTGTTGGCTGCTTGTGTGACAGCCTTTTTTTTATAACAGGAGAGCATGGTCAGTTAGTAAGTAGCATCTCTGGAAATCTCAGCTTTATAGTGTCAAGTTGTGTAAGATACACATTATCATGGTAGATACATCTTCACTTAGACTGAAACCCGGTTTGTCTGGTGCTGGGACAGTAAGCAAACCTACCAGCATCAATTTATTTAAATGTAACATTGTGGTCAAAGTGGGAAATTCTGTGTGTTTGTGTTTAATATGAGGAACAGTAATTCATGTTGCATGCACTACATCTAGCTCAATGCTGTCAATAAATAAGAATGTGCTCTTGGACAGCTTGCCTGTGCTGGAGAACAAAATAGCCTTCATCTGAGGTTCATATGGGCACGGCTGACTAATCCTGCTGTAACTCAGGTCCAGGCGATGGGGCCAAGGAATCAATGTGAACAACTCTGATGCTATTCTGTTGTATATGAAGCCGATCCCATATATTACTGAGTTTAATGGAACCCTTTAAAGAGCCCATTTCACACGTCTAGACTGTAAAGACAACGCACCATGCAGCTTTATTATGCTACCTAATTTTCAAATGCATTGGATTACCAGGGTGGGTTTACGGTGATCATCTTGGTTCCAAATGGTCAAGCCGAAGTGAAAATGAAGCCTTTTAAAAGGGTTACGGCACTGAGGATCCATATTACAGCTGCTATGGATCTGCCTGTATCACTGCCTGTAGGTCTGGTCCACTCAGGACGGGCTTTGATTGATTCATTGTGTGAAGGCATTCCAGCACCATGCCAGCTGCACATCAAGCACAATGGAGAGATTGTGCCTGTGGCTGTCCAAACGACAGCTGCCCATAGCTGCCCCTCGGAGCCCTGATAGGTAATTAGATGGACACTCAGTGAATATTAGAACACTGTAAGATCAGCAGATAATATAATTATTATCACTCAAAAACTTTAAACGTATAGAACCTTGCAGGTTCATCAGATATTATGTTATCAGTTAGATTTCAAACAGTTTTCAGAAATTCAGTTTTTTTTTATCCAGTTGGATGCAGATGTAAAATCTTACATGAGTTCTGACAGTCTGATCTGTAGACCCTGAAAGCTGTCTGCTCTGCACTTCTTCTTTACTGACATTACACAGTTGCAGTTAGATGATGTTATTGTCTGGAAACAGACCCAGGAATTTCTGGAAATGGCTTGGATATGTTTATTCAAATGATCGCATGTCTGCGGCACAGGATGTTACTTATAGTAAGTGTTTTGTTTTTCAGCTTGTATGTTCAAACCTCATACTTGTCATAACCTGGCTCCAAGGCCATGACAAAACAATGAAAGGAGTGTTTTTTCAAAAGTAATCAAAGTAATTTATTATAAAGTAAAGTAAAATAAACGGAGGATAAATGCAAGCATGAGGTGTGTCTCGTCTGTACTATCAGTGGGGTGTATGTGGCTGTGTGGAAATGATGTGGTGCAAAGTGTTGTAAAGTGCACTAACAAAAGAAACTAACATAAATGGTGCATAGGGCGTCGGCAGCTGGAACCAGGAGCAGAGAGAGACCAGCACCCCGTAGACCCCAGGAAGCAAGTATATATAGTAGAAGTGGAGCCGTGGGCCCAGGTGCTCCACATCTCAATCTTCTCTCCTGGCCAATCCCAGCACCTCAAAGAAAGCAACTGTCATTAGTTAACCCAATAGGCAGACACACACGGGGGCCGTCACATACTGCACAATGTGGGATATAACACACCAGTGTTGTACTTAGACCGCCTACCTTCCATTATTACATTTTGTGCCTATTCTCAGTCTGTAATATTAGAAATGTTCTGCCTATTCCCCAAAACAGAGAAAAGGAGTAAGGCTCTCTTTTCTATTACTAAAATGAACTCCCATTATTTAGACTTTTCAGGCTTTTGGCAGAGGTGACATGTGAAGCTGTAGCTGCAAAATGTGAGCCTCTCATCACACAGAAACAGAATCCAGCACATCCTGATGAAAGTCTTTGTAATCTCTTGCAGCTCCACCCAGTCTGTTCTGCCCAAAAACTCAGGCCTGCCATCCCACCTGTCAGCATTTGCACAGGTTGCGTCACCCATCTGCCCTGCTGAGACGCTCTTTGACACATTTGCTTAGTGGTGTGTTTTACCAGCTTTACAGCCAACACATGTGGCGTCTCCTCTGACATATAGAGAACAGGAGTTGCCCAACTGCAGCATAGCTCCGCAAGTCAACAACAACTGCTGAAACCAACTGTTGTTCGGTATTCTTGGGCAGTCCCGGTGATGGAAGAGCTTTGCAATGCTTTGTGGCAGAGGAAAATACAGCCTCTACTTAGAAATGGCTCATTTGGTTAACCTTATTCTCTACCATGGCACATAAAACTCCTAAGTGTGCTGTTATTATGAACAGTAAAACCCACTCCATGCAAAATAAACCAGTATATAAAAGGAAAGGGAAAGAAGTGTTTGTTCACGTTGACATGAAAAACAAGTACTCTTGTAGCTTGGTGTGTTTTTCTAGGATTATTTCCTCCTGCTTCTCCACTGGCTTCAATTACCTCATGAAACTTACCTGAAAATGTTATGATGTTTTACATTACCTTCTCCCGAGGCTCTTTCATAGTTTCCATTATGTGTTTTTATTGCACGGGCCCAGAGTCAGTCATATTCTTGCTCCAGCACAGAATTGCACTGTTGTTGCCTCAAAATGTCAGAATGTCAAATCTTACTACAAACACATGGATCCTCCAGCGAACGTCAGTGCTTTACTCCAGTGTGCAGAGATATTCCCCGGATGTTCAGCGTACAGATTTGACTTCCGCCATAGCTGGATTAGGTCAGCAGCGTTGAGCGGTCCAGAGTGATGTCATAGAGCATGATCTAACTCTGTGGCCAGATGAGTGAATCATACATTTTCCTTTAATTTGGGGGTTATTAAATGAACAGAGCTCCTCTCTGTGAGTTTCAGAAGAGGACGAGTGGTATGCGCCTTAAGTCATTTTCTCGCTTATGGTTCATTTGTATCGCTCTGAATTAGGAATAAAATTAGTACTTTGTAGCAGGTTTTATTGGCTAAGCTATGTTTCCAATTAGCAATTTACCAACAAGCTGTTCTATATAGCAAAGTCATGTGGCAGTGCATGCGGCGGGTTATTGCACAAAGCTTCAAATCCTAAACAGATGAATGATTTAATAGAGTATTATCATTTCCGCTCTGGTCATAAAACACACACAAATGCTTTGGCAGCAGTTGGGATCGGTGAGAGCAGATTCAAACCCTTCTGACAGCTCTGTGCTTCTTGTTGAAGGGAGGGAGGGGACAAAGAAAATGTCAGAAAGAACTCTGTGCTGCACTGAATCTGCAGTGTGTATGTTTTTCTGAGAATTGTGGTGAGTTCACTTTGGTGAGGTACTATGTACTTTAACATGAGGTTGAGTGTTTGCTAAGCTTCATAAAAAATGGAGTTCTGTGGTTTCTTCAACTCTACGGAGGTTGTTTAGAGTGCTCCCATTAGACAGGGACGTTTTTCTTAGTGTTTTGTGGGAATTTTGCTTGTGGCTCTCTAACCTTCCAAAAATAAAATCCAATTTAGCAGTTGTGAAAGAGCACTTAAGCTCCTGTAATGTCACATTCTCCCACAGCTGTTTTATTCAGTTTGATCTTTGTTTCTTCTGTCATTGCTGCATTTGGCTTCTTTTTTAGTTTGCATGCTGACATTCACTCCCATCATGTGCCGTGGGATATAATAATTACCATTCCACAGGGTGTTTCAGATTGACTGCGACAGGAGAGACAGACAACTGGCAGCAAGTTGTGTTTTCATCTGAAACACTTTAATTATGTGGTTCACTTTCTATTTTTGCTCTGAGCGAGCCCCACCTCACCCTCAGTTTTTCTCACACATTTGGGACAGTTGTTTCCAAGACTGTCCAGCACCTGTTTTAAACCCAATTGTTACCATGGATAAGGGAGTGCCTGCTGCTGCTTTCTGTAGATGTGGTGGTCATCTCACAAGGCCCAACTGTTGTCCCACTCCCTCGGACACATGAACCTGCTCAAGCCTCCTGTCGCTCCCATAAGATGCTTGAATTAAGTTTGGTGCTCTGCTTTTCTGCCAATGAAGTATATAAAAGATATTTTAGTCTCTTTGAAGGAACATGTGGCCGAAAAAACTATCTATGCCAAAACAAGTTTGGGGTATTTTACAGTGAGCATAGCTTTGTGAACATCTCTAACCAGAAGAAGGAACAAGTTCTTCAGTGAGATAATTGTGATTTCAAAGTAAAATGTCCAGAAGTGCACCACTAAGTTTAGTTTCTCTAAACACTCTGCTCACCTTTTGTTTCTATTTTTCTTTTTACATCTTGCAAATTCTCAATCTAATCTAGAGACAAATGGTGTTTTGTCACTTTATTTATAAAAGGATACAACATAGTGTGACTTTGTTAGTGTGCCAGCTGATTTTTAGCGTCAGTGAGCCATGCATAACTCCAACTGGTGTCAGAAATGAGCTCATTCATTCCACTAACAGGAGGTGACACGAACGAGGCACACAATAATGCAGTACTTTCAGGTAGGTCCAGCTTGTTATGTAAAGGCCTCGAGGCCACCTTGTGTGTCAAAGCAGGGGGGGAATCACATTTGCCTGTCCTGTATTAAATCCAGACTCTTTGAGGTGAGGTACGGTGACGTCTTCATACTAAGATGAGTGCTGATCCAACTGGTTTTGAAGAAGGTCAAAAAACATCTGTGAAAGTTTTTCCCGAGTTGTCTGTGTATTTATTGGTATTTTCGTATTTACCTCCAATTAGAAAATGACAGAGAATAATTACCTCAACCAAAACATTAAACTAATCTGCAACACAATAGCCGCGTTCAAAAATGACTCAAGATGTACTTTGGCTTGCCTATATTTTTCCATTTGCCCGAAGCACTCAGATGAAACCGTTCTCCTTTTCTTCTGCAGTTTCTCTTGTTATGTTTTAAAGTAAATCATGATTATAGAGCAGATACATCAAAACTCTGAATGTGTAAATGTTTAAATGTAAGTATGTAGGTTCATCTCTTTCCTGATTTATTGTCATTGAAAATGTTTAACAAGCTTGTTCACTTGGCAACACTCACCTATTCAGACGTCAAGCACACAGACCAGCAGTATCCTCACGGCAGGCTGCAGCACATGATTAAAGTTCCTGTATGTGATTAATAAATCACACTGCTGGGCCAACAGAGTTTTCAAATAAAACCTTGAAGGCACCCAACTTGCCGCTAGAATGACATCAGAGGTCAAATGTTAAGTCCCCCTCGTAGGGTGATTGATATTTCTGGAGAGGGCAAAAATAAGGTGCAGCTTTTTTCTGTTATTCTGCCTTTGATATGGGAAAATTGCTTCCTGCTGCTGGAGCAAAATTGCCATGTGAACTTATGTCACATAATGGAGTGACCTCATCGCACAATTCAGCCCGACTGCCACCTGAGGGTGGCTTCAAATTGCACTCAGAGAAAAGTGCAATAACAGCCTGTATGACACAACATGTCCCTGCTTGTGTTTCCCACACTAGAGTGGAGTGGAGAAGGTGAGCTTTTCTCAATAGAGCTCTGTTTTATTAGACTCTATTAAAAGGTTAAGAGTCGACAGCAATTGTAGTGAGGATTAAAAGCTAAATGTTAATGTTCCCAATGACACTGTTAACAAGTATGAGATTTATCAAGTTTATCATCTTACTTCTCTGCTATCATTTACCACCCAGTACCAAACACAAAGCACAGCTGAGGCTGAAGAGAAAGGCAGCTATTTGGTTATATGCAGAACATAACATTAAATCCAACAACAGGTGAAGATCATCTTGTTACAGTACAATATTCTGCTGGGAAGATTTGGGTCCTGGCACTGGTTACTTCAACACATAGCACCCGTCTAAACACTGTTGTAGACCAACCAGGCACCCACCAGTACCAGCAGGCTTCCCCAGTAGGCGACACCACGCTGTAAAAACTGCTCAGTAAACGCGACAAAAAGCTCAACACACTGAACTGGTCTCCAAACTCCCCACACCCCAAAACAAATGAATATCTACAGGATGTACCGGAACAAGACCAGATCTTGAATGTCTCACCCTGCAACCCACAGGACCCAAGGATTCACCACTCACCAGGACATCCTCAGATAATTCCATGATGTGCATGTCTTGATGGGTTCAGAACTCTGCTGGTTGCAGAAGGAGAACCTACACGCTCAACAGACAGGTGGTTTTAATACTGTGGTTGATCTATGTGAGACAAAGTACTGGAGAAATCATTGTTTTGTTTTGTTTTTTTACCTAATGTTGGTGCTACATGCATCTCCAAGTTACTACAGTTTGTCCCCAGGTGGATGTGAATTTCTGTTCCAAGTTTTATAGCAATCCATCTTGCAGTTGTTTATTTTCACCTTGGACCAAAGTGGTGAACACACTGACTGAAAGACAGGCTGACACAGTCTCCCTGGAGGCATTTTGGTAGCATGGTTACAAATTAAATATATTCCTTAAATTCTGAAACTATTCTAATACAGCCAAGAAAAATGTATTCAATCCCAGTGACCCTAATGCTTGTTGAGAACAAATGATCCCGCAGATGCCAATCTGTCATCAGCTGGCCTTCAGTCCAGAAGCAGAAACGCAAACTAACTGTGAAGTGGATGCATTTGATCATCTGCAAATTTCCTTTCAGACCTGTTCACTGACTTGGTGGATAAACCTGATGGTTGACTTTTTTTTTTTTTTGAAAAGCCAGTGAAAGCTTCTTTGGATGATTTAACATCTCCAAAATCACTTTTTCCCAAGTTTCACCGCCTGATGTATTTTACTAATGTCATGGCCAATTGTTATGGTAGGACAAGAAGTCCATTTAGAAAGTCTGAGTAAAAACAAAGGACCTCTTGTTTTAAAGCCAGGTCTGACTCCTGACTTTATAGTTTTACATACTTATTAACACAGGCATCTATTTTTTACTCACGATACCACACTGCTGCCAAAGCTGGTAGCTAAATGCAACACAAATGACAGGTTGCATGTTTGAATAAAGGAATGCTGCAAGAGGAGGTCAAAGATCATGATATTAGTGATGTCAGTGCTGCAGTATCTTTAAACAAGCAACCTATAAATGTGACCTATGGGCGGGATAAGTTAAACACAGGGGCCTTGTTTTTGGAACAATGCCGCTACAGTTTAACAGACACAAAAAATATATGCGTCATGGCAGACGGTTAGGTTTCACTGTCTCTGCTTGCCTCCTAATGCTGTGTGACAAACTTGGCAGCGACTCTCTCTAAACAACGACTGACTGATGGAAATGGCATTTTATTGCATGTGATGTCATCCAGCACTCGAACATGCTGCTGGGGCTCCTTTGTGATGAGAGTGGACATGTTCAAAAGAAACGTGTGAAACAGACTCCCAGGATGAAGTGCCACAGGTGTGTGTGTGTGTGTGTGTGTGTTCTTGTACTTGCTACATTGTGAGTACCATTTTCTGCATTTAACTATCAAAGTGAGGACATTTTTACAAAGTGAGGACATTTTGGCCGGTCCTCACTTTGAAACAGCCATGTTTGAGGGTGAAGATTTGTTTTTAGAGAACAGGTATGAATTGAGGTTTGGTTAGGGTTAGGGTAAGGATTAAGTTTAGGCAATCAGTTGTGATAGTTAAAGTTAGGGTAAGGCTCTAGGAAATGCATTACGCCTATGGATGTCCTCACTAAGATAGAAGTACAAACATGTGTGTGTGTGTGTGTGTGTGTGTGTGTGTGTGTGTGTGTGTGTGTGTGTGTGTGTGTGTGTGTGTGTGTGTGTGTGTGTGTGTGTGTGTGTGTGTGTGTGTGTGTGCGCGTGTGTGTGTGTGTGTCTGTGAACATCATACGATAAGCATGCAGCTTCATCAGGTCAAATACAGCCTCAGGTGAGCATCAAAACTGGGTGTCACCATCATGTCGATATTAAATCAGTGACTAAAGTGTTTGGCTCCTCAGCTGACAGGCTTCGAGGCTGGAGCTTTCATGGTTTTAAGAGAATTCGATTGAAGTTATGTCATAAATGATGCTGCAACCCATTCCAAGAGATCTGGGGTGGGCAAAGCCCATGTGGACACAATGTAATAAATGCTGAAAATGTGTCTTTCATAATGTGTTTATATTACCCTTTGTTCATAAACTGCAGATGTCGTATTGTTCCGTCCAAGCACAAATCATTTTACTTCCATTCAGCGGCTGAAAATGCCCGCTGGCGACCCGTCTGAGACAGACTAGGTCATTGTCAAGATGTGGGTTTGAAACTGTGAGCTAAGAACAAATGAATTTAAAGCTGTTTAGATCAGCAGATAAGCATTAGCACAAATATATGAGTTCACAGTTGTACTGGCGCTGTTCCCCCACTGCCATTTAGACTGTGTTTCATTGTCATTCACAGATTCAGCACAAAAAACAGCCTTCTCAGTAGTCTGTTAGCTATAAATATGCTTGTTTTGTTTTAAAACTTTGCCAAAGACTTTATGTTACATCATGTTTCATTTAACCAAACACACTTAAAGCCATAAAAATAACAGACTTTGTTATGACTCAAGGTTTTAGTTTTGTACACAGTGCTCAGCCCGGAGTTCACCAAACAGATCTGGCGTGACATGAAGTTTAATCTTTTTCTCTCATATCTGCCATTTTTTAGACTTCATCTTTTCATTCGCAATCATGATCCAGAGCAAAAACCCAATCTTATCTGTACTGAAACTTGACCAGCAGGCCGATCATGCCTTTGTGATGACATACACCGAGTGGAAAAGTACAGACCCCCCTCTTGCTTCCATGCATATTCTCTCCTCCGCCGCAGCTATCACTCTCCTTTCATGCGGGCAGCCTCGGTGACATCACCCCTTGAATGAGTCTTCCAAGTCGTATTTACTGACACTAACAAAAAGGAAGATATCTAACAAGGGCAATCACTAACCAGCGTCTGTGGTTAGGCAGCACCAGGTTTTTATTATCCTCTTGGGAGGCAGTGATATCAGCCATCAGGCCAGAACCAGCTTGTCTTTAACATCCATCCTCAAAGGTGCACACAAAAAGGAGAAATGGCGCAAGTAAAGTGCAATCAGATCAAGGCTAAGGTTTCAATTATTTGTAACGGATGTGGGCAGCACAGTTCCACGCAAGATGTGAATGAGAGCTGTGGGGAGAGAGGGAGCACTTCCAGGGTAAACAACATAAGGAAGGTGTTACAGTAGCCTAATCTGACTTGGTTGGCAGAGGTGGGACACCTGGTTCAAATCTAACCTGACAGTAACTCCCTGAGCAAACAACTTTCCATCCTTTATAAATGTTTATAGCCTGAGTGGAAAAAAGGGGCAAGATACACCGATCTTACAGTTCAAAGAGTAAAGAATGAGCTGTCAGAAATTTGGGGAAATGATTGCGCTTAATGCTTTTATTCATCAAGCACAGACAATATTACAAAAAGCGTCCAGTTGTAGATTATACTGCACGGTGTAGAAAACCCAGTGTGGCCCTGAAAATGTCTACATTCACGAAGAATAACTTTTTGGATATTAGTCTTGCACTAAGGTGCTAACCGGCACCAACACGGGTTCTTCACAGTGATGTCTTAGAAGAACCATTTTTAGTTCCACAAACAATGTTTTAGCCAGAAGAAAATAATTTTGGAAGTTCTGCTTTCAAGTTTGTTGTGTTGTTTTTTTGTTTTTTTGTTTGTTTGTTTGTCATTTTATAAAAGTTTGAGTTCATAAGATTAACTTGAACTAATTAAAAATGCAATAAATAGTGTTAAGGAAGGTAGCTTTAATGAGGTATACCTTTAAACACTGAAGTTTGGCTTAATATGAAACAAGTCACTTGACCGTGGTTTAGTGCTGGGTCAAACGTGTGGGTCAGATGCAGTAAGGCTACAGAGGGAAACGTCATTGTTATCAGAAAAACTGAACTATTTTGCATGTCTGAGAGACGCACACGGTAACTGTGACTTACAAGTTTTATTTTGTTTCATATTTGCTGCCATTATTTGTTGAAATGTGCTGTTTGGACGGTTGGTACAGCGTTGTCACAAGCTAGCATGTGGGACCGTCAAAGGTACGTCAAAGAACCATAAAAAATTGTTCGTTTTAACACTGTAAATGACAAATATTTTCTTTAAGGAACCATTTTTAAGATAATTCGTTGAGAAGCTGCCTGGTTTTATTTTGCTAGTGAGACTTGATGATTGTTAAGGTTGTATTTAAGCAACAACAACAGCAAAATAACTAAATAAATAAATAAATGAAACTAACAGTCAAATGTAATAATTTGCAGCATCTCATGGTGCATTTTATTAGAGTACAGTTAACATTGTAGGTTTTGGACTGTTAGACAGAATAAAATATACAATATAGTATAAAAAATTAAGATTCTCCAGTAGGGGCAAGACCGATTTGTGGCACTGGCAGCTAGCAGTGACACTTTTTGTGGCACCACCAGATGCCACGGTTAATGCCACTGTTTGTGCCACTAGCAGTGACAGTTTTTGTAGCACCGACGCGGATGCCACAGTTAATGCCACTGTTTAGGGAACATGCCACGGTTAATACCAGTACTTTTACCGCTGTTTAGGCGAGATGCCACGGTTAACGCTACTGTTTAGAGGATACCACGGTTAATGCCAGTACTTTTACCGCTATTTGGGCGAGATGCCATGGTTTATTCCGCTGTCTGAGGGAGATGCCACCAGAGGTGAAAGTAAGCCGGAACGGTCCGGAACTATTACTAATAGAACATATAAATTGTAAAATTGTTCCTCAAAATTCTAGCACAATTGTTTATATGCTTTTATTCATGTATCATGTTTACATCCCTGGCATCTTTCCCAAAAAGCAACATCAGCTGTGGTATCTTTGTGGCAGTTGTAACCCACGCCTGGTAAAGGCTGTAATAATCAAGAAAGCACGCAGACAAGTTATTTCAAACAGTTTTAGTAAACATATTTTCTGGTGACAATCCACACAACATGTGTAACAACTGAATGAAAATGGAAATAAAATAGCCTATTTCAAGAGAACTGAAGATGAATTTGTTTCACATTATTCCAGTCTGCCAGCATTTGGCAGCAGTTTCTTCCCTCACATAACTAGTGTCTTTAGCGCCCCTAGGGGCAACGACCACTAGTTCGTTCAGGTTAATACAGTCACTGGACAAACCACAGAATCGGATAACCCCATCCAGATAGTAGTAGTAGTAGTGGCATCTCCCCCAAAGAGTGACATTAACCGTAGCATCTCGTCCAAACAGCGGTAAAAGTAGCCTACTGGCTACTAATGTGGCATCTCTACCAGATCGTGGCATTAACCGTGGTACCTCACAGTGGCATTAACCGTGGTATCCCCTAAACCAGGGGTCGGCAAGTAGATGTGGCGTCGGGCCAAAACGTTTGTTGTAAACAATCGAACAGCGGGCCAACCTGCGGGGGGGGCGATACCGCGAGCAGCGGAGCTTCTACAGCTGATCGCAGCTGCTTGGGACACACGTCTCAGTTCTGATCACAGACGTATTAAAAATGACTCCCGAGACACACACATGTTTTGCACACACTGTTGCTCAGTGAAATCTGGCTGGTACAACCGTGTCCGACCAGTAGCGCAAACGCGGAAACGCCCGTCAGCAGCCGACGACGCGAGTTTCGTGTTGCGGTGACGGACTGGCTTGGCTCTGTGCCAAATCAAATTTTCAAAATCATCTGGCGGGCCAGATATTATTCCTGATGGGCCAGTTTTGGCCCGTGGGCCGCCAGTTACCGACCACTAAACAGTGACATTAACCGTGGCATCTCGCCTAAACAGCGGTAAAAGTACTGGCATTAACCGTGGCATGTTCCCTAAACAGTGGCATTAACCGTGGAATCTCTGCTGGCATCTACAGAGGCCACTGGAAATGCCGCTGCGGCAGTGGCATCTCGCCCAAACAGTGGCATTAACCGTGGCACCGCAGCGGTGCCACAAAAAGTGTCACTGCACAGTGGCCACAAAAAGTGTCACTGCACAGTGGCATTAACCGTGGCATCCGGCGCGGTGCCACAAAAAGTGTCACTGCTCGCTGCCAGTGCCACAAATCGGACCTGCTGTCTCTCAGATTCTAGAAACTGTACCAGACATTTCTTAATGTTTAGAAACCAAATGAATAATCAAGGATGAAAGTAGTCATTAGTCTTATTTTATGCTACTTTGTCTGGCTCAACAATATGTTACCATTTCCAAAATCCTGTTTACATCGTGCAAATAGGATTGTGCGAAAACAACAAGGACAACATCTGGTCTAGCAACCTACACACTGAAATTCGTGGATGGTTTGTGCAGTAAAGAAAGCCTTGTAGTTGTTTTTGTTTTTGTGAATTAGCCACTTTAATCACAGTTCTCTCCTCCCTGTGTGCAAATGTTCCACCAAAACTTACAATCCTCCGTCACTGTTTTAAAGGAACACCACCAAAGCCACATCCCTGGCTTAGCTCCAACCAAGGCGATTGTTATTGGTTTAAAGAGGTAGAAACAAGCCAGAGTGTTTTCTCCTATAGCAGGATGGTGATGAATTACATCCAGACCATCATGTTCTACAGAATGGGTTCGCTCAGCCAGACTCCATGCCACCAAACCAAGGAACTCCAATAAAAATGAGGAACCTTTAGTACTTTAAAGAACAACATAAAGTACATGAAGCACCGTTACTTAGATTAAAAAGGTTCTTTATTGAGTGATGGTGCTTTGAAGAACCATTATTTCTGAAGTTACAACTCTCCATGGAGCACTTTTTAAGTCAAAGGAATAATTAAAAATGTGAGGAAAATTAGTGCAGAGAAGAAAGAATCAATGTCAGTATTGAAGGTTCTGAGATTGGAAGTAATTAGCTTAGCTTAGCATAAAGATTGATTTCAAAGTAATCCTTCTCACGCCACTGAAACTTAGAAAATGCCTAATTTACATGGGCCTAAGGGCTTTTTGCACAGTATGTACAACTGAATATGTTAAATTAAGAAAAGAATAACACTACAGAATACTATAATCTCTAATGAATGTGTTATTTTTGCTCGCTTTTGCACATGGGTGCTAATAGTGCAGCCCTGTGGACTAATCTGTTTCATGTTCTGCAAATGCGTACCTCGTGTACCTCCATGTTTTGGTGTAAATGTTACACAGCCGTGGTAATTAATGTTAATGTAATGGATTGAATCTGTTGTGGATTTTAATTACTTGCTTACTTGTGTTATAGGCTCAGCTGTGATCTCCAATTCTCAGTAACAGCTCTCAGCGGAGCATGACTTAAAAATAACACGAAAACAATCCTAAATTTAAAATAATCAGCCGTGCTTTCAAATGAGCACAAGTTTCGGCTGCACACAGTCGACATTTCAGCATATGGCGGTGTTATAGTCACACAGTGTACCCACTGCACACATAAATCGCACTCCTTAAGAGCCACTCACCCAGCAAAATGAGGAAATGTCATTTTAAAGTTAGCCAAACCCCTTGAACTCCACCCATCCAGCCTTCCATGAAACACCACCCAGCCTGTGCAGAATTTATCTCTGATTTCAAGCTGCAACACATTAAAACTCTTCCTCAGATGACTTCATCATGAAACCAGAGCTCTTTTAAAAGCATCATTAACCATGACGACTGCAGGCCTGCGTCTGTCATGTGGAGCCCCGCTGAGCGACTCTTGTCCCGCCATTGGCTGTTTTCGTCCTCCTCCAACAATACTGGAGACTTGAGAGCGTGTGAATGAATGTTTTTCTTTACTGTTTCTATTTCTAAATGTTATATAATGTCACTTTGTGGGCCAATATTTTGTGAACTCCAAAAGCACTGTGTTGAAAATGAGGCATGTAATAACCTCAGTTTCATTAGTTTTTGTGGCTCAGTGCTCATGAGAGCCGCTGGACCAGGTGCTGGGGTCAAGTCAGAGGGCAGCAGAGTGAAGAGTGAGAGTTCCTTTTTTGGGGAAAAGCTTTCACCAGTGGAAGCAGATTCTCCTTTCTCCTCCCTGCAAATATTTTCTCTGCTGTCTGCTCTTCTCAACAATCCACCTCCTGCCGTGACAGAAGCACGCCACTCCTGCCATTCCAATCAGTCGGCCAAACATTTGCTCTGCTCGGCCTTCAAGGAGTGGCAGGGGTCATCATCTGCTCCACGGCTATTTGCCCCCCCATCTCCTCCTCCACACACTTGTCCAGCCAGCAGCTCTGAGGTTTAAGGAGCAGAACCACAGAGCTGCTCTGTTCCATTCAGCTGTAACCTGTGTGGCAACTGCTCCTCAGCGAAGGGGAGGCTCAGAGCTGAAGAGGACATTCTCACTCCTGGACAGGCAGAGCAGACATGAGCATCTGAAGCTGATCCTCTCCTCACGTTTAAGACTTTTCTGCTTTGCAGTTCTAGGACAGAACACAACTCCTTGCAGCTGAACCTGCACTTCAAAGTGGAGGTAGGAGATGCAGTGTGGGTGTGTGTTTGTGATTCAGCCGAGGATATTACCTCATAGGGGCTAAGCTGTGATTGAAGAGGTCTGACAGAGGTCTCTCCCTGTGACTCCATTACTGCCGGGCCTCTTATCTGGCCAGATTTTCTGTTCGGGTTCAGAGGGGAAGTTTTGACAGCCAGGCTTTACAGCCCCCTGTCCGCTCTGTCGCTCCTGACAGAGAAAAAGAAAGGGAGCGAGAGAGAGCGAGAGAAGAGGTGGTGACTTCATCCCCTCTCGTAACCAACCCTCCTCTTTCCCCCTCCTTTTCTGAGCTTTTTTTTCAAGACTTAAGCGCAGCACAGTCAGGCAGCATGCCAGCAGTTTTCATCTTGCTGCGGTCCCTGGTTATCAGGCTCCTCAGTAGCAGACTGGCAGGCTCAGTGGCACAGTTCCTCCGGAGAAGCCTCTCGACAGGCGCTGCCCACCTTGGCACAGCCCTGCGCCACATCTGGGACCGCGTCCGATCCCAGGAGTCCAAGGAAGCCGTCCTGGGCTGTGTGCTGTGCATTCTCAACATGCATAAGAAGGTGGAGAACTGAGCTCTCTCTCTCCATGAACTGTTCAACCCTCCACTTGCCTGCTGAACAGAGGCTGGACAGCTGTTTAGAGAGGAGAGCGTACAAAGGGATGTGAGAGACTTTTTTTTAATTTCACGTTGGACTTCAGTCATTTTGTTTTCTTTTTGGGAGACACTGGCAATGTCTGAGGGCATTGTGAGGAAGGTGCAGCCCTTCACCATTGGGACAAGGCTGTCAGTTCCAGCTGTGCCAAAATGCCAGGACTTTACACAGACTTATCTGCCCAGCGAGGCTCTGGATAACTGCGTGTTACAGCACAACCTGAACTCGCTCTACCTCAGTCGGTCACAGGTTTGCGCACATGGACCCTGTCTGGTCCCGCCGATTGTTCAGCAGGTCGCTCCGGTGAAACGCGACCAGGAGCACATGGCAGCAGAGGACCAGCTGAACCAGAATGTCGCCTCCGCTTCTGCTGTGTCCAGATCCATTAAGAAGATCACAATCTCTGGGAGTAAAGACAGATCAGAGGATAAGACGACAGTGGGACCGGCACAGCTTTCAATCACAGGATCCACATCTGAAAACAACAATAACAACAACAACATCACCACCAGCACATCGGATCCACATCTGCCCAGGATTGTGGGAGTGAGCTGTGAGAATAAACCTAATTCTCAGTTTAAGGTACAACACTTTTACGAAACTAAACATGCAAATCTGCTTTGTGCCTTGTCTTAGTTTCTGAGTGAATATAAAAAATTTACTTGAATAAAAATTAAATTTTTACTTAATGTAAGCAAAATGTAGGTTCTTGACAGATATTTTTAAAATTATGTGCAACATGCTCTTTTGGTTACTTCAAGATTATATAATAAAGACTTACTTTTAGCTGTTTTAAAAATTCTAGTCCTGTACCTACAAGCAAAGAAATTAATCTCAAATTCAGAATGAGAAGTGAACATTTTAACTCCCAACGTACAGAGCAAATGTAGCAACTTGAAGAGTCCAGATGGTTTTTCAGTCTCTGCAACTTTAATTAGATGGGGTTTTGAGGAATTACTTCTAGTAGAATATCTTTATGACACACACTTTGACAAATTCTATCCTAACACAATACAGAACCTCGAAGCTGTTAATGAAAATGGCGGTTAACGGTTGAGATATTTGTTTTATTGTGTCTAAATGTAAGACTTATTGGAATTAGTCATCGGCACGTGGACTTCCAGGCCCTGTAAAAATGTTAATTGTGATTTGAAGCTTTCCTGCCTCGGTTCTTTCCCAGCTCGTTCCACTCATTTATGGCTCATTTTCCTCACTACCGGCTTCTTGTTTCATCTTTCATTTTTTTAAGGTTTTACTCAGAAAAGAGAGCAGTGATGAATTTCAGGCCACGCTGCAACAAACCAGGATGAAAATGAAAGGAGAAGAATCAGTCCAAACGGTAAGATGCTAGAAACTGTTGAATTCAAAATGCCAAATAGTCCGCTTTAAGGGGAAAAATAGTGTTTTATTACAGTAAAATGTCATACTTTAGTAAAAGAAAAAGCTTATCATAATGAGCTTAAAATATTTTCTTTGTTATTGATACTGTTGATAATGATGTTATTTTTTCCTAACTTTTTTCAGTCTTTAGGAAAACAGTTGTTGTGTTGTGTTTTTATAGCCAGCTGTGTGTCGATTAATCTCTTGGAGTTTAGGAAGTGAAGTCATGCTCTCTCTTCGCCAAACTTACCATATTATACATTTGGAGCAAAGTAACACGGAGGTGGAAAATGAGTTCTAGGAGCAACGTATCTCTGTTTAAATGCCTCACAGATGCCCAAAATAGCAAAATGTACAGGACGTAGAGAGTAAAACCATATTATAGGATATTTTTTACCGTCAGTGGGCTGTTGGATTTGGCCTGTTCCTGGTTGAAGTCATCAGTGTGTGCTGTGGATGAAGTTGCTGTGTTAACAGCAGACTTTGCAGAGGCAGGGCTCACTGGAAAACATGAAGTCAGGGAAGATGTTAACAAAAGAAAGGTCTTGCTGCAGTCCTCATGAAGGCCGCTGGTTAGAATAACACACTGACACAGCAATGGCCTCATTTCCACTTCTGGAACAAAAAAATCACTGTAATCTTTCACATCATTTCTCATTTTGTAGCCACAACAATACTTTGCTTTTACTCTACTCATATATTATTCATGCAAACAGCCAAAAAATGTGTCTAATTACATGCGAGAATGTGTTGTTGCTTTCACCTGTGCAGGTATGAGAGTGAACACCTACCAAAGGTGACGTGTTTACTGGAAAAACGACAGACATTTAGGGATCTGTCCGTTCCTGCTTCCTTTTTGTGCCCAGATGTTTCCTGATTGGAGAGCAGCAGGAATGCTCGTCCATTAGTGAAGCTGTGCCAGTCGTGTTTAGTTCGTCTCACGTAGTGCTGACAGTAGGTTTTTGTAAAGAGGGACCTTGGGGCCAGTCGGACACGTGTTTGTAATGTCCCTGGATGGTAAACAAAATGGTATAATCAACACAAGTGGACACTTAAGCATCCACTCATTGCCGGGTGTTAAGAGCTGGAGAGCCGCGCCACTTTCTCACAGGTTTTAGCGGACGCGAGCTTCATCTGATTCAGTTTTATTTAATTAAATAGGACCAGTGTTGCTGTCATGTTTTCAACACTTGTTCACTCATGCAGGTCTCAGTGCCTGAACTGAAGAAGAAAGAGCCTCAGAGGAAGGAAAGTCATCCACACACCCAGAATGAAGTACTGGCAGCTGTTACATCCCAGAGTGACTGCTTCACTCAGCGCAACTCGCTCTTCAACAAGGAAGTACTGCAGGTACGATGAAGCATGCCCTCACAACATCACCATCCATGGTATTTCAGGAGGTTTATCACTCTCTCTGGTTCGCTCCTTCTCATGAAAAGCCTCCTCTCTCTGTTTCCTCACATCCAATGAGTGTCCGAGGAGACAGTTATTCCCCTCCATTTTTCCAGAATGTGCATCTTTTTCTGATTAAATTATTTTACAATTAAACCTCAGTAAACAGCTCATCAGAATCTGTCATCTCCTCTGATGTGAATGAAAAGAAGCTGTGGAGTGGGCTCATCACAAAAGCAGCAAGTTATGCTGCGGAGATGAAATCAGAAAGGAAGCTGCCTGTCGCATGACCCTCCAACAAGAGCAAAAAATGCGCTGGTTCTTATTTTGTCCCAGGAACTGTATGAGCTGTGTTCGGCTGAGGGAAGAGAGGGAGGGGAAACCGCCACAAGCAATTATTTAGGGATGAGATCATTGTTTGGCTCCATCTCTTCACGCCTATGGCCCAGAGAGACTCAGCCAAGCAGCACAACTGGTTGTGTTATCTCATCGTTGCGTCCACCCCAGCGCACAAGGACATTTTTCAGCGAGTTCGGCAGAGGGACATTTTGTCCAGCAGTTTTCCAACTTTTTCGTCAGACCTCTGTTGAGCAATAGTCCAAGTGATAGGCCATTTACTTCCAGAAATAAGAATTTAATTTTGGATGTGTCGGCTGAAGGAAACATATGATGTATGCGTATGATGAAAACAGCCCTGCAGCACGTTGTTAACAAGCTATCAGCCCCGTTGCTCTGAAGTGGAGTTTCTGTTGCTTTTTAGAGGAAACAACCTTTTGTATTTAAACTTTTTGGGGCTTTAAATAGTCAGATGTTTCAGTACCAGGGGACCCAACAGCGATTTGGTTGACTGCTATCGCTGAAGAAAATGTATTATTACAGTATTACATTTCTGTGAAAGTGGAAGCGAGCCTTCCAGGGGGAGACTGTTAAAGGCCCCTAATGGTTAAAGCTGGGAGAGCAAGGCAGGTCACCACATGGAGAGGCATGACTTTGTCGAGAGCCATCTGTCTCCGAGGCTGCTCTGCAAAATGTCTCGCCTTTCACCATCTCATTTTCATGATGGAGAAAGTAGAGAAACTTCAACTCCCACTGCCTGTTCAGAGCCAAGTTACTTTACTAGAGAGGCATGTTGATCGACATTTCATAACGTGCAAAGATGAAAACACTTTGCTCATTTTCATCTAAAGTACCAAAACTGGGTTATTTAAAAGTTGTACACTGTAGATCATTTGACGCTAATTCAGATTAGAAACTTAAGGTCACCAAGTGCCTTAAAAACGTGACTTAACTCAACTTTGGTTGATTAATTAGTTCAGAGTCATATTATGATTTGTGACAGTGTAAAACTAATTGATTTAAATGAGAAAACAAATTTATTCAACTTAAGATGTTAAGTTGGATCACCACAGACAATGATTACTTTTTCATTTTTTAAATTTAAAGAAATTATTCCTCCTTTTAAGTTAAAGCAAAGGATCAAAAAGCTCAGCTGCTGAAGGTATTTTTTACTGCCTGTAGTTATAGTGAGACAAATTATAAATCAAGGGGACTGAACTAAATGCTTACCTTTGTCATAGCTAAAAGGTTTTTATTATTATTAACAATAACTTAATTTAATTTGTATTAAATACACACAGCAAGTTTCCACCATGTTAGTTTCCTCAGTCTGCAGAAAATATTCTCTGGGGAGTTTTAACTCTCTAGCAATGCATCCTGGGAAGTCTGCTTATATGCACGTTTTGTTTATTCTAAACTAAACTTAATAAATTTGATAAACTCACAACTCATCATTCATTCAAGTCATTATTTTAGCTCACAGTGCGTCAAGTTATAAGAACTCATATTTTTAAGTTCTAAAGTGGTCCGAAAACAAAACCCACATATTTAGATTAAATTAACCAGAAAACCTGGTTGTTTTGAAAGAATTCCTGTATGTTTTGCAGTGTAGAAATGAAAAGTGGTGTGGAAAAAAAGCACTTCTCCTCACAGATTACAATCTTCAGATTTGTCCAGTGTTCAGTGCAATGATGTTTTTCCTGTACAGCCACAAAAAAAAAGTCAGAAGTAGTGACACAGTTTGAATTCCATGCATTAGCGGTCTGTTCTTTGTAGCTACACTAAGGCCCGACTGTACGTTTCGATAAACAGACCATTGTTGCGTAGAGTGGACAGGAAGAAACAAGGGAATCATGGGCTTCCTCTATGAGGTCATTATAATGCCATGGGAGCCAGTGTGAAGAGATAGGGGCCGGTCTGTTTTGTCAAGCTCTTTTCCTTCTGTTCAACCCAGAAATACCTCTGCTGCCCTGAGGGCCTTGTAAAGTTAATGACCTGCTTCTCTGGGGAGGAGTGACATCATATTTTAATCTACAGCGAAAAGTTGTTTGGTGGATGTGTCATGTGCGGTCTTGATGTTTTATTGATTCAAACACAGGGTTGCTATAGAGTCTGTTTATTCGATGTCAGTCTAAATTCCTGAGGAAATAGTGCCTTGATGTGACGTTACAATGACTTGTTTGTGTGCTTAACTGTTATTTGACATTCTGTGCTGTAGACAAAAGCACCGCTGTGAGAAATAAAGCTGATTGTATCAGTTGTTTGAATCGCTCAGGATTGGTCTGACAAGTGAGTTGATTTATTAATCCATTCATTTCTCGTGGCGTAGGAGGGTCACTGACTTTCATGCTGTGTTCGCTGCAGAAAACAAACATGTACTTTCCAACACTTTCTGATTTTGGCCACCTGGTTTGGCCTCCTCGCTCCATACAGAAGTTTGCCAGAAAAGGCAGCTCCACAAGACAAAGCCTTATGCAATGGAGTGCAGGCACTTGCCAAGAGAAACTTCTGCTCTGCATAACATGACATTGGAGAACAAAGAGCTGTTCTTGATGTGCCTGAAGCTTCATATTACTCCAAGGCAGGGAGGGAAAAATGTTCCTGTTTGCTAGATGTGACGAATACTTTGTTGAGTGTACAGTCATACAGCGGATATGGCACAAAATACAGGCTGTAGACGAGCTTCAGATGTGAAAGTTATATTTATAAATTGAACTGAAACTACTGGAACATCTTTTAACACTAATTTCAGCATGTTTATTATTGATCAATTTGAATATATGTAGCTGTTCAGTGTTTTAACATGTACAGTGTATCGTATTTTAATTTTTTGGGAGGAACAAATCAGTTGTCACAGATTGTTTCTTTTTCATGCTCTTCTCACTGTATTGTGGTAAAACAGCACTATGCGCTTCCTCCAGGACTACAGTTTCATTCAGGCCAATGAACAGACAGAAGTGATTAACTTTGCACATTGTAGAACATATCTTCAACAATGTTGTCTGTGTCTGTTTGTGATGTAGGCAGAAGCCTGGATCAAAGGCAAGCTGCAGGACCTGAAGGATGGATGTAATATTCAGTGCTGCCCCCTGCAGGACTGGGAGGAAGCCTCGCAGACGCTCCAGAGAGACCTAAAAGACTTTGAGAACACCCTCATTCAACTGAACCAGGTAGCAAAGTGATTTGACACAAGACTGGACTCCAACTAAAATACTGGAACAAGCTCAACACAGCGCCCCACAACCAAAATGAAATGTTTATTTTGCCTTTTAACATGTAATGGAGATCTGAATGCAACAATTAATCACAGTCTTTGGTGCTAAAAGAGTCTGTCAGATCACATAACACATAACATAATGGCCTTGTAGGCACTTGCAGGCAAGAGAAAAGCAGACCCCTCGGTGTTTCAGACGGCTCTGTCAAGCCAGTTTATACTTTCTCCCTCCGGTGAAATGTCTGGAAATTGTACATTGGTCATAATTGTCCTCCCTCGACACTCAGGCAGCCCAGGAAGGGCCGAGGCAGAACTGGGAGAGTTTTCAAGGATACGTCCGAGATATGAATGTCAGTTTGAGATGTCAGACGGGTTCATCCTCGCCTCTGTGTTAGTCTTGCTGCTCCATTTGTGCAAAAAAATGAAAGGACTTTGTGTTTTTTTAGATGGGTGAGCAGCTGATCTGCAAGCTGAACCCCACATCCGATCTGGTGAAGAAGCAGCTCAGCCAGCTCAGGGACCAGTGGCTGACCCTGAAACAGATGGCTGCAAATCAGACGAGGGCCCTCGGTGGAGCTAAGAACCTGCAGGAATTCAACAAAAAAGTGGACAAGCTGGAAGCATGGATTAAAGAAAAGGTAGAAAGCATTCCTGTCTTCTGTTTTCATGTTATGTTAAAGAGGGAGATTTAATTGCAGAGAGAGGAGTCAATTTTATTGAGCTACTGATAAAAAAAAACCTTTGCATTTTTTGCAAATGTTCTTGCCAATTTCGAGGTTTTATGGATGATGCTGGATTTTTATTGTGGCTCTTTCATTTTCTAATTTTGTAATTTATCACTTATATGTAATATGTGTCTTCTTTTTTATCATTTGTTTTCTAAGGGTATTTTCATGCTACTTCTGTTAAATTTCACAATTTCGCTCTGTCCGCTCCTGTGCCGACCCCTTTTCTTATCTCTTCAGATTTCTTCCTCTCCTCTTTCACCGAAACAGAAAAGTCTGAGTTAATGAATCCTTCCAACTGTAACAATTATCCCAAAAACACTTTGCCCAGAGGCTGATCTGAGTCTACAGACAGCTCTAATCAACAGTTGTCAAGATAATTGGCACAGAAAAACTGCACTTGCTAATACAGGAAATTAGCTCAGTATCCTGAAGACATCTCTTGTTTGTGTATATTCACCGGTGTAAAACATCTGCCTGTCATTATCAAAAAAGCAATCATCCAGTGCATTTTGGGCCTGTGTTTATCTCTGTTCATGTCCGTGTCTGGCACAAGGGAATTGATGATTGATAATGGACCTGTGGGAATGTAATGGAGGATGTTGCTTATGAAGCCTATAAAACATTAATCCGATGAGGAGATGTATTCTCCATTTAGTTCCACTCATCCTTTCCTCTGTGCATTAGTATCAAGTTCAAAGTTTCTCTCCTCTCGCTGAAGGCTATTTCTGTTTAGCATCTTCCTTGGTAGCAGGAGTAATGCGGTTTAATCCTGGTGCCTCTAAAAAGAAATAATGGTCGGGTTCCTAACAAATGGGGGCTATAAACACTGACTTTTATGTGTGCCAGCAGGAAGAGGAGCAGTCTCTGGTGAATGTCCTGGGGGAAAATGTTGACAAAATGCAGTTGACCAGGAGAATATTAGATCTGAAACAGGTGAGCATTGTAAAGGAACAAGCAAAAGAGCTAAAAACAGAAGAGAAAAAAGCAGTAGACATGCTAAACAGCATTCTTGGGGTAAAAATATATACATTCCCATATGTTAATGGTTGGATTTACAATTTGGTTGAGGTTTCCCAGTCATTTATCTATGGCTGACTGTAATTTGTCTCCCAGGGTGTATGGTAAAGACGGCTGAGGTCATAGTTGGATTGTGTTCTGCTGTTTCCCTGCAGGATGAGCAGCTCCACAGAAACCTTCACGAGGAGATCAACAACTTGGCACTAAAACTGGAGAAACAGGGGAAGACAGATGGCAAAAACATCTCCAGCAGGAGGAAACAAATCAATAAAATGTACATTTTTTGCCCTTAAGTTGAACTGATACGCTGCATGAAGCTTCTTAAAACTAAAGGTAAACTGAAGATTGAGCTCCTTTGTGCTGTCGCCTGTGTAGGTGGCTGAAGGTCCAGTCTCACCTGAAAAACTACCATGAGAATCTTCACCTGGCCCTGGAGGTGTCCTCGTTCTACCAGCAGGCTGATAACACATTGCTTGCTATTAACAACATGGTAAAATTGCATTAAAACCTAAAACATGTTTTTTACTAAGCAATTGTCCTGGTATTTACTGAGAGATTTTCTACTCTTTTTGTGCTTTCTTTCTTGCAGAGGAAGAGCATGTCTACATCCAAAGAGCTGGACAGCTTTGGAGACAGAGAAATCCGTGACATCGGCAGTCAGATCATGGTAAGAACAGTCTCTTCACTTGAAGCAGCACTGCCTGATCAGATCCTTGGAAGTGTGTTGCAGAAGCCTTCTCTGCCTAACCTGCAGGCCTGTGTGTGGTAGATGTTAGATGTGAGTGTGTCCCAGCTGTCTAACCTCCATCCTGCCCTGGCTGCCAGCGTCACACAGAAGCAGAGCGAGGTGAAGGACTGCTGGACGCTTCTTCAGAAGGTTTTCAGGTACGTCGGCAGGCCAAGGATATCACTGACAACTATGGTGGCCCTGCATGCGTGCACCATTCCACCCAATAATTGGTCCTTCACTTCAGGTTTCCACTGAGCTGGAACTTCTGTTATTTCTCTACCAGTGCCCTCCATGAAAAGCATGCACTGGCAAGGACTTCTCCAAATGAAAATGAGCTTTGTGTGAATAGTTTTCTTTCCCTCTTGATTAGCGTTGTTTAATTTGGGTTGGAATCAGGTGAAAAATTGTAAGCAGAGTGAAGGACTGGTAAGACTGGATGTCTGGAGTCCAGCTACCACACAGAGCATCATTCACCACCCGCTTCTTGGTTTATAATCTGCGCTTTTCTGCGCTGTTTTAGAGTTTGGATTGCTGTTGTAGGTGAATAATGTCTTGGCGACGTGTCAAGTTGGCAACATGGACTGGACTCTTCTCACTGTTAAAACCCTGACATCATCTGAGACAGCCTGCCGAAGCTGAGATACAGCATGTTTACCAGAATATTTTCTAGTTTTTATGGAATTAGTAAAGCCAATTTATTGTTACTATAATAGCCTAGAGTACATATCCAGAATTTTACATCATTAGACTATCAGAGGCAATATCTGCTTAATGAGTACAACCGCATTTAATTGCTGCGGTAAAATCGGAACCGAACTATAAGAAATTGCGTTACTGATTGTGCACTGTGGTCCATACGATAAAAAACTAGTGTTTGTTTAAAGGCCTAGAATAGTGAAATGCGGTATTCTGCGGAATAGTGTTCAAAACAGAAACTGTGATCTTCTGGGAAGCAGCAGGAAATTTCAAGGCAATCTGCCCGTTAGTTTGTTTGTTTCTTCTATAAAAGTGGGAGCTTTGAGGCGGTGGTGCACTTACAGAAAAAGTCATGGGGTCTTCAAACAACAACTTTGTTACTTTGTTTGAACAATTCATGCGTAAATGAAGTTTATTATTTCACTTTGGATGCACATTCTGGGGGCTGAGAATGTTCGTGCCAAATGTCATGTCAGTCTGGTCAGCGTATAACATTGCAATTCTTATACTCTGCGAGAAAAAAAGCGAGTGAGCTGTTCATAATAATAAATATGGTCAGGAGCAACTCAAGTCCACAGTTCTGACATCCATCTCCAACATCTAATGCCTTCCAAGAATTTCTTAGGCTGAGAGGCTTTCATGTCAGCGGCCTATGTTTAGATCCAAACATTACATCACTCCCTCTTATCAGCTGCGTTTCATAACCATTTAAACCAAATAACACAAACACTGGTATAAAACTCCAGAGCCATAATTGGAGCGAAGCCCTGCTGTCAGCACCACAGTGACCTCCAGCTCTGCTCGACCTGCAGGAGTGACAGGACCACACTCTCTCTCACTGGCTCCACTTTCACCAGGGAAGATGCTGACCTCCTGACACCGGCCCGAGAGCCTCAGTGCATCATGGGAACGGAGACACATGGGATCATGGGAAAGGAGGTGAAGGAGGAGCAGAATCGTCTGAAAGGCTGTGTGGTAAGTAGCGTTGGTATTTCATTCTAATACTGGAGAAACCACACTGCAGCTCTGGAGTAGGAGAGAACAGCTCCATCAGTGTTGGCCAAAGATGAGACCAGGCCCCTTTCGGTCCTACGAAAGCTTGTGGCTGCAGAAAGTGACGCATTTTGTCCTTTGGTTTGGAAAATGCCAGATTTACAACTTAATTTACTTATTTTTCCAAAATAGAGTCTGACAGATGTGCTGTCGAGCAGTGGTTTCTAGCGTTGGCCCAGAACAGGCTGCTGTTTTTCTGTCCTACCAGCTAGTTAGTAGCTTAATTGCAACTTCTAATGTCCCAGTTATGAGGAATCCATTGATAAAATGGTTGGATTGGCTCTAAAACTCAGAAACCAGAGCTGCAGTGAATGGTAAACTTTGCTGTGTGTTTTCTGTCTTCTCTGTCACGTAACAAGAACCCCAGTCTGCAAATGTTACAAATATCGCCCTGTCACAGGAAGAGCTTTTAGAAGTGTTATTTGTCCTGGCCAAAGAATTACATAAGCTCCCATTAAAAATGTCAAGTCGTGACTGTACAACATGGCTGAACAGTGGGCCAATGCAAATAAGTCTTTCCCCCAAACCCCAAATTTCACTTTATGGTAGAAAAATATCTTGGCTTTCAAACATTCAAACAAAAATACAGTCATTGAATTAATACTGTCTTAATAGATGGTCTGTGGTTCAGTGCAAGGTGAGTGAATAATCTAACAGAGCATGTGGAAGCACATTCCTCTTCTTGAAGGCTGACTTTATTGAACACGTGGGTGCTCCTATAGTGGCCCCACAACTGCCTGTAAAGGCACAAGGAAATGCTCTTTTGGAGTATCCAGAATGAGCGTGGTATGGTAAAAAACAGTAATTATGTGTATATTTAGTCTTCAATTTAGCACATTAAATCCCTTTATAATCTGGAAGTGAGGGCAGTGGCTATTTCAGCCCAGAAGTATCCCATAATGCAGTGTCGTGTCTTCTTGCTGACCGTGAGCACTTCTAAAGCCCCTGCTGATCCTCTGACCTCATTTTGCCCGATGAGAAAGTGCCCAAACGCCTGAGGAGAGAACACTTCACTCTTTCCATTCTCCCCGTGTTTCTGGTTCGGCTTATTTCCCAGCTTGTGTTTTTCGGCTCTTGCCCGCCCTGTGTCCTCACCACCTGTGACAGAAGCCCATCAGACCAGCAAGCCTGACTCGGTTGTTTCAGAAAAGGCGCTGGCCTTGCTAAACGGCCACCTTGAATCCTTTCACTGCATTCAGTAGTCTTTATTGCGCTGCTAGCTGGGAGTTGCCTGGTTGCACTGTCTGTGGGAGCCCTGCTTGTTACTATTTATGGAAGGGTTAATAAGACACTCCAAACAAAACCCTGGAGCCCAAAGGCCAAAGTCGGTGCCAAGCACAAGCACCAGTTGAACAGTAAAAGTAATTTGTCACATACTTTCGCAGCACTTTCACTCCAGCTGAATTGATTTCATTAGTTTTAAGGGAGCAAGATGCAGCTGCACAGGAACTGATAGGGACTCTGAGATATTTACATATGTGCTGGTAGACGCCAGCACTTTCAGCATATCTGCAGATGTATGCATGTGCACATACTCTCTTTTTTTTTTGCTGTAGTCTGTCCTTCTGTTGCAATTTGAGCCCGTTGATTAAAGGTAACTGTAAAAATTTTCGCGGCAGAGTGCGTACATGCATTCTAATCTATACGCCCGTGTCTTGTGTGTGTTAGCAGTAGTATGGCCTCTTGTTTCTGGAGGTAAACATGGCTATCGTCTGTTTCTCTAGCTAATTGTAGCCAGATGCTGGGGCTGCACACCAGATGGGCTTGGTGCTAAGTGATAGTTCTTGGCTGACATCACTTCATAGCACGCTGCAGAAAGACACACAGGGGGAAGAGATCAGCACGAAACAGATAAGAATGAGCAGTGCCCAGATAGGGAAAAGTATGCTGAAATGATTGGATGAGACCTCAAAAACACAGAATACCTTTGAATATGACATAGCAAATCATTAAACGGCTATTTTTCACCGCGGCTGACATTATTCTTATTCATATTGCGGAGTTGGAACATAGGCGTTGTTTACAGTGGCAGCCACTGTGAAGGATGAAGGACAGAAGCAAATATCTGGGGAGGAGACGTCAGCGATGGTTATCAGCCCTTTCAAATGAATCACACTGGTTTGTTAGTTCTGCAGCTTTAGCACATAAATGGGCCAATAATGCACCTCTATGAAACTCAGACTGGCCTATAAAATGACTGGCATGTTAGTAAATGATGCTAGACCCCTTCAATTTACTGCAGCTCACGCATAATTTTGCAGGCGACACTTTTCTCCAGCTCTCTGACTCACTTTTTCTATAATCCCGGTCAGAAAATAACATAGTTAAATTAAAGCTACTCCATAAAACACTGTTATTAATAGGTGCTTTGCGCTTTTGGCTGCGATGTAATTTCAGATTTTTAAAAAATGTGAAAGCACTGACAGATACCTCCTTGTTGATTATTGCACGCTCGTTTCATTAATAATGAAAAAGTTCTTCATATTTCTCAGTAATTAATCATTTCAAATGCCAGCTAGTTTGGTTAAGCAATGCAAGTACAGCCTGACTTTAATTTTTAGGACTTAAATCATGCACAGTTAGACCAAACATAAAAAAGTAGCTGAAACTACCAAATAAACTTATATATCTACATGCAGGTGACAGTGCATTAGTTGTGTTGGATCCTGCTGCAGTGTAATGTTCTGGAAGCCTTTCACAGTAAATTATAGTAGGTAAAAAAGAGCATCTATCAGGATAGCCCACTGTGTTCTCTGTAATAGTCCAGATACATGTTTCTCTCACTGGAAACCCCGCTGCAGAGTCCTCTGGCCAACCTCACACGGCTGTAAAGTGGCTTAGAGGCTGTTGACGTCCATAATGTATTTCTGCACGTAGACGAGGTCTGTAGCTGTGGCATTGACCTTCCTAAAAACTCCTCTGTGTAGTTCAAAAACACCTGGCTGAAAAGAAACACTGCTGCTTTAATAGAAGTTGGGCATAGAGACTTTGAAAATGGTTGTATTTGTGCCTACAATAGCTCTTTTTCATCATTATATCATACATAGCACATGTTTAAACTTTTTCTGCCATCTTTAATATTTTTATTACAGTCTTAGAAGCTGTCAAACAGAAATAGCTAGTATCTTTAGCTTCGTCTGGGTTGTTTCACTGAAAATAGCCAACTTTTGTAAGAGTGCTTTGTGTCATTTACAGGAGAAATTTTTTGCTCTGGGCAGCCGTCCACAATGTCCGGCCTCCAGCCACATCGTAACATTCACAGTAGTAGCGAGCCACAGCAACGCCTCATTGTCTAGTAGTGAAAGCTCACGGTGTAAAATCCTCTTTTCTGGCATGTTTGTGTATCCAGTCAACCTTTATTTGGTGGACGACTGACAGAAAAAGAAAGATATTACTCACATGCCATGTTGTGGATCTTTAGGACTTTTCTACAGAGACTTTTGCTCTTTTGTCCGCAGATCTCCGCTGACTGTGGGAGTGGTAGAAGAACACAGAGCAACCAAAGCCCAGAGCAGCAATCAGTGAACCACACCTCTCCAGCAGCGGGAGACGGTCCAGCCTGCGCAGATGATGCCATCGTCAGACATCAATTGAAGGGGGAAAGGTGACATTTCAGGCTGGCCTCCCTCTCCGTCTGTGACTTACATAATGAAAGGTCTTTATGTAAGTCATAATTGGAGTCACATGTCTGTGTTTTTCTTTGCAGCAGGAAGCCCAGAGCAGAGACCAAGCTCACCGCCGCCCCGCGAGGCCACCCACAGCTTCACATCCAGCTTCAGAAGTTCACTGTGTCTGCTGACAAGGTGACCCGACCTCTGCCACCCACACCCACACTCCCCTGACACCAGAAATCAGTTTTGCCTGCCACAACCTATGGTTCAACTTACGTCAAATCCTGTGACCTCAACTTCAGAATTGCTCTGAATTGCCAAGTCAGCAGTGGATCTGGACTCTTCAGTAATTGCACCCGTTTCTTGTATTATGTCACTCTTTATGACACTAAGTTGTCATATATTCAAGTGTGACTGTGTGCTTGTGTACTACTTCTCATTTCCAGTTGAGATGCACCGCTGTGAAACCAATAATTACTTGTTTATTGTGGCCAGTACTGATAAAATAAATAAAAAATGGGATGACTCAGATAAATATAGATTTTTTGATTGAGGTGAAGGTTGTTTTTGTATCTAATGCACTAGTTTAGAAAGATGTAAACATCCCTGGAACAAAGAAAACACTGTATTGTAAGCTAGTTTTTAACAATCATTGTTGATATGTTTGATATGTACAATAATTGGTACCAGATTTCATCGTTATTAGATTCCATTGCTCTGTCCTTTTTCAGTTTGTTGATATGGGCAAAATAACTAAAGTTATATGTCAGACACACAGCCGTGTTCAAACCAATCTTTAGACCATGTCAGAAAGTTACTGCTAAGCAAATAAAAATGTTCTACAATCAGTCCAAACATTAATTTTCTACTCTGCAGCCATGCTCTGCATCAGATATAAGCCTAATCATCATTAATAATTTAGTTTTCTTATTTAAAGACCAGTAATACATCGGCCATTGACATATTGCATGTCCCTAATTTCCAGTAATTGCTGCTGCTTAAAGGTTAGGATGAGAAATATGATCTGAGTCCAGCTCACCGTGTTTCCTGTGGCTTTGGCAACCAAACCGGCGGTGTGCTCTGCAATCAGATATTTCTCCTTCACACTGTTCGTTGGTTTAACTCGTTCTGCTTCCCTCTCCCTTTCCACCTCAGACTTTGTCCTGGCTCAAAGACAATGTGTCCATAGCTACACAGGTGTGTTCAATAGCCAGCTTTGAGGGCCTGGAGGCAGCCAGGAGGTGTCAACACACACTTGAACAAGAAATCCTCACCAACAGAGCCAGGATAGAGGTGGTCAAAAGGGTAAGCCGAGGCACACCGTCACATTCGCAGTTCCTCTTAAAACACAAGGGCTGGATGAGTGCCTTGAATGAAAACACATTTTGCATGTTGGGCATTTTGGCAGGTCTGGTACGTGTATTAATCAAATAATGAGCTGACGTCTCATCGGAGACGGCTTCACTTACCCAAAGCTTCAGATTAGGTCTATATTTCGCAACATAAATTCCAGTTCTCAGTCATCACATGCTCTCACCAGTTTAACACCCCGTCCTCAGGAGGGCCACGGGTTGGTCCGTGCACAGCATCCAGGCAGCACCAGGATCGAGGAGTTCCTCGGCCAGCTGGAGGTCCTGTGGGAAGAATTGAGAAGGAGGCACCAGAGGAATGCTGTGTTCCTGCAGGCCTCAGAGGAGCTGGGCTTTCGGGTAAGAATCATAAAATATGTCTCAGCAGGCTCTCTTCTTAAGTCATACTGTTCTAGGAGAAATTTATGGTTATGACGGATTATTCTGGATCAGTTCTACCACTGTTAGAGGCTTTATGTTGGACTAGAGCCTGGGTTATATGCATGAAACTCATTTACTTTCATCTTTTTAGAACTGGCAAAGTCTTCAAGGTGTCCTCACAACAATTTATGAAGGGTAATATAAGGAAATTGTGCCTCCATATAATTTGATTACAAGTTCGAAGGGGACTGCGAATCCAGATTGTTGGAAACTGTAGGTCTTTTATTGCAAAACATGTAGGTCAAAGCAAGTCTACCTCCAATAGGTACACTTTGTGCACTAAATCACATGAAAATCAAACCAGGAATACCTCTGCATCACGAGATATACTGTTGCCCTTCCACAACCTTTCCACTTGTGTTCCATATAGGCTGTGAAAGTGCTCCAGGCCCTTGGCAGCCTGGAGGCCTGGCTGGAGTCTGTGGAGCTTTCCATGAAGGAATCTGCATTAGCCGGTGACCCTGAGACGATGAGCGTGGCTGAGAGGGAGAGCTGTCTGCTGGAAAGAGAGGTGGCAGCTCGGAGCCTGGAGCTCAGCGCTCTGAGGCAGGAGGTGGAGCGGCTGCACGGCCACAGTCAAACCCACACACGAGGGCTTCCAGCGCGCATGGAGGAGGTGGAGAGAAAGTACGTTTCTTTCAGGGAGTAGGTCAGGGATAGCCCCCTGAGGTTTGTCATCATGGAAGAGTGATGTTATTCATCTGGACAATCAAACTCTGGTGGTTTTAGCTCGTCACCGTGGTCAGAAAATAAAGCAAGTCACTGTTTCCAAGAGGTTACAGATTTGGGTTTGCCATGTTTGTAATCCAGCATGGAAGGGTTTATTCATAAAAAATTGCAGTTTAAGGCAATTTCACCCCATAAACCACAAACATGTATACATCCATGGACCTCACAAGCCACCCTTTTCTCTAAGTTGGCAGAAATCCTCTCCATGTGCTCATTAACTGCCCGAGTCACGTTTATTCATTAGTGATTCATGCAGGAGTTAGTGAGGTCTACCCCACAGCTCTGACATCCACTTCACCCACAGCTCGTCAGTTTGTGTCACAGTCACCCATTCCATGTTTGCAAGATGACGCGCCTCTCTTCGCTTGGCCCTTAAGAGGCAGGTTGTTGCCATGGACTGAGTAAAACCTCATGATGTTGGCCGGTTTACGGGACATACCTCTGTCTATAAACAAAAGTTCAGACTCTGTAAAGAGCACCACGCTGACCAAAGAAAATAAAGACGCGGAAAGGTCTCCGTTTAAGTGTTTCCAGGGTGGGGGTGTGAGATGGGGCAGAGATGGCCACTTGTGCAGTCTGAGGCCCCATTGATGCAGGTAGAAGCTCTGACTGAGCAGCTGCAACACACTTGGTATGATGTCATTATTTAACACTACGTAGAAGCGACTTAAGGCTCATTTATTCTGGAAAAAACACTCTTTCAAATTGATCCCTTTACCATCTCATATGTAAACTCTGCACACACGAGGTACATTGGTGCCCTGAAGTGCAGGATATGTTTATGTGACACATGATATATGATAACATAAACAGCACTCTAGCATGGTAACAGTCACCCAGTGAGCTGCCCGCGGTCTCTGTAATGTGGTTCTGCTGAAGGATGCAGGGTTGTATATGAGGAGGTGGACGACGGTTAAAGTGCAGCTTCTGGTTTAAACATTGCTGCTGCTGCTGTCTGTGTTTCCCAGGTATCACCGTGTCCAGAGTGCCCTGACCCAGCAGAGCTCAGAGCTGCAGGACACTCGCATGCTGACTGAGTTTCTGGAGCGCGTGGAGCTGGAGGAGAGCCAGGAGCTCAGCGGGAGTCGATACAGCCTCGGACAGGTGAGAAACAGCTGACAGGGGTGGAGCTTAAAGGATCATCTTAAAGTTAAAATTTAAAAAAAATTTTGTCATTTAGGTGTATTTTACTTATGAAAGGCCCCTCTTTGGTCATTGACAAAATCCCTAAAAATTAATCTCTATGTATTAAAGTTACATATTTAAAAGTTTTTCACCTGAAAACAATTCCTTCCTGCCTTCACAGAGAACGTGCAGATCTATTACATCCCTGCCTTTCTTTCCATCCCCCTTTTACCACTCGCTGCAGCTCACACTCAGTATGCTAAATATGCCGACGACTCTGCTCATGCTCTGTAGAACTGTTTAAAATGACAAAAACTGGTAAAAAAAAAAACAAAACTTAAAATTGGAGTATTTCAGGCATACACAGTGGGATTGGAAGGTGATTCTCAAGAACCATTCAGGACACAATCGGTTCCCCAAACAGCTGAATCTATTTATTTTTGGGACTGTCGTCGGTACAGTGCAGTGAAAAGGTGTAAATCGTTAGCAGAAGCTTTCACTGCTTCTTTTGCTTATGATGCGCCTTCCAGAATAGAAAAGATTACTTGTTTCTTACATGTTAATAATGTAAGAAATCTGAATTTTCAACAGAAAGGAGTCTTTAAATCATTCATCAGCAGTGTGCTATTCAAAGGGCAATGGTCTGTCAGAATTAATTTTTAAGACATACTGTCTGAATCAATCAGGAAACAGATGTGTTTATGCATCATTTCAAGTGACAATCTGTCCATCAAACACAGGAGAAGGGAACGTGGAGATACAGTATTGTTTAAAAACAGATATAACATCCCATCTTTTCCATCGATCTCTCCATGGAGACACTAAAAGCGTTGTCTTGGGTTAAACACATGAAATGTTACACAAACAAATAAGGGGAACATTTAAAAAGTGGGCAAAGCACGATACCCAACTCCTCTCTCAATGACACACAGCTGGCCAGGCACAAAAGAATAAGTGGATAAGACATGAATACCAGAAAGGTGTGAGGTGAATGTTGTCTTACCATCCAGCATGCAGCTTAAACAGACCATAAATCCATTTGAAATAATCCACGGATTATTTTCAACGGCACAGCTTTCTACTGAAAACATCCTCCCTATCAAAACTGCCAGCAAAATATGTTTCTGTGGATTAACCACCATCATAAAGCATCTGACGTCTTAGATAAGGAAAATAAAACCCAAACTGCCTGCATGTCTGTGAAGCAGTACTTTAGAATCATTTGGATTACACCTGTCACCTGTATCATCATTCCTCTCAACTATGATCATCTCTTTCAGCCTCTCCACAGTGAAATTTCCTCAGCTCCTACGTTGCTGGGACTCCAAAGCAGCAGCGGTGGATGTGGTGAGCCCCTGATAGAAGCCATGGGGAACCCTGTGGAGGAGCTACGAGAAGCTGTGGAGATGCTGAACGACACCGTGAGGGAAAGAGGCCGATCACAGAGCCACGATCAGGCCATCCAGGAGCTGCTGAGCAAGGTAGCGAGACGGAAAGTGTCAGTACATTGAGACTCTATTTCTGGGTCAACTCAGTGGCTGCTGCATTGTTAACTTCTAATGATCTTACATGATGCTGAATGGTTTTTGAGTTTCTAGTAGGGCCACATCTGGTTTCCTTTTTTTTTTCTGTGGCTGTGTACTTTAATGGGCCCCAAACAAGCCACCGCTCCCCCTCACATAAGCGGGTTTGTGTTAATTCGATCTATTCTTAGTGAAAAAGGCCGCACACTCGTCATAATAGCGCATGCACACATGGCCGGAGGGGGAATCCACGACACCATTTAAAACACCAAATTTGCAGTGTGGCTCTCATTGGAAAACAAATAACGCACAGTGAGTTATAACGACATAATGACATCCTCTGAGTGCTCATGATGACTTTGCGCTTCGACAGCATGCCAGCCTGGCGGTGCGGGTGGAGGAGCGCTTGTGCTGCAGTAAGGATCTGGGCCTGGACATCCTGGAGAAGGAGACAGACATGGCCATCCAGTGCGAGCCAGACCACTGCGGCCTCGAGGCTCTGCAGGAGAAGCAGGACCACCTGGAGGTGAGAGGAAGATGCCGGCACACGTCGTGATCGTGGTGTAAACTTCTGAAATGATTCATTGCTGTTAATACAATCCAATATTCCATTCCACTGACTCTGGATTGCAGCCTTCTCGCTCGGTGTCATGAAAAAGGGGAAGCCCCCCCCTTGTCTGTCTCACCTCCAACACATTGTTCCACCGCCTGTTTCCTGTTGTGCCAGGTTTTTTTCAGTAAACGGGGCAGGTCCTCCCTGCTTTGTGCTTTGTTTAATTTGTTATATAAACTGCGCTGTGCAATCACACACATAGAGCGTGCAAACGTTTATTATTCACACAGGATATTTATTTATGCTTGTGTGAGTCACTGTTCTGTTAGCTCTCACACTGTGTGTGTGTTTATGAGTAAATCTGGTAGGGTGTGTGTGAGTGTCCAGGGGTCACAGGGTTGGACTATGGTGGAGTTGGGGATGGTAAGGTTCTGTGTGAGTCATTTTTGGGTAGTGTTATGTTTATCACACACACACACACACACAGCTGTCTGGACTTGATACCATTGAAGAGAAGAGATGACCTAATCTCCCAAACTGAAATAACTGTGCCGTCAGCAGTCAGGCATCCACCACTCGGTGTTCGTGAGGCTTACTGTAGCTGAGAAACATTATGAAGTATTGCTCCCAGAGAACCCCTATTAATTACTGCCTCGTCAAAAGCAGAAAAAAGTAGTCGAGATTGCAAGCTTGCCACAGCATGGCAGCCCATATGTACACCATATGGGCCTCTAACTGCATAATATGCATAAAGCTATAGAGATGAGGTCATAGTCAGAGATACAATTGGTACAGGCTGTTTGAGTGATACCAGGTTTCGATGGGGGATGATAGATTTTCACTGTGATTCTCCACAGATTGACTATGAAATCATCAGGGAGGATGTAAAGGAGATGAAGGACCAGGCTTCTCGGCTGAAGGAGCTGTGCCCAGAGAGAGTGCACGTGCTCGGGGCAAAGATCCAGGCGACGCTGCAGGCCTGGAGCGAGCTGGGAAAAAGTGTGACGGAGAACAAGTCACGTCTGCGAGAGTTTGTGCAGCTCCAGGACTTCTTCAGGAGCTACCTCGCCATGATGTAAGCAGGGCGGGAGGATGTTGAGACCCCTTTCTGAGCCAGAAGTTCATTTGTAATCCACTCTGTGAGAACATCTGCCCATTACAATAGCTTTCAAGGAAAGAACACGATGTTCTTCTTTGTCAGGTCTTTGGGGAAATGTATAATTTAAGATGTGCTCAGAAGGTCAGAGCAAGTTTCCTCAGTTGAGTGCGACAGGGCGGTGAATGTTCAGGGAGAGTCTGTTCATTCTCATGTTTTAGTGAATGTATGGCTTTTCTCACAACCCTGTTCCTTGTCTCCTCCACCACCTCCCGCCCCAACTCGCTACTCTGAATAGCTCATGGACTGAGGACACCAGGTCGTGCATTTTCTCAGATACCGCCTTGCATCTTGGGAGAGACGGACAGAAACCACTGGCTGCAGAGCTGGACATGCAGATTGAGGAAAAGTTTAATGAGTTTGATGAGCTGGCAGCCACAGGGAAGACTCTATTAGACAAAGAGCATCACCTCACACAGATGGTGAGCAGAGACACCCAATATACTGCCATCCTTGAATGTATTGTTGCTTTTGTTATGTCCACTTTTACAAAACTCTGAGTAATGCCTTGCAGGTAAGAGAGCGCATGGAGGAGCTGAGGAATATGCTTGGGTGGATACTGGTGCACTGGAGGGCTCAGAAACAGCAGTGGCTTCACAAGAAGAGCAGACAGGAATCTTCACAAGATAATATTTACACAGAGGCGACAGTGTGCCCTCCAGAGGTAAATGAGCAAAGAAGGGACAGGCTTGGGTATGTGGGGGAAAAAATAATGCCCGTAATTGATAAAACTGTCAAAGTTCACACATAAAGAGGACGTTCCATCTCGTATCATCAGAGAGCTTCTGCTGAAACACTTCTGATTACTTGAAAGTCTTCTATCATAAATTATGGCTATTTAAAATGGACTGATATAGCAAGTCCTTGTGAGATTTTCTTATTAGGCAGTGACCTACTATCAGTGGTATTCGATGTAATTTTTATGTTATTGTGATATGCAGCTACATAGGCTTCAGAAAATATCACAAGCTGAGTTTTGCGTTATCATTTTTTGTTAATATGTGCTCAAAGGAAGGAATTTTCATGGCAAATTGAATATTTTTTTCATACATCAATTCACCCCTAGTCATAGGCTGTTTGGTCTACTTGTCCAAAATAGCTGTTTCTTCTGATATGAAGAATAACAGGAACATTTTTAGGCTTTTAGTTTAAATATTCCCTGAGATATTACCCTTCAAATGTATCCTCAAATTTCAATGTGTGACGGAACACGCTAAAAATGGGTCAACAGTCAATGAAAAGAATAAAAATAAAATAAAAACCTTGTGAAGCATCTGACATATCATTTTAAGCTTTCATGAATATCTTTATATGTATCCATATTTTATGCAATTAAAATTTCAGAGATAGTTGGGGAGAAATGGTTCTACAAATTTGATGATCGGAGATGGAATGTCCCAAAGTGACTGCACCATCATCTGGGGCTTCATTTAAGCTTTAAAAATAAACTTTTTACAAATATTTTTAATCATTCAAAATAAGTTAGAATATAACAAGCTTTGAGAATTTTGCTGCTGTAACAGCCCACACTAATCAGGGTGTTTGCAGAAAAAAATAGCACAACAAATATCAGAAAACTTCAATTTGAGGCTGAAGGTTGACTTGCTGTGGATGTAGAGTGATGAAAAGAATGTCATTATCATGTTATACATATGCATGTTGGAAAGAAGTATCTGGAAATAAGTGTACAAGTATCTAATAACAGTCATTACTGATATAGATAGAGTACTTCTTTACCAATGTGAATATTTGTTATATTTTTCTCCCTATGATATCCCACATAGACTTCAGCTCCTGAGCCAGAGTTCTTCCAGTCTCAACCGTCTCCGGTCATCAGTCCTTGTGAAGACACAACAAAGACAGCGAGAGACAGTCAGCCCTCATCTCTGCTGCCCCGACATGTCGAGAAGCACGAAGAGAAGCAGTTAGAGGACGGTTATGAGGTCATGAGCAGTATCGGAGCTCAGGGCGACTCTCCCAAAGCCAACATCATGGTGCTCAAAGAGAGCAGCAGCCCGCCTTCAGGGGGAACGGTCAACCTCATCCTCAGCTTTGGTAACACAGGGGACAGCAAGGTTCAGGTGCTCGACCTGCCTGCTACAGTGGATGAGGTAGTGGAGGAGACCTCTGAGCCCATCCACAGGGTGAGAAACACACTCACACTTCACCAAACACCATTATGGAGAGCCACTATTATTGGCTACATGCAATTCTTCCCCCAAAGCACTGAAACAAGTGATATTTGCTCCTGTTCCTGAAGGTCACTGCAGCAGCATTAATTCTCTGCAGGTCACTGCATGGGATCTCCCTCCTTGATTGTCTTGCTGTTTATTCCTGTCCCTCCTTTGGCCTTCACGTCTTCCTTTTTCCCCATTTTCTCCCTCAGCCCACTGTGCCTCAATCTTCTGCCTGTAAAAACTTTTGGAGGCGCTGCCAGGGGCTTTTGGAAAATACTTTGGGTAGTTTAAAGCGAAAGAGAAAGATTTATCGGCAGAGTGCGAATGAGGTAAACTGCGCGGTGTGAACTGGCATTGCATGCTGTGTCTCAAAGTGTGCTGGACTGCATGCTGTGTGGTTGTGTTCTGGGGGCAGCATGTTCTACTAACCCGTTACAAGGTACAGCCAGTCTGCAGCCTCCCCGTGTTTTGCCTTCTCTGTAAGTCAGGCGTGACAGTAAAAGGAAACCAGTCGGACCAAAGTGCCATCGTGCCGTGTTTGCAGTGACACCATGTCTAAAGTCAGTGTGGCTGGAAAACGTAGAGTTAACATGAGAAAAGTGAGAAAAGACAACAAACCATCGGACTGTTAAAACTCACAATTTCCCACTTAACTGCAGTCATAAATCCAAATCTAAAACCAAATAAATTCTGTTTTTAATAAAGACCATTCTGTCATGACATTTAATGGGATGCGAAAAGAAAGGTGCTACTTTTACAATCCATTTGTAAAAATAGAAATGAAATGACTGAAAGCAGTGATATCTCTGATCTCCTGTCAGGGAACAAGAATCTCTTTTGTTCTAGTAAAGACGCTGTAACCTTTATAAGCTTGCTACAAATTACTGTGATGTGCACAATGAATTTATTCCTCAAATTAACTGTTTGACCAACACAAAAAATATTTCAGTTCCACTTTAGTTTTTTTAGTTGATTGATTATGCAAATGAAAATTCATGTCATTTTACAAGTCACATTCTGTTATTATTTAATGTTAAGATAGACTGTTAATTACCTTTGCTGTATTGACCACTTTATTTAATGGAGTCATGTAACCTGTTAGTGATTGCAGATTTTAAAGCAAAAAGACTCAACCCTCTTAACCACAAACATTTTTATTTATTGATTTTTTTATTCACTGTGAGTGTATTTTTCACTGTACCTCTATGGAAACAGCACAGTCATGCTAGAAGTAGAGAGAACTCAAAAACACCTTTATTTGCAGTTTGTCATGGTTATAATTTCATAAATATATTTTTTTAAAAATGAAGAAACAAAAGTGGATTTTTTAAAAATTTGCAAAAATTGAAAAAAAATGGAATCAGCATGCACAAGATTTTGCACACAGATTTTATTGATGGGGGGGGGGGGAATTCTACATACTATAGATATGGTAATTTGCTTCCATACTTGTCCCCTACCTGCTCTGTGTAAACACTACCTGCAGTTCAGCCCAGTTCAAACTGATAGTACTTTTATTTTGGTCTTGTGACATCACAGCTGGGTCACTTTTACCTTCACAGTTGCAGTGAGCAGAACACAATTTTTAAATTTTATTTATTTTTTCACAGAGCCTGGCTACAGCAGACTGTTTACATTTGCTAAATGAAATGTGTGCAACAAAGAGATTTTTGATAAAGTTTCAGGATTTGAAGCTTAGATCTGGTTACGATTTCTGATGATACAGCACACCATAGATGAGTATTTCAATGATCTGTGGATTCTTTCAGTTTTTACACTTTCTGAGTCTGATAAATGGTGTCATTTCAGCGGGTTAAGGCACTGAAAACCAGTGTGTATATTTTTGGATTAGCTGGAGTGAATGTGAACCTGTCTTTACAATAATCTGTCCGTCGTCATTTTGCTTTTTCATTTTGTCCTGTGTAAACTCAGCTGAATGGGTAAATTCCCACTTGAAAATCGGACAATGAATCAGTGTGATACAACCTTGCTTTTCTTTGCTATTAAAACTTCTCTGCTGGACCTAAATGAGGCAGGATTTAAAACTGGAAAGTCCCGATGACAGAGACAGAATGGAGGCGATGAGTAAGAAAAGCACGAGCAATCTTCTTCCCGCTGTGAATGTTGACAGAAGCGCTCTCTTCTCCTTCTGTCATTTCATCACAAAGCCTGATGTAAACCTGCTCATGTCTGGCTCTCCACGGCTGTGCCACGACGGTGTGAAATAAGTGACCTCACTCTTCACTTTCTTTGAAAATTGTGCTCCGAAATGGCTCACAGCAGGAGTGTGTCCCAAATGCCAGTGGAGGTGCAGTCATTAGACAGAGAACTGGTACTGAACTTTCAGGAAAGGCCCCCAGACTGCACACCATGATTTATAGTCTGGGGGCTTCCACAGAAACAAGAGATTAGTCACAGAGTTGAAAGGTCAGGACATTACAGCTGCGCATGACGGCATGTGCAGCCACATATGATTTAGATTAAGTCCCGCAAGTGTGTAGTTGCAATCATGTCTGTGTTCTTTTGTCCTTTCATCTAATTTTTTTTGTCTGTCGTGGGTATTTTTGTATACATTTGTGTCGTTGTGTGCGGCTCATACATTCCTGAATCCGTTGTTTTCTTGAATGCGTAAGATCAGTCGGTTTTCATGTCATCATCCATCTGTAACACATGAAACAGCTCTTGTTCTCACAGAGCGCTGCAGGGCTTCAGCCTGCAGCACGCATGAGTGTCTCTGAGGTTAACCAACTGCAATAAAGATTCGGTGAAATGAGAGCTCACACACATGCCTGATATCTTTTTCTCTTATTTTACAGGTAAGTACCTACTTGCATGTCAAGGATAACAACCTGGCTGTGGCCCCTGTGTATGAGAGTATCACCCTGCCCCGACAAAAGAGCCGCTCTGCAGCCTCGGCCTCCCCTACCTTCTTGCCGTCCTCCTCCTTGCCGTCTCCCTCGGCGGCTGCACCGCAGTCCGCCAACGTGACCTTCCACCCTTCAGCGGGGAGCGGCAGCACCTCCATCTTCAGCAGCCTCAAGAGGATGGGCAAAAAGAGAAAGAGGAAGAGAGACGCTCGCAGGCACACAATTCAGAAAATCATGGGCGTGGAGGATCGAACAGATGGGATGCCTCATTACGCCTGCGAGACTGTCACTTATGACACACACACATGGCCCCTGAAGGAAGGTCGAAGGAAGAAGGCCTCATCAAAGACTGGGGATGAGGTCGAAGCTATGGCCTATATGAAGAATCCCCTCCTGAAGGACATTGATACAGAGTGTTCAGGAGAATACAGCGTCATTCCATATGCTGTATCAGCAGCACCAACCACTTCCCCCTCAGCAGGTCAGATGAGAAGTCACTGCAGGTTCCTCTCACTGGGTTCTGTGCTGAGCTTTGATCTACCTAAAGACATGACCCTCATCCCCAGCATTCAGGACATCATCACTATCGCTCCTCGAGAGTCCAAAAAAGGGGGAGGGACGGATCCGGACCCCCAGAGACACACAGTCCTGAGCTCCTTCAGACAGACTCGACCTGTTGCTGCCGTCACTCACAGTCCGGCTGAAATCACCCTTTCTGAAACACAGCCTTCAACAGTTGTAGGAAGAGATTTACCTGATGTGGACAAGAGCTTCCAACCTTCCCTAGAAGAAGATGAGGATCAGGCTGTACCATGTAATGACTTATCTAAAGCCCAGTTCAATCTGCGTGAGGATGCAGAGCAGGAGTGGGACAAAATGTTATCGGAAATTAAAACGAGTCCAGCTGAAAAAGATGGAGCCAGCCAGCCTTCACAGCTGCCTATTTATGTGAACCAAGGCCCCACTTCCACTCCGGCTGCACACAAACACGAGTGTCTTAGTGTCCATACTCTCATTAGAGACCTGAATGGGCACATGTACCATAAATGCACCAGGCCTCAGTGTATGCATGAGGAGAACTCTGGACTTCAATCAAGCCAAGCTTCTCACATGACAGTGAATCTGAAGTCAACGGTGAGCGTGAGTGTTCGTCAGGACTCTGTGGACTCTGGCATCTCCACCTCCAGCAGCATCAAGCTTTGCTCAGATGCTCCATGTCCAGAGAACCAGCGGCCTAAGGGAGTGGTGGGGAGACTCATTTCTCTCGAGGTTGGAGGTATCGACTGCACTAGAACAAGAGAGAACGATGGAGCATCCTCAGGTCCTTCTCCAGACTCAGCAGTGATCGAAGCAGAGCCTGTTCACCTCGACCACCAGCAGTTTGAAGAGGAAGAAGAAGAGCTGGAGGACATCTGGAACCAGACTTCTAACTACAGGCAGAGCATCTGCTCAGACATCATGTACCAGCCCAACCAGGAAGACTCCATAAACTCAGACCCATCAGCAGATCCTGTCTGCCGCTCACCCTCAGCTACGACTCCACCGGTGCTCTACAGGAACCTGGTCACAGCCTCAGCACCCAACCTCCTTGTGGCTGAGTTCAAATTGCCGTCGCACATTCAGAGCTTGCTGGGATACGACAAGGGGCTGAGTCCCAAAGGTCACCTTCCTCCGCTGGCTACAGGCGACAGGAGGTCCTGGGCGGCTTTTCCCAACAGGGAACCAGCCAGCAAGACTTCAGCGACCGTGAACGAGACCGCATCTGATCCGGTGAAGCTGCCTGACGTAGGCGACAATCAGAGATACATTTATCAGTACAGAGAGGATGAGGAGGAGGAGGAGGAAGAGGAGGCAGAGGTGGGGGAGGAGGTGGACGAGCTCGCAGGTGGCTTGAAGGTGAGGTTAGCGTTTGATGTACTGTGATGTCACCACCTTTGAGACTGTATTGTAATTACAAAAAAAAGAGAAGCTTTTTCTCCCTCAGAGCAGACGGTTTGTGAAGCATTTTTAAAGAAACCACCTTCTTCTACTAATAGGATAGAAAGGAGTACAGCTTTATTGCTCTCTGAGGTAGAAAATTGTCTTGGCCCATCTTCTAGTTCATTCACACACTCTCACCATACAACAAAGAAGCAGCCAAAGACATTGTCCCCATGGCAACAGATTTCTGGTGGCTATTTCAAAGCCAACATAAATAAAACCTAAATACAGGCTTGTTTAGAAATACTAGTGGAGGGTGAGAGAATATATTTAACATTAGCTTGATGAAGTGATCTTTTAACAAACCTGCCTCATTAATTAAACATTCATTAATGCAGCATCAATAAGCCATTAATAGGTTTGTCAATAGTGGTTTGTACATACTTAATAGATGTATATTGGAAAATGGAGCTGTAAAACTCATCATCATCATAGTTGTATATTAAAGACTACTCATCTACATGAACATGAATATTTTTGTCATCAGTTGTGACTGTGGAATCTTCTCTTCCTCAACAGGACCAGTCGATGAGTCTGCTGTCTGTTCATATGGGTTTGGATGGAGCCTGTGAACAGAGAAAAGCCTCACAAAGCCTGGCGGACATGGAGAGGCCAGAGGAGCTGGTGGCCACAGGAGGGCGCTGTTTCACTCTGGTGAGACTTCCTGCAGTCAGTGCAGCTCTTGGTTTATTACAAATATGGGTCGTCCTATTAATTGTTTTCTTTTTTTCCTTGAATTTTGTCATTATCAGAGTGGAAAGCCTGAGCTGCAGACGATGGAGGGAACACTCGAGAGGAAGCACAAGCTGCAGCTGGGAGGAAAGAAAGTGAGAAACGTTTGAGCCAGCATGCTCAGCAAATGTAAAGCCCCGCAGTCAGCAGCACACAGTCTTATCTTATTTTCACAGGCCGCCTCCAGAGGCTGGAACTCCTACCATGCTGTCCTATATAGACACACCTTGTGCTTCTACCAGGATAGGAAGGATACACTGAGGGTAAGCAGAAAAATCGCAACAAAGACAGAGCCCGAGAGAACAGAAAGGATTAATAATTGAGGTAGATGGTCAGTGATGATCAGACTGTGCTGTGCTGCAGAGTTCTGCATGTGGCCTGCCGCTGAACCTGACAGGAGCTGAGTGTTCACCTGCGCCAGACTACACCAAAAAACCCAACTGCTTTCGACTGCGGTGAGATCTGGAATAGCAGCTAAAGTCTAATCACAATATTTCACAGATTATACAGCCCTTGAAGCAGTGATAGATGTGTGTTTGACCCTTCTGCCGTCTGTAGTAATTGTGTTTTCCGACCTTCAGGCTCCGTGATGGGTCTGAATATCTGCTTAACGCCTCTTCACGCTTTATGATGAAGAAATGGATGATGAAAATACAAGCAAACACAGGTAAACATAATTCATCCAAAGCTTATTTTCTGCCTCTAATAAAGTAATTTTCCACAGATGTGATTCATTTGTGTGTTTTCTTTAAAGGTCAGAGTGTGTCTTCAATATCAGGTGCCCCTGGTGATCAAGACATCTCCATTTCCTTGTAAGGTTTTCATTAAAAAACTTGAATTCAAAATCAGTTCATAATAATGTATCATGATCCTGTGTAATAATCATTTTCGAATCCCCTTGTCGCTTCAGAAAGCCCTCTCTCTGCTACGGATGCCGTGATCCAGCTGTTTGCCGCTGCTCCTCCCGACACGACATCACCCGCACATTCCCGAGGAACAAACCGCCACCGGGTAGCGCCCAAGCCAAAGAGATTGTTGTCCTCACCAGAGACTTCAGCCACATGCCACAGGCTCACTTAAAGAGACTGGATGAGCAGCCGACCATCTCGTCCTCAGGCTGCTGTGGTGAGGCCTTCTGCTGTGCACACAAAAGCTATATTTACCTGGGAAGAGTTGACCAAACCGTCTCCACATTCACACATAGCGGAAGCAGGACAAACACCACTCTGTACAGTGGAGTGCTGAATTTTCCCACGGAGTTGCAGCTGCTGGTTAGAGGATTTGCTTAGTGAGATTTAAAGCTGGGGTAGGTTTTATTTTTTAGGCGTAACTGGGTCAAAATTCCAGTTTTTCCGTATATTGTAATACAAGTGATCTGAGAGGAAACTAGCCTTTTGCAACTCTTCTTGACTGCATTTTCAGGCTTTAAAAAAAATGCAGTCTCTGGCAGGAGGCTTTAGCCTATTAGAAGGTTTAGGACAAAGCTTGGAGAGCTGTAGGAGAAGGAGCTGCATTTTTTATCGCCCTTTCTAGATTTCTGCTGCAAAATGGCATTTTAATGACTTCTTCGACAATGATTTTCCTAACAAATCAGTTTCTTTTTCTGGATTTTATTCAGCTTCCTTGTGCTTCAGACTGCCATGTAAATGCTCTAACAATCTCAGAACCTTGTGAATGGATGCTGCAGGTACAGTAGGTACCACTAGGGGGAGCTAAGGCATTGTCTTACAGCATATTAAACAGTACACATGAGGGTTACTACAGCAAACTTTATGTTGCTCAGCTTCTGTTCTTCATTTCTGCTTTTAATATTTTTCTCTGACTCTCCCTAGATGATGATGATGATGAAGGCAGTTTACAGCAGACGGTGACTCACAGACTCTCTGGAGGATTCAGAGACAACTCCCCTGTATCCAGCGGTCAGGACTGGCTCAGCAGCAAGCACCGCTCCCACTCCTTCACATCAGGTTGCTCTGCAGTTATTAACTTAAATCCTATAATTTGTACTGTGGCAGTGAATCCTCAACAGCTGTTCTTCGTCTCCTAATCTGCTCTATTGTGCGTTTTCTCCCAGCAACTTACCAGAAGATCAAGCCCATGTTGCACACCCCTGGAGGAAAAGGCCTGGACCGAGGCTCCAACTACTGCGTGACTCTGGTGGTGGGAGACAAGTCAACAGATGGGGCTTCAGTCAGCAGGAGCTCTGAGCCTCCACTGCTGGCCTCAGCTGGATGGCAGCAGGACACGTACCAGGACTCTGCTCTGAGAAGCTACGCCAGCCTGCCGCGGCCACGAAACAAGTCTGTCTTTAAGAAGTTCTTTGGGAAAAAGGACCTCTAAGTTTGTAAATGATGATTTCTACTAATAAAGGGTTTTACAGATAGTTTCTAATGTGCAGTGCACATATTAAGCAAAAGAAGAAAAAGAAAAAAACACTACTACTGACCATATTTATGATTGAAAGACCACAGTTTTATTTTTGATGTGCTTTATATAAATCACTTCACGTGCAGAACGTTCCTTATAAAAGTCCTTTTCATGAGTGTTTATATTACTTCTTTCCTTTTACTGTATGAGTGTGCCCTGTGTAGTTGCAGATTCGATTGTCTTATTTCAGTCATATTTCTTTTTCTCTCTGTGATTAACAGTTCTGGCAAACCCTCCCACTCAGCAGAGAATCGGTTTAGACTCCCAGTGACTCTCATCTTGACTCGATTATGACTAAGTATTAAAAAAGTCCTTTTCATGAGTGTTTATATTACTTCTTTCCTTTTACTGTATGAGTGTGCCCTGTGTAGTTGCAGATTCGATTGTCTTATTTCAGTCATATTTCTTTTTCTCTCTGTGATTAACAGTTCTGGCAAACCCTCCCACTCAGCAGAGAATCGGTTTAGACTCCCAGTGACTCTCATCTTGACTCGATTATGACTAAGTATTAACAATATCCTGAGCTCATGACGCTTGCAGTGCATTATTACAGCTCTTTTGTCTCACATGTACAGTGTGTGGTGCACCAACACATTTTACGTAACCACAAATAAGCAGTTTGACACTGCTTAAGCTTGTTTTGATATAAATACTTTTAATAAGAATTGTAGCAGAGACAATACCTAATAAAAACCTTTGAAAAAACAACAATTTGCCGTGATTAAAGATACTTATTTTTTAGAAGACGATAGTGGTGGAAACGTCTGTTTTTGGGGCTTTGTTCATCATCTCTGGAGGCTTTGAAGAGCAAAAGGATTATATGAACAGAGAGATTAAAGGCCACGCCAGGCTAAGAACATCTTCACATCATTAGTCTTAGGTTTGCACTATAAAACCTGACACCGTTTCGGAGACATCATTCAAACAAACGCATCATCAACATTGCACTTCTGATGCTGAGGAACCAGGCAGCAGACGTGGCTGCATAATGAGTCTTATGTATGAAGCATTTGCAAAATGCTACTGTTTAGTATTACAAAATATTCAGCGACTGGCTACATCATGCCTGAGACAGATTAGTTATGGCACAGAGGGAGAGGGCACATTTTTCTTCGGATTTGGAATACACAAAACACTGACAAAGCTAAACTTTCTAAATGAAAAAAATCTTAAAATGTTAATTACTTCCATGTGAGAAACACATGGGAGCTGGAGAAGTGTAAGCACTGGAAGGGTTTGATGTGTAAGAGCCAAAAGCAGTGAAGATTAGCTGAGGTGTAAATGCTAAAAGCATCTGAAATTTTAATTTCAAGTTCAAACCCTGTAGACCAACTGCCTATATGTATATAAACACTGAAAGTAGCTGAACTGTTAGTTTAAGTGTGAGAGATTAACACAGATGAACTGTTGCTTTAGAAGGAATGGAAGCTGTTGAAACGTTAGCTGAACTGTAAGTAATCGAGATTTCATTTGAAGCTAAAGTGCCACAGAGCTGTGCAGTGTCAGTTGGTACATGAGCGCTGACAGCAGCTGAAGTGTTGGATAATGGGTGCAATAACACGCACCATGCGCTGGTCTCACACAGCGACCCCTTCACATAATGCTGTATACAGTAACCCCTGCACAACGTCACTCAAATGTCAAATGATTCAAAATCAGATCAACTTTCAGGAACTATAGATTTCAAAGTCAACGAGCAAAATCTTTGGCTTTATCAAAAATTAGAAAACAAGTTTAGAAAAGGCTATTCAAAATATAAGCACAGAAGTTAGAAACCTGTGATCACTGTAAATCAGCATAATTACATGGAAATGTTATACAATCAGCTGTCAGCTTTCTCGCTTTTGGAAATACAGAGTGTGTCTTTTTGCATGTCTGAATCATGGCTCCACATGGAAAAGAATTGTCTGAGACACTGAAAGTCTCACTGTGAGACTTCGCAAAGACGGAAAAGGACACAGGAAGATGAACGACCAACTATCAGTCAGTTCAAACACAGTTGTAGCAGTAATCAGGAAGCATAGAATTAGCCATATTACCACTAATTAGAGCAGCAGTGGTCATCTACCTAAGGTTACGCCATGGACAGTGCGCTACTTTCACTATCTGGACAATTTATTCAATTCGATTCAGTTCAGTTTTATTTATATAGCGTCAATTACAGTCAAATTGTCTCAAGAATTTATAAAGTCAACATCTGTGAACAGTGAAGAGTAGCGTACAACATTGCTTGCTGTTTGATATAAAGCTACAGGATTAACCTCAGGACATGAAGGAAACCTGATGAATATTGGGAGCGCATTTCTGGTTCTATGAGACAAGATAAATTTATCTAGCATAGATGGTTTCCAGAATGTTTGACATGAACTTGGCCAGAACTATCACAGTGTTTGCACAGTCCTAGCAGTTAAGCACAGTGGTGGGAGTGTTTTGATGTGGGGCTCCATGAGTGCAAAACATGTTGGGGAGATAAAAATTCATAAATATCACCATGAATGCCTGTGGATATAGCAAAATAATGGCTGACTACATGGCTCCAGTCTCTAGAGACAGCCAGAAAAAGGATTATTCCAGCATGATAACGATCCGAAACACACCACCAAAATCACACGAAGACGAACAAACTAAAACTATGACCTGACCAAGCATGCTGCCTCTGTTGAATCTGATAGGACAGTTTTGGGGGTTTTTAACGAGAAAAGCAGACAAACACTACCCTCCAGTAAAGAGCAGCTGGAAAATGTTGCCTCTGCAGCATGGTAGAACATCTCTCCAGAGATTTGTGCAACACCAGATAAAAATGGTGGACATATCACAGAAATAAATCTCAGTAATGATGTTGCATTGGGTTTCTGCTGTGGAGCCTGTTTCTAAAACAGTGAAGTGTCAGTGTTTAATTTTACACTGCAATTACACTCAACAAAAATATAAACGCAACACTTTTGTTTTTGCTCCCATTTTTTATGAGATGAACTCAAAGATCTAAAACTTTTTCCACATACACAATATCACCATTTCTCTCAAATATTGTTCACAAATCTGTCTAAATCTGTGATAGTGAGCACTTCTCCTTTGCTGAGATAATCCATCCCACCTCACAGGTGTGCCATATCAAAATGCTGATTAGACACCATGATTAGTGCACAGGTGTGCCTTAGACTGCCCACAATAAAAAGCCACTCTGAAAGGTGCAGTTTTATCACACAGCACAATGCCACGGATGTTGCAAGATTTGAGGGAGCGTGCAATTGGCATGCTGACAGCAGGAATGTCAACCAGAGCTGTTGCTTGAGTATTGAATGTTCATTTCTCTACCATACGCCGTCTCCAAAGGCGTTTCAGAAAATTTTAGCAGTACATCCAACCAGCCTCACAACCGCAGACCACGTGTAACCACACCAGCCCAGGACCTCCACATCCAGCATGTTCACCTCCAAGATCATCTGAGACCAGCCACTCGGACAGCTGCTGAAACAATTGGTTTTCATAACCAAAGAATTTCTCCACAAACTGTCAGAAACCGTCTCAGGGAAGCTCATCTGTATGCTCGTCGTCCTCATTGGGGGCTCGACCTGACTCCAGTTCATCATTGTAACCGACTTGAGTGGGCAAATGCTCACATTCGATGGTGTCTGGCACATTGGAGAGGTGTTCTCTTCACTGATGAATCCCGGTTTGCACTGTTCAGGGCAGATGGCAGACAGCGTGTGTGGCATCGTGTTGGGGAGCGGTTTTCTGATGTCAACGTTGTGGATGGAGTGGCTCAAGGTGGTGGTGGGGTTATGGTATGGGCAGGCGTCTGTTATGGACGAAGAACACAGGTTCATTTTATTGATGGCATTTTGAATGCACAGAGATACCGTGACGAAATCCTGAGGCCCATTGTTGTGCCATACACCCATGAGTTCATCTCATAAAAAATGGGAGCAAAAACAAAAGTGCTGCGTTTATATTTTTGTTGAGTGTAGATTCACCATAGTGTATCCACTTCTGTTGTATACTGTGCCTGCAGACCTGCAATAGAATGAGATTCAGAAAGTGCATCTTTGACCTGATAACCAATAAGAACACACTTCTGTAGAGCAGCACTATCACAGACATAAATTAGACTTTTGAACTTTTTCTACATGCACCGCTGCCAAAAGTCACAGTGTGGTCTTGGCATGTATGTACACATACACACATGCACACAGCAGTTACAGTAGCGTAAGGAATGGGAAAAAGCTCCAAAAGTTCTGCATTTGTGGTGCAAATTTGTCAAAAGCATCCAGCAGAGACATTAATCATGGCAGGTCGGCAATCTGCGAATCATTATCGAGTCTCTCCAGAGCTGAACGCTGCATGACTCAACTTCTCCCAGCACTGTAAAATACACCATACATTTGTTCAGTTTATGCACAAAATCCCCATATAAGCCATGTTTATGTGCCGCTGCAATGATCTAGATGTTATTAGTGTACTCTGCGCAGACAAGTTAATGATCCACAGTGACATGCAGGATGTGACTAGTAAATTCACATGGCTGCTGCGTGCACATATGGCACCTATTTACTTGATATGCATGGACTACAAACATTCGGGTTTCCCCTTCATAATAAAGACATTTATTGTGTGTTTTGTTTCCCTCTTTGTGACGTTTGAAATGACAGCCACTTCCTTTGTGGCCAAAAGGGACGCAGCACCAGTCCATCGATTGATCACCATGCCTCCCATCTTTGTGTCCTCTCTGTGGCCTCTGACCTCCAGATCATCCGCTGACAGCTCCTACTGCTCCCTTCACAGCTCTGTCTCCCCTGCGGAGACAGTGATGCACTCACTCTGCCTGCGTGTCACCACACTCTGGAGGCTTTGGGATCATATAGCAGAGCAATGGATACTCAGACCACAGAGTGCACCCACGCACTCCTCCACACTTTGTTTGTTGCATTTCCTCCGTGCAGCCGCTATAAAGCGACCACATCATATGTCCTCCCAAAGGTGAGGTGAAGTGACGCATATATGCTGTGTTTTGGAGCTGAGTGACTCACCGGGGCTGCCCCAGTCATTCAGAGAGATCCGGAGATCACAAAGAATCGTCAGTACGGTGTAACTGGAGATAGATGTCCTCAGGCCCCGACACCTCCCCTACTGTTGGTGGACCTTGGGCCACTGGAAAGATGCATGACTCTTTACACATCACAGATTTCCACAGGGACTTAGCGGTTTCTCTTGAAAAAACACAGCTGAGCCATTAAGTCCAAATAACATGCAGGTGTGGTTGTATTTCTGTGAACATTTACCTGCCATTCATTTCATAAACAGTACAGGAGGGCATTTTTGCATTTTTTTTAAGATCGTGGAAAGATTTGTCTCTTTTATTTTCTGTTACATTTTCCTTTGAGCTTTCATCCTGCAGGCTCAAAAGATAACCTTGCGGAGAGGTGTGCTCGGGGCTCGGACACAGGCTTTGAAACCCAACACTGCCTGCCTGGAGCAGCCGCGGGGAGCCCATGAAAGTGATGTAATGGGAAGAGTGGTTTAGGAGCTATCAGCGGTGGGCAGCAGGGTGGAATAGCGGTTAGAAAACCCAGATCAAATGGCTTAATTTCCACAGCCTTTGGGTTCCATTTGACATTAACTGCCCACCTGTCAAGATCAGTAGACCTTAGCTATGCTTATTAGCACGGTGACGTGTGGTCTGGTCCAGGACTTTTTCACTGCTCTGTGGTGCTGGGACTTAGATTTATTAAACTGTAGTGAAGCATTTAAAGCATCAGGTACACAGGCACACTTGTTTTCAATCTTATCTATCTGACTCCCCCCATGCAGGGTAAAACAGAAAAGTAAAACAAGCCCAAACAGCAAAAACTTGTAGTAGTTAAGTGGGTAGAATTTTACACAAGCTGAATAAATCTTTCATTAAATACTCTGTGTAAAGCATGAAGGAAATAAACCTGTACAGCTTAGGCTCTATAGCCATGATGTTTATTCTTAAAAAAAAAAACAGACAATACAGGAATAAATTGGATGAGGTCCTCTCCTGCTGGGGAGACTGTCCACTGCACAGTACAGAAATTTCCAGAGCCTTTTTGGCCGTTGCTGTGTGATCATTTGGCTTGTTAATGAACATGCTGCCAGAGGCTTTTCTAAAACAAGGTGAATTAAAGCCCAATTATAGCTTTCTGGGGAATATATCTGAAATCACAGTGTCTAGTTGTCAGACTCTCGGGGCCATGCAAAGCCTGGTGGCAAAAAAAAAGAAAAAAAAAAGTAAAAGAAGTGAAAACTCACATACCCAGTCCACGCTGAGAAATGACCTTGATTTAAGTACTTACCATGTGCAGGCTTCGGCTCTGAGAGTACTGACATCACAGATGCTAAGAAGCTTTAGCTCCTCATTTTACAATAAATCATACAGTCATCTTGGGAAATAAACAGCGAATTTGAAGTGAGGCGTTTTGGAAAACTGAAGCACGCTGCTGTGTATCTCCCACAAGGTCTCGGAACAATATGTCAGATTCTTATCAGCTCTTTGGCCTTTTGGACAATATATCACATGTCTGCTCTCTGCCGCTGTCAACGTGCCTCCTGGGCTGGTACCACAAAGTGCAATAACCGGAGAGAAATTTTCTCATCCAAGCACCAGCTCCCCACCACCCACACCCCCAACCGCTCCTCCAAACCGACCAACTCCCTTTTGTCCTGGATTGTTGGTAAGCTCCTTGCGTTTCTGTATCCACAGAGTGTGGAGGGATAAAGGGAACGGGGCGCCACGCAGACATCTGCCCCACAGATATGGTGTGAATGTATCTCAGCGATATGGATATTAATTCACTTCATATGCATTCAGTCTGCTCTATATGGCCTTTCATGCAACACTCATAGCGCTTGTGACACATGAATGCATTCAAGCCCCCTGACAATATATCCAATTGTTACAGTTGCATAATGGCTGTGTATGAACAAACCCGTGGTGTTTACAAAGCAAAACAGCCAGCTTCACAACCACATGTGTGGATAACATTGTTGTGAGATGCAGTAATGAAATAGTTGTTTTATGAGAATGGAAAAATGCCTCTTCTGTACAAAATGAAAAAAAAAAACCAATCTGATTTATGGCTTTGAATTCTTTGCTGCTCTATCATGTACTGGTGTTATGATGACATGGAATATCCCATGCTCTTTCTGATTCTGGAAATCAGCAGTTCCACCGTTTCTTGCTGTCAGGGTACCCCCACAGTTGTGCCAGATTAATTCTTGAATTGCTTAATCCATAATATTTCAGCCGTACATCCATTAGTCCTCATTATTTCAACCATGCCAACTGTTCATTCGTCATTTCAGTTTAGCCCGACTTGTTTCTATTTATGTATCCATTACTTTAAGCTATATATCACTATTGTCCACTACCTTTGCCTTACTATATCAACAGTTTAAGCCCCTCCAGATGTGTTTTAGCTATTGATTTGAATCATTTGTACACATATTTCTAAGCTTCTGTGCCCATCATCATGCCCTCCTGACTTGTATTCAGATGTTACAGCTGAGTTTAACTGAGTGACTCTGCAGTACTTCCATGTAAACCTTGGCAACTGCAGAAGCATCTCTTGCTGGGAATGATAGCACCATAACACGACAATATGGGCAATATGGTGGCTAATTGCATCATATTTACATCATATGTCTGTGCACGGAGGCATCGGATGCACCCTTTATTCGGCGGAATTGGCAAGGTCTCTGTCCCTGTTACATAACCCATCTGCTGCTCCACTGCAGGGCGCTGAGGATCACCTTCCAGTTGGGAGAGCCAGTTCCCTCAGCAGTGTTACTTGGCTTGCTCTTCCATGAGCCACACTATCAAAGTCTAATTGCTCGTTAAATTCTGCGCCTACAACAACTACGCTGCGTCACATTTCCATGTTAGTTTGAAAATACAGCCATACTGACTTTGAGGCCAGTTCAGTGGCTGCTGGTGCCAGTCGATCCAGCGGCACGTCAGCCGAGGCCACAGAACAGATGCTGGCGCAGCAGCGAGTCTGACGCAGATCACAGCTGGCAGCTCTTTCTGCAGCCAGCCTGACAGGTTACATCAGTTATACAAGCAGCATTAAAAACAAGCCAAAAAGCTTTCTGCGTATTTTCACTTTGAAATGACCTGAAGATGCTTCTTTGTCCAAATATCTTTGCCAGAGAATTTCTATTAAAAAACCTTGACAGCACTGCCAGACTTTGGAGCTCATGCAGTCAAATTCCACTTACAGCAAATCCACAATAGATTTCATCTGAACTATCAACGAACTCATGAACCTTGAACGTACTTGAGCTACTTTAACCCTCCTGTTGTCTTCATTTATGGGCACCAAAAAATATTGTTTCCTTGTCTGAAAAAAAATTCTCCACATTTCTGAAAATTTGCAAAACCTTCAGTGAGAAAATTCCATTAATTCCTTAAAAGTTTCTTTTCAAAAATTATTTTCAAAAAACTAATTTGGCAGAAAAATTCTTGCAAATATTTTCAAAAAATGAGTAAAATTTTCCAAAAAAATCCTAAAAGTATGTGAAATGATTACATGTATATCAGTAAGATCTTGGTTGATTTTTTGGTGAATGTTCTTAAGAAATGTTTTTTTGTAACGTTTCTTTTCTTCCACCGAAAAATGTTCAAAAATTTCCCAAAAATGTTGAAAATGTAGACATTAGAAGTTTCACTGTGAAAATTCATTTTTCCCCACATTTTCAAACTTTAAAGCGGGTCAATTTGACCTGCAGGACAACACAGGGGTTAAACTCTAAGAACTCACTTCACCTACTCTTAATAAATGTATCCATCCATTCTCTATACACCGCTTTATCCTTACTAGGGCCGTGGGGGGTGCTGGAGCCTATCCCAGCTGACTTGGGCGAAGGCAGGGGACACCCTGGACAGGTCACCAGTCTGTCACAGGGCTACATATACAGACAATCACTCACACCTACGGGCAATTTAGAATAATCAATTAACCTCAGCATGTTTTTGGACTGTGGGAGGAAGCCGGAGTACCCGGAGAAAACACACGCATGCACAGGGAGAACATGCAAACTCCATGCAGAAAGATCCCAGGCCCACCCCGGGATTTGAACCGGGGATCTTCTTGCTGCAAGGCAAAAGTGCTAACCACTCTCAATAAATGTATATTTATTTTATTTTTTATAGTCAATTTGTCTGAAACAAATACATGGCGGGTGAAAAGAATTAATATAAGTCACGGAGAGCTCTTTTCAAGTGTGCCACCATGTCGTCATATCCAGCTTTAGAACCCTCCACAAACCTTCACTGAGCTTCACCATCAGAGTAAATCCATCAGAAGAGCACTCTGACATCTCAAAACTCCTATACACACTGATACAATTTATCCTGTACTATAATCTGACTGCTCGCATATAAATTCCATTATCTCCCCAGATGCAGAGTAAATTCTCTGAAACAAAAGGGAAGCATATTTATTAGTGCTGCAGAACGTGAAAGCAACTTTGAGGCTTATCATCAGTATGAAAACGTTTGTGAAGAAATGGATAATCTCCATCTCCCAAATATTAGAAATGGATACCAGAGAAAACCAATCTCCTTCTTGAAAGACAATAACTGATTTGCTTTGTTTGTTTTTTTCTTTTTTTCTTCATGCTAGTGGATGAATAAACCATGAGAGGATTGGACATCTTTGCACTGTTAAATATTGATTGATTTCCAATAGGCACAGCCTCAGGTTGACAAGACAAGCACAAGGGAACCTCACATAGCAAAGAACTAAATCAATCAACAGGGGCACTGCTTTCTTTGGCCATTTATTAAAAAAAAAAAAAACGGACTCCTTGTCCTCATGAACAAATTGATATCAGATACTTGCACACGAGGAATGCCTGCTGGCATCACCATATTATACAGTTAAACAGAAAGAGTGTTTCTGAGGACCAAGCAGTCTTACAGAGTAAGGGGTATTTACACACTATGAACAATTCCCCCGCTGTGTTCCATCTCACAATCAATTATTCAGCATGCGATCCATTTTGTGGCTGTATGAGAAGGGAAAAAAATGAATTGTGTCCATAAATATATGCATGTGACACACCAATTCTTCCAGCAGCTCGGGATGCCCCTCAACTTAGGTCGTAACCCTGTTGTGAAGCGTGTGTAGATCCACTTAAAAGTGTGGCTGTGTGAACTGTGTATGCGCTGACACACATATAAAACTTGGCGTCAGCAGAAACACACACAAAGTGCAGGGGTTTTCCCTTCCACCGACTCTGGATCTCCACACTAGGCTGCACGCTTTAAACATTCCTGCAGTGCCGCTAAAATGTCTTGTAGAATCGCATTTCTGTTCTCCTTGGAGACCTAAATGGGAAAAGACAAGAAAAAAAAACTATTATATAAGTCCTGCTGGTAGTGTGAGCAGAGTGTGTATTTCTGCAGTGAATGCGGTCATAAATAACATGAGATCTGCGACAAACGCCTTCTTATGCACAACCAAAGCTCCTCAGGATCCAGTGTCCACTATAAGATTATCAAGCCACATGTTAACACCTAATCTCTGACCCAGTGTCTGTGGAGAATTTACCAATCATGTGTTTTCGAAAAACTGTTTGTGCGCTCTCATAACCTTGCTCCATACATTCAGTACGCCAGAATAGCGAGTCGTTTGCATGACAGTATCCATAAATGAGTCTTCCGTGATAAATTCTTTTGACATTTGAGACCACCCTTTGTTGTTACATCAGTCACGCATGATTTAGAGTTAATCCTGCTATAGGACAGGGATAATGCAGGGCATGCCCCTTCTGGGTTAGTGAGCAGACTGTCTGCCCTCCTAAGACCAAGTGGATACAGTGTAAACAACAGTGTCCTCTGGCCATTGTGTGACTTAAAAGCTCCTAAACTGACCTAAATAACCTCCATTTTTGTGTTCTTTCTTGTGTTTATGCTCACAGTGAAGACCTTGACGTCTCTCCTGCTCCGCACCTCCTCGACCAAACCCAGAGGTTTGCCCTTAGGGATGGGGATGGTGCCCAGGATTGTGCAGGAAGAGCTGTCTAAAGTCTTCCTCACTGCTCTGATGAACGACTGGCTGAAGAGCTCCATTTTTCCAATCTCATCGATGACAAACACCTTCCTGCTGCTCCCATCTGCTGCCCCGACCTGGAGACATAAGATGTAGTGATTAAACGGACGCGGCATCAGTGCATGGATAAACACAGGACTGAAGTTGGTTACATTTTAGAAATAAAAGTCATTTTGGTTGCAACTGACGATTAATGCTATCAGGTATTCTGTTGGTGATAATTTAACATTTAAAAACAAGAAAACATTAATTGCAAGTCCAAAGTCTGACCTTATAATTGCTGGTTTATTTCCAACTAAAAGCCCAAAAACCAAAGACTTTTTTAGTTTTTGTTTTTGAAAGTTTATTTTGAACATTTCAACATAAAAAGACAACAGCAACAAAAGACAGCGAATAAGTTGCTCAAAAAGGAGTGGGAAGAAGTCAAAGCTTATCTAATCCCACCCCTTCTCCTTATATAATGATTGCAAATCTATGCATTCCGCTTCTTCAAAATATTAGCATTTATAAACAATATTAACAACAACAGCAATAATAGTGTACATGATTTAGAATAAATATACACCAATTTGTCCGTTTACATTCATACAAAAGGATCTAACAACAGCAAAACACAACAGAAAGAAAAAACCCAACTAATAATATGCAGAAATAAATAAAGAAAACAAATTATTAAAGAAATCAGTCATTATTAACAGTAACCTGTGCATGCCCAGTGATTGCCAAACCCCTACTTCATCCCTGGATTCTGTGAAAACATTATCTAGTTTTGAACTGTTGCATGTTTGGACTTTTTTTTTTTTTCGCTTCACCCAAACTGTTCCAGAGTTTTACTGCACAGCATGAAATACAGAATCTTTTTCTCTTCGTATGGATTTTGTTTATTTTGATATCCCCCTTCTCGATCCCTAAACAATCGCTGTAAATTTTGCGGCAAAACATTAGTTTTAGCTTTGAACATGATTCGACTGTATCTGTAAATTGGAATAATTTTGACTGAATGAAGAGCGAGTGAGTATGATCCCGATGGCCGACATTTCCAGCGTTATAAAAAAGAGAGAAGGAGCAAATCATCACATTTGAGAAGGCAAAACCAAAAATGTTTTATCATTTTTTCTATTTGAAAAATGACTAACTGTTAAAACTGTCAATTAGTTTGCTTTGTCGATTATCTAACTGACATCTGACTAATACTTTCAGCACTAAATCTACTTTGGATATTTAGTTTGCAGAGAGAAGGACCTTTAACAGGCACACATGAGCAAAAAGCCCATCGTGTTGATGTCTTCTGAACACGAGTCTCTCTGACTGATAGCATGACTACAACACTGTTTGCATGTTAAATGTAATGGGCGATCTGCAGAGATTACAGAGCCGTTTTAAGTGAGATGAAAGTGGAATATGAGCTGCCAAGGCATAGACACCTTCCTTCACAGCGCATGTGTAGGCGTCACTCCAGGCTCACTTTACATGCCGGATTAATCACGGTCAGTGACAGCCAGACGGCACCATGAACAGTAAAAATGTCACGATGGAATTTATGTGTTTGCAAGCTTCCAATTATTCCATCAATTCTGAGAAAATCAAAGGTTTGATGATTTGGAAGAAAAAGGAGTGTTTTTCATTACTGTGATCTATTGATGAGGGAGAGTTTAAACGGTATGTGCTGCCGTCTTACATTTCTGAAGAGGGGGAGAGCCAGATTTTCAAATGAAGGCAAGTCGACCACATACTGTCCGACCATGTATTCCCGTCCGCCGTGAGACGCGCGAGCGTTGTCTCTGCAAGTTAAAACGACGTGCGAGTCAAAACACAGTGATAGAAGAAAGCAGGTAGTCTTATTTGGATTGGATGACAACTCTGTTACCTGATTCTGGACAGGTGGCCCCTTTCTCCTGTCACTGTAACGACATCAAAGCCGACTCTCCGACCCCCTCCCTGACCTCCTCTGTGTAAAACCCTTCAACTCCCACTCCTGATGACACTAAAGCCTCACAGGCTTTTTGGACCAGGGTGGTTTTCCCCACACCTGTAAGCAAAACAAAAGCCACTGTCAAACAATGCGATATCATTTATTATTTTAAACCACTGCCTAACTTTAAAAACAAGTTTGGACTAGGGCTGAACAGTTAACCGATTTAGAATCTAAATTTGAGTTAAGTTAATCACAAAGGTAGCAATTTAGGGTATGTGCTGCAGCATGTCAGACCCAGTGTTTAAACAGTAGTGTCAACGGTTTTACTTGTCCTTGTGCTACAGTCACACTTTTGATGGAAGCTCACATGCTACTGCTTCAACACAGTGAATAAATGGTGTTCATCAGCTACACTATATGAACAATACATCTGGGAAAGGGAACTGCTGAGTAGTATTTACAGAAAACATGTTGAAGCTGTTTAAAGGCTAATCTTTTGAATCACAAACTGCATAAATAATATCACTACTAATAATTTCACAAGTATGTAGGGTTTATAAAGGGCTATGACAAAGCAAAAGCAGGAAACCCAGTAGGCAAAACAACAACAGTAAGCAAGACACTAGGGTAAAACTAAAGTGAAATGAACATTTCAAGAAAACAAAAGTTGCAAAACCGTGAAACGCAATATGGGAATATAATTAACCACACACACAAAAATGTGAAGCAATTAGACCTCTGAAAGCAATAAAAGGACTTACTGACTTGATTACCAACAGAAGTAACCACGTAAATACAATATTATCCGAACAAGAACAGCTAAAACAAGCTAACTTTCATTAGAGCTACGTTTAGTGCCTCTTTACTGGGATTAGTATTACGACAGCTGAGTGACTGCTTTGGATTTACAGCGACTTTTTACCCTGACAGGGCTGTGAACCCTCGGTGTGAACTGTTACCTGGAGGTCCTGTCAGAAAAACGTGTTTGAACATTGTGATTTCCACCCTTCAACCGCTCAACACGCTGCTGCAGCTCTTCCGTACACATCGATTTGACGCATGCGCGGTAAGTAGACTACGTTTATGACTTCATTTTCAGAAAGAGAGAATATTTTAGCGATTTTCTCCATGATTTTGTTTATAAACGAGCAAACACAACGTTGATAGAAACGGTAAAACATCACTTAAACAAGTTGGCTTAATATTTTACAATATTTTCAGCTAAAAGTTTCTATTGATTATTTTATTATACTTTTTGGTATGATGGAAACACGGTCAAATTAACAGCAGTGAGGTTTTTGTTTTAATTCATCATTTTAAATGCATTATTGTGTGTGACATATTTAATAACATGTTTTTCAATTATTTTTTATTATATATTTTTATTTATACAGTAGGTTAAAATGTCATCAAGTATATTGAGAGTGAAAACATCATGTTTAAAAGACCCTGTCTGTGTATTTCCAGTACATAGTACAAGTGTAGCCAAGATATATTATATTATATTACATTATATTACATTATATTATATTATATTATATTATATTATATTATATTATATTATATTATATTCAAATCAAATGTTAGTTTATATAATAAGTTTCAAAACTGTCTCAGGGGACAAAAATACTGGACATGTTATCAGGCAGGAAACAACAAAAATATGTACAAAAAAGCAAGACAGAACTCAACATAAAAGCAATTAAAATCTATTTGTAAAACTAAACAAAATGAATATCCATCCATTAGGTATACCTGCTTTATTCTGTAGAGAGTATAAATCAAATCTAAAAAACAGACAACACATGATGACAATCTGTAAGATCAAATCTAAAAATAACATTAATATGAAATATTAAAGAATTAAGACCTCTAGGAGCACCTGAAAGCAATTGAAAATGTATGTGATTTGAGATTTTTTTTTCTTCAGATATCAATAGAGGAGAAACTTTTAATTGAAAAAAGAAGGCTGTTCGAGCTCTGGAGCTGCCATCATAAAGGATTTATCTCTCTTATCCGCTCGTCCTAATTGTGGAAGAGCTAAACACAGCTGTTCAGGGATGTAAGAGGCCTTGAAATAGAGTCAAAGAGGAGAAGTTCAGAAATGTACCCAGGTGCTGTCACAAGAGAAGAGAAATTTGCTTTGGCCTTGAATGAACTGTTTTAATTCCTCCACATACAAGTTTTTTTTCCCCTCAGGAGATTATTGTGGATTATTGGATCCTTTAAATCGAATCTTCTTGTTTGTTTGTCTTTCACTTTTATAGATGCAAGCCTATGTTATGTATCCTTCTGTGTATTTCAAATTTGTTGATGCATAACAATGGCCCTCAATTGTTAATATGGGGTTTTAAATCGTAATCTGAAAAGAAACAACTAATTAAAGCTGTCAAATAAATGTAGTGGAATAAATAGTCCAGCATTTTCCTCTTAACCACAGCTGAGTAGTGTAGGTGGCCAAGTGTGAGGCGGAATAAAACTGAAACACTGCCATTTACTATTGATGCAGTTGTCTAAATGTATTATGCAAAACACACCACACCCATTTCCAACTGAATGGAATAACTGTCTGTGGTTTTCATATTAAACAATATCAAAGGGAAATGCAAAGTAGCAGCTGGGATTTGAAGGAGATCGCCTGAAATCAGAAGCTTCTCTTGGAGTTTTGGAGATTTGCAGCTTGAAACAAATCTACCTTGAAATGAGAGCTTAAAAGTTCAATGATTTGCATAAACGGTGTGCAAAGAGAGATATTCCATCCTCTTTTATGTTACTAATAGACTCATAATTCAGCACTCAGTCTGATTATCTAGTACCCTCTTAATAACTGACAGAAATTGATCACAGTATTTCTACAAACACTCTTTATTAAAAACATTTCCAGACATCACAAGTTCACACTATAATACTACAACTCATCTGTTTGATTTAGTGAAAAAAATAGTGCAGTTTTGATTTTTACTATAAGGTGTGCTTTTTTTCTTTACATAGTGTACCCAGGGAGTTTGTTGGCCACCAGCTTAGAGATATGCTGATACTCATTTCTGAAATCCAAAGATCCAAGCTCATCCTCCACTTCCTCCACCTCCTGGGGTTCAAAGGAGCATCTGGATTCTGCAGAAAGTCTTCGAACTGCGTCGCTGTTCTTGCCTGATTCACTCCTTGGACCTCTTGAGGACATGAAGCTCTCGCCACCAGAGCTCCATTCCACTCTGCTACTGGCTGCTGTCAGTTTTCTGAAGTGTGCTGCTTGTAATGAAGCCGACTCATCTCTGGTACCATCGTCGGAGGAGAAGCTGAGGGCCGAGGTGTGCGTTCGAGGTCGGATGATGTGGGTACCCCTCAGAGCACGCTGTGGAGAGCTCGGAGCTTTGACAGGCACCGGGAGGACGGATGCTCTCCGGACACCTTCAGATGCTGAGTCTGAGTAGCACAAGACAGGAGACTTTGGAGTTTTGGCTCTGGAGGCTTCAGGACTGCTCACAAGGTCAGGAGAGTAGGCATCACTGGGTTCAAAACTGTTAAAGTCATCAGCATAGTCTGCCTCCTCATTTTCTGCCCTGCTCAGGTCTGAAAATGAAGATTTTGGGCTGCTGTGTCTGCTGCTTCCTGCAGATTGAGTTTTCTCTTTGCCCCTGTCAGACTCAGACTGTGATTGATCTGATTCGCTGTGATGCTCCTTCTTATCATTGCTTTGGGGAAAGCTGTCGCTATCCACATGGGGGATGTGAATAAATTTAAAGTCTCTTTCAGAGCTGGAAGTTTTTTCTGACATTCTCTCAGTGTCTCTGTCTTGTCTAACATGAACTTTCCCTTGCTGGTTTTTCTGCTTTAGTGTGATTGTTCCTTGCAGTGCAGAGTCCACTGTGACACTCTGTATCACTGTCTCAATGTGTTCATTGAGATTGGAGCTCTGATTTAACACAGATTTTCTTTTGCTGGACTTTAAGGTTTTACTACTCGGCTTTGACTTTCCTTTGGTCGTACTTAATTGTGCTTCATTCTGTATTAAGTCGCTGCATTCTCGATGTTTTACTTTAAGAGGAGAAATCTGCTTCAGCCTTAAATTAAATGTTTTAGTTGTTCCATATACAAGCTTCTTCCTGGAAGATTTTGTAGAACTTTTGCTGTCTACTAAAGCTTGTTCTTGTTTGTCTTTCATGTTTAAGGGTGTAGAACAAGTTCTGGGGGGATGTAAGTGTTTTAAATGGGCACTAGTCCCTTGTTTAGCTTTCTGCAATGACATGGTTTGGGTATTTTGTGGTTTGTTTCCTTGCCCAGCTGAAGCCTCTGTGGAAACAGGCCTGTAAATCCAAGCTAGACTGGGATGAACAGTCAAGGACTGCTGTGGGATCTGCCCATTCAGCTGTGACAGCTCAACAAGAAGAGCATTTAGCAGAGGCAACTGTCGTAAAGCTTCCCCAAGGACATTTGGGGTAACCCCACTTGTTTCTTGGCTGCTTGATACTTTTGTATTGTGGCTCCCTTTCTGATGTATCATTGAAACTCCAGCTTCCTTTTCATTCCCTTCATCCTCAGAACATGAATCTTCAAATGTAAAAGCTTCTGAGTCTATGTTCAATAATTTGTAATCCCCTTCTTCCGTTCTGCTTTTTTCCTCTGCAGAATTACTGTAGTAAAGATGTGGGGGACAGAATACTGTTAAATCCTCTTCAAAACTAGCTTCAGTTTGGTTTGGAGGTCTGTGTTCAGCATCATCGTCCTGCTTATCCTCATTTAACATGACTTTTGTGTTTGCTAGTCCGTTGTTTTGGATGTCTCTGCGTAAGTCACACTTGTCCAGTGTTAATGATCCCATATTACCACAGTCAAGAGGCAATGATTCAGTGGATTTGTTTTTCTCCTTGACACATTCTTGTAGTCCTCCACTTGTGCTTTCCAGGCCCCTCCTCTCTGTGATATGTGGCAGTAAGCTTGCTCCCAGGCATAACAGTTTATAACTCAGAGATATCGATCCAATTTTCTCCCCCGTGAGGTTGCATATAGCAACAATCCCCCTTTCTCTGTGAGAGGAGGGAGTAGAAACCCCACACTCAGTCACATCCTGCCCGATCCTGTCCATCACTTTGGCCAATGATATCAGAGAGGAGCCAACTAATCTGGGGATCTCTTCTTTCACGTCCAACACCATCGCATACAGAGGGGTGTTAGATAGCTGGACGTGCAGTGAGTTCAGGTTCATTTTAAAGTAGCAAGACTTGCCTCTGTGAAAAGCGTATTCTCCCCGCTTGTCTCTTTCATTCTGCTCGGGCTGTTTAACACTATTACTGCTCTGCTGAGGCTGATAAATTAGCAGCGTTGGGAAATCCAGTAGTCTCACTCCAACAGCCAGCTCGTCGGACACTTTGCAATGTTTCTCGATTCGTATATTCTCCACCATGAGCTCAAACGAAAACAGAGTCTCGGAATTATCGCTAATATGTTGTCCAGACATCCTGAAAGCTGTTTGACCACAAAAGAAGCAACTAATAGGCTGTTAGCTAATCCGCAAACTCGACCCTTTAGCTTCTGTCAGCTCCATGGAAACATGAAATAGTCGCGAGCATTTTACGTCATAAAACTGCGCGGGGTGTCTGGGAAACGAAGTTTAAAGAGGTTTTTTAATAAACACTCAGCACTAATTTATAATAGAATTAGATAGTATTATGCTAATTTCACTTATTTTATATTAATAAATAAAATTAGCATAGTACTATCTAATTCTAGTATTATGCTAATTTCACCTATTTTATATTAATAAATAATTAGTATGTTCATTATATTTGTGAATTAAAGTAACAGTGGGAGTAAGTGAACAAGTTTACACGAAGGGAAAAAGAAAAACAGCGGCAAAATGACATATTTAACAAATTAGAGGATTTCTCAAGCTCAGAAAGAAGAAATATGAAGACAATAATTTTTTTTAGGTAGTTTAAGAGAGCAACTTTCCTGCAGTTCACCAGATGGTGCCACTGTAGGGCTTAATGGGCTTATAGACTAAAATAGTCCAGTGGTGAAAGCCAGTAAAGGCTACCAGACTTAGTTAACAAGCTCATTATTCTCCTCTAGTCTGTGGCGGACAATGCTCTGTTGGTTTCCCATCAATATCAGCCGACAAAACACGTGTGTATGTGTGAGTAATAATTAGTCAGAGCAGACCGGAGCGGGGTAAGAGTTTGTCCGGGGTGGGCGGAGTCTGTTCCCGCTGCATGTTGTCATCACGGAGGTAGGTGCTGGATGGGTATCGCTATGGTCCGTACGACTTCAGTCTGGAGGCTGAGACTGAACGAGGGAGATGTGAGAGCGACTACCGCCTACTTCAGCTGGTTTTTACCCTTTAAAGGATAACTAACAGAAGCCGGACAGGACTCCGCTCACACTGGAAGGTAAAAGCCCGAGTGTCTTTTTTTTCTGCCTGCCAACGGAGCAAGAAAGTAAAAAAGAAAAGTGCGGCTGTAGCTAAAAGTGGGGGAGCGAGAGCTACAGAGTGAGTGAAACGAGGGGAACTCACTGGTTTGTCGGTGGTTTACAGGGAACACAAAGGATAAAGTTGCTTTTAAGCTGCTGTAATTTGAGGGAGGAACGTAAAATGGCAGAATGATATGATGTTTCAGCTGTAGACTATCTATAGCCTGTATTTGTGTCTGTTGCTGGTCACTTAAACTTGATTCCTGTTTGTTTATGTACCACAGACTATGTTAACCTTCCATATAAACCTTATCCACTGCTAACTAAATTCACTTTCATCGACACATTCAGGGTTTATTGTTTAGTTTTCTAGCTGATATTACTCGTCTCATTCTTGGTGGTGGTCTGTGTGTGTGTTGGAGGAGTGGTGCTAACTGTACTGGGTTTGCACAGAAATATTTTTGAATGAATTTGTTCGGTGGCGTGCTTCCATGAAAACGGTGGGGGGCGATAAAGGCACTATTGTCCAGCTGGTAATAAAGCCCTCACACTCTGACTGGAGGTGAAACCCACAGCTATACTCTCACAGGACATACTCCATTTTTTTCTGAGAGGAACAGAGTGGCTGTGTGTTTTTATTTATGTAGGCAATTTGCTCTTGTGTTATGTGTTTACTTGGGGTATTCTTGCTGTTTTTGTTGCAGCAGGAGCTTGTTAGTATGTCCAGACAAAGAACAATTTCCCCTTACATCACAGTTGTTTGGATTCTCCATAAATAATACCGGGCAGTCTGCTTGTACACAGCATATACAATCTTGCTTTATTGCTGGCCTATTCAACATACACTGTACTGTATACTCCCCTGGGAGAGAGAGTCAAATGTTGTTTGTCTTCCAGCGCCATATCCTCTGCTGTCTTCCTGCAGGAAGTTTAGCCTCCACTGTAACTAAATTGCCAATAAAAGGAAATAAATAGGCCCAGTCGTTTGCTGGTGGCAAGCTGCAAACAAAACTAGTTTGATTTTTAAATGCAAGTTTCCATTGGTTAATTTTCTGTTTTCTGGCTTTATGTCCCTTTGGCTGTGTAGATCCCATCTGAACAAATCAAGCATACAGAGCTTTCTGCTCCTGGAGCGTTAAAATCAATAAGACACCATTATTTTTCACAGGGTTTTATGTCTGGGAAAGATTAGTTTTCCGTGGTGCTGTGCTGAACTAAGTAGGCACAGGAGTGTTTTTAAGATGGCTAAGATATGTTCATGGCCTGCAATATCATTTAACATTTTTTCCTTTAAATGCTTGGCTCAACTCCAGCTACCACAGGTCTGCACATTAGCAGGCCAATCTATCAACTGACCACTAACCTGAATAAAGACATCCGTAGTGATGTGTGAAAATCTTGCTACTATTGTGTGCAAAAGTGAAAAACAACCCCGTTAATGTAACCATTTTCCCTGTTGTCATGCACCAAATACTTATATGAGCTTTAATTTAAAGTGCTTCACTCAATTCCTGGTTTGTTTAATTTTCTATTGGAAAGTCTGTGGTTTTGTTACACTGCAGAAGGGAATGCAGGCTTCTTATACATATATATATTTTATTTATTTTTTTTACAAATAGATGAAAGATACATTGAAAGCAAGATTTTCCCAAATGTTGTTGAAAATGAGGCTGGCTAGGTACCTCATCTAACCCTCTCCCAGCAGTACACTGGAGCTCTGATAATCACATTGCCAGGATAAGACTTTCAATCGTGAATAGAGATCTGTTGCATTCTGCCATTAACAGGCTGCGGAGAAGGCCCTGAAGAAGAAATATGTTCTCATCTATTTCTAACAGCACCTTCTGCATGACTTGCCAGGCAATGGGTAATTGAGCTGGATAGATATGTCTTTCAAAATAAAGTTATGTGCACAATGCATGCTCAGCTGAACAATAAGGCACCTGTCAGGTCTGCAGGAGAAACGGCTTCCTGTAACATGCCCACAGGCCATAACCAGTTGCTATCATTGCAGAGCTGTTTAGGATGTCTTCTGGCCAAGTGGCCTCGGAGACGCCCCACTCGAGTTACAGGCGTTATCTTTTGGTTTGTGACACAGAAATTGTCTGTAAAGATATTTCCCGAACATAAAAATTACTTAACAGTTGTGGCTGATTTCTCTTCCTCTTGCTGTAACACCCACACCACTTCGTCTGGCTGGTCTCATGATCTATCCCCTTGTTTGTCTCTGTTCCCACGGTGCTTTGCAACCTGTGTGCTGACTAATCATGATTTGGAGAACACTATAGGTTGGTTCAGACCGCGATTTTTATTTATTTTTTTTTAGGGGTGATGCATTTCTCCTTTTTGTACCATAGAAACAAACCGTGTATCGTGCACATTTCCAACAGATCCCACATCTCATGCATGTGACGAGGATCAGGAAGCCCGGTCTGGTGTGCGCCAGCTGACCGGCTGGCTGTCTGGCTAGCCAGGAGTCACAATAGGCCTCCCCAACCAAATCCTGTTGCTTCAAAACCAACCAACCAGCAGACAAGGGATCACATGCTGCCTGCTCCTGTTGTGAGAGTCAGTCTTTCTCTCCGTCTTTTTTTGTCAGGCTTTGTTTTGATGGCAGTCTGGATTTATGGAAGGATTTAAGCTCACTACTCATTGTCACGGAAAGCATAGATGAAGTCATTAGGATGATGTTTTCTTATGAATTCATCCCTTGTTCCACTAGGGGTCTGTTTGTGATAGATGTGGGTGGTTTGTTGAGCGATGTTCATTATGTGCTCAGAGTAGGCACAGGCTGGAAGTAAGTCTCTTTTTAATTTTGGATGTCAAACTTGTAGCACCATATAAAGGCAACAAAACTGCCTCCTCCGTTGCTAATGATACCTCCAATTAGTTTGGAATTTAAAAAAGCAACAATAAACCATGGTTCTCTGTGAAATGAAACTGAAACACAGCTACTAAATGATCTTGATGCTCTCACTGCTTTGAGATTAGCATGTTGGATTCTCGTAGGGTTGTCGATCATTTTTGTGTGTGCTGCACATCACACGATTTCTCATGTAATCAGTGTAACGGTATTAAGACGCCGTGTTTAACAGCTGGGTCAGATGCCGGCGTGTGTCATGTCAGGGAACCGCAGTAAGACACCAACAGCCCTTCCTAGTGCCATATTTCATTCTTATGTGATGCAGAAATGAGATGTTATGGCCTGTGGTGCGTTTCCTAGGGACATATTCGATGTGGATTGCTGCCCTTACGTGCCACTTTGCTTGCTTGTTTGTTTGTCTAGCAGATGTATGGCTGGTAATCTAACCTCACTGATGTATAGTATAGATTAGACACAGATGGCAATGTCAGATATAATACCAGGAGTCACATAATTGAACTTATTTCTACAGATGAATGGGAGAATTTTGAGCGTTTCCATGGTTATCTTTTTTTTTAAGATTAGATGATAATGACATTAACTATTGCCATCTTGGTAGAAGCTGCTAACGTAGCAGCTACATCAGCCAATCCCTTTTGTCTTTTACTTCTTGCATCTGTTCTGCTCTTCAGTTTGCCACCCTTTTGCTGCTCACCCAGTGGCTTGCTGTCGTGCCAGGCACATTTGAGTAAAAACACAGCACCATGGCTTCTGGGGGAATCTGCTGGATGGAGCAGATGGTGTAATGACTGAAGTCAAATACTGATTGTGTCAGTGTTGGTGAGGACCCTGTCAACCTCTGGTGACACACAGCCAAGGACTGTGATGTGGGGGTTGAAGGTTTGAGCCCTCTGATGACCGACGTTACCATCCCTGTCTGCTCATGCATAGTCCGGCCATTAATGGAACAGATTAGTCTTCTGATCACTTCAGCCGGAGCAATGGATGCTATATTCTTCTGTATGCCCTTTTTACAGCTGTTTGAAAGCCTTTCTGTTGTAGTACAGATAATGAATAACCTGTGACATATTGCATTATTCCATGCATTAGAAACTTCTGCATGTCACAGTCACGAAACCAACTTGACCGTAATGTAATTCATGACCTTTTGAAACCTGACATGTTTTGTTTTTGTTTTGTTTTTTTGGACTAAGCTTCATCCGACATACACAACTGAAATATGGAGCGACATTTGATCTGGACTGTAGTACAGTGGTTTACAAATGAAGCCTTGACAGTATACAGATGTAAATATTCCTCCAGATGCCTGAAACAATAGTGAAATCTTGGTTTCAGTACCAGTTTAAAGGAATGACAACATCATAATTATTAAAGGTTTTTGAAAATGACCATCTTTTGCCATTTATGCACCTCAGTCCGCCAGTTATCCATATATCTGTTAAATTTCTTATCCTTTCCTGACAAATTCTTCCCAGTGGACAGCAGTGCAAACCCAACTTGTCAGAGCTATGAGCAGAGAAGAATCTTTCTTTGTTTTACCAAGCCCATAATTTAACAATATGGCTCCAAAAAACATCATGTTCATGCATTATGGATCTGCACTAGTCAAGCATATAGGAATATGCGTCTTGCCAAGATAAATTATGTCTGCACCCCATGTTCCCTCAGGGACTCATTAGTGTCCATATCAGGAATGTTGGAGAAAGGACCACTGAAAGTTGCTGACCCTCCCTACATGTTTTGTCTACTTGTCTGTCACTGGGCCACAATGGAGAGAATGAGTGCTGGCCAGTCATTAACCCGATGGCCACTGAGTCCAAGGACCAGCAGTGACCCAAGGGGTTAACTCAGTCTGTGTTCCCCTCAGCAGGCCCAGACAATTGGGACAACTGACCTCTGCAGTCGTGGCCAGCCTCCAATGGGAGATAAGAAGGGATTTGGTTTAGTGCCGCTGTGCATACCTCCTTCTTACTGTAGCGAAAAAGAAAGGGCCTGTCTGAATAGATGGACAGGACTTTGTGTGGAGGATGCAGCCAGAGTCCAGACTGAATGCCATCATGGCCTCTGTAGACTTTCTCTCTTTATCTTTGTCTAATTATTGAAACCTCAGTATATTTACTTCATTTGTAAAACTGTTAGATACTGTTAGAAATGAAATACACATGTAGAAATACAATTCATAGTAATGATAAAATAATGAATACATTTTATTATTGCATAGTGGACAGAATCCTTCCTCACTTTATTGGATTATCGATGTTTTCCCCATTTTAGTCATAATGCTATTTATTTCATAACATCTATTTATATAGTATTAGTCATGCTGTGCCTTGAAGACATAATAAGCTGGTCCTGTAACCTTAAAATGTAGGCCAATATGGCACGAAACCCTCCATGCAAACATCTGCGCCCTTGACTGTCAAATCAAGCCCGAGTAAGCCAAGGAGCAAATAGCCGTCGGACGAGTTGCTTCAAAGCGTACAAGTACACTGACTTGTTTCTGATAGAGGGTGATTGTAATTAACAACTCAAATGGAGCAGAGCCGTGACAGATGTGCCATAAAGTGCTCTGCTTTAGTGTGTTTGCGTGCGTGTCTGTGTGTGTGTGAACTGCTGAGGCATTGCTGCCGGGGCCAGTATCCTTCACTTAACCTCACCGGCGCACTGCAGTGCTTTTACACTGTCGCTGAGCAGTAGCTTTGTGTTAAAATTCAGTATAATCTGCATCAGTTGCAGCATTGCCTCACTGGATATCACACTGTCGGGTAAAAGAAGTGACAAATAGCTGAAGGCTTACAAATATAAGAAATATGCAATGTATTTTCACGCCATGAAGTTGAATATTACTCCTTTTGTGCTTTGTTTTCTGTATTGTTTAGCGCCACTGAGTTGTCCTGTTCGACTTTGTTCACAGAGTGGAATGTACAGGATTTCTATTTTACAGGAAGGAACTTTCTCCTAAACAGTCCTTTATCAATTGTGAGAAAGTGTCTGTTTTGTTGTTGGTTCCTTTCATGTTGCCAGCTCACTGACATGAGACAAATTAGAAAGTCTAGTCACGGTCTGTAGTCTGTCATTGTGTTTTTTGAAAGTGCTGATGAAACACATTGGGAGGAGGATGTTGTTCATATTTGTATTTCCTCTGCTCCCATAAATCATGATAATGAGTTTAGTTATCCTGGGATTTCCCAAACTATATAGCAAATTTGGCCATTTGTGCTTTTCTTTTCACTGTGAGTTTCAAAGCGATGTGATGCAATGTATAATTTTGATGGTGTAATTTCATTTGACAGCAGCGCACAGCTACCGCAACCTTTTTAAGTGTTGGCAAGAGGAAGTTGGAAGCATTATAGCATTCTTCCAAGAGTCTTTTTTTCATTTTCTAGAATTTCATTTGGTTTAAATAAACATCATACTGCCCTCGATATCCTTCGAAATATTTGTATTTTCTCTCTGTATCTAGTTCAGTTCAGATTGTTCTTTTGAATTATGCCCACGATTAAACCAGGACATTATAATGTAGCTTTTTTAACTGGAGCACAAGAATGCCCTACGCATGACGTTGCCTCTGGCCTATTCTTGTAAGTTGCTATTAGCAAAGACACAGTAGACTCTGACTATTTTAGACAAGCCTGAGATACTGGAGTTACTGGTGTGTATGGGAAACCCTTTTACACAAAGTAGAAGGGAAGGCTAAAGCAGAAAGAAGCTGAACTGTGCATGGCTGGCAGTCAGCCTGGCCTTTCCTTGTACTTGGGGCTGCAGCGACGGTATGATGTGTTTAAGGAGCATTGGCTCAGCCAAGCAGAGCTAATTCAAAGCTAGAGCAGTATATTCCATCTCACTTGTTTTTGTTTCCCCCTTTACTTTGCAACATCAGTTCGACTGGCCTTCCTTTGATACGATCTGTAAAGGCTGCTGAAGGAGGATAATGATCTGGAGTGACAGTGGCCTGATTTTTTTTCTGTTCTCTTGCTTCTGTAATCGCACTGTCTGAGATCAACTGCCCCCCCTCCGGTGAAATGTATTGAAAGCTGCTATGGACATTTGGAGGTTAGCCACAGGGGGGGAATGCTGTGGTATCCAGAGCTAGAGGGGCAGTGAGTGATTGCCTTTATGTAGGTTTACGGCCTTAAAAGAAGAGACAGCGGAAGAATAAGAGATTACGTAACACAATCAGGCAAGAAGTGTCCCAGACACTATGTTCAGGTCCCAGCTAGAGAACTGTATGGAATTCTTACGATGCTCAGCGGCTACACTGTGTGCTCGGTCGGTGCTTACCTTCCCCAGGCCATGTTTACTGGAAGCCTTTGGAACCACTCTGAAATGTAAACAGCACTGCAGGGCCACATGCAGTTCAGCGCTGAGCTCGCCAAAACACAGTGAACACACAACTGCTGGATACACAGCCAGGTGCTGTATATCTGACCACAGGAGCAGCTGTATAATTACACTGTTCTCATCTGTCTCAAGTAAATCTGTGTTTGGGAGGAACACACAAACATCATCGGTCAGAGGTCAAAGTAAGTTCCCAACATGTTTATAGATATTTTACACTGAAGAATATTTCAGATATTTACATGAAGCTAAAAGTTAGTGTGTTTTCTTTCCTCCACACTAGAGCCCCACTGACATTTGATTTTTGGGGCAGATGCTTATTTTAAGTAGTTAAAAAATGTTGATAGTGATGTATTGCCCAGTATTCTTCATATAGATGAATATGTTATATTTGTATCTAGGAGGTAAAATGATGATTTCATTGTTTATTAACTTTCCAGCAATTTGTTTGTAGTTAACAGCATACGATGAAGAAAGTTGAATCTGCACCACCATCTGCTCGGCTGTGAAGCACACTCTGCTACATGTGCTGCACACAGTGCTGAGTCAAAGTTGCTCTGCTCAACAGGCTATGTGATGACACCATTTCTAAATCAACCCAAGCATCTTTTTCTCCATTATGCTCTATTAAAAAAAGAAATCTTATTGGATATCTTATGTACTGATAGATGGAATCAACCTGCTCATGCATAGGCTTCTATGGGATTCTTACAGCATTTTGCTCTCAGTGTTTTACTATACACGAAAAAGAGTCAAAAGAGTCACATCTGCTGACTGACTTGTTGGGGTGTGGGGGTTTTCACAGAAAGATTCAAATGTTACAAAATATTTCATAAGAATACATCATGGGCTCTACTCCACTCTGCTGCTCATTAGGTCACACACAGAGATCTGTTCTCTCAGGTGGTGACATTTGACATTTTCAAGGGGTTTGAAAAGAGAGAAATGAGTGTCGGTTAATTGTTTCCTTTCATTTTGTTTAATTTTCACTGAAAGGCTGTGAGTCTGGGGTCCCTGAGGAGACATCTTGCGTTTACCTCTGCTCAAACAGAGCTGATTCCCTGGTTAGCCTGCCCTGCTTTGTTTGTTGATTTCAGGAACTACTGCTACACTATTGATTGGTCACAACGGTATTTTTGTTGTCAACAACATGCCCATGGCTAGATAGTTTTCCGTATGATGGCTTCTTTTTCAGTCTCAGATGCTGAAAAAGAAGAATGCTGTGCCGTGTGCCTCTGCTTGATGGGATTTTGCCCCAGGAGTCTCATACTGGGCCGTGCTTCTTATTGATTTAATATTGAATAGTGTTACTCTCTGTGGTTTCTCAGGGATGATAGTAATGCTGAGAATTTAAATATTTCAAGGTCAGACATAAACATTACCCAACAAAGTGCTAAAGGACTGTTTGTATATCTTATTAACCAGACAGGTTGACTAAGATTTTGTTTATTCCAGCAGCCTGTGGGGGTCATTCGTCTTATCATACCCTGCTGGAAATGTTACCAATCTAGCAATGTGAAAGCAAGACTTCCTATTTTCCACTGTGTTGGTGCAAGTTATAGCGCTGCCAGCGCTTGGTGCTTACTCCAGAGGCTGCCATCTTGGTGACATTCTTCAGAGCCTGCTGCAGTTTAGAGATAAGGAAGTGAGGAATAAGGAAATCTGTGCTTATTTGGGATGCAGTTGTAAAATCTGGCCAGTTGTGTGATTAAGGACAGACACCTTCCTGTGCCCATTTTTCATCTTGTGCCCGATCTCTGCTTGAGTGAGGTCGAAATACATTAGAGAATCTCACTCCAGCTCTTTTTCTGTCATTGTGAATTGCATAAATATTAATGTCAAAAGTGCATTCACCAGCAGAGCAAAAGCTGCCGTGTGCAGCAGAGCCTCATGGCTGTTGGGATGTTTGCTTTTCACCCAGCCCCCTCATTCTTCATCTCTCCTCTGCCCCCGTTTTATAAGATCACCTCATCAGATTATTGGTCTTGATCAGTTCTGAAGGTCAAAGGTCGCCTGATCGCTGGGGGCCTCCCGTCAGGTCGGATCAGTGCACTTGGCTCCTGGTGGAAGGAATGAATTCGTCCACGCTCATCTCCCTGGACATTTTTCTTCATTTAGGATTCAGGACGGGGGGGATGGGAAGATGGTGGTGTAACGAGGAGGGGAAAAGAATAAGGACAAGATGTGGAAGGAAAAAAGAAAGCATTCACAATGATTCCTTCTATCAACACTTTTTTTTATAGGTCATGTACAGCATGTGTACAAATATCAGGAGATGATGACCTGTTGACTGGAGGAATGGGATGTGTGTGCGAATGTGTGGGAGTGTGTTTTTTTAGTTTGTGGCAGCTGACTCCTCTCTAAATCAGCGAGATCAAGGATGTGCTGATGAGAGGCAGTAGAGAGGGCGGCGAATTGTAGAGCACAGTATTTCCCCTGATGCTTTGGTATGTCATTAAGCTGTGCATGGAGACAAAAGCACAACAGCTTGATTGTAACACGTTACACTGTGTGCATTTGTGTGTGTTTATGCAAAGGTGTGCGTGTGTGGGTGGCTCTCAATAGGTTAGTGTTTGACACCCATTTAACTGCCACACCTCCCTAAAACACACCCACCGCATGCCATGCCAGCTGCAGCTGTTGTGCCTCAATGCGAGAGACGTAGAAAATTCCTCTTGCTCTGCAATTAGAGCTGCAGATTGCTGAATAGCACACATAGCGATGTCCTAAAATTGCACTTGGTCCCCTTTCTACTCCCGAGAACACTGAGTAAATAGAAACTGATGAGAGCGAATCGTGAATAAACTGGCCCCGTCTGCCTCTGAGTTGACAGATTGTGTTTTGTGCAAGCTGCTCCTTGTGATGTGCTGTTACCCCGGTTAAAGAAACTAAAGGGTGGAAAAAGGCCTCATTGATGGGGTGGGTTTCTCATGCCTGACTGAGAATGTTCGCTTTCCATCGAGTCAAGTGGTGCATTGTGATCTCAACCAAAGAAATGCAAATATATAGAACAGATGTACTGCCTCTCTTTTGCCCGTTTGTCGGCAGGAGTAATCCCTCACTCCGATGTAGATTGTGTTGGGTGCACTCCGAGTGCAAGACTAAAGTGTTAACAAGGGAAAAGCCATGTCACCCTGGCACATGTGATGGCTACCCGCTTTTCAGGGTCCTTTCTCAATAAGGCTAGATGCTCAGGATAGATAAATGGAGGCTTTTGTGGCCTTTGCCAGAGGGAGAACTACACAATGAAGGACACACACAGAGCAAGGTCTTTTCCAGAGAAAACGGCTAAAAGCAGCATTTCTACAGTCCCTCCTCCATCCTCTCTTTCACTCACTCCTTCACTTTCACATGTCTCTCACTCTTACTCGCTCACTCTCCAAATCTTTTCCTCCTCCGTGAGAACTGAACCTTGCTCCCATAATGTTTCCATAAACGGGCTGAGGGAATGGAAATAACTCGGGCCATTTCCCATTGCCTCCCTCTATCCACTCTCCCCCTGCTAGTAGTCTCTTTACAGGGCTGTGGACAGTACTTAAACACACTTCCCTTAATGATGCACAGTGTTTTACACTGCTGTGAGCTCGAGGAGAGTGCATCATGTACACTGTGGACACAGCGGCCTTAATATAGCTGTGCTACTGCTACTTCGTCAGACATTACCGGGTCCCTCCACTAACAGGACTGCTTTGAACAGGATGGAGGTCAAATTGGTCTGCTGCCTGGGATTTAAAGTAACACTACACATCCTTCAATATAGCCACGAGACACTGCCTCAGAATTACTAGTTATTGTCCTGTTCCACTATAACCAATCATCTCTTGTTATTCAGGTTCTCTTTCTTCTTTCAAGTTATTTTTACCTTTCACTATAGTCATTATTTCTCAGTCCCTCTCTTTCTCGTTCTATTTGTCTCGTCTCTTTTCCTCCCTTTTGCCCTCAGTGACTCGTGGCGTATTGTTGTCTTAACTGTCACAATGTGGCTGTCTGAGGCTTTGCATGTACATTTGCATGTCGGTTGCTGCCTACATCTGCAGGCCATCGTGCCAGCGTTGGGCAATCTCTCATGTGGGTTGCTGCGCTGGGAACAGATGTTTTTGATGCCACTTGTAGGGAGAACGCTTTGAAAGTGACTCCATAAAAGAGATGCCAGCTGCATGACAAACCAAGGCTGCCTAGTTCTCAGGAATTCTATCAGAGCCATTTCTCTCTGAGCTCTGGAAACATTGCCTGTAGAGAATAAGAAGAGTTTTCACTTAATCAGACTGTTCCCTTTGGAGAACTTCATTAATTACAGGAGGAAGTTGCTCTACTGGAACATATGCTCCAGATGGCCACTGACTTCACTCCGAAAAAAAAATCAGCTTTCTTGCTGTTATTGTTACTTTTATATATTTAGCTTATCTTACAGGTTTCTTTTGTCCAATCTTCGAGGTGTAGAAGGCTTTCATTGTGAACAGGTCAACAACTGTAGATGAACTTAACTGCTATTAAATTGCTTGTTTGTTTGTATTCTCTCCACTTCTCTGACCAGCTGTGGTGCAGACATCTGGCATCTTCTGTGGTCATCTAAAAACACTGGCAACTTTGCCCGTACTGCTGTTAACGATATGGTTTCCAGCGTCAACTTTCATTTGCTTCATGAACGCCTGCTCCCTCTCCACACATCCGTAGCACAGCACCCCTGATCTGGCATCCAGCACCCTCTCCCCCTGCCAAACTTCCAATGAAAAGCAGCTCTCTGGCCAGTGATTATTATTCACGTGCTAATTTTAGCCCCCGCAATCGTCGAAAACCCTCATTATGTGCCCTATGGATGAAGCACGTCATCTGCGCTGCACACAAACTTTGCTGAGCCGGAACTACAAGTGTCTGCCAACTCCTGCCAAAGCATAGTTTGGAGGTTGTGTTGGTGTAATGTGGGTACTCTGCCTCGGGAGTTTCTTACAGATCCTAATCATATGTTCAAAGGTAATGAAAGGCCATGCAGAACTGCAAAATATAAACAAGGCTTAGATAAGACACCCTCGCCGCGCTGGTGGCAAGGTTGTAGTGTTCAAAAGTTTATCTATTAGTTGCTCTGCAGTGTGATTACAGCAGCATAAATTAAGTTTTCTTTATCCGGTATGAGCAGAGATATGGTTGCTTAAATCAGTGACTATGTACTGTGGTTTTGAATATGTGGTTCCTAGCTTTTCAGGCTTCTGATCCACTAAAATTAAGGCTGGCCCAAATAGTGGTTTCTGGTCTCCGGATATTCGGGCCCTATTAAAGACGAATATTCGGGGGGGGGGGGGTATTCGGATACCAAAATTAATATCCAGATACCGCTGTAGCAAACTAATATTCAGATATTCGGGTCCAGCCCTACCTAAAATATTGCAGTATTTATTGTCACCTGACTGTAGCCACTAGCCAGGTCAACAGACATAGTTGTCTTGTTTCGTGTCATTTAGAGGCCCAGAAGGCCAAATGATCCAGTAATTTGGCAAAAAATATAAAGCTTAAGGTACTTATTAGCAGTGTTCATCTGTTCTGTTAACGGCTCAAATATATCTTATGAACATTGGATGATATTTTCTTTCACATCTGATCCTCTTGGTTCCCCTTTATGTGTCTTTCCCTGAATTCACTGGATCACCACTCCACTCTGTGCTGCTCTCTGCTCCCCGCTCATTTTCCTCCCTCAACTTTCCATCTTTGTTTGGAGGGGAGGTCTACTGTCACTCAAGGCTGTCATATGCAGAAAAAGTTGCCTAGCAACAACCTAGAGGGATGCGAAGCCACTGTTTACTCTCCACCCCCTCACCTCGGGTGCCCACTACCCCCTTCACTTTCACTCTCTTCGCCTGTCTCCGAGATGGAGTGACTTGGATGGATAGTGGAGGCAGCCCAGCCTTCCTCTCTCTGATGAATTCAGACAACAGATACAGAACAAACTAAGAGGAGGAGAGAAGGTGGAGAGAGTGGCAGAAGAGGAGGGGGAGAAATGACATTCAGAGATGCTGTGTCTGCCTGTTGCCTGCCAGCTGCTATTCCTGCCTTCCTCTCTGCAGGAAGAACAGGCCATTTCCCCTAACAGCTCCTGTCCCACTCTGCATAACTAAGAGAAACTTGTCTTGCCAAAGCATGCCGTTATCAGCGGGACTAAAAATACTAGACAGCCAATGCATCACAGGGCTGGCTATTGTCACACCCTCCTGAAAAAGCGCTCAATCTAAGCAGATCCAGGTGCCTTTCATTCTCCGTAGATTATTAAATGTCTCCTGGTGGAAGCAATCAAGGAAAGAAATTATTTGTTCCTTTCCACATTATGCTGCTTTAAGTAGTTTACTGTAATAAATGACTGTAAGTAAGCCCCATTGGCTTCCACACTACCATGCTGAGTTTGGTTTGATTTTCAGGTTGGCCTCAGATTGACAAGAGTCACCCTCAAGGTTGGTTTTGAAAATGAATATGCTGCATTACAGAGAAATTCTAAATCTGTACTAACACAAAGTTAGAAATCTCAGTATGGAGTGTGCATGTATTTTGATTGGACCGATGCACAAGCATTCCATTGAGCTTTTGACAAGTTTCCCCACCAGATTCTTCTCTCAAGGCAGCCGAATGCTGTTGGTATTTGCTTTCTTGCCAAGGGGTAAATGAGAAATTACCACTCTCAATCACAGTGGCTATAGAAAGTCTCCATGCATATAATAATAATAAAAAACTTGTAAAATTTTCCTTGCTTAATTGTGTACACCCATTTGTAATTGAGGATGTGGCTGTGGTCAGAATCAAGCGATCACATTAAGTCTAGTGTTAAATAGGAGTTGGTATCCAGCTGACTGAATTCAAATAAAGTCCAGCTGTTCCTGTGAAATTATCTTGACAACTTCTTGGTCTCTTTCTACAGCAAAAACATGCCTTGCACGGAACTCTCAATTCATTAACGGGATCTTGTTGTCGAACAGCAGCGATAAAGAGACAGGTAAAAATGACTATCCAGGGCGATAGATATTACATGGAGTGCACTGAAGACATAATCAACAAGTGGAGAAAATAATAAACAACAGTGACACTATAACGAACAGGACACTCCTCTAAAGTTGATGAGAAGACAGTTATGGGAAGCTGCCAAAAGGCCTAAGGCAACAATAAAGACATTTCAAGACTTTTTGGCATGGGCTGCTAACTTCCTGAATGTGACAACAGTCTCCTTTATTAGTCATATGTCTGGTCTGCAGGGTAGGGTAGCCAGACAGAAGCCTTTTCCCATGAAGAAAGAAGATGTGTTATGTTCAGATAAGACCAGGGTTGAACTTAATGGCCATTATTTTGGCCTTGGTGCAACAACAACACAGCGCATCACCAAAAGAACACCCATGTATACTAGAATGCTCGAGGCAGCATCATGCTTTGGCTGCTTTACTTCAGCTGGGGCCAAGGCTCGAGTTAAAGCTTAGAGAAATATTAAAAAGCTTCAAATACCTGTCAGTTGTGGCACAAAAGCGTCAGACATCTTCAGAGAAGCTGAAGGTTAGCATGAATTTAGCCTTTCAGCATGGCATTGACCTAAGGCATGCATCCAAAGCAACAAAGGAATGGCTTAACCAAAAGAAGGTCAATGTTCTGGGATGGCTGAGACAGGGTGGACTTACCTGAAGAGGGCTGTGCATAGGAGATACCCTTCCAACTGAACCGATTTAAAACATTTTCAGAAAAAAAGATTGGGAAAATATTGCCAAATCAAGATATGCAAAGTAGACTCTTATCAAAACAGACGCGAGTACTGTAAGACAATCAAAAGGTGTATTTTTAGAGGTGTTTTTTTTTTTTTTGTTTGCTTTGTTTTCTGGTTACTTTTTACCTTCCTTGAATCAGTCGCAATTTTCCAATAAGGGTAGAAAAAGTTCTGACGTGATTTATATCCATTTCATTTTCTTGACATTATGAAAACCTACCATTTCATCAGGAGTGTGTAGACCTTTTATATCCATTGCAAGCACATAACACTCCGAACTCAAAACCTGCTGGCTGGTTTGAAAGACCTGTTGTCTTTTTAGGTATTGCTAAAATTACACCATTTATCCGAGCCAGAAACTGTGTAAATGGAAAAATCAGAATTACAACTTTCTGACGATCCTTAAAATTTCAGCTTAAAATTAGGATATTTCATCAAAACTACATTACTCTTAATGTCTTGTTTTAAAAAAATGTGAAAAATAAACTACTTGTGCCAAATAGATTCTATTAAAAAAAAAAATTCAGTGCTTCTCAGTTTAACTGAGAAATTATGATTCACTCAGCTGCAAGCAACATCACATCAGAAAAAATCAGGGACTTTTCAGCTGAACTGGGCTGAAATGCAGGAGGTGTTTACACCAAGCAAGTAGGAGGGAAGCATGGAAGCCAAATAAACATGCAAGTAGTAAAATACCAATAGTATGTAGAGCCAATGATTTTCACAAGTATTGACAACACCTGTAGGGACTTGGAAAAATGTTCCTCATGTTCATTTCAGTGTTTCTTTTGAGTTTCTATAAAATAAATCAAACAAATTCAACTTCCATTTCTTTAATGATTTGTGGCATTGCAGCTGTGTCATACTCCACAAACATTTTTGACTTCTCACTACTTCTAGCCATGCTTCTACTGTTCTACCATAGAGGTGCAGGACTTTACGTTGCAGTAAAAAATGAGACCACAGAGGGTAAAAATGTGACGGTAGCAAAAACAAAACTCGGAAACTGCGGCTCAGAGAGTTAAAATAAAGCTATGTGTTGTTTTCAAGTCTCTCAAAAATGGGTAAGAAGCTATTAACTGTATCTGCTTCCTTAAATATACAGTATGCTGAGTACACTGCTAATTTGCTCAATGAAAACCAAGTACGGAGCTGAACCGTTCTTTAATCCAAATATTCAAAATACTAGAAAGTTTGAAAGGTCACAACTTTGAATCTATGAATCAACAGAAGCTTTGGGAATGTCCACATGTTCCACATTTTCTATTTGAATTTCTGTGTGAATATAATAAATTACATTTTATGCATCATTAGAAAATCAACACTTGCCACTAAAAGTGCATTCTTTTTGGTTTATCATATTGGATCATATGATCGTTGGCTAAATCCCTCAAAAGTCAGTCAGCATTCCTTGTGCAGCATTTGAAACATGATCTGTGTGAAAGATGTTGTTTTAGTGTTTTTGAATGTAGGTCGTCCTGCATGTGTATCCGTTTGTGTAATGACTACCCTTGGTATGTAAATTACCCATCAGACCCGGCCGTCCATGTGCAAACGAGCAGCGTTTGTGGGCTTGTGTGTTCCCTCACAGGCCCTGCTGCACATATGTGTAGGCTGATGAATAGTTTGTCTGTTTGCTGGGATGCAGTGACAAGAACTGCTAAGTGTTACCTCCTGGGGCTTCCCTCTCTTCAAATAAAACTCTTTCCTTCCCCTCAACTCAAATCAAAGCTGAGAACCTGCCTGCAGAGGCTGGATCAAAGCAGACTGTGGCACAAAGACCTGTACTCGCTGCCATTCATTCAGCTTGATTAAAGTCTGTCATTTCCTGCTATTAACACGTTCCTACCTCCAACCAGAAACAGACAGAGCAAAGCAGTCATCAGGAAGTGGCTGGAATGACACTGTTTTCGTGTTTTGCAATTGAGCTTGCTGAAACTCAATTATACAAGAGGAGAAATGTATAATCAAAACTTTACCTCACTGAGCTGTTCTTTATTTATCTTTTATGTGTCCAAGGAAGACCGACTTCCTCAGAAATGACTGGCTTCACATAAACGTATTCACACATATTCGTACCTAGTTATTGCAAAACACAACTGCCCTTTTTTTAGTAAATTGGCGATTGAGCAGCTCCTCTTAAATGCACCCAACTCAAAGATGCCTCGAAGGTTGTTGAGAAGAGCTTTATCGTCTCCACACTCACATTTCGCCTGCTCGTTCACAGATTTCAACCATAATACCTTACAGTCACAAGTCTCCTTCGATGACTCCATGTTTGGACCATGACACAGCAAGCTGACCACAGGCGACTCCTATCAACAAACACCAGCTGATCAAACATTTAGTGATGGCTGAAGTTGCTTGACATCTTCTGTTAAAAGTGGATTTTTTTTCTGTGCCATTTGCTACTTTTTAATAGACTTATCTCCTGGTGGGCAGGCGTAGAATCCGCAGTGGTCAGCTTGCTGTCACAGTGTGTTTAAGTACAGCTTTTATCGCAAGATGTGAGACAGCACATCAGTCAGTCTTTGTTGGTTCTGCTTCTTTTGCTCGATGTGTATGTGGACCCTTAAACCTGCAGCTGTTTGCAGCAGAGAGTAGCGCCCTGCAAAATCCTTTTTTCATACATTTCTGCTTATGCTCTTTGGACCGCCATACCTCTTCCCTGTTTGTTGCTCTGCTGAAGGTAAAAATATGCAGTACTTAGCATGAGGCATGTGCTTAGAGGGATTATCAGTTTTGAAAGAAGGGCAATTCCCTTCTCTGGTCGTGTCTTTCTCCCGTTATCTCACCGTGTTTAAGGTGGTCATGGTTGCTGGCTCTGTTTGTCAGGCAGACCTTTGTACCAGGCTGTAGTTCACAGGACAGGGAATGGATAAGTGGATTCCTCCATCTCCCGCCACTCCAAATGTCAGCCATCGCAAGGAACTTGGAAGGTCACAGGCTTGACCCGGGGATCTTACCCCAGGAACAATAGCTTTCCCCCTCTTTTTTTTTTTTTTCTTGTCCTTCCTGTCAGCCAGAGAAGCTTTGAATGTCACGGTCCACCCCCTCCCCCAGCCACTAACACCAACACTCAGCAGTGCCCCCAGCACCCAGAACAGCCACCTACTTTCCCTTACATATGCTAATGTTGCAGTCTCATTCAGCTGTTGGTGGCTTTGTCACAGGGGGAGGGTTGTGTGCATTAAGGGGCAGCTGTATGCATTTCACTAAAGTGACTCTCCAATGGTTGCCAGGCTTGCTTTTACTTTACTCTCTCCTTCCTTCTCTTATATATTTCTCCACTTTCTTCCCAACTACTTATTGGACGACAGAGCAGAAGGAAGAGCTGTGGCACTGTTGTTTATTTTCGAGGCTTTCTGCTGTGAAGTGTGGCGGATTTCTCTTTCCTTTGTGTGTTTTTTGGGTGGCTTGTGCTCAACAAGTGGCTGATGGATTTAATGCACTTGGATAGCATCTCCACAGTGGCCTCATTACCACAGTGGCTTGCAGGACTGTGTGTCCTCTGCTCTTAGGATTTATGGCTCTGGTAGAAAAGAACTTTCTTAATCAGGTAAGGATGACAAGAGTTGTTTCTATCTAATCTTGTTTTTTCTAAAAATGTATAAAGGCTAAATAATGCACATGAACCTTGTATTTCTGTGCAGAATAAATAAGCACTGTAAAAAGCACTATGAATAGGGATTAAAGTCTTGTTTTCAGACAGTGTCTGAGTGGTCTTGCCTGTGGTGTGTATCAAAGGTAGGATTTGGGAATGTGTCTTACTGGCAGAGGCAAGAAAGAGGGTTGGAAGTGAATAAACGAATGATTCATCTGTACGTCTGTGCTCACTCCTGTCCTCCCTACAGTTATCTTCCCCTTGCATCCTCTGGTTGACTAAACCTTATTTTGTGTCAGCTGTGGAGCTTGCAGCTGCTGCCCAGAAGTCCAAATTATCTCACTTATGCCAGATTTCTGTCAGCAACACCACGATGAGTGTAAAAAACAAACTTTGAAAAGAAGCTGAGGACTGCTGAAGTGAGTATGAGGAGGGAGAGGTGGTTGGTTCGTGGGATGAGATGGTTCATGGCACTGACACGTGCTGAGGTTGCTCTGCCGGTCAGAATGTATAAGTGCTGCTTCCCGGCTGATGTGTGTGAATGTGTTTGCGTCAGTGTGTTGATTCTCAATCTTAACAGTGTCACACAGCTTACCTGCTTCACTCTTTTGCTGCACTGTTTCTTGGTGATAATGTGACAATGTGGACTCTGTCTGACCTCTGCAGAGAAGCAGAAGCACAGATCTCCTCAGACCTTTCAATCTGAACTCCTCACAACTCTCTTAACAGCTTCCCGTTTGCAAGATTAGAGCGCTCTTCTCACCATTTTTCTCCTGCTCTCCCCGAGAGAGTGCACTCTGCCGACAGCCTGTCATTGGTATGGCTGGAGCTGGGAAAGCAGCAGGCTGCTGGGAAGTGGCAGAGGGGGATGTGTGCTGATGGAAATAGGTGGTGGTTTATGCTGGAGGCCTGCTGGGCCACATCAACCCTGCACGTCCCTTTCTGTCTCCCCATAGCAGTGAGGGCCGGTGTGGCTAGGCCCAGTTTGGGGGACAGATGGTTCCTTTTGGAGAAGGGCCACAGCACAGTGCTCTCTGTTCGTGGGGCTCCACTGGAGCAGCCAAGAACAAACACGGTCTCCTTCTGTTGGGAACATTCAGGAGCTTCAGTCTATGAGACCTGAATAGACTCAAGGAGTGACATCTGAAACTATGCATGTGTGTCTTGGGTGTGATACTAATACCAGTTGTTACATAATGCAAACTGACATTCAACGAAGCGCTTTATGATAGCACCGCTAGTCACATATCACATAATGCATTATTTCCTTTGCCATATCAGTCAATTTTTATTAGTGTTGTGTCAGAATTCGGTTTTATCCTTGGCCAAGTTTAAAACATCACTCAGATCTTTTAATTTGGTGCTTTGTGCACACTTATGTTTACTGTGGCTCTTGTTCTTTGTTCCCATGTGAATAACCAAGGAGAATCTGTTGTCCTGTCCATTTTAATTCTCAGATCACCCTGAAACAACTAAAGGACAATGGCGGTGTGCTGCCTGGCAGGCGCTGGGCAGATAGCCAGCTGGCAGGGCAGCGGGGCAGGAGACTCCCATTTTCAGCAGAAGCAAGAGGAGGCCTGCCTCTCTCCTGTACTGCACACAGCCAGCACTACCTCTGTTGTGTTGTTTTATGTGATCTTCCGTCCAACTAAAGAACAGGGGCTCTATTATTTTCCGAACATAACTTTGATGCATAGCTGAGCTCCACACCTTGTCAATGTGATTATTTGACGCTGCCATTAGTACTGTGACTGCGGTTAAGCCTGCACTTGATGGATTGCTGTTAGTAATTATGTTAATCTTGGCAAGGAAAGGTCATCATTCCAGAGCTGCAGCTGTAATTCTATTTTATCAATGCCTGTCATCCTAATGCATTATCTGGCACTGGAATTTAGAAACAGTAGAGCTAATTCATAAGGTGCACTATGTTTGCACTAGAAATATTGTTACAAATGATTTGATGAATGAGGTGTCAGCCTCGTTGCAGCCACGCGTCAGATCTTTTAAAGCACTTAAATCAGATCTGTTGTCGATATTTAATGAGCGTAGAGCATTTGAAAACACTGCCTGGTGATTGTTTTAGAAGCATAAACACTGCTTTTGTACCCTTAATGTTTATAGATTTAAAGCATGATTTAGCACTGCTCAATACAATCAATTACTTTGAAAGACCTAAGTGATGTTTCCAGAAAGACAGAGGAAGATATGTGCAGTCATGTTGCGAGGATCAGCATACACATAATTGGATTTACCTTGACTCCTCCTTTTCCTAAGTTCACTGGCTTCTAAACACAATCACAGTGTTTCAAACCACTTTCTTCTGGCAGGGCCTTTTTCTTTGTCTGCAACAGAGCATATGGTAGATATTATGAGATTTAAATGTGTGCAGGAAATGAAAAGAATTTACCATTTTGCAGTTTCTGTTGGGTAAATACTTTCTCTTCCCTGAACCAAGTGAAATGGAGTCAGATCATGGATGACCCCTGTGCTTCAGACTCGGCTGTAGCCAGCACATTCCAGATGGAGCTACAGCTAGCACAAAGCAGAGAAGACTCAGTGGACTGGCGTAGGAAAACAAGCTCATGTGTTCATGTAAGCTGCCTCGATGATAAGGCTACTGCTAGAAATAACCACCAGTCTGAACCACAAAGTCCAGGGCAAAGCAAACAACTATCTTTTGTGTAATTTTGCGCATGAGAGCATAACTGTTGACAGATGAGGTGTGGCGAGATGACTGTTGGAGGGCAGTGACCTCGGTTTAGAGCTGCAGCCACAGGAGCAGATATCAGTCAGTGCAGCTCAGAATATATCGCCGTGGCCTCTTGTACTCCAGCTGTTGTCTGTCTTATATCTGTGGAAAGCTGTTCAATTTTCCTTGGCTGCTATGGAAGCATAGACGTCTTACTCTGGTATGAAGTTACTTCCTTTTTGCAGAGATTCCTGTCTCGGCTCCATGATCTCGAATTGAAACAGGTGAAAGGATTTTTGCTTGTGTTTTTTTTATAGATCAAAATGCAGACGGAGCATAAAGAGATTTCTTTTGAGAGAGACTTCTTTTGAAGCGGCACTTATGCCAGAGGTTAGACTCCTGCAGACACTGTGGTGTTTTTTTTTTTTTTGATAGGTGCTTTTCTCCTCAAATTTATGCACCTGAGGCACTGACTGGGCTTTAGTGAATGTGGGCATTTCCCACAGTGCATTGTGAGGGCCCACCGCCAGAGGAATGATGGGATGTTGAGGGTATATGTTTACTTTGTGCCGTCTGACCTCGTTTTTTTATCTCTCCTGCTGATTGTTCTTCTGCTGTTGGGTCAACTCAGGTCTGAGTGCGGTGAGATGTAAACAGAAATCCTCTAATTGTGTCTCGCTCCTGCAGAAAACTGGCTTTGTTTCAGCCCCTCATTTTCTGTGCAAACATATATACCGTATACATTTGTGAGATTTTGAGCAGTGCCAGGTAAACTGGATCGAGTCAGAACAGTGATGACATGGTGATAAGCTCTCAGTGGAAGATTTTAGCTCGGAGGGACAGGCTACTCAGTGCACATAAGTGATCTGTCAATGAGAGATGAGATGACAGATGAGTAGTAAAAGACAGACAGAGCAAGGCTTTATCCTCACTGGCGGTATGACAGGTTCACAACAAATATAAAACCTGTTTCTGGTTGTGACAATGTGCAAGTCAAAGCTTGTTGAAAAGTTGACAAAGTCTTGTTCACAAAAGTTGTTTATCAGCTCTGTTTTTGGGAGATTTGTTCTGCATGCAACCTGTAGTGTATTTAGCTGCTGGGCTAACGTGTAGTTAGAAATGGTATACAACATAAAATCATAAACACCAAGCTGTAGGTCTGTGGTTTCCAGCTCAACTGGTCGATTGGCTTGTTGTTGTTCTCTCCTATGACCAAGTTGTCCTCTGGTTGGACAATTGGCAAACAGCACAACGTCGTTACTCTTCCACGTAGAGCTGCTACTGAGAATTCATTTCATTGTTGATTTATCTGTAGATACTTCTCGAGATGGATCGATTAGTTGTGTGGTCTATAAAATGTTAATAAATGGTGAAAAATATCCATCAGTGTTTTCACATGCCCAAGATGGGTTTCCTTAAATGTCTCTTTTGCTCACAACCCAAATATATTCAGCTTACTGTCACAATGGAGGAAAGAAACCAGAAAGTAATCCCATTTTTGAAGCTAAGATCTGAGAATTTAGAGAGTTAAAAAAATCACTAAAACCAATTATCGATTGTCAAATTTGTTTTGTTTTCTTTGAAGATAAGGTACAGTTTCAGTCGACCAGCATTTTCCTTGATTGATTACCAAAGAATACAATTTAGAGCAATTTTTGTCATATAATGATTTAAGTTACAAGCAGTTTATTTGCTTGTAGTGTTGCTTTTTAGTTGGGAAATTGCTTTTATAACATAGTAAACAGAAGAAGCTTTTCAATGAAAAGGGTCACTTGTTTGGGCACACCATCAGAGTAGCTGGCACATGTTCCCCTGCTGGTCAGTAACCCTCCTACTGTTGTTAGAAAAGAGTAATCTCTCCTCTCTGTATCCTTGTTTGGTTTGCGGTACAAACATACCATCTCCTTGTCTGCTTTTTGTTATAAAGCGGTACCCTCTCCCTCCTGTAATGTAAGCTGTATCTTATATTGCAGCTGGAGCTCGTGCATCTAATCATTTTACATTTCACTGTCAGAATTTCTGCCTGTATGTCTCTGCGAATTTTCCCTTCTTGCATGAAAGGATAGACCTCCAGTTACACCTTGAGCCTTTGAGGACATGCCAAATTTGATTTCAAATTGAGCATGCCAGAGCTCAGAATGACTGACAGATAGTCATGAGAGGGAAATGGTGGGATATAGGGAGAGCAAATGGTGGATGAATTTGACTGTCTGTCTGGTTAGTGACAGTCACATCCATATATCCTCTCGAATGGATGGTGCTGTCACATTTCTCATAAGTAAAGTATTATTTTTAATTCTGCAGCTTATTACTCACGCAACCCCACTTAACCTAAAAGATATATTTAGTTTAATTCTCATCCATGTAAACATTTTTAAAGGATAACGGAGCTGGATGTGGTTTGCAGTTAGTTTCCACATATTGGGCTCGATAAGGCAGCTGGCTGGACCTCGTTTCATTGGTTTCCTTACCCCCTACTGTGGGTGTGACCCTCCATTCACACTGGCCATTAAAATCTCAGCGTTGCTCCCTGCAGGCAATATTGGCACATCAGGGTGTTTGGTCGGTGGTCTAAATACAATAAGAAAGGGTGGAGTTAGATGAGTGGGCTCTGCCGGCTCAGATTTACTGAGTTATCACTGTGTACAGGAAGGGGTGGGCTTGGTAGTTAATGACAGCGCTTTAGCATCAGTGCTAATTTGAGTGTCAGCTGGTGGGAGATTCTTCCCTGTTGCGAGGTTGAATTGTGGGAGCAGCAGATGAAAGAGGGAGAAGCTGAATGGTGCATTTGGGTTTCTTTAGTCAATACTTTCATAGCTTCAGTCAGTGTGAGCCGTGGTATACACACAGTTTTTAACACCTCCTTTACAAGTGTCCTTTCTGGTCCTGGAGGCACTTGGGGAAGATGGCATGACTGGTTTCCCAGGCCCCAGTAATGAACTCTCAAGGATAACATTGCCCAATTAATTGGCTCTGTGGTTTAATTGCATCAAATTCTTTGAGCCCAGTTTGGCATAACTCCCGTTCTGTTTTTTTTTTCATGCTCCACCACTCTTACTTTTCTTCTTAACCTTGCATTCTTCTTTGCAATAACCCAGTTAAAGTAAAGAATTGCTCCAGTGAAGCAGACACACAAGTGTTTTCATCAGATTGGAGATGCCTGTGTCTGGTTGCACACATGCACCCTCCTTCTCTTACTGCAAGTGTGATGAATTTAATATCTATCCTGCCCAAAACCATGCCATACTCCCCTCCCCTTCCCACCGCAAGGTTGGAACAGCTGCTCACAATAGAGGATTGAAAACAGAGCTCCCGCGTTGTTTTAAATCAACTCTTCAGAGGACGAAACGCTACCACCGTGTGCAGCGCAGATTTGATCGGATTTGAGCGTGGAGTGACATGGAATGTGACTCATTGTTTTTATTGAGGAATCAAATGGCGGGCAGTGAAGCATAATAAACGTGCCTCCAGGTTTGTTTGCTTTCCGCCTGGATTTTTTCCTTCCTCTGTGTTAATGATGAACACAGTGTGACACATCCGAATGTCTAACTTCCTTCAGCCTCTCAGCATAAAACAGCAGAAGGCAGGTAACAAGGAACTAAAATAAATGGCAGTTGTGAATGCACTAAGGAAGACTTGTAAATTTTCTTCACATACTAATGGAGCCTGACTCACTATATGATGAAGTCCGTGAGCTGGAAAATTGGTGTAATCATCTTGGCCTCTAACCTACATTGCACCCTAATTTGGCTGCGGAGAAAGAGGATGACTGCATCATGGCTTGGCCTCAGCTCCGGAGGTCGAGGCATCTTGGGGACGAGGCCAGCTACTACTTCCTGATTGCAGAGAACAGAGGAGCATTAATATGGCTCAATTACACAAGGCTTTATTAAACATAATTGCCCATAATCACAGGCCCATGTTCACCCCAGAGCTCAGAGTGACCCAGCAGCTTGGTTGGGGCTAAATAAACATTTTTGTCTTAAACCTGCAGTGCAAAAGGCTGGACACTGTGGCAGATTCCACATTTTAGAGAAATGCGAAACACACTAAAGTGTAATTATATCATTTTGAAAGCCATGTGCCTTCCTTTTTCCACAACACGTAGTTGCTTCAGTTTTGCCACAGCACTGAATTAATACTTAAACAACGCAGTGTTACTATAATATTCTTGCACAATAGCTGTACAGGCAGAAACGTACAGCTGAACTGTGCCTGCGATGGCCATACATATGCAAATCTTGATATTTTGCTCAATTAACTGTGGCGACTTTCTGCAATTTGCGAAACCTGTGCATCTGTGAAAGATCAGCTCCACGCAGTTATGCAGAAAAGGTGTTTCGAAAGGTAATCTTAGGCACAAGACCTGTTGTTATGTGACATATTTAGCTTTCCAGAGAATCGCTGCTGCCTGAGACGGACCGTGTTGCCAACAAATCAGACAAGCAAAGGATTTCACATTCCTCTCAAGAATATTTTTAAAGGGCTAATGACATGGTCCTGCTTTTCAAGGATCCAGTATGTACTTAATTTCCTCAAGTGCTGTCAGCTCTGAGTGGATTAGTCTTAATAATGCTGTGTACAAAAGTGTTTGCGACTGGCATCGAATAGCGCTTCAGTGTTAATGTATGCAGTGCTGTTTTGCAGAACATCCTTGCATTACCACTTAATTTCCATAAATCTCATTTGCAGTATTTCATTTTTTTTCACTGTTAGTTCAAGTAGCTGAGGAGCATGGTGTCACTCACTGTGCCCATGCCACTCAGTTAGTCCAAAGCTATAAACATTTGGATCATTTGCAAAAGCTGCCAGCAAAACTCGCAGAAAAGAGTCACAGTTTTGTTTAGAGGGACTTCCTCTCTGTTAATTGTGTAGGAGTTGTAGAAGTCAGCCAGTCTAGTAAGTCTGTCAGATTGGCTGACATCATACTGTGTGTCCCGCTCTGGTGAAATGGCCTATTAGTGAAAGAAGATTTTTTTTAATCTGAGGATGGTGGACAGAACGTGTTCACTTTCCTGACAGCATATTAATATCTGCCGGGCCTTTAATCAGGCCACAATGTCAGAGGATTATTTTAAGACCTGGCAGAACTGCTGGGCCACTCCTCTCTGGGTGAACCAAGATGAAAGACAGACTATCCAACATCAGAGACAGAAAATGAGTTCATTACTGTAATTAGGCCTCTCTTTCTCTCCCATCTCGCCTTCTCGGTCCCTTCCCCCTGTTCGCCAGGCCTTATGTCTTAAACACCCACAATGGTGGATGCATTACTCCAGTTAGTGAAGGGCTGTTAGTAAAGCAGACCGCCCACCCTCCATCTGCTGACTCCCTTGTGCAGACAGCCACAAAAGAAAGGACAGAAAACAGCCTCCTTCAGGTCACACAGAAGCAGAGATTCTGCTGACCAAGTGACTTGTTTCGCTGTCCATTGGTTGAGGGAGCTGGGGGTTGGATGTGGAATGAGACGTGGTACAACTGTGTTCATTAATCACTGTCGCAGTGAAAGTAGCTAATAGAAGAACGGAAAGGGAAACACAGACCACCATGTTTAATGGCCTTATCCTATCCTGCCCTCGACATGAAATAAAGGTCAACTCACCCTTTCTTGACCCCATGTAGCCACATAAACATGTAGAAAACTGTGTGAACATAAACAGACTAGTCTCCAGTTTCTCTCCTCTCTCTCTCTCTCATTTTTTTTTAAAGTGAATTCACTAAGAGTAGGAAAGAGACGGAAGGCACAGCTAGGATGCTGAATTATTTTAAATAATGCGCTATTAATCAACATTAAGCCGAGTCTGTCTGTCTTGGCAGCATTACATCCTGTTTCAGCTGCTCTTTCTCAGACGGCAGTGAGAAGCCATTCATGCTGTTTTGTTGTCGTGCATTGAGATTACAGTATGTCACTTTCTTTGTTCTTCTTGTTCTCAGTCATCCGTAAAAGCCTCTGTTGGAGTGTCACCATTGATAAAGCTGTTTGTGCAGGTGGCACATTTTGCTGTCACTTGCTCTAATTGGGAGTGTGAAAAGACAGTGTTCAGTCAACAGATGACATTTGGGTGTCGGTCAGCAGGCTGCCATAGTCACTTCTGCTCGCTGTCACGCCTGATAAAGAGACCTGAGATGAATTTTGGTTGACCAGAGAAATCTAAAAAAAAAAAAAAAAAATCCACCAACAAAAATAGAAATAAGAGGATAGCTACTTACAAGTTATTTTTCTAAGGTTATTTATTTTTATGCCATACAGATAATCTATATTTAGTGTTTTCAGCAGAGGTCGCTTTTCTTCTTTGGTGTTTTCAGGCTAGAGTATGGGGCTTTTACATACACATGAATGTCTGTTGCATTCAACTATTTGCCAAGGCTTATTAAACCTATCAGCACTAGGTTAATCTCTGTGTATTTTGCAGTACACTGGGGTTTTAAATCTGGTGTTTGTGGTGGCATTCATGCACCGGTGCACTGGTAGCGATGTTTTATGTCAACCAGCAGTGTTTGGTTTGCCAGAGCTGGAAATGGGGAGCTACTGGCACTATTCCTGGGTTGCTAAAATAAACAGGAAGCATCTAAGCAAAGGTTCTAATAGTCCAGATAGAAAGAAACTTGCTGTTCAAAGGAGGGGTTGCATTTCCAGAAGATAGCAAATGACCATGATGCGTACATAATGAGCATGCATTGTCACAGTTTGTGTAATTATGTTTGCTGACAGTAGGAAAGACAAAAGTTACACACTGCACATTTTAGCCATAATTTTTAAATTCACAAAGATTTTAGAGACAAACTTATCATTTTAAAGAATTTGACCAAATTCACTCTATACCAGATCTACATATTTAGACTTACACTAGTGCATTTGTGTGCATTTTCATGATTCAGTCAACTGGCCATATTCTGAAATGGAGAATTCATTTTTACAACTTGGGATCCATTTCTTAATTGGAAATCAAACTTAACAATACTTCTTTCATTTTGGCTCTTCAAACAGACGTTGTCTGTACTGAAAGTAAGTGGGTTTGGTATTGTTCACTCAGTCCGATATTCCATTATTCATTATTCGCTGAGTGTAAAGGACAAACATATTTCCCACAGCAGTCCTCCTCACTATATTATGCATTCACATGACACTACACAATGTCTTACAGTCCCCTCAAAACCCCATGTTAAATACAGTGACACTACATGCACTGTGTGGCCACAAAATTAAAATCAACCGTTCTTACCTGTCACGGAAACAGGATCTCTGGGGGTGCTTGATCTACAACATTGTTTAAGTGGTAGGTACATGTCAGAATAACATCCACATGAATGTTTCCCAGCAGAACATTGCGTTGTATTGCATTGCAATTGCACTGGCTGATGGTTTGTTTTTGTTTTTTTAACATTTTTCTGCTGGTAATAAAGCTACGTTCATAACCACACCAGTTCATATTGGCTTTAAGAAAGCTGTGAATACTTTGGCAGTAGATGTAACTCAGATGGTTTCTTTACCAGTCTATTCTTACACATTTGGGTCATGCATGCATTAACCTGTATTTGGCCCAGGCAGAAGTGAATACTTTATTATTCAAATGTTTCCAACTCGTCCCAGGTGTATTTGGTCTGGTCTGGCCGGCAGCTAATCTTGATGTGGCCCACATTTTCTTCCCAAAATAGTTTATCCTCCTCCTTAGCAGTAAATGACAGCGAAATGTAAACAGTTGTCTGAAAGCTGAAGCTATCATGTTAAAGGCCTGCGAACGGAGCTGAGGCAAAGAGTGGTGCGCCAGGCCCGCCTTCATCTATCGTGTTCACATTAAAACAGTACGAAGAGAGTAGCTTTAACAGACCTTATCTTCCCTGAAGCAAATACTAGCGAGTCATTGCCGTGTTCTGATGTGATTTGGAGGGTTTACTTGATAACTCATGGGGTTTTCGCATGATTGCAGTACTAGAAGAAATGAGGCACACCATCAACCCCAAAGAACAAGAAAAGAGCATTTAGGTCAGTGTAGGAAGACTCGGAGTCTCAGCTACAGCATGATGTGCTGTGATCTTCCATGCAGAAGTCGGTGTCTGTAGAGATGAATCCACAGTAGCACCTCAGTCTCTTTACCCCCACAAGACCTATAACGCATGCTATAGCATGAGATGACATCAAGGACATGGACACGCTTGTGTCTCCTCACATTCATTTTCTTCTCTTTCTCTGGAGTTTTGCTTTTAGCATAGGCATACAGTGCAGTCTTTGTTCACAAATTTATTACATTGTCCATGTCAAATTGTTTTCCGAAGTTGAAAAAGGCTTTATTGCCAAGCTGGCACCTATTTAACAAAAGTCTACACATAGTCGATGTGTAGGGAAATTACTTATGGATAAAAATGGAAACCATGTGAGTTTGCAATGTGTGTTCATCTGACATCTCAAATCCCCAAGAGCTTCTTTTCAAGGACAAGCCAACCAGTGTTTTCTCTCTCCTTCTCTCTGTCCTCCAGTGTTCAGGTTATTGAATTAAACTGCTGATATCAGCCCTTTGTCTGTTTATTGTTTCCCCAGTTCCCCAGCAAAGCTGAACAAGTCGGATAGGACAAACTTCTAAAGTTATGATCGTGGCGTAGACTACAATCTCATACTTCAGTGAATTTTGCCTGTTATTCCATTTCAGTTTTTTATTTGTCATAGCCAATTTACCTCATCAGGACCTCATTAATTTTCCTCAAAACCAACTACATCAGATAAAAAGGCGAAGTGGAATTGGCATTGAATATATGAAAGTATCCCTCCTGTATAATTTGCCGGCTTGATGATGCTGCAAGCGGTTGGATCAGATATTGGTACATGTGAACATTTAGCTGAACATCTGCCTCTTGTTGCTGTAATTTGCTTCTCCACCATCTGTTGGCTGGAAGCACCAACAAAGATATACATCTAATCTTGTTATAAACCCATAATAGCACCCTCTCCCTCCCAAATACACTAATTAGCCATATTCTGTGATATGCTCTACATAGTTCCAAAACTAATATATCCTAGCATACCCCATGGTGAGAGTTTATTACAAGATAGCAGGGCACAGACAATTTAGGTCAGCCGTGTGATCATTTTTGCAGATGAACTGAATGTGTCATTTTTGAGGAATACAAAATGTATCAGTTCCAGTGTTCATACCTACGTCCTCTGTACTAACCATTTTCCTCTGTGTTTTTTGTGTCATAGATCCAACTGTTATTCTGCATTGGTGGCACGCTGTGAGGAAAGACGTCACTCCGCTGTGCCTCAGTGCTCCTCAGACACTTGCCCTTGACATCCAAATGCTGTGTGTCGATTGTCATGCCACCCGCCTTCTGTGAGTTATGACGGCGGCTGCTTCATTGACTCAGGAAGGAGGCTCCTCCTCCACTCACCAGTGAACAAATCACAGGATGTAATGAAGAAGGGTCCTGAAAGTCTGCTCTTCAAGGAGTCTGCCAGCAGGATATGAGTATTTTGAGCCCTGTGACAGATAACAAATCAAACCTTGTGGGAATTGTGGGAGGCCCAGAAGAATACTCCAGAGCCATGCAGTCAGAGGAGCTATTCAGCAGGAAACTCAAAGCCTTGAATGGCAGCATGGGACCACCAACCTCAGGCATGCAGGGGAAACCTGATGGTGCAGGCAAAACAAATGGTACCCCAGCCATGCCTAAAATGGGTGTCAGGGCCAGGGTGACAGAATGGCCCCCGAGGAAAGATGGATGGGACGGGCGGCCTTCGCCGAACTATCAGAGCGTGATACCAATTTTTCAGAACGGCCAGCAGGAACATACTGTGGAAATACTAGAGCCTGGCGAGACGGTCTGTCTGGAGATGGACTACACAGACAAATACACACTGAGCGACCTTCTCAGCAACTCCCCGCTGAAGGGTCTCCACCCTATCCGTCAGCGGAGCAACAGCGATGTCACCATAAGTGACATAGACTCTGAGGACATAATGGACCAGAACGCTGTCAACCCAAACACTGGAGCGTCGCTGCACCGTGAGTACGGCAGCACATCCTCTATTGACCGTCAGGGCCTGAGTGGGGATGGTTTCTTCACCATGCTGAGGGGATACCGAGTGGACACCCTGGACCACCGGAGCGTACCACCTCTGGGTTTCCCAGAATTGTTGCGCTGTGATGCCCCCTTTTCTCCCAGCTTGCAGACGGCAGCACAAATCGCTAGGGGTGAGATAGTCCACATTCCAGGCTACGATTACATAGACAGTTCTCTCCTATATAGCCGGGAACGGGAGAAGTCCTTCATGAGACGTCTTAAATCGGAGTCATCAGAAACATCTCTGTTCAGGAAACTGCGAACCATTAAGAGCGAGAGCGACGCATTGAGACTCTCAATCGAGGATGACAGGCGACCTCTCAGCTTTCAAAAATGCTTTGCCCACTACGATGTCCAGAGTGTACTTTTTAACATCAGTGAGGCGGTGGCAAGCAGAGCTAACCTGAGCCAGAGGAAGAACACTACTACCGGGGCTTCAGCTGCCTCCGCTGGAATAGGGCCTGGAGCTAGTGGAGTGTCCGGAGGTGGAGCTGGGGCCGGAACTGGAGCAGGGGCAGATGGCGGAGCAGCAGGATGTAGCAGTGGAAATCCCCCCATGTTTGAGTCTCCACTGGGCAGCAGGGAGGATTTGAATCCGAAGGAGAACCTGGATGTGGATGAGGGCGATGGGAAGAGCAACAGCTTAGTCCTGAGCTGTCCACACTTTCGTAATGAGATCGGTGGCGAGGGCGAGAGGAAAATCTCCCTGTCCAGAGCCAACAGTGCCAACTACAGTGGTGTGTCAGAGAGCTGCTCTTTTGAATCATCTCTAAGCTCCCACTGCACCAATGCAGGAGTCTCTGTACTGGAGGTGCCTCGAGAAAACCAGCCAATCCACAGGGAGAAGGTCAAACGCTACATCATTGAGCACATTGACCTTGGGGCGTACTACTACCACAAATACTTCTATGGGAGAGGTAAGCAGTACTCACAATAAGTGCATGATTTTTGAGTCGACAGATTTTTGAACAGAAATGATACAGGGAGATTTAGATGACTCAGTGTTGCGGATTAATAAACTTTCCAGGCCAAATCCATTTCCTGGAAGCAACGCTGTTCACAATGCCTGGTGAGAGCAAGTTCCCAAATGGAACAGCCTCCACTCACTGGGTCACATGTCTTGACGGCCCAGTTATTTTTGTAGGACCACATGAAATAAGGTCCAGAACAATAGCAGGCTTGTGCTGGGTGCGAGGGTGTGCGTTTCACTTCCTCGGTAGAGGAGTGGTCGCGTCCTCCCACTGATATGACCCCGAATCCTGCGGAGAGACTGTGGTTAGTCATATGAGCAGAGAGAGGTGAGCGAGAGGGTGTGCTGCAGCTGTTCCCCATGGGGACCATGAGGGTGTGAGGACCCCTCGTATGAAACTTTAGGGTCAGCAAAACCACTCTAAGGTCCCAGATCTCCTCATTAAAACACCTTTATGACTGACGCTGGAAATACCACGCCGACCCCAACCCATCACCACATTCTACATATCTGTTTTTCCCACTGTCTAGGCTTGTTGCTCTAACCAGATTGAATTACCCCTTCTTAAGCCCGCCCAGAAAACAGCTGCTTCACCTTTCACACTCTGAGATTCCTGAACTTCTTCAAAAGATACTCTGTATTACAATATTCCTTGGTGAAAAGTATGTAGCTTCACTTGATGCTCCACTAACAGTATGTGTGAGTGTACCTTTGAACTTACTCTGTTAATCATTACTGAGAAAATTGGCCTCAGTCACTAATCATCCTAAAACTGGTGTATATTTACATATATTTATGGTGTGTATATACTGCATATTTAAGCTTTTTGGGGCCCCACAGGTCGCTGTATAACTGATATGCCCTGCCTCACTGTCAGATGTCATTTTAATGTTCAAACTTTTATGGAAGATGCCTTTTCCACAGTATGTGGCTGTAGCCCTTGGCCTTTTTTCATGAGGTGTTTTATTGGATGGACAAGTCTGTCATCACCTGTGCTCCAACTCAAACACACACTCTCACAAACATGGCCACACATCACCACTTTACAGCAAGCTTTTATCAACCTGAGCTTAACATTGATCCTATTGATTGCCTAAAGCCCTTCCTCCCTTAGCAACCAGAGTGTTTCTCCCCAGGCCGCCCTAATGGACACGATGTTTTCTTCACCTCATAGGATCAAGCCTTGCTATATGCAGGTCATGGTCACGTACTGTATGTGTAAAGCGACTGAGATATGCAGTATAAGCTGATGTAAAAATGTCTTTATTAGAGAGATATGTGACCTGAAATAATGTTTAGAGTCCCAAATGTAAAACATAAGGGCATACAGTAGAGGACTAAAAGATTTTAAAGGTTTCTTTGCTGTGTGGAGGAAGATAGGAAAGGGACATTATTTGACATGACAATCAAAGTCATCCATTTTGCAACCTTTGGCAAATTGTCAGCACCATGTGATGAGCTGCACTGACATGTTACTGAAATGTGTTGACAAAAAGCTTCCCTCCACAGTCAACACTGTTTCAATCACTGTGCTGCCGGTATTTGGATGCCTAGTGGCCTCCTATCGCAGACAGCCTTCCTGCCACCATTTGACCTTATGCCTCATGGTGCACTTCCCCTCAGCCCACTGCCCCTGACGAGTCAAACATTTTTCAGAACCCTGCCTTGCCTCCAAACAGTTAATTCATTATTCATGCTGAGATGCGCTTTGCCGATGCCATAGTGACAAGAACCAGCATATTTACGCTCTGTGTGCTACGTGGTGTGGATGCAATATCTAAACTTCAGCAGAAATCTCTTTGCAAATGTCAGTGCTTTGGGTTCCCCGCTGAGGTTTTTCTTTTGTTGTCTGTTCAATCCAGGTCTTTCTCTTCGGCTTTAGCCTGGATTAGGGAGTATTTGCTCAAGGCACTGCTATGTGTGCAAAGCTCTGCTCCTGTCTGTGTCCTAAACACACACGTACGCACTGTTGTAATAGTACATTTAATGTCAAAACAGAAATTAATAGTACATTTACTGTCAAAACAAAAATTAAAACTGCTTCTTATAATTCCTATGACTGGCAAGAGTAAGAGTCTGAAGCCCTCCAAGCAACCCCGCTTGTGTTCATCGACTTTTTCATCATATCTGCTTTACTAGGAATGTGGTGAAAAAAATGTACTCCCCAGGAGCATTTGTGTAATCAGTAAATTTCATGACAATCTGTCCATTAGATTGCTGTGCAAATTAACTTCTTGACCTGAGGGTGTCAAAAGAGGAGAGCATCATCAAGTGTCCACAAATGAAAAAGTACTCATTCTTCAGGGGGCATAAAGGGGGCAAAGAAAAGTAATGAGAATCTGCCCATCACATTCTGTATTTTTTTTATGTACACTGGACAGGTTAGTAGGTTACTGAAAACATTAAGAGGCTCAGTGCCATGAATATCCCAGAGAGATTTCCTGATAATTTGGCTGATGGTTTTTGTGCTTTTCATAGTTTGAAGAACATTTAGGCTGGCACTCGTTGAAAGGCCAGAGAGTCAACAAAATCATTTTTCAGGGATCGCACACATTACCAAATATGCAAAATTTGATGCCAGTCTGGTCTTTAATGTGTTCTAGAAAGAAGTCAACAACAGTATACTTCTATTACTGGTAAATCCACTCATAAAAGTAAAACGACAAAAAATTCTATTATTTGATGGTGCAGGTCTACAGAATGTTGCTCATATCTGTGTGTCAGGATAATGAACGCACTACATCAGAATTAAAAACTACATTTGTAGTGAGTCAAAATTTTCAAGGCATATATTTTTTATTTTTAAAATCCCAGTTCTGCAGCCACAAGCCAGAGCTCACCGATTCTAATGCAAAGTGAATAAATTTCAAATCAACGCTGCTCCCCTGCTGCTCTCTGTAATCAGCCTCACAGCTCAGCCATGTTCAATCCGCAAAGCGTTTTTATATGATTTATTAAATATATGAACTGAATAATATATATTGATATTCCACTGACACAAGAACAGTGATTTGATTAAGATGTGAATAATGATGTTTAATCTTTTTTTTTTTTTTTTTAAATCTGTGTCTGTAAAGTACGAGTTTGCACACCTGTAAGGTATCTTTTGAATCATGTTTTTTCATTTCAGTGATATAAATGTGATGCTTAACGTGTGTGTAATTTGGATTTTCCTTGTTCTACCTCCAGAGCATCAAAACTATTTTGGGGTGGATGACAATCTGGGACCTGTGGCAGTCAGTGTACGCAGGGAGAAGCTGGATGAAGGAAAGGAGAAGGAAGGAATGCAGTACAACTATCGGGTCACCTTCAGAACCAGTCAGGTAACAATAATCCACTGATATGCACTTTGACTTCACTGCTTACATTATGGAAGCATGGTAGGAGAAGCCTGCATGATTGTCGCTCTGTGAAAGAATTGTTTACTAGACAGAGCATGGATATTTCAGATTTCTCATGTACTGCATTCAGCAATGCGCGTTAAGGTCACTCAGATTAGGGCTCAGTCAAGCAGCGCAGGAGTCCAGGAATGCTTCAACAACACTGAGAACAAGCAGGCTCCTCGCAGCTCCCTGTTCTTACATCTGCTTCGAGCACCCTAATGTGTCCAGTGATTCTGTGCCAGTTGTGATTCAATTGGCCAGCCATGCAAACACTGATACGGTCTATCAGTGTTGGTGTGATTGCCCTCAGTCACTCCCACTCTCACACACCAACGTACACACACATGTGCACATGAAACATGATTAATCCACAAACTGCGATGCGTTGTCTCATCGTCCCTGGTGGTACCCGAAGCCCTCCTTGATTGATGCTGCTCGGTCTCATTCACTGAATAATTCAGGTGCAACAGATGCGTCAGGCAGTGAAATGTCACTGATATCCAGCGCCATTCTCGGTTTAGAGCACCACTCCCACGATAAAACAATGTATCTGGGTCATGGTAGCCTTGCAAGTAGCACGTAGACGGTGTTTTAACTCCCCAACCGCTGGTGTGCCTATTTGCACGTGCTCCTGTCGTTTAGCCTCGGCGCTCTCTCCGCCTTTTGGCCCCACTCTCGCTCTCCCTTTCTCACTAAGTCTGTTAAGTAATCTGCTTTTCAGAAAGCCTCGCTGTCGGACAACGATTGACTGCTGACGCTCGTGTCCACAGGCTGTGCAGATGGAAATGGGATTTATGAGTGTAAATGTGTTTGTGATGTTCCAAACAACAACACAGGGTTACAGAGTGGGTGTTTTAAAGCTGTTTGTTTTACTGGCACTTTTACAGCCTTAGTAGTAAAAAACCACTCAGCATCTAATGCACACTTAGTCTGTCTTAATTATTTAGAATGTGAGTTCCTAATGTTGTCTAATAGAGCCATTAAATAGTAAGACAGCACATGTGACCATACCCAGATCTTAACTATAACACAAGTAGGACTGTGTATGACACACGACAGAGAGTTAATTTGACTGGACGTATCTTTACCATCTGTGTTTCCTGTCAGCTGACCACCCTCCGTGGAGCCATCCTGGAGGATGCAATTCCATCCACGGCAAGACATGGAACAGCTCGCGGCCTTCCGCTCAAAGAAGTGCTTGAATACGTCATCCCTGAGCTGAATATCCAGTGTCTGAGGCTGGCCCTCAACTCTCCCAAGGTCCCAGAACAGCTCCTCAAGCTGGATGAGCAGGGGGTGAGTACATCCAGGTGTCCTTTTTTCCCTCAGTGTGGTGAATGCTACCACAGACTTCTGCAGCTGTTGATTTAACGGCACTGGAGAAATCTGTGGTTAAGCGCCTTGATATAAACAGCAGACATGAAGCATATAGTTTGCCATTTTGGGAAATATGTCTTTTAGTTTTTGTTGAAAAGCCTAACTGTTTGTGGCTTTATGGGGGGGGGGGTTGTGACTGTTCAGATGCAGTGACTGAGGTTGTCCAACTTCACTCCTGGTATTAACTGCCTAGTGCATCCCATAATCTCCTTCATAGAACTACTAATTTCTGCTGTTATACTCTGTGTGTTGTACAGATGAAGTAAATGAGATAAACTATGTTAATTAGGGAAGTCAGTGGTGCTCTTTATGCTAGGCTAAGCATAAAAACCAGCTGCTGGTTTTGCTTCGTATTTAATCAGCCGATTTAAGTGTGGTATCTTCTCATCTAACTCTTGGCAAATATGTGTGTTTTTTTTAAATGTCAGACTATTCCTGTAAGGAAGGTGAAGCCATGATTCATTCACTGCACACAGATTTGCAAGTTATTACATTTAGGGTTGGGCAAAATAGCAGTCTTATATCTTGAGTGATCTTAATTCCACGTCTGCTTTTTAGAGGAATCATACACGTTGCGTAATTAAAAGTATTATATGTTTGTATTTTATTTTGTCTGGTTCTGTTTCCCTACCTGCTGGCTGGTCAGCTATTATGATTGTTGTTGATGTAGCTAACTGCCTCTCCAGTGACTCCAACTCCACCATCATGGACAAAAGCTGGTGGCAGTAGATGTTCTGCTCTCTCTCTGAAGTCCACCTGTGGATAAACAGTCGACTACTTTCACCAGCTATAGTGCATGACACTGGAATTGGAGTCCTTCTGCAGCACTAGAGACTCACTGAGGAAGCAGCTAAAATTGAGGACTGTCACAGCAGCGACCTGATCAGCCCACTGGGAGGGAATCATAAGACAGGATGAGTCGTGGCTAGCTGGTTAGCAACAACTGGTCTTTCAAAAGAAGCATCAAAGCAGCGTAAATGCAAATCACTGCTTCTGGCCAGAGCTTTTATAATATAATCAGGGTGAAAACAGGATGCAGAAATTTGAGAGTTGGCCTTTTCACGCTGAGTTCAGTAGAAAGGCTTTGTATCCAGGCAGCCGTATGCACAACTAATCATGTGATCTCATGAGTTCAACTAAATCTATGGGGAGAATTGTTCTTCAGATTGTGGATAGCGTTTTTCTAGTGCCACATGTCAGTATTATCAATGGCATTTTAGATGAATGAAATGATTGACTACGTTAATATCACACTACAGATATTATATTTAAGGCATGTTTGTTTCAGACATAGACATCAGAGACATCAGCTGTAGTAGTTACAAGGAAAAGATTAACTTCAGATAGCTGAAGTCTTTGTCGTGTATGTGTGCCGCTTATTATAGACAGGTGACACTTTCTCCCAGGTGAAGACATAAGACAGGCAATATCGCGCTTAAACAGAATCAATGGAAAACCCACACTGTCTGTTTCCAGCATCGACTGTTTTTGACACCCTTGTTCTGCTGATAGGACGCTTAGACACAAGCTCAAATAACTCACTTTTGACAGCTTACTTAACCTGAGAGCAACCGATTTGTTATTCTGCCTGGATGGCGGAGGGTGCCATCTTACATTATCTCTGTTTGAATAAAATTGCTAATAGTGATATGGGCTGCCTATCTTCACAGGTGTCAGAGAGATTCATTGTGTGATCTTAAGGCCTTTAATTTCTCATCTAATGAAACTGCGAGATGGAAAGGAGAGCGGAAGGATTAGCCAGCGGTGTACCGCTTGTTTGACTATCAGAGAATTGGCTGCTTATTAGTTTAATTACATTCGTTAGCATGCGCCCGTCCTTCCAATTGACAGGGGAAAGACTCTTATAATAGAAAGTGTCAGCCATGTCCCTCCTGTGTACTAGGGTTTTGTTACACACACAAACAAGAGCCATGTAGTGTCGTCTAAAGCAAGTTAACTGCACTCAGGATGGCCGACTTTGCGTGTCCAATTACGACAGACTAACATTGGAAGGAAGTGCTTTGAAGAAGTTTGTTCACCTGCCATACAACTCCCCGTGCCAGTTATAGGAGAAACAGATAAAGGCTTTGATTTAAGACGGAAACTAACACATGGTCGAAAAAAAATGCAATAAAACAATCTAAGAAACTACTCTGAGAGGAGGAGAGCCCAGGCTAAGTGGGGCTTAAAGCTCTTCCAACTGGCACTCCTCCTCATAGACCTCAAACCAAACGCCCAGTCGAAGCCAGTTTTATATTTGGACAGCAGTATTTTTGTACACTCCTGTTTTAATCATTAATGTTGTGCTTGCAGTGCAAATGTTTGATATGTCAAGCACCCCTTAATCTGCTTTTTACCCGAGCTGGACTTTGACTGCCCCTTTAATGTGTTTATGTGAGGAGGCTCGTATTGGACAGGAGGAGCTGCAGCGTGGTGATCTGAGCGCCTTGTTTTCGTTTGTTTGAGTGCATAATTGTCCTCTAGCACATGTAAAAAGCCTTATCTTAGGACTCTTAGATGCGCTGCTTTGGAGATGTTGGTGCTTTTTTGTGCTTGAGTGTGCCTATGTGTTTAATGGCCCTTTTTTTTTTTTTTTTGCTATGAAGAGAAAGGTGTGAACAGAGAGCATGCAGAGCAAGCAACAGTATCCTGGAGCAAGAAGGCCCGCAATATCCTCACGATCAGTTCTGCAGAAAGAATCTCCCTGAAAGCAGGGGTTGTAGACAGTGCTGTAATGGCACTGGATGTAAGAGGAGTACTGAACATATGTGAATGTGGTTTAGATCACATTATAGATCACAGTGGACTGACTGTGTGCAGATGGGCTGGGAAAAGCATTAAGCAGTTTATCAGATTTTGAGATTGGATTTTAGGTGCTAGAAATCACTAATTCTATTTTTTTTTCTAAGAAATACATTGATATTTAATGCACATCTGCTGTTTCTAACGATGTAAATCTGTGAAATGACAGAATTCTTGTTTAATAGAAACATTCTATCATTGCATTAGTTAGAACATCAAGCTGTCATGTTCCACTTTAATTTATATTTCTTGATAAGAATAAATGGAAAGGCTAGCCAGCAGATCAGCCTCTTAAAAGATGTAACTAACCACTTGTGATAGTGTTTGATGAGAGTGAAGACAACGTTAAGGAGGTCAGAGAAAGGCTACTGATCATTCCTTTTCAATAATGTTAAGCAAATGACCTTCTTCCTAAGCTAGACAGTGAATCTCACTTCAATGCTCTCATTTATGTAGAGAATGAAGAATGAGTTCAGGATATTTCTAAATCACCAACACTGCTTTTCAAGATTTTTAGCAGTTTTAAACGAGGCAAAAAGAAAAGCCTTTGCAAGTCCTTAAATCATAAATCACTCCTGATGCCTCCAGCAACACGCCTCAACACTGAAGTATAATTCAGGTTTAAGTGCGATTTGTTCCACGAGTTCAGCAGAGTAATCTACCTCCTACTGGGGCTGTTATTGCAGCGCAGAAAAAAAATCACTGCTCCCATATACAACTCAATCTCCTGTCTTGATATTGAAAAGCGGTGACAATAAATGTTTTTTTTTCTTCATTTTTTAAATTCCTTTACAAATGGGTGATATTCTATCAGTTTAGTTTGTAACTGCTCACATTTGAGTCGTTACGCCAAAATACAAAATGACTCTCTTTCTGAAACACTTTCTGTGTTTTGCACATGTGGTTGGAATGTACCATTGGTGCCTTGGGAAGTCTGCAACCAGCCACACATCCAGGAGCACAACCTCATTTTGCACAGCACATCTGACATTACAGTAATTACGCATGGTCTGGAGTTTGTGACCAAGGTATTTGCTGCACCTGACCCATAGGGTGTGAAAATAAAATGGTATGGGATCTGTGACTGACTGTAGGCTTGCCTAATGGTATGGTTCAACCACAAGCCAATTAGAATAATGAGTTTTTTTTTTAATTTTGTTCCAATGTCTAATTCTGAAGCAACAAACCCAAACTCAGAGACAATTAACCTCTTGTAAAAGCAATCAAATTAAATACGTCATAAAAGTTTCAAACCCATTTTTCATTTGATTCTTTTTAATGACTTGAGCAAATTACTCCAAAGTGTAACGTGGACCATTACACTTTTAGGTACTGTTGCTGCAGAGCTTGAACCCTGAAACTCCAAAACCACAATAGATGTCCGTGTAATGGTGCATGCTGATTTCAGCCAGGATTTGTGATATTTTTTCTTCTTCTGCTGCATCAGGACACTGCAGTGCAGACAGATGTCACAGTGGTATTGCATGTTGTGTTGGGACACTGCCGTATCCCTCTGGTGCATCTCAGAGATCTCCGGGGGGAACACTGTCCCCATTTCTCTCTCCACTCATTAGCTCATTTCATTTTCGTGTTATTTTTTGTTTAAAAAAGGAGCAGGGCTGCAGTTTTCAACATCACCCAGCTGTGAACAGATTAAGGCAGAGGATCACTGATAAAAGTAACCGATGCAAAGCGAAAATTTCTGCAAACTGTGCTCAAAAATTTGGGCAAGATCCCTTAAATGGGATCTAGCTGGTTTTTTTTTTTTTTTTTCAATGGTGCGCCACCTTATCAGAAGCTGACGCCACCAAAAAAAGAGACATCAAAAGTAGTTACACAATGAATTTCACCTCAGGAGTGCCACTAATCTGTATATGTGTTATCTGTCCTGATGTGTTGGCACTTTTCAAGCGGCGACAAATTCACACCAAAGGGCAGCTTGATTGTCCTCGCCATTGGCCAGTCTGTTAAGAGGGGCAGGAGGTTAAATGAGTCCATATAATACAGGATAAAAAAAATTGAGGACCACATCATTGCACATCATGCCATTTCCACTGGGCTTGATGGTATAATAGCTTTCCGTCACCGCAGGAGCTTTAGTGCAGAGCAGCCTGCCTGATAGAGGAAGTCACCATGACAACAGTGTCAGGAGCACACCAGGAACTGATAACCTGTAACGGTGGAAAAAGACAATTCCAATTTGTTTCGCTATATAGACCATTTGTTGGCTTTCACATTCAGAGAAACCTTTTCATCTTGCTGCGCTGACACGTTGACCCGGGGTCAAGATGAAGGTTGCAGCTGTGAATATTGGGCAACAGGTGCCAAACGCAGGGGGCTATTTTGTCATATGATTTCCCCTTTGACTCGTTTTCTTGGCAGAAAGCTGTAAAAGACTGATGTTGTTAGAGAGGACTCTCACTCTAGCAAGAGAAATCAGTGTGGATGTTTTATTTCTTCTTGTCTATTCAGGAGACAAGCTCATATCGGAGCTGTCATTTGGGGATCATATTAATGCTTGCAGTGAAAGTCTGTGAGATTTGGCTGGCTTTACTACGACTGTGAATATTCCTCTTTGTGACTAAGACATACGTTATATCTGTATTGAGACACCTCTGTTGAATGAATGAAACAAGAGTATTATTATTGGAGCACTGCTGCCATTCAGGACTTCTTACTCATATTTCACTGCTACAGAGAGGATTCACTTACCAAACAAAAGTATTGCTTAAGGAGGAGCTCTTTCAGAAAGGATTAAAAAGCTATTGCTGGCAGCTTATGGAGTTCTCTCCCATAAACCAAAGCTATTCTGCTATATGTCTGTAATTCACTCCCTCGTTGCTCCACAGCTGCTCTTAAGTAGCAGCTAATAGCTCTGGCTTGATTTATGCTCCGCTCAGAGCTCCAGAGAGTTCACAGCCTGGCTGCACAAAGGGGATTTCAGCTCTCTCCTCCAAGGGTTATGAAGGCCTTCACATTAGCTGTGACATGATGGAAAGTAGGCACTGGCATGCTTCGAGTGCATAATGTACAGTACGCATGAGTGTGATGTGTGTTACATATCAGCGGCAGGAAATGATACTTGCTCAGTGAGTGTCTGTGTATGTTCTTCATTGCAGTTAAGCTTCCAGCACAAGGTCGGGGTGCTTTACTGTAAGGCGGGACAGAGTACAGAAGAAGAGATGTACAACAACGAGAGTGCTGGACCGGCGCTGGAAGAATTCTTAGATCTGCTCGGCCAGAGGGTGCGGCTCAAAGGCTTCACCAAGTACAGAGCTCAGCTGGATAACAAGAGTAAGATGAAGCACACATCACACACAAACTAAACATTCACAAAGTGTAAGCCCACACACTTCTAATCCTGCTGAGTGCAGATGCTTGGCTGTTTTATGTTGCCTTCTGTCAGGTTATGCTGTTTTTAAGCCCATGTACTTTATCTTTAATCTTGATTTTTGTTTAATTACTCATGAGATTGCTAGCACAATAGCTTTTTGTATAAAGGCCACTGACGGTAAACTGCCCTGTTCTGTCTTACAGCTGACTCCACGGGCACACACTCTCTTTACACTACCTATAAGGACTACGAGCTGATGTTTCATGTGTCCACCATGCTCCCCTACACGCCCAACAACCGACAGCAGGTCAGTAAACTGCACACTTTCACGCTCTGTCCCCTGCAGCAGACCACCGTGATTGCTCTTCTGTGTGGTAAGCCGGTGTCTAATGGTTGTAATAAGTCCCTGAGCAGCTTCCTTTTAGGATATGTCCAATTCCGACTCCTGCCAATCTTCCCCAGAGACTCATTTTGCCACGGTAATGACCTATCAGTTGAAAGCATGAGCATTGCCATGGTGACGGTACCTCATAGTCGGATTTTAATCAATGCATCCCCAGGGGCTGGACCTGCCGTGGTATTAGATGTGCCTCTGTGTCTGCCTGCGCTAACAAGTGGAATTAAGTGGATGTAGTGGTGGATTGGTGAGCGATGGCCCGATAAATCTGAGATTACAGAGGTTCACATATTAGTCTCTGCACTACCTATATGGAAGTACTTTTTGATCCCATAATAAAGCCTGTGGGTACAACCCTGTAGAGACATTAACAGTGAACATCCTGAAGGAGGTGGTATGTGATGGAGTGGAATAGAGCAGGATCTACAGTCCAACACAACAGATGCCCAATCTATCAAGTGTGTCTAAGATGTGATTGGCTGGATTTGGGAGTGGGGGATTCTTACGGTTTTCTTTTCTCTGCTTTCAATTGTATTTCATGAAGTGGGATAATTTAATTTAATCCCCAGTAGTAATCTTGCAGCTGGACCGAGCAGAGCTCGCCCCACTCATCCCTTCATCCTTTCCAATTCACCTCTGTGCCCCTTAATCCTGCTCGATTCAGGCTCTTGGTGACCTTCGCTGACAAACCTCAAACCACAGAAAATAAGGTTAAGATTGGAGCACTCCAACAATACCAGTAGTATAAACTAGATTTGGGAAAGTCTCTCTTGCCCAAAAATCCTAAATTAGGTAAGTGATGATATCTCTTCAAACCAAAAAGCCTTTTATTATGGTTTCAGACAGACACTTTCAGTATCCAAACATAGCGCAGTGATTCTGTTGAGGACTAAATGTGCAAACAGAACAGAAGATACACTTCCTTTTTGTGGTGCTTGTATAGATGTGACAGTCGTTATGTTCACTTGTGTTACAGAGAGCCTCACATTTTTTCATATCAGGGAAAATTAAGCCACACAAGGGGTGCCCTGCTAATTTTTGTCACAAACTATGCTGTTATTTAAGAGCTTATTCCAAAATGACTTGGCAATACCTGAAACCACACTGTGTGACATTTAAGAAACTAACATAATCTTCTGATCACAAATAAGAAACTAAGGACTCCCTCGGGTGAAAATTGATTTTTTTACGTGATTAACATGTGCAAGTGTGTTTTTTTTTTTTTTTTTTACATGCTTGGAGACACATTCTGAGCTAAATAAACAGACCATTCTGTGACTAAGCATTTAACTCTTAAAACTGCAACGTACTGATGACAGTTTTAAAAGACTTGCAGGGTTTCATACTTTGCAAAGGAAACAATCCTGTCCAGTTGCAAGGTGGTGCTTTCTGTGTCTTTATTCTTCTTCAGAATCGGAGTGTGTGACTGAATTACTCCAGTATGACAATTTGCCATCGTTTAGTAGAGTAGTTTTACAGTGTTTGAGCAGACACATAGGTGAACTCCATGTGGAAGAAGAGGCCAGAGTTCATAGATCAACACATCCTAGAGGAGGCAACAGTGTAGAGTTACATCTAAGCCATTTTAAGGCAGGAAGGGATCATTTTCATGGGGAAAAAAATCCTCTAAATCTCTACCTTTGACACACAGAGATGAGCTTTCAGGGGTTTAATCAGTGACTAGAGAGTGGCTTGAACCAACAGGTAACAAATAGTCAGTAGATGTAAAGGTTTGGTGATAAACTGTGCTTGGTGTGGTATTGACCAGTAGCTTATCTTGACTGACATTGGCAAATGTTTGCTAAGTTGACATAGATATTGTTCTATAACTGCTGAGTCAGTTTGCCTGCCTCTCTCTTTCTTATCGCTAAGCAGGCCTTTGTAGAGAAGAACTTACATTGTTTTATTCCAGTCAGTCTAATCAATTTTTTTCTGATTGATTCTGATTAATTTTAATCTCAAAGGAAATGTATTACTAAATCCTCAGACTCTTGATCTGTCTTACCATCTTCATTCTTTCTATGGTGCTTTTCCTTGTGTTTGATTCTGTTTCTCTTTCTTTTATAGTTATTAAGGAAGAGGCACATTGGCAATGACATCGTCACCATAGTGTTCCAGGAGCCCGGGGCCCTTCCTTTCACTCCAAAGCACATCCGTTCTCATTTCCAACATGTGTTTGTCATCGTCAAAGTCCACAACCCCTGCACTGATAACGTCTGCTACAGGTAAATGGAACAAGCACGCACCATGCCTGGAAGGCTCTTTCAAAACTGTATTACGCTGGCTGGAAAAGGACAGGGAATAGAGGAGAAAAGAGTAAAAAGAGTCAGACCAGCAAAAATTATAACTTCACTATGGGATTAAAAGCAAACTAATACACTCAAGACAATTTAAGGGAATGCGTTGCTCTTTTGATGTGCTTTGCATAAATGTCTTCATGCCAAACGGCCCTACATGAACTTTTAAGAGCACTTCATTTGAAAGAATAATAATAGTAGCTTGCTGAGTGCTTTCTGTGGTTTTTGTCATCACTTCATAGTAATGTGTGGAAATCATGAGACTCTTTTGATCTGTTCAGTGATGATACAGTTATTATCTTCAGAGACACCTTGAAATTACGACTTACAATTCTGTCCTCGAGTGTTTCTGAAGTCAAGACGGCTCTTGCTAATAACATAGCATTTGTTGAACAGAGCAAGATTAGTCTGAGCTCCTCTCAGTCTCACCAGAAATAATTTCCCGAAAAGCCATATAATTTCAACACTCCTCAATGACTGCTAATTATACGTACAGTTCAATACTTCTTCATTTCTTTTAGTTGTTCTCAAATGTTGGCACGGCATTTGATTTATTGATTCTAATTATGTTTTCCAGTGTGGCCGTGTCCAGATCGAAAGACGTGCCTCCCTTTGGCCCTCCTATTCCCAAGTCTGTAACTTTCCCAAAGTCAGCAGTGTTCAGGGACTTCCTGCTCGCCAAGGTCATCAATGGAGAGAACGCTGCACACAAGTCAGAGAAGTTCCGAGCCATGGCGACTCGTACACGGCAGGAGTACCTGAAGGACTTAGCCGAGAACTTTGTCAGTACGGCTACTATAGACTCAGCTGTCAAATTCAGCTTCATCACCCTCGGAGCAAAGAAGAAGGAGAAGGTGAAACCTAGGAAAGATGCACATCTGTTCAGTGTGGGAGCCATCACCTGGAGCGTCTGTGCCCGAGACTTTGGCCAGTCGATGGACGTGTACTGCTTGCTCGGCATATCAAATGAGTTTATTGTGCTCATTGAGGAGGAATCAAAAAATGTGGTCTTCAACTGCTCGTGTCGTGACGTCATCGGATGGACCTCAGGGATTATGAGCATTAAGATCTTCTATGAGCGCGGGGAATGTGTCATGCTGTCTGCACATGATAACTGTGGAGAAGACATACGGGAGATGGTGCAAAGACTAGAGGTAAGACCCTGAAAGACATATCTGTAATAATCTGTCATGTTCAAGGTCTTAACGTCTGCTGGATTAGACTGTATATGAGGCTATCTGTCTCATATAGTTTTCCTTATGTCCATGTCTTTAGTACCAGTCTGAAATCATTCCATACATAGAAATTTCAGGGAACAAAAGACATCAGATTAATCGGTTTTAAAACACTACATCCCACTCACAGAGTGAGTAATTCATTCTGCTTGCACTGTCTGTGGCTAATTGGGGGTTGCGTCTTAGTTTGACATCCAGTTTATTTTTGATATAATGAGCACATTACAGTAAAAACAATTAAGCTGTCTACCATTGATGTGTCAGACGGTTAATGGATTGGGCAAGGAACAGCCCAGGTTGGCACTAACATACAGAGAAACCCACAGACAAAAACAGCATTAATAAAATCAGGATCACAGGGCACCTTTATGTTCCAGAAAAAAAACAGAGACAGCTTTACATTTTCATAACAGGGTCTGGTGTACGTATATAAAATATAATTTAAGCTCCATCTCCCTGTTCATGCAGAGTTCGTCTTCACCTGCTGCTTTGTGTTGTCACTCTTTGGGAAGTTGCTAGAACATTTGCTTTGGCATCACATGTTTTAGGCATGATAGTCCAATCTCTAATATAGCCAGTAGCTAGACATCGGTTTGGTGGCACCTTGTGTTAGATTTCACAGCCTTTACTCCTCCTGTTCACTTCCATAGACGTGATTATCTTTCATTTTTATGTGGAATCAGTGAAAAGCATAATTCTCAGCACATTACTGAAATTCTGTCCTTGCTATTGCAGCTACAGATTAAATGGCTTTTTTCAAGGGTAAAAAGGAAAGGTCCCTCGTAGCAGTTTTAGCCCCAATATCCAATAATGACAACAATACAGAGCAGTTCACCAGTATATGAGTAGTAGTCTGTCATCAATGGACCAGTGAATCTATTAAAACTGCGTTTCATTCACATGCTGCTTGGCATGCGAAGGAAATGACTGCTTACTTTAAATGGTCCAGTAAAGCATTTTACTTTGGGATAGTTGTGGTGTCTCTGTGGTGAAACAATGCATTCTGCAAATATTGCTCTTACCATTGTAGCTTTACTGCTTACCACAAACCTTGTTATTTTATTTTCATTGTTATGTCAGCAAAACCGTCGCTTGCTGAACCTACATCTGTCCTGTCAAGTCTCGTGTGTTGAAACTCTACACTGAGCTTCCGCTGATGCTTCACTGCATTTTTTCCCTCAGCATTGTCTGAATACGGCTCACTGAATTGTCCCAGAACTCGTCTATTTTCCGGTCTTCCCTTCGCTCCTGTCCACCTGGTCCTTTAATATGAAACTATAAAGCGGACTCATCGGAGACCAGAGAGGATTACAGGCCTCCTGTTGATAGCTTACTTTGGCTCATTGCACAGATTCAGCAGAGGTGTACAGTCAGCCATTCAGGTCACACTGTTGCAGATGTTGTCCTCTTGACCAGGATAAAGCATAACGAAATATCACAGTTTATTTTTCCTCCTCCAAAAAATTAATAAATACATAAAGAAGCCATCCCCTGCAGCAGACCGTACATTTAATTGAATGGAAGCTTAACAATGATGTGATTTTGGGCTATTCTCAAACTGGACGATTTCTGGGTGCAGGTAGAGGAGGAGGCAGCTTAAACAGGACATCAACCCAGTTTTGAGGGGGAGGAGTATAAACACGGACACATTTTTGGGTCTAACAGTCTAAGAATAGAGGACACTTGGCCTCATACTGCTTCACTCCTATGGAGAGCTTCCCACTTAGTCCAAGTCCTCTCATCCCCATTTTGTACTTCTGCCTTGGCCATCTGTACGACTCAGTGGTCACATTATGTGATTCTGGGACCAGGTGGGCCTAGGTGCCTTGAAGTCACGAAAAAAAATATGTCCCGCCTGGCTCCTCAGCCCACACTCTGTTATCCGATGTCTTGTTCCCCGCTCATTGTGCTGCTCTGTGGGTTTGCTTTTCCTATCCTTACTTCCATGATTTGTTTGTTGAACTTCTAATCAGGCAACCTTTTGTTTTCCTTTAAATATCACTGAGGTTGAATCCCAGAATCCAAGCCTGAGCTGCGTCTGACCTTATTCTCCTTCACTTGTCCTTCATCGATCTTTTCTTGGCAGCCTCATTGACTGTTTTGAAATTTCCAACAAACTCTAGCCAGAAAATCACTGATTTAGACAACACAGCAGGGACAATTTATTTCCTGCTAAGAACCTGAACAAGAATCCGATTCCTCTGAGGATTACAGTAGGCAGAGATCATTTTCATTATTACCTTTTGCAATGAACTCAGACTCAATGAACTTAAAAATTTGGATGAAAGTAAATGTGCACGAAGATTCTGCATATCGTAACCCCAAGAAGCCGATGAAGTATTTACCATAATTAATCTTTAAAGGACACAGATGTCGTTCAGAGTCTACTCCACTCATCATAAGAAAGGACACTGCAGGATATATTTGCATTTATGATTAGCCAAAGGACATCACTTCCTCATTCACTATGCTAATCTCCCCTCACATTTACTGTCCACTTATCCACGGGATTTGTGGGAAATATTTCACGGGAGAAGCAGTGAATAAATCTTAAAAAAGTGGGTGTCTGGATGCGTTACTCACCCAGACGGTGGAGCAGCAGCAGCAGTGGACACATTTGGATATGAGCTGACCGTGCATACTTTGTCCCAAAGGTGTCTGTGTTTTCCTAAATGTCCCAGAGGTTGACTCGAATCATGTTTCGTTGGGAGGATTTACAGGCTGCCGGACCTGTGATGTAATGCGAACCAGAGCAAACACATTGCCCACTGTAACTCACAGAGGAGCCCAGTGTGTGAGCACAACTAAAAGCTTTGTGATCACGTCCTGCTCTCCAGGGTGTCGCTGAGCTGGGTGGCCGCATGTTCGGCTTTTGTGAGACAAGTCCTCTTGGCTCGGGTGCTATAAATTCATTTTTTTTGTTTTGTTTTGCTTTGCTGAACAAAGTACAGACAATCTCTCGCAGTATGTGTTCATGTTTCTCTATGCATCGACAGGGCTACAAATAAAAGCAACTGTGTAAGTACCTTTGAGTGGCAGAAGAGGCACAATGAAGCAGCACAAATGAGAAAGAAAAATGCTGTAGAATATTTTTCGAATAGATTTTGTCTATCTAATATGGTTAGTTAGTGATTAAACAGCAAAGTACTACACAGTGCAATTAAAACTGAAATTTCATTAATCGATTATTCAACTGACAGAAAGTTAAACTGAGACTATTTTGAGAATTGATCAATTATTTCAATGACTTCAGTGACAAACAAAAATAACAAACATTTGGTTTCAGCTTCTCTAATGCAATGATTTGATTTTTTTTATTTGTCATAAGCTGAATATCTTAAGGTTTTAAACTTTTAGTCAGACTAAACAGGGAATTTCAGTGTGTCACATAAGGCTCTGGTAAGTCTGAACAGTTTTCAATGACACCCTTAAGGGTAAAAAGGATGTATTGATCAGATTTACAACTGTAATTAATAGTTGTTTTTATAATTCAGCAGATTTTTTTTAAATTTAATTGGTCATTTGACTATGTATTCTCTAAGCTGTTCAAAATTTGTTTATTTTACTTGTTTTGCCCGACCAGTTGCCCCAGATAACCCAGAATGATCACTTTTGCGACGACATATAACAGAGAAAAGCAGAATTTTTGCAACTTAAGTGAGTGCAAGATTGTCATATTATTTCATTAATTTTCTGTCAATCAGTGAACTGATTAATCAGCTGGTTTCATAGGTGATTGCAGACATTTATGTCTTGCCAGGGCTGCTCTTGCCTCCGAAAAAGAAGTGTGCTTAATTACATTAGGAGCTCCAGTCTTAGAATATGTGTATGAAAATCACAGATATAAAGCCCAGAAGAAATGGGCAGCAACAGATTTCTCATTCTGCGCTTCTATTTTTTGAGGTACTCGACAAGATTTTCTCATATCTGTGGAACCTGCTTCTACAGACGGTGACTGTCAGAGTTCGCACTGAGGATTTGTGCCAGCAGCACTACTTGACAACAGATTTGAGGCTGAGTGTTTCTCTCTTCAGAGCAGAGTTGTAGTTTTATGCCACCGGTTAATAGAGCCCATTATTTGGTTCTGCATAGAAACGCTTTGGTGAGCGGGACAGTCTTACATTTACACAGTCAGACTTCATGTCACTATTCTTATCAAAATATCTTTACAGACCACAAATCCCTCCTATCGGATAATAAGTGTCCTGTTAAATTTAGCCATTATGGATCTGGGCCCTTCGAAGTAGAACCTGCACATTAATTTTGTGATGGGACTGAATGAAGGCCTTAATGACAGCATTTAGAAAGCTATTATTTAGGTCGAATGAATTTCTGACAAAGGCCAGTTTGATTCATGGTCCTTAACACCCAGACCTCATACATAGGCCATTTACTTCCAGACTTTACCCAAGAGAACATTTAAACTTCACGTTTCCAATTTCTTTTGCCCTTGATGTTTTATGCAGAATGATTGTTTGGTTTGTGTGTCATCTCAGCGAAGTAGAGGATCTTTGCAAACTGAGATTGAGGCTGTGATTTAATTCATGACTGGATGAGTCCTTTCCTGCCTTAATGGAGTTTTAAGGTTGTGTCATTTCAGGAGGTCTCGGCTATTGCATGATGGTCTGTCGTGGTTGTCTTGGGTTCCCTCTCACATAGCAGGATAGGATTTCTGCCAGTGTGAGAATCTGCTGGAGTGTTGACAATCCATAGTCTGTGTTAATGTGTCCCTGAAGCCAGCTGCCACTCTGAGGCAAATGGAGGCAGTCACCCACAACTGAACCAAGACTAAGCTGATGGGTGATTAAAGCTCATTGGATGCAGTTTGAGGGTTTTCTCCCAGTCGTCGTCACAGGAAAACTTAGAGTGTAGCCAACATATCAGCTCAGTCACTTTATGTCACCAAGATGCACACAGACTGGCTACTGTCACATTTTTTTCCTCTCTGCTTACTTTGCTAGTTGTGCGTTTTTATTGCTGTATTGCTGCTGAAGCAAATATGTTGCCCGAACTTTATTTGAACCTGAACTGCAAAGGATTATGTCTGACCACCACAGAGCAAAGTGAGCAACTTAATTTACATGCAAGTACACAACTTGACAACAACCAGCTTTAAGTTTCCTTCAGCTATGCAATTGGACGAACAGAGACTGCCTGCCGAGGATCAGTGGTGTCTATCCAAGTGTCAAGCCTCTGGCTCCAGTCTCCTAAATGGTAGAAAAAAGGGTGAAGTGAGTCGTTTTTTTCAAGCTGCATAGCAACTGGATGTGTTCATTAAAGGCCAGTGGTTGCAGATTATGTATTTGTGTACAAATATTGTGCTCTTCCTAAAGTTCTTCCTAGACTTTAACTCTCTCTAATAGACTCAGCTCCATGGACAAGTTTGTCTCAGTTGCCAATTAATTCCTCATTCACTATGCAGCTTCCACAGAGCTACTGTAGTTCCTTTCCACAGAGACAGGCATGTATTTGTGAGTGGTGCATGTTTTTGTAGCTGACTCTGTGCTACATCAGTTAGCTCTGTGATGTACCCCCTTATTAACTTGAATTTTGAAAGGTTCTTTGAATTAGCCAAATAAAAGCGCTGGGGAACTTCTGTCTAAAGACAGGATTTTCTCTACTTCAGATGCTTTAATAGTATTTTTCTTTCGTGTGAAAATGTTCCTTGTGTAATGAAACCCACACATCTTTTACAAAAGCTCTTATTAAGACATATTAATATCATTCAACTTCCAGTCTTTATCTCTTTATCCATTGCATGCTTTTTTTTATCTCAGTGCGATTGTGTATTTCATTTTGTTTTCCACTATCTCAAAAGTCCTTCTGTCTTCGTGTCTCTGGATCTGTTGCTGTATGTTTATTATAGATAATGAAGAAATCCATTCTGATTCTGATTCCAGATCACCACCAGAGGTTGTGAGACGTCAGAGATGACTTTGCGTCGGAACGGACTCGGCCAGCTCGGTTTCCACGTCAATTTTGAGGGCATCGTGGCTGATGTGGAGCCCTTCGGCTTCGCCTGGAAAGCAGGGCTGAGACAGGGCAGCCGGCTCGTAGAGATCTGCAAGGTGGCTGTTGCTACGCTGACTCATGAGCAGATGATAGACCTACTGCGCACATCTGTCACTGTCAAAGTGGTTATAATCCAGCCTCATGAAGACGGCACTCCCCGAAGGTAAATTCTCACTTGTGTTTTCTTATTTATTTTTTTTTTACCTCAATACAAACACTGTTCAAACAACATCTCAGACGAAAGATACTTACAAAACTTATCCAGACTTCCTATTGTCTTTGAGTCTTGGCTGTTGTGTTGCGGTTTGTGAGACAGAAGCAGGTGCTCCTCAAACATGCATGAAGCCATAATAGAAGCGTAGTTTCTTTTTCTCCTTTTCTCATGTAGCTGGGTTAAATTAGCTTGACATTTGCTCTCATGTTTGAGATGATTAGCATAAAGAAATGCTTACATACTGTTTGTGTTGCACTGTGGTGGATGTTGTTCTCCACTGATTTCTCTGGAGAGGACGCTGTCTTTGTTGTGAGAGAGAGCTCCAGCAGGGCTGCAGAATCACAGACATGGACAGTCAGCGTTTCTAACTAATGATAATGAGAGGAGCCTTTTGATTAATGGCTTAACTCTCGCTGCCATTGTTTGACAGCTCACATTTGCAGATTGCTTTTTTCTAACCTTGCACAATGTTCTTTTTAGCAATTAGGATGGGAGTGTTTGCCTTTTTAGGGACACACACCCACCAAGAGAGCCCACTGCTCCGGTAATAAAAAGAGAGAAGCACATTTCAAACGATCTTTTGTGATGGGAAGAGATGAAGGTCTGTGTAAAGTGCCTGTTTTGAAAGCACATCTGCTTGTTTTGTCTGTCAGAGACAGACAGTTCTGTGAAATCATATCCGTCACTCTTTCACACTCACATTTTCGACATCTTTGTTTTGCTTCTGCTTCAGGCTGACAGATTTGTGTATCAGCAAATGCTGCTTTCACTTCCAAAGCAGAATAGCTTGACAGTGTACGAAAAATACCCAAACAAAATCCCTTATTCTGTTTGTGATGTTGCAGGTAACACTGTTAGATAGTGGTTAAATTTAAAACCTGGAGATGACAAACCATAATTAATCACCTCATTCTTTGTTTCTATTTGTGTGCTTCTCTGAACAGATCAAGTGAATTGTTATCAGTAAGTAATTTGGATAAATCTCTGATGGATGAGCAATTTTAGATTAGATCTCTGTGTAGAAGATTAAGTCTCATGTATGTTCTCGGTACATGATATAAATGGCAGCCTTGCTAAATGTTCAGAGCGAGTGCAAGCTTAAACAGCTGTGTGTATGTGTGTGTCCAAATATCAAAGACTCCATAGTAGGCACGTGTTTAACTGTGCTTCAACTTTGGTTTTTGGTCTGGCAACAGTGGAGTAACATATTTGCTTCCCCAGATGGTGGGCTAACATGCCTCGTCTGTGAATCCAACACAGCAGCTTCTCTGGCAGAACCGACGTCTAATCCTCTTACCACGATCTGTGATGATACATGATGATACAATCATAATCGTAGTTCAGGGAAGCAGAAAGCAGACAAAACAAACATCTTCCAGAACTGGTTCTGTGTCGACCAATGTGTGTCCATCTCCCTGGAGCATTGGATGGAGGATTTGGTGAAGGAGGCTTTTGACCTGATATCTGTGCCAGTCCAAGATTTCTTGCTTGCTTTGACTGATGCTTCTGACATCTATGTCTAGAGATGGTTTTAAAAATAAACATGCTGCTTCCCATTGTTCCCAAAATTTGCGTTCAGTGAGTATTACATCATGCCATATGTCTGTAATAAATGGTGTGATGCATAGTAGACTGAGTTTGACCCATATATTGCATTTACTACCAGATGCATCTGGCAGATTAGTAGGTATTACACCAGAAGACCACACTGGCCAGGGCTGTTGAGCCTTACTGGGAGATTTTCCCGTCTTACCGAAACACAATTTCTCATGGTTGTCTCATGAGAACCAAGAGGTTCCATCCCTGATCTTGTGAATTTTCTCCCAAGGCTCCAACAAATCAAGAGGTGAGAGGTCAGGTGAAGAATCTCAAGGGCCCTCAACTCTTTTCGCTACTGCGTCTTTGAGTTGCTAAAGTGTTGCAGTCAACAATAAGTGCTCCAGTTTCTCCAGTATTATCTCAAAGGAAAGGAATTCAGCAGGGGCCCGAAGGCCCCAGTCAGTCCCCTGTGGCCAGAGAGATGGGGGTTAGTCTGGCAACAATGGACAAGAGTCTCATGACCTCCAGACAATGTACCCTGGCTCCACGCTGCTACCATGACAAGTAAAAAATGTTTTCATAAGCGCATGCAGGAGCTAGAAGGGGTGTGCTTCCTTTTTACTGTTGCATAAATTGTCAGGACATTGTTTAGGCTTCCTAATTTTGTTGTTTCTCCACATTCAGGGAGGACTGTTGTTGTCATCTTGTTGCTAAAATTACATAGATTTGAACCTTTTTTTTAAGAGAAAAGGAGTCTTTAGCGCAATGCACTATTTTGCGACAACCCTCTCAAAGCTGTTTATGCCCCAAACGATTTTGCCCTGCTCAGTCTGAAGCCAGAGATATGGCTCTAATATTAGCCTTACCTAGTACTGTATTTATTTACACTGGAGGCAGGATGTGGTTTTAGCTCAGTGCAATGCCAGAGGCTTTTCCATCATCACTCTGAAAAGCTTTAAACAAGTTCAACATGTTAGCCTTGAATCAAACTAATGAGAAAAAGATTAGCTCTTTGAAACAGGAATGTGATGTACAGAACATGGCAGTGATTGTATGTTATGGTACATGGTCATCAGAAATGTAAGAATAAACAAAGCGATCAGTACAATATGGACTAAAATGGACGATTATTACAAGATATACAGACACTAACAGAAACCGTAAAGCAACTGTTGTGTGGACAGGGGTTTATGCTCTGCTTCCATGTGCTTTCTTTGTAGCCTTTTATGTTTTTTATTATAGCATATTGTACATGTTGGGTTTTGATCACAAAGACTTATGTTTGAAATGGTGGGTAACCTGCACCAGAGCCCTGCTGGTAATGAGTATTGCCTGTGACGTTAAGATGGTGACCTTTCTTTTGAAGTGTCATCAGACTTGTCATTGTGGATTTTTATCTGGATTGAAGTAAAGCCAGATTTATCACTTCCCATGCCAACACCTTGTGAAAAGCAGCATGCTAAACCAAAACCAAAACCAAGAGAACCTGCATCGCAATTTGCTCTACTTAATCACCTCACATTCTTCTCAGGAGCTGTGTTTTTTTGTTTTTTCAGTTTGCAAAGAAATCATTGAAATGTCTTTTTATTTTTTTGCAATTCTGTTCACTTTTTAGCTCACCTTATTTAAGAACCCTTTGACAATGGTCTACAAAGGGGCTGGTGGAGGTCACAACCTCCGTGACTCTTTGCTGTGACATGGACTCTGGCTGTGGGAATGGATTAGTTTGTCCCTCACTCGCTAGGCTTGTCATTAGAGTGACAGCTCTCTGACTGAGGTCTAAGGTCCTGTTGTCACGCTGATCTGTTGTAATTCGTTAAGAGCCAATGACTCAAGAAGCTGATTGTTCTCCTCTAGCAACACACTAAATGAACTTCTAACTCTGTATTTTTTGGAAATAACCAGTAATGTTATTTAAATTAATTTGCGTTTTGTCAAATTTTTTCATCAAGCAAAATCAGACGTAGCTGTGTTTTTACTTGACTGATTGTTACTTTTAAGTTGTTCTCTACAGGCTGTGGCATAATTTATAGCCACTCACATTACACTGGAGAAATGCAGCCGCAGCAGCTCTTATTGAAATCCAGAGGAAACAGACAGCATTATTTCACTCTTGCGTCTCCCTATGCCTGAATGAATATGTCTAATCACTTCTCCTCCACCACTAGCCTCCAGTTCAGGTTTAGCTGTTGACCAAACACCCGCTTCCTGCTGTTTCTCAGTGATTTATACACAGAGAGTCCGAGTCCCCCCTACACTTTACAAACAAGAGGCACATTCCAGGCCAATATGAAGACCATTCCCACCTCCAGCTCAGTTTGAAGCATTGCCGAGGGACAATATTAGGATCACAAGAGAAATTCACCTTGTCAAGTCTTGGTCATTCTGGTGCAAAAAGCACAGCACGAGACAGCGTCAGAGACCTTTGCTGTTGACAAGCTGTTAGCTGGGTTTAGCCTATTCAGAGAGTAATGATGTGTGGCAACCTAGCATGACCACACACACACAGTTAATCAAGGTAATGAGTGGATTAGCAGCCCTGTTAAAAATACAATTGACCAGCAGTCTGGAGGATTTGACTCTGCTGTTAGCATCCTGAACAAAAAGTGATTGAAAGACCTCGAGTTACACAATGAAAGTAATGGGATAATGATTGTATCTGTTGAATCACCAGTCTCTAAGCTATTCTGCACATGCAGCAGCTTCATCCCACCAGATGAAGTCCTTTTCCATTTATGGACATCTGTGATCTTCTGATGCTGTAATGCCATTAGATGCCATTGCTCTCACTGTTCCATACGCCAAACCAGCGATGCGTGCAGCACACGTATAGTAAATAAATAATGCAATGTGTAAGATGTTGAGGATTTAGTCCTTCATGTATGAGGCCCGGCAAACGATGAGATGACCAGATGTAGGAGACACGGTGGAGGAAGGAGCGGAAGCGCGGGATGATCATCTAGTTACATCTTCTAACATCTACAGATCCAGTGGGAGGCGAGCTGTAAACAGCCCAGTCACCCATGGCCCAGTTTGATGAAAGGGTATCTCTGAGAGGGATTACTCGCCCCCTTCACCGCAGCCTTTGCAATCAGCCAGCACACCCTCCTCCAGCCCCTTTCTGTGTACATGTATAACCACAGCAAAGTATACACAGCTTTCCACCCTCTAGTGGATCCTGGAAAATGGACATTGGAGGGGGAGGTCAGTGTAATCATTAGGGTCATGCTTGAGATGCTTTTGGAGAGCTAGCAGAGCGCCCAGGCTGTTTAACCCTGACCCACCACCCGGTTAAACCACCCCCGCCCTTACAAATCTACACACCAAGCCTCTGCCCAGGCCCAAAGATTAATGTTGCATGAAATGGCATCACAAGCCTTGTCCATCCCGGATATCTTCAGTGTAGTTAGCATTAATGGGATGGAGATGGAGGGACGAAAAGCCTCCTGTGTGGAGTGACTCAGGGGAGACCCATATCTGGTTGAGGGGCAAGCGAAGATTTTCTGCTCTATTAAAATAGTCTAAATGTTTTCCACTTTTTTTTAAGGATCTGCGATGTGCCTGGAAGCCCTCAGCATGCACATGCAAGTGTGTTCGTCCACGTTTGTGTGTTTAGCGGTGTCAGTGTGCAGGCATGTGAGTGCCTGCAGTTGGACACACTATATCTAGACATCCGCCTCAGGAGAAATATTTCTGAGCATTTGTGTGTTTTGATGTAGCCATGGTAACACCAAATATGAATGCACCTCCCTTTGAATTTTATAGACATCAGGATCAGTGTGTTGCACAGTATCAACGCAAACAAGTCATCGAATTGTCGATTTAACAGCTGAAAAAATAATAGAACATGTAATATGATGTTTCCACATGACTAATAAATATATTGTAACATTTTAATGTGGATTTTTTTGCTTATTCATTGTTCAAAATGAATAACAATGAATACAATTTGTGCTATTTAATTGAAATTCTTGATTCCTAACAAACTATATTTTTTTATTTAAATGTGGCTGTTAGGCGTTGCTGATATGGTTTTTCCAGGGTGGAACAATTCAAATGAAAATGAAAATCGTGTGGTCCAAATTTCAAACAACTCAAATGCAAAACTTAGTCAAGATGTCTTTGTATATGTCCATTTTACTTATCTTTAATTAGAAGAGAACTTTTCAGAATTTATCTTTCAGTGTTGATCGGCCATGATACATGTAAAAAAAAAAGTCAAATATCATATCCAGTTTGTGTATCTCTAGTAGATATATTCACACACTGCCTAAGTCCTAATTTTGTAATAATGGGATGTTTATGTAATCTTTATTTGTGTAGTAACAAGTATGTATAGCACAAACCAATACTGCCCACCACAGCATTTATAAGCTAAAACAACTTGCAATGAATCTCGCTGTTATTAAAGAATGGAATAGATGTCATCACAATGCTTTGGTTCAAGATTCATTTACTGTGTTCCTCAGTGTGTCCTCATGCACTTTTCAAAATGACACTTTAAATTTTCCTCAGGTTCGGAGGTGAGATGGGATGGGAGACGTTATTGTGATTAGGGATACGTCTCATACAGCTTCATGCTGCTGTCACCTTGTCATCGTGGGCACCCTCATGACCTTTAACCTTTGTTTCCTTCCTGATCCTCCCTCCCTCTCAGGGGCTGCTCCGAGCTCTACCGCATACCAATGGTGGAGTACAAAGTTGACAGCGAGGGTACACCCTGTGAATACAAGACACCCTTCCGGAGAAACACCACCTGGCATCGAGTGCCCACAGCTGCTGGACCACCTCTCTCCCGAGGCTCGCCCACTCAGGGCCCTGACCGCCTGCAGTGCCAGCAGATCCTCCAACAGCACCAGGCAGCGATCCCACGAAGCACCTCCTTTGATAGAAAGCTGCCAGATGGGTCCAGGTAGACTCCCCTTCTTCTCGTGTTTCCTTCTGACCAGAATGATATTTATAAAGGGTTTAAAATGGCTCTTAAGATGATTTAGTTAGTAAAGTTTTTTGGCTCAAGATGAAAGATCAGATGAGTGAAGTAGCAAGGCTGCATTAAACAATGGTAAAGCTAACAGACACATCTTGCAGATTATTAGGTATTGCAAAAGTCGACAACACTGGTCAGTGATGTTTCGCCTTGCTTGAAGATTTCTCTATTTCACCAAAACACAATTTCTCATGGCCCCATAAAAGATTATTAATTTACATTCGAAAGAAGGTCAGTTTTCTCAGCTTCATATTGATCCACACATAAATAACAGAGCAGTGCAAGGTTGTAACCCTCTGAGACTCAAAAACTACTGACAGGTGTGAAAGGCAAGTTTCCTTCAAAATATCGGTGAGATAAAACTATTTATTAGGGCCGGTTTTTGTGAAAACACAAAGAATCGTCATATTTTCAGCTTTCCAGCAGTCTTTGAATGTACGTATAATGTGTGACATGTTGTTCCAGCAGAAGAAAAAATCTAAACTTAAAATTGGAGTATTTTATCAAAATAGCTTTTAGCAATTAGATCCTGTAAAAATAAGAAAAGTCTGTGTTGCTCAATGCAGCGCAGAAACCATTATTACCTCACCTGTAACCAACAGTCAAATGACAAAATTTCTGTGACTTATTGTGTGAAATATTGATTGTCTTTACACATGTCAAAGACGAGACAACAGTAGAGACTGAGAGGAAGACAAGACATTTTTGAACAATTAAAGGGGAACTTCGTTTTTTTCAACCTGGGGTCTGTTTTCATGTGTCATTTCATACATGTGAGTGATGGAGAAATGAATTTTCGACATAGCTCCAGTATTTAGCCAGGCAGGCAGCTTAGCAGCTCAGCTAGCGAAAAGTATGGGGCAAACTGCCCCCCTGCATCAAAGTCCGCCCTAACGTGCTTTTTTTCCCACACTGACCGGCTCGGATAGTCTCAACGAATGTCCCACAACATACTAGAGATGAGAAGTGAACGAAAACCTCCACATTACCTGGCGATCGCTATTTGTTGTGGTCTGTATCCAAATCTTATGACGCTAGAAAGCAAATCTCATTCCGAAATCGCGCAAGAGCTTGCGCCAAAACACCGGTTTTGCAACAACAAAGAGCGATCGCCAAGAGCTATGTCGAAAATTTATTTCTCCATCACTTACATGTATGAAATGACGTATGAAAACAGACCCCAGGTTGGAAAAAAAAACGAAGTTCCCCTTTAAATAAATGCAACATGGCTCTACTGTGGTATACAGAGAAGCAAGTTGTCAGCAAGTTCTTGGAAAATACATATAGCATGGTGAAATACCCCACGTACAGCATTTAACTGTTGTTGTTTTTTTTAATTTATGGCTTTTTAACTTGATTTTGACTTAGTAATACCTTCATAAACAACATTCTTGAGTTGTCTCTACTTCTATCCATGGTTGTTCCGATTCCATAGCTGAGCAGGACTTTATGTTGCAATAAAAAATGAGCTCACAGTGAACAAAGTGGCCAGTAACAGGAACACAAAACACCTAGAACTGTGTGGTTTTAAGAGTTTAAATAGGTTTTCCCTAATCTGGATCTGGATGTGATTTCCTGCAGAAGGTTTTCACTAGAATCTCCCAATCTCAACTTTCATCAACTTTTTTTTGTAGTATATTTAGGCACGACTACAGTAGTAGTAAACATTAGACAAATGCCAACCAACACCCATTATGTATACATCGGTTAATCCTCATTAGAGTCGCGGAGGGGGGGGGCTTGAGCCTATCTCAGCTGATAAAGGGTGAAAGTAGGGAACATCCTGGACATCTGTCACAGGGCTACACATAGAGACAAACAGTCCCACTCACATTCACACCTATGGACAATTTAGAATCAGAATCACCAATTAACCTCAGCATGTTTTTGGACTGTGGGAGGAAGCTGAAGTACCCAGAGAGAACCCATGCATGCACAGGGAGAACATGCAAACTCCATGCAGAAAGATGTGAACCTGTGATCTTCTAGCTGCAAGCCGATGGTGCTAACCACCCAGCTACTGTGCAGCCCTACCAACAAACAGCTATGTAAAAAAGTATGTGAAAATTGAATTAGAGGAACACAGTTTTCACTGGAGCTAAAGCTTAGTGAATGCAAAAAATGAACTAAGCATATCAGCCAAATTATGTTTTCAAGACATTTTTGGAAGTCAAGCTTTCTGGTGAAGGTTTTTCAGAGAGCGAGACCGATCAAACATCACGACGCTCAAAAGATCCAATCCTTTCAGATGAAATCTTTGAACTCCCAGCCTTTCTCATTTAGAAAAGAGCCGCAGTAACACTTTGAGGAGCTGTTATTGTGTGCAGCTATTTGCATACATATAAATGGAGCATTTTAGTCAAATGAATTCACGGCTTCACTTTCATCTCTTTTTAGATGATAAGGCCACACTCACACACAGACTTTGTTCCTGTCCTAGGCTGCGTCTCTTCTGGACATCTCCACTGAGCCATGTAAAGCAGTGATTTGTTCATTCTAATGAAACCCCTACAGTCATGATAACCTTTCCAGTGTGTCACACCGACCCCCCCTGGTGTTGCCTGTTCTGACTATACTGGGATAATGGCCACCTTCTCCGCCTAATCAGAATCCCTGGCAGTGGGAGCGCTCCATTCTCTCTCGCTCCTGTTCTTTCTCTCAACATATCCCTCCTACTTCCCACTCCCTCCCTCTTCCTGCACCCCGCTGAGGAGGAGGTGATGGGGACACTGACACGACTCAGCTCATCTCATCCAATTACTGAAGAAACAAAGAGAGTGCTCTTCCCTGGACCACGATATGTAGCACCCCAGAGGGAGCGGGAGAAGAGGAGGGGGATGCATGAGTACAGACTTGAGAGGCAGAGAGGGAGACAGGACGGGAGTATTATACTCTCACATATTGTACAGGAATAAATCAACATAAATTATTTGGCCATTTGTTTGAGTAGCTTGACTAATGTTAAAAAATAGACAATTTCAATTTTTTTTACTCTCAAATTGAGTTAGCTTCAACACAGATAAATGATATGTAGCATTTCTGGCTTCATCAATCTGCTAATGTGACAGCATGCTGTTATTCAGACGTACCTGCCACAGTGACAGATAGCATCACAGGACGCATGCAATAGTTGTCATAAATGGGAGATTGGACAGTACAACAAGGGATGTGTAACGCATAATAACGCACTAACAAGTGCAACAGAATGTCTGCATATAAGAAAAAAACAAAAACTCTTTGATTCCATCTTCCTATAAACTGAAGATTGTCTAGTTTCTTTATTATTCTCTCACAGTAAACTAAATATCTGTAAAAAGTGCTCAATACATTTTACCATTCTTTTACATTTAATATCCCAAACTACTAAAAAAAATAGTAGTAATATTTATAGTCTGATTATATTCCTTTTGGTGAGTGTCATTGATGTGACCCGTTAGTTGCAGAAGATGTAGAATTGTAGAGCAAAGTAACAAAAAAGACATTTTCTGATTCTTTTGTGCTGTCTGGGATGTTTGTGAGCCAATATTCGTGTTGAAATTTGGTAAAACCCTTCCCCAAATCATGTCGCACCATGTGCACTATGTTGCTTGTGCTATTCGTTTTTGCTACAGCATGCTGTTCAGACTTCTGCCACGTTGAAAGTGATCTATTGCCGTCAAGACTTTTGCAAAAAAGTTGCCGGCGTGCTCATTCAGCCATGAAACTGGCATGTGCAGATGCCGTCAGGTTAACAGACAGGATGCATGTCTGGAAACGTGCTACAGTGTGCGAGAGTATGAAAAGTATTTGGATAACCAGAGAAGCGTTTTAAGTAGCTGGAATAGATGGCTGAAAGCGCCCAAATGAATGAGTGGTTGGGAGATGGCTTAAGTAATGGATAAATGGTTAAAACAGAAGTGGCTGAAACATGTAGCCCTGCTAGTTTGAATGGTAGCGTTACAAATGAAAACTGAACAGCCTGACAGGTGGTCTCACTACAATACTTGAGTTGATCTGACAGGGTTTTGGGGGTTGGGTACCACTGGCCTATGAGGGCACATGCAAATCTTTATAGCTTAGATAAAACATCATCTCATCCACACGCAGAGCTGGATCCAGCCTGTGTACCATAAAATATGATGCCTACAATGCAGCCAACTGAGACCAGCCCGTAATCTCTGTACCTCCAAATGCTATCGCAGCACAGAGACAGAATTGCATTCAATAACCCCACGAAACTGTTCAGATCAAGGGAAGAAGAAAAGGGGAACAAAAAGCAGCTGCTGCTGTTTCACATTAAATTACTTGGACCCGACTGAGGAGACTAACATTTCAGAGGAAATGTAGCGATCTGGCCAATGCATTTGATGATGTGTGCTACGATAGAGTTACTGACAGTCCAGTTTCCCATGGAGGTCTAGACGAAGGAAATCTGATGACGAAGCGGAACGTGTTGATACTAAGAATTTGTCGCCTTCTGAATGGATGTTTATGTTGTGATTTTTGGATTACAAAGTTCTACTGGATTATTTTTGTTAGATTTATCAGAACATTCCCAAATCCTCTTGTGTTGCTTTGTTCGTGTTACGATGTCTTTTTTGGATTTAAACATGTAAGAAATGGTTTTGTCAGCTGGGAAATCAAGTTAACACAGACCCAATCCCAAATTCATTAGATAAGCAAACAGAAGCAAAAGAGGAAAAAAAGCAGATATGAGGCATATAGAATATAGAATGGACTTGGCTGGAGACTTAATGTGAAAGCCATCCTGCCTATGTTATTGCAGTCTTACTTGCGTCCGGTCGTGTATCCTACTTTGCTGTGCTGGTTAAAGGGAAGGCCTCTAGGCAGCAGTCACAGCTCACATCCAGTGTTTATTTTTCACTCAAGACCATCGTCTGCACGGTTTTTCCTGGCCAGGCAAAAGTAAGCAACGAAACCTCTTGTATCAGGACATTTAGTAAGGTCAGAGCAGTGAAATCCACTTAAACTAGATGAATGCATGAGCTGGAAATTTAAGAGTAGAAATCTCAGGCTTCCTCTTACGTTCAGAAGCTTCCACACAGAGCTTCACCATCTGGATTACTCACTGACTCTTATTACCGTAACTAATCTCTTCTTTTTGTTTGTCTTTGGAGAACAAGACACCGTCTCCCCCACTGACAGTTCTTACATTTTCTGTGAAGATTATTCTCAGGGGTCACATGCAGTAGGCTATTCTCTGGCGCGACACACAATAATAATGTTGTTAGTGTGTGGGAGGAAAAATAATTCCAGTTTGTCGTGAAATTTCTTCTTTTATAATCAAAAAGAAATCTAAGCAAGGTGTACAAAATTGTTTTCAGTAATCTGTTACGGTTGAAATTACCAGAACTGTCAACAGTTTTTGCAATAACTAATATTTTAGGTAATTTACCAAAGAAAAGGGCAACATTTTGCTGATTCCACTGCTTTCCTTTTAGTTGTAAATTCTTCTGTTGTGGATTGTTGGTGAATCAAACCAAACCATTTGAAGATGTGCCAATGTGCTCTAAGAATTTCAGAAAGTCTGAGGAATTAGTTCCTGACCAAAATTTATATTGTCATTTCACATCCGTCTTTACTTTTCACCATTTGTAGCGGTGTCCTTAACACTTGTGTATCTTCCGGGTTTCTGCAGGACAATGCAGGATATGGAGAATCCCCAAGTCACCTCATGCAACAAAGGAGACCAGCACTACCGCAGCTCCCCCAGCAACCAGTCGTCCTCCAGTGATCCAGGACCCTGCGGCAGCGGCACCTGGTCCCAGCAGCCTGGATATGATGGGTACAGGACAACAGCAGTGTTACTTTTTATGAAATAGCCTCTAAGTAGTCCCTCCAGGATTATATGGTTTTACAGTAATGAATGCAGCTACAATCAGTCCCAGCACTATTTCGGAGAACTTGCAATTTTGCAAAATGACAGCAATTTTTCCGCATGAAATGACTAAATCATCAGTGCACTTTTGGCCAGTCTCACATGTTTTTTGCAGGAATTCAGCTAACAAAACAATAAAATCATGCCTGCCATGGTCTAATACCACATCCAGAGCATAAAAGAGGGAAGTAGGAAGATGAGTTTCAGAGTTTTATGTATGAGACTTCTTTCATGTAACGTGTGTTATTCTAGTTTCCGTTCAGTCATCCCGGAACTTTGGTTTCATGATTTCATTCAAAAGAACAGAAAGGCTACCTCTGTCATAAATGACCATTCTGTAAATCAAACTGGACAGTTTATAGCCAAATCCAAACCAGGTAGAGTATTTTTCTTTTCTGTAACAGTGAGCACCGTTATCTCCCTCTGTTCAGAGGATTCAAAAAGGATGTGCAGTTAAGTATAATGGGAGGTAATTATGAAGAACTCTTTCTTGTCTTTCTGTATCTCCTGCTGTGACTGAAGAGCCACTCGAGCAAACTACGCAGCAATTTTGGAGAAAGCCACTGAAAAGAAGTTTTTGGTGAAAAAATAATCACAAGACACTGAAAATCCCGGAGAGGCCAAGAGGATGAAGCTTTGTAGCATCTGTCAACATAATCATTGTAACCACGATTTCTTTTTTGTCATCAGATTTTCCACTTCATCTATTTTGTTCTCTACAATGTAAAATTCTTTTCAGCGTGTTGCTTTTTATCTTTTTCTCAATCATATAATGGTTTGCAGAGTAACACAGCCCGTAGACTGCGCAGGCGTCACATCTGTCAGACTGAATCTTGTTCATGAGCAGAATCCATCAGAGACCAACGTCTGTCGGTCTGTAAATGGTTACAGACCGTGACAAGAGGCTTAGCTCTTCACTGCTGGGTTTCTGTCAGAGGCCTCAAAAGTGCACTGAACTCACGAGGACCACTGTGCCACGATGCACAACAGACAACAGCCAGCTGATCTACAGTCTTTGTTAAAGACCTCGAGACATTGCAGCCTCTGTTCATCTGCTGTTGCCTTTATTAGCTCTTTAACATTTAATTAAGACCTGCATTGAAAAACTTGCTGCTCTTTCCCTTTTGACAAGAGCAAAAGAGCGCCTGGCACACGGACTCGAATGAAAAGAGGTCTCTTGTCAGCGTTGTCTGGCAGCTTCTTTATTCTATTATGAGCTCAAGTGATTTGACCTTAAATGATCTTGAGCTAATTGCTGTACATCTGTTGTAAATCTATTGAAGCTTTTCACTGACTACAATGCAGAGCTCGCTCTATAGACAGGAAATAATTTACAGCCCATTTTCCCTCTCTTCCCCTTTCTTCCTCCAGGTGCCCCTCTCCCATTCTCCATGAGCGGCCAGGGGACATGCAGGGGGGAGACGGAGAGAGCCACAGGGAGCGAGAGCCCACTCTGGAGAGGACCAGGTCTGCAGGTGAGTCTGCCGTTCCTTCATTTCGGCGGTCATGATTCATGTGCATGTAATGTCAGCAGATGTAATGTTTTGACAGTCCAATAAGCATGAATTACGTTGTGTACTCATGCCTGCTGCTTCTCTACGCTTTTCTTCTGGCCCCACAGAGGCCAAATGGCACATCCCCTCCACCAAGATCCTGAACCCTCTGAAGCAAAGAGAAGGAGGAAAAGACTCGCCCAACAAGCTGTCCAGGGTAAATGTCTGATCAACTTTAATTTCAGTTGACAAACGCTGTCCATGCGAGATTTAACCCTAAAACCATTCAGGGGGTTTGAAATGTTTTCATTGAAAAAAATCATCAGTATCCCTCTATTAATCCAAGCTAGAAGCTGTAAAATTATGAAGAAATGTGTGATTTTCAGTTTTCCAACAGTTCTTGAACACCTCTAGGCACTAAAAAAATGTTGAACTTTGAAAGTTTTTTCAATTCTTGAAAAGTCAATTAAAGTTTGTGATGATTTATGGTATTCTTTCTGTGTCATACTGCACAAAAGACATGTTTGAGTTCTCCCTACTTCAAACCATGGCTGTGCTGTTTCCATAAAGGTGCATTACTTTATATTTCTGCAAAAAATGAGCCCACAGTGACTAAAAGTGTGACAGGAGCAAAAAAAACAAAAAAGCACACAAACTGCTTGGTGTTTACAAGGCTCATGGAAGTTTAGAAATGTATTATCGACTCTGTTTGTGGAGCTCAATATTTGAAAGTTCTGAGTTTGATGCCGCTTTGTTTGCAGTTGAGTGTTTTGCGCTGCACAGCTCTGTACTGCCAGACCTGCTTTATGCCACACCGCTGTTACAATCTGGGTGAGGTCAGATTGCCCTGTTTATGGGCTCTGCAGCAATCAGCAGCTCAATTGGGATGTTCAGTTGGGATGTTCATGTCGTCCCCTCTAGACGCTCTCTACAGTTATCACTTTCCCTTCATCAGCATGCTAACGGGCATCTCATCTCATCACCGTTTCTGGTTGTCTCACACTTTTCTAGGACACATTTTCCTAGAAGGTTGAATATATTAAGTGCTTTAGCCTCTCATTTTCCCTTTCTTCACATTCCCCTCTCGCTCATTTATCTTTTTTTTTGCCCAACACAGTGTCTTTTTTCTTTCTTCTTTGATGCTGGAGGCTGGCACATAAACCGAGCAACTTCTTTCAGTGCTTTCAGCCAGTGTTGCCTTCACCCAGGCCGCTGGGTAAAAATTTAAACTGTTCTCTTGGCACAGTATGCCTCTAATTCACAGAGGTTGTTTTTTTCCAACTGTTTTTGATGCAATGTGAATTAGTTGTGTTCAGCGTAGCATAACGAATGAAGCGTGATAGGTCAATCCTTCGTAGCTCAGTCTATACTCGCAAATTAAGCCCTACTGTTAACCCTTGTTACTAGAGGCCGTTTTTCCAGTCAACAAATTGATTTGTAAGGCTGATGATACATATGGTGTATATATACTGAGGTCATGCTGACTTGACCTTGAATATTTTTTCATCTCGATGATGAACAGCTCTTTCTTTCTGAGCAGACCAGAGGAACATAGCAGATGAAAACACTCTACATCTACACTTTTAAACAGATTTAGGAGCCAGATCATACGGATTTCTTAAAGGAGTACCAGAACTGAAGAGATCACATGAAAAGTTTGTGACATTCAGCGTAGCCTGTTTCTATTTCTTCCTACTTGTTACTGTCAACTCACCAACTGCATAATAGCTCCCAAGAAGACAAGCTGTCGCCTCAGTCAGGGACACATGAACATGTGATGAAGCCTGATGGGTAAACCCCTCCCTGTCTGGTACTCTAAGCATGTTTAAACAACCATAGGAATTATTTGCAGCTGCTGTTTGACCTTGTTTGATTTACAGTATTTCTTTCCCCTTCACCCCTCTTGCTCTCTCTCTCTGTCTCTCTCTTTACCAGACGGGTGATAAAAACTCGAGCCACTCAAGTAGCAACACTCTTTCAAGCAACGCCTCCAGCAACAGCGACGATAAGCACTTTGGCTCTGGAGACTTGATGGACCCAGAGATGCTGGGCCTCACTTACATCAAAGGGGCATCCACAGACAGCGGCATAGACACTAATCCTTGTGTGGCCCCTGGGGCCCGGGTGTTGCTGCAGGGCAGGGTGGGGGAGCAGGGACAACCCTGGGTGTCGGAGCACCATGAGGACGGGACGTCGGAAGAGGATCACGGGAAGCTGTACTTACCACAGGGCTACGCTTCTGCCATCATGTCTAGTCATGTGACAGAGGGCAGCATTGGAGACCTGAGTGAGATCTCATCCCATTCAAGGTATTACTGATACATTTTAGTATTTTTTTACCTCTTGCCCTAAACGACTGTTTATATTTGTAATTTCCAATTGTTGGATCTTTTTGTGTGTGGAATATCAAAAATGTCCCTTGAACAGAAGTGCACCAAATTAATAGAAAATGTGGTAATGTGGTCTTGAACTTGCGTTCAAGACCAAGAGTCTTTGCAATCACCAGATCTTACGCAAATTATACACTTTTGGGACATTTTGAAGGGACATATCAGTCGTCACCCTCCAAACCTATCATGAAAACATCAAATGAGGGAATATTTTAAGAGAAATTGTGTTTATACCTCCAGTACAATTTCAGGGGCTTGAAAAAATCATGCCAAGAAGCACTGAAGCTATTCTGGAGACCAGTCCCCCCACTCCGGGTCTTTAACGTGACCTTCATTGTTATCTTTTGTGTACTCTTGCTAATGTCAGTGGTGACTTTTTGATGCTTTTCCTCTCTGTGGGCAAATGCTTTGTTCCTTTGTGACCTAATTCCATTTCGTTGGGTCAGTAATTTGCTTGATAGGAAATTCACACCCTTTTTCATGATACATGGCTCATAGCAAAATCCATTACGTTCAAATACGCGGTTCGCGCACCACTGCCAGACTATTCGGCCTATTGTCTGTTCTGTTAAACACACAGAGACAAATGACAAGAAAGGTTGGTGGCTGTTAAGTGACCTTTTCACCCGGCCGTGCTCCCTCACTGATGACCTGCAGCCTGGCTCATCCAGCTGTGCTGAAGCCGACGGGTGGGGCTGCTGTCAGACTGTAGCAGCAATGGAGGGGGGTTTCATCACACTGTCTTCCAAGTTCTCCTCACCAGACTGGGGCCCATCTGGGAGAAAGAAGGGGTGTCAGAGAGGGTTGGCCCTGCAGCCACTCACAGTCTGTCTTCATGAAATAGAATGGGTATCTATTTGTTTATGCTGTACAGGATTATGTTACCGCGGTCTGTTCAGATCATTGACCTGTCTGGGAGGTGTCAGTGCTGTCCAGTCCAGGATATCACTCAGAAATCCGGAAAGAGCCCCCTGCAATCACCTTGACTAGTCTGGCGCTTCCCACCTTTTACGTAATGGTCTTTGACACCAGAGTGTCATCTGAGCAAACGGTGAAGCAGCGGGAGCACGTTTTGCAGGGTGTGGCCCAGATGGTCATGAATATGGAAACAGAGTGTGTAGTGCCTCCAGCTAAAGCCAGCTCTGATGTCTCAGGGTATTTTAGAGAATGCTTTACATTTGCTGAAAGTTTCCCAGCAAACGGCAAGACGTCAGGAACAAAACTAAAACATCTTTATGGACCTATGCTGTTTATCTAAATCTGAGATCCTTTTGAGCAGCTAACAGATGAATCCTAACAAGGCAGGCGACATGAAAGAAACGCTGCCTACCTTCATTTTAACGATGAGATGAGTGGAAGGAACCACAGCAGATGTGAGATTCTTTGGGACTTCTTTCAGTAGTGGAGGACAATGTAAGATAAACAGGAGCAAAGACAGACGAGCAGCGTTCTTTGTGTGATGCGTGGCTCATTCTCACATCACTGTTCACTGTGATCCCTTCATCTTCCACGATTTTTTCTAAATATTTTCAGAAAGCTGAAACAATAGTCACGAATAAACAAATGGCACAAACCACATTCCAATTAGGGAAATGTTGTGGTAAATTGTATGTAAGTCAACCAATACACTAGTGTTGCTGCTTTTTAAACACTGATTCTCAGGTCATGGTAATCATATGAGCATCAGTAAAAATCAACCAGACTTTTCACATTTCACCTGGTGAAACGTCTTCAAAAACCGAAAAGAGAAGTCAGGTTGCTTTTTACTGAAGCTCTTAATGTGCAGCTAAAATAATTTTAGAAATATACACCAACTTTTCTCTGCAAATAAAGCAATTCTTTGATCATTTAGCCAAACGTTCAGGGTTCAGTTGACCCAGATAGCAAAATTACATTTATTTTCCCCCTTATACCTTGTGGCATGCAGTTACTTTACGTTTTATGCTTGAGAGCTACAAATCAGCAGAACTTACAGTGGCGGATGTCTCTGAACCTTTGCGTAGCCCTGAGAGTGAGTGGGGAAATGCCTCTATGTGATTTGAATGCACTGACCCTTTAATGTGTTTTGTCAGTTGATATTTGACGAAATATTAAAAGGACAAAGTTCAGCGGGAATACTTACATGATGGAGTAGAGCTGAGTCATCTTCCGATGCAGGTTAAAGGGGGAAATAGTTGTGCAGTGATTATGTTATGTCATTCTGTCTACGTCAACTGCAATGTAGACCGCTCATGAATCATTTTGAGTTTAAAAAAATCTTCATATTAGGTTATTTCTGTACATCAGGCTGAGCTGTGTTGCCTGCAGCTGTCCATATTTTTTCATTGTTACCAGCATGTTTGTGCTTTTTTTATCATTTGTTTTTAAATTCATTCATCTTATGTTCACTTTTGAGTTACGTTATTCTTTATTTTTTGCTGTTTAATCAGTGGCTCACACCACTCTGGCAGTCCTCTGGCCCGCGGTGCCAGATACTGTATATCCGCTGACTCGTCCAAGGTGTACACCATCCCCCAGACCAGCAGCTCAGGGTCAGAGCCGGGGCCGGAGCCCGAGTCTGGGCCCAGCTCAGAGGCCTGTGGACAGACACGAACACAGGCCAGTTGCAAACTCCCAGTGGGCATGACGACGACTGATGATGATGATGACGATGAAGATGCCCACAGCACTGAGGGACCTCCCAGCATTTCAGAGTGTGGGTGAGTGTGTGTGAGAGAGAAAGCAAGACAGAGCATGTATGAGATCACCAAATGTGCCACAAAAATATGAATAAAGTTTGCTTGAATTCACATGGTTCACATTAAGTTCAGTGCCGGCTATCATTCAAAGCTAGATGACACACTTTTTAATCATGCAGCACTGTTTCTCTCACTGTAGAGCTGTTTCCTCTCAGATGTACTGCCCCCACCCCCATCAGCCCACCCAGAGTGCATAAACTGGCCTTGATTGAAGCCGACAGCCACAAAATAAATAAGCTCAATGAAACCACGGACATAATACACTTGGCACATGTCACTTGTGGTTATTGATCTTTCCTGTGAAGCCAAGTCCCCTTGGACTGACAGGCTGAGCTTCTACCAGATCAGCATCTCTGCTGGGACCCAAGCTACGATGCACACATAACAACACACTGCTGTCACACATGCCGCATAAAGACACCATCCACTGTACGGCCTGTAGCAATATGGCACAGGAAGAGAAATGTGTGCCGTCGTTCAGCCACGTAGAGAACATATACTCTTCCCACTGATGACTGACTGTATGAGCCTGATGATTAAATGATTTGCTGTAGAGAACAGAGAGCCATTGATGGGGAAATGGAAACACAGATTTGATGGCGTGTGTAGGTGTATGTGTGCTTGTTTGGATGTGTTTGTGAGCGAGCTCCGGGCATGTTTTGGAGCAGAGAATGTGAGATTTGCCCTGGAAGAAACCCCCTGCTCTTGCTCCCAAGTAATTTCATTTAGACTGTGAAATTTGCTACTTATGGCTGCGTGATTGATCGCATCCACTGAAGTCATCGTCTCCCGACTTATGAAAAAGCTCTGTAATTCAGTTACCCTGCCCATTGTTTGTTTATATATTCCTACTGTTTTATTTCATCTTACATAACAGTGCCTCATGATAAATGGCCTAATATTACTCACAGATATTGTTCGAACATAATGAAGTTTCTCCTCCTCGTTTCTAAAAAGTTTTCTCATTTGCTCCAACACTGTACGTAATGCAGGATGTGTAACAATGCTTCTAACCCTCGGCTCTTTCTCTCTTGCTTCTGCTTCTTGTTTCAGAGGAGCAGAGAGCTTGTTAGCCTTCCTTCTCCAAATGCTTTCTGAGTGTTCAAGGTACACAGTTAAAGTCAACCCCGTGGCCCTGATCTGACCCAGCCTGCTTCCCCTCACACACACTGCCCCACCCCCTTTATCCCAGACTGCGACCCTACTCCTCTCTCATGGCAGGTGTCAAGAGATGATCCTGCCATGTTGCACTTGGAGCGCAACCAGCTGTGCATCACTTGCTGTGACTTTTCTGCTGTACAGAATCCTACTCTTGTGTGCTGTCCATCCATCACCCCCACTCACTCTGTCTAGTTCATTTTCTTTCAGAATTTTGACTCCCCAAAAAATTCAGCAAAACAAAATGTGTATATTAATGCTCACATTTCAAACCAAGAAATTCAAGAAAATGTGCAAAGATCCCATTTGAATGAGCACCGGTTGCTGATGTTTCTTGGCGTGTTGTGGCAATACCCACCAGTCATTCCCCAGATAAAAAGGTTTCTTATTTGAAACGCATGCCCTTTAAAGCTTTTATCACCACCTATAGTTGTAGAGAGGAGGAGTGGCATGCAACACGCAGGACACATGGATGTTGTGGTTATGTGTATCTATGCTGTCTGCAATAGAAGAAGTAAAAGAATGTATCAGAACATCCAAGAGAGAATGAAAAAAGTGTGTTTACCTAAGCCTTTATTGAAGTTTCGTTTTTGGGTATCCAACTCTTCCGGCATCAGCCAAGCTTAAAAACAGAATCAAAACACTGGCATTCAAAATTGGCATTGAAGACAGGCGGATGAAAAGATACCTTTTTTTTTCTTTTCACCCTCCGCATGAAAACATTTGTTACACATTGTAGACACTTAATAGAAGCTGCTGCACAGTAGACTAACCTTTAACTGCAAAGGTCGGAGCTTCAGTGTTGTTCCAGTCTTCATCTAATTATGGATCTATCGTGCTGGAGAAAACTGGACATGCACAAAATCAAGATAGAGCAAGAAAGAATTTAAATTTTTTTCCAACAATTTAGCATGACACCATTAGCTGATTTAATTGCACTTACTTTGTTACATGCAGCCTTAAGAATAGAGCAATTCTTTTGAAACCAGAGACCTCATGGATCAGTCAGAATGGCATCTGGCAATCATAGACATTTGCAGTATCTTTCTGTGTATTCAGGGCTTGGTTGCCATGACGCCCAAACCTTAAAACAGAGTAACTCTCCGCAATAGCGTCTCTAAGTAACCATCATAGCCAGGCTGTCCCATCATTTAACCATCGAGCAAATCTCCCTGCAGCCATCTAACACCCTGCCAACAGCGCTCACAGAGTCATTCTCAGGCTGCTCACTTAAAGCAGAGGTCTCACAGCCACACGACTTCACCAGCCAGGTCGTCACATCCTCCGTGCCCTCTACCCTTCCAGTTAAACACTCTCCGCATCATTCAGATGTTCTCAGACAAAACTCCGCCGACAGCCACTGCCAACAAAACGTGTCACCTCTTCGCGAGTCCTTTTCCAACCCTGTCTAACAGCTCTCATGTTTTCCTCTATTGTTGTCTGAACAACACTTGTACTTGTCTCTGGATGTGATTTCTGTCCAAAAGCCTTGTTTTCTTTCCTTTCTACTGCTCACAGTGCTTGGCTGCATGCTTTGCAGTCTTTTTAATCATGGTTTTGGCACAGTGTTGTGGGACAGGGGTGGATTGGAAGTAAATTCCCTCCCTAGCTCCCTCTCTCTATCCCTGTTACCCCACATGCACCAGACTTGAAAATTAGCAGGTAGGCACCTGATGCTGGCATGCTAAGATGGATCCTCTCCACCTGATCCCTTTGTGTGATTCTGCCAGTATTCCCTAAGTAGCTGGGTCTACCTCTGAACCCAGACTGCGATGGCCCTGAGGCCTCCCTGTTGGCTTGTGTTTCAGCTGACCCTTGTGACGAGCTGTGCTTCTCTTTGCCCTCTGTTTTGTCTACAGGCAGCTATATGCGCAAGAGGCTGCCTGCCGGCTACAAGCTGATGGAAAATCACTGCAGAGACTTTCAAAAGAGGAATACCTTAAAATGATGCTGCCCGGCAGCCCACCAGGAGAAGACAGGAATCGGAAGGTGAGGTCATTGTGGTTGAATGACTGATTGATTAATTAATGACTCCTAACCTCTATATTGATGTTCTGCGTTACACAGAGTGAAATGAAACCTGTTAAATCTGTAAAGCACCGACTGGTATTAACATGATCACATGACATTTTAAAAGTCTACCTTAAGCTATTTTCTCACGCAGACTAATAACGGCATATGTACAGGGCCAGAACCGGAGCAGATAACCTCTTGCTGGGAAGCAAGTAAAAGCAGAACAAACATCTGCTGCTTATCAAACATCTGCTGGCCATCAGCTGGCACTGCTGCTGAGCACTGCAGCTGATAGGCCTCCTCTCTCCTGACACAAGACCCTTTCAGTCCCCATTGACTGGCACGGAGTGTTTGGTTAATTTAATTTATCGCGGGGCCTGAGTTTGCTCAGTCGGGATGTCATGGATTAAAGGCAGGAAGTTGCAGAGAGTGCATCGATGTTTGATGTTCCTGCAGACTCTATTAATTGCATCTTGAGCTCCCTGCACCATCCCCCATCCATTATCTACCAGGAAGGGACCCTGGAGACGTACAAATGGGTTATTTTTGGATGCTACTCAATTCTAATACAAATGCACTCCACTTCACTAGAGAAGACAGGCATGTCCTCTGGCATAGGCAGGCCTTGTCCCTCACACGAAGCAGCTCAGTGGACTGATTAGTTTGTCTTGCTGTCGTTTCCCGGCCTTACAGTATGCATAAAATGTGGCGCTTACAACAAATCCAGGCAGCATCAGCGCCGGTCTGAAATGAAAACAGGTGTATCAAGCTTGTGCTGATACCCCTTCAATTGATTGCATTTTGTTTCCCGCAGAGACGGAAAGCGCAGTAGCCAGTACAAACGCACACAGTGCATTCAAAGAGCAGTAGGGCGTCTGTTGTTATCACGCTCTCCGGTGTGATTCGGTGTGATAATATAGTGTGTGAAAAAGCAGTCTGGAAAAGAGATGCATCAGGAAGGGCACAGAGCCAAGCGCTCCAACCATATACACATGTGATCCCAATAACGTAACACAGTTCTGGTAGCAGCTCACCGGGGCCGCATGTTTCCAATCATCAGCTGGCCCATAAAGAAATGAAATTACAGTAATGACAACATTGGAAACACTGTTAATTTATCTCCAATTCACATAATACAGTCTGACTTGTTTCATCTACTTAGTGGTTAAGCAGAGCACACAGTAAAGGTTAAAGCATGTGTCACTTCCGGTGGTCACCTGATGCCATTCTTTGTGTGGGTGAGCAGGTGCAGAGAGATTTTCCTTGCCAACTACCATGTCCACTGGGACGCCCTTCCATAGACAGACAAGCCATTGTGTCGCTGACGTAAAGGAAAGGCCGTTCACAGCTTATTCTCCCACAGCGTTCCTCTTTTGAACCTCCTGTGGGAAAGAAAAAAAGCATCTGAATAGGTGGTTGTCCAACACATCCTCCCATGTGGCACGTCAAAGGGTTCCAGCGCTGGTTGTTGTCTTTGTTCGGTGTGGGCAGCGAGGAAAGAAGTCAGGGAAATCAGGGAAAATCTAGGTGGATGTGTCAGTGCTGCCTCCACTGATAAGCGTGTTGCTGTTGTACAAAAGAATTCAAAGACCTCACAGCTCAAATCAAGCTGAGACTGTTGCTGGCTGAGGTGGATTTAGACGCACCAGAATAGTCAATAATCTTGCAGGTTTTATTAATGCGATATTTTCTGGGTAATGTGCACAGCAGGTTCAGTTCAGCAGTGCCAGGATGTGTTCAGAGAGTCTGGTGAAGCTGTAGATGTAATAAATAGATGGCTTTCGTAAAAAACATAAAGCCCCTACTGGAAATAGTTTCATTTGCCGTGACTGCTTTTATGGGGCCTCTAAATCTGTGCTATTTTTGCTTTATATAAGGGAGCAGCAAATCCTTTTTAAAGTTTTGATGAGCAAGAACCTTGTGGGGTCTAATCTTGTAAAGTTGGGTGGGAAAACTTGCAATAAGAGACAACCTTGTTAAGTTAAAGCCTCTGAGATGTTCTTTTGAGGCAGTATGTGTACGCGGCTTTGAATTCCAGTATATATCTCAGCTTTAAAGACGGACTAGATGTTTGTTTAATTCTCACCATGGGATTTGTGGGGGATCTGTCTTTGAAATGGAGATGGCTGGGTGTCGGCTTGCGGGGATACCAGTCTAGTGTTGGTTACAGCTGCGAAGCCAAAGGCAGACATTTACTCATCTGGCCAACTGCCCCGCATATCATTTGTGGCTACTTTTGATGTCACTCCTGCTGCATTTATGTTAGCTAAATGGGACAATGATGGATGGGATCGGTCTTTGTGGTTTTGTGTGTTTAAACTGGAGGTCCTCTGTCAAAATTCTGGCCACAGTCACGAAGCACAAGTATCTCTCTGCATCTCTCATAGCCAATCTAGTTGTTCTCAGTGGACGGAGGACGTCCCCTCAGGATGATGCTGCTTTTCAAGCCCTTACAGCTTTTGCAATTGTTCATCCTTAACCTTTTGTTAGCCTTTGACCTCTGCTTTGTCTTGTGTTGGCCTCTACAAGTCTTTAGAAGCTCTGTTATATGAACTTCCTGGCTGACCTGACTACAAGAATTGCACAGATGTTTTTAGGTTAGAGTATTTCTGTATTTTTTTAATCTGATGCATTCATTTGACTCCCACAGCGAAATGACTCACAATAATCATGTATTAGTCAACAAGATAATCCATTACTGCTCTTAGCATTTGGACTTTCTTGGAAGGCAGAATACCCACAGTAAAAAGCAGCCTCAGACATGCAAGTAAACATGCACAGATCAATATGGCACGGTGGTTAGGTCAGGTCAGGAAACTAGTTAACAGGCTGTAAATCCCTCTGCAGTTAACCATAATGGCTGTTCCAGGGGAGCGGAGCAGTAACGAATAATAGATTAGCTGTCAACTGTTAAGGCTTCCATATGGCGAAAATCCATTTTTATTGTGTTTTGTGGTTGTTATAAATTTGGAGGTGTAAAATAAATGATTAGGAAATGAGGACATTTACTTCTGCCAGTCCTCAACTCCCCTCATATCTAGCCTCTCAACTTTGCAAGACAGTATGAAGTCGACCCAGGGGCTATGCAACACTTAAAAAACCAATCTCATCATCATCATCCAGCTCAAACTGTGACTGACAGATCTGGCTGTTCTCCCTATAGAGGGCAGGAACAGCAGCAGCTCATTGGTTTTCAGAGCAAAACGGTCCCCAAAATGAACCATCTTTGTATTATTTTGAACTGAAAGACACACAGTAGGAGCATGTGATACTTTGATGAATTTGCTAAAAAGGGGCACAATATGAGACATTTAAATTCATTGTTTGGTATTTTGAAAAATCTTTTTTTTTAGAAAAACAAATGTCAGATTCTAGCTTCACAAAATTTTATATTTTCCCATTGATTTACATCTCTATGACATTTGAAGATTGGGTCTTGGCATTTGAGAAACACTGATCAACATTATAGAATAGAATAGAATGTGCTTTATTGCCATTATACAGTCTACAATGAGATTGGAGAGCTTCTCATTTTCAGTGCAAACATAGCAGAAGGTGCAAGATAAGTCTTCAAAATCTTAAAGGTACTGCAAACAGTCTCTTTTTACAAACATACAATATAAATGTCATAAACAATACATATCTTAAAAAATATATGAGAATTGTAAAGAAAAATAATGTATTGCACTGTAAAAAAGTGTGTTGCATACTTTGGTATGAATGTATTGCACTTGGTGAGTGGATATGAGGTAGTATGCATAGCAGAGTGAGTATTGCGGTAGTATAGAGCAGCAGTGATGTGTATTGCACGTTTTACATTATATTGTCTGGGTTTCACTATTTTATAAAATTGTATAGACTAAATATGTAAGTGATGGCTCATAAAAATAACTGAAGGAGTCCACATTGAAAATGATTTTTGTTTGCAGCCCTACATGAGAATACCTTGTGTTTTCTCTCCGTCACACTCAGACGAAAGCACACAGCTTGCTCTGATGTAACATTTGTGCATCGTTGTCCAGAGACAATTGCAAAGTCATGATGACTAATAGAAGTTTGACAGTTTGGAAAATATGAGAATTTTGGTATTCTTTGTGTTTGGCCTGACCATTTAAATCAAGTGCAAATACGTCTGTGGTTCATTTGTGCTCATATTTTTCGTCTCCATCTACTTTAATGGCACCAAGTCCTGTATGTTTCCTGCAGTTTCCCACATTAAGCTCAGTGACTATTGGCTGCCACAGTGCAGTGACCTGTCACCACCTCCAATAGCCCTGTCCCCGGGTTTTTTCCCACTCAGCCAGACACTGTCAAGCTGTGCTCAATCCATCTGCATTTTCCTGAGAGCAAAGACTGTAATTGATTCCTGACACCGCTCCCTGATGTTCCCTGCTTACCCACCCAACCGCCTACTCATGTAAACCTCCTGTGCAGGGTAAACACGCAGGTGCAGACGGGGGGCAGCGGCAGGAACTTGGAGATCACTCATCACCAACATTTTCACTGTTGTGACTGTTTCTTGACAAATTGTTCTCTTTCTCTCAGGTGTCAACCGTGGGCAGTCTGTCTCCCAGACGCTCCCTGTACCGAACGCTGTCGGATGAGAGCGTGTGCAGCAACCGTAAAGGCTCGTCGTATGCCAGCTCACACAGCTCCATGCTGGACCAAGCCATGCCTAACGACATCCTGTTCAGCACTACTCCGCCGTACCACAGCACGCTGCCTCCTCGCATGATCCACAACCAGGGAGCGTCCAACCTGCGGAGTAAGTGAAACTCTCAAACAGCCACTTCAGCAAAAAAGAAACACCTCAAACGCTGAACATCACTGAGGCGACGGTGCTTTAAAGAAAACAAACAGAACTATGAACTGCCTCATTAAAATGCTTCATACAGACAGGAGGGCTAATCTAAACTTCCTCTGCGTGTTGCTCTTGGATTATCATTCCTCCTCTCTGGCACCAGATAAGAGCCAGGATCTAGATACTTGTTTGAAGAGCCACTTGTGTCCTGTCGATGTCATTAGCACAACTGGTACACACTCCAGCAACACTCCTCAATATAGCCAACTAATTGGGAATGGGTGAGGCACTGTACTACTTGCAAGGGACCTGCCACTCCGTCTGCATTAAGCGGACACCTGTCACTGCTGGCTAGTATTCCCTTCTCTACTGTTCTCCCAGCATCCTCTGAATATGTATTGGTGACGAGAGGTGTGATGTGTCCTGCCTGCGCCGCTGCAGGCCTTTAAGATCTCTGACATGAACATGCCTATTTTTCCATCAGGAGCGTCACAATGTCTGTCATACATAATGTTTCATTCACTCATCAGTCCCTGCCTGCCTCCCCTCACTGTCCCTCCTGTCTCATTTCCACAGCGTTCCTCACCTGTCTCCTGCTGCCGTCATTAGATAGAAAATGGCTTTTGGAAAGATGTTTTTCACTTTAGCCTCTTCTGGCTGTCAACCTGATGGATTCCTGATTGTTTTGAAGGATAGTTGAGAACACAGGCTCTTTCTTTCCCTCACTGAAACAGCCCAATTTGGTAAACAGTGAATCACTCAAGCTCCAAGACGCTGGGTAAATTGAAAATTGAGAGTGTCAGCATCACCTCAAGCTCTCTGTCTCTTCTCTGCTTCTCCACTCATGCTTTTCTAAATGCCTCTCTGCAGAATGGGAGCTTGTTTATTGCGTTCTCTGTCTTTCAGGGCTGAGAGGGAGGAAGGGTGGGAGGGACGGAGGGGAAGGAAAGGAGATATTGATTGAAACATGAAGACATTCACTTAGACAAGTCATTTATCGCCCCTCAGACGGAGCCTTGTGAGTGCTGTGCGGGGAGAAGGTGGTTTAATGTGACTCGAGCTTATCGTGCCGTCACTCAGATGAAAAACTTTTCAAAGTGTAATTGTGGCAACCTGTTGGAGGATCCGTTCGAGGCCAGATCAGGGTTGGAGCTGCATTCCCAAGCTTAGACTAATAAAGCACGGTGTTTTGATGTGCAGGACTGACATCAGGTTTAATAAATATTCTTTTACGTAGCAATGAATAGCTCAAATGAACTCCCTGCCTTTCCCCCTCTACGCCCCCCCATTCCTCCCCCAACCCCTCTTGTCTGATGAAAAATGATGGGTGACTCAAAGATTAGCCCTAAACTCAGGCCAGGCCCAGACCCTGATCGGAGTGCCTGCCTGTCTCTGCAGATGAGTTTTGGTTCTCTGACGGCTCCTTGGCGGACAGGTCCAAGTTCAGCGACCCAGGCCTCATGCCCCTCCCAGACACTGCCTCAGACCTGGACTGGTCTCACCTGGTTGATGCAGCACGAGCCTTCGAAGGTAACCAGCCTGGCTGAAGCTGCTGGCACCTTTGTGTAAACCCCCCCCCCCTCCCCGTAACTCCCTCTTCCTCGCTGCTTAGCGTGTGTGTGTGTTTGTATGTCTGCAATCTGCAAGTGCTCGCTCGCTTGCATGTGTAGGACTGTGTGAGCTGCGTGTTTGTGTTTCTTCTAGTGTCTCCTAAGTGCTGTAGGAGGTGACTTCTGGGAATCTTTCTGCACCTGTGCTCTGAGCCCCATTGTGATTCCCATCAAGCCCTGTTATGAAAAATGAGCCGTCATTTCTCAGCGCAGACATGGAGCCAATTTTCACACCATAAAGTCACCACTAAGAGAGAGGATTGTTACAGTGGTGCTTTTTACTATTCACTCCTTGGATTATTAGTTTGGGATAATTCAGTCTCCTTTCTTGGCCTTTTTGTCTGTCCATTACATGCATGGCCCACTGAAAGGTTAGATTTTCCCTCTACAGAGAGTATTTGTGGGTATTTGGTGGCAACCAGCTGTGGGACAAACATTCACATAAATTTTCAAGGACCAGAATGTTGTCTCCCCCAATGACATGAGTCCTGTCAAAACAGAAAGCCGTCTTTTCACTCAGTCACACTCTTTCAGTTAATCAGCCCTGACACATCTCAGCCATGGCATGGTCAGCATCGTCATTTGTTCATTTCTCTTCTAATTTAAGAACTGTTTTTCGACCACTCTCATGCCAGTGTACTTCTCATCTATCACGGAAATACTAACATGCCATGAGTTTTCTTTCCTCTTGAACTCTGTCTGACCCCAGAGCAGTGAGCAGGCAACGTAGCATGTGACCATCCATTTGTCATAATTAATGAATTCTCTGTGGAGTTTCTTCTTTGATTCATTTCCTCCTGCATAACCCGCAGCCTATCATTTAGCAAGAGTGGAATCAGTGGAGATGATGCAGAGTCTGACTGGCAGCACCAAGGCAGTTGTCACGGCAGCCTGGCTGGCCCAGAAAAGCGCTGTGTAAACTGGAGCCTTGTTGCCGAGCAGAAAGTGGCTCCAGGCTGCTATTGTGCCATGTATGTTTAACCAGCTCTGTTTGGAGCCAGGGGAGAAAGAGGCTGGCTGAGATGTAAAGCATTTATAGCATTCATAGCCTTGGTCATGTGAATCCTGAGAGACTGCTCATTTTCATGATGCAAAAAGGCAGTTTGGATTGGCTTGCAGCAGCCGCAAGAAAACAAAAAATACTTTTTGTGCTCTCTTGACTTTTCAAAGTAGGAGCAAATGGATTTAAAAGCAGGCTTTGGTAAATTTCAGCCACAAAAGGCTATTGGTGCAATCACTGAAGGCTCTCTCTGTCAACAACTGGACATGTTTTAATATTCCCTCACAAGTAAACACGCCGCACTGTGTTCACAGATTACCGCGCCTTCTCTTCAGTGTAATCTGTTTTTCTCTTTGATTTGTCCAGTAAATCTGGACACCGGGTCACACCAAAATGACAAGCTGCTTTTCTGCGCCTGCCTCTGCTTTCGTAAAAGTCTTTAATCTTTCTGATGCAGCCATCGTATATGAGGAAAATGTTCATTCATATGTAAATGAAGGCTTGGTCTCCTTTTCCTGCCTCGTCTGAACAACCAACTCCAGGCTCGACCAGCTTTTGTCTTGGAGTGGATTAGCTTTCATTTGGGGGCTAAATTAATGGAAGGGTTTCCTTAATCTTTTCTATGAATATGCAGATCCTCCTATCTTTAGTCTCAGACCAAGGACTTGAGAAAGAGTGGTTTCTGAAGAAAAGAGCATTACGCCTTAAAACTGAGCAGTCCCCAAGCGTAACATGCCAAGTTTGGGTTTTCCATGGAGCTTTGACAAAGCTTAAGGGCCTGATATGGTAAAACAAGCATGACTGGTGTCTTACAGCTCCCTGGGATCCAGCCCATTATGAGCCAAACAGCTGTCAGAGGAAACTTGGAGGGGTGAGGGCACTGAAGCAACACCCAAGGGACTGACTTTATCTGTAATAGTCTAGAAATGCCCTGTTTACCACCTCCTTCCTTATTGTCCTGTTATAGATCTCTCAGTATGGGAGGACTGTCTTTAGCGGCTTTGCAAACAGCACTTAAACCAGAGCCATCCATTCATACAAGCCATGAATGAATCGTCTCATCCTGTCAGGACTGTGTGCATGCGAGTGTGTCGTTCTGCTCTATTTTAGCTGCATGTTAGCAAAATGAAATGCTATGCAAAACGCAGTTCCTACTTTGACGTTAGAGGCAGAATATGACCCGTTACGTCACCTGTTCTGTCTCCAGACCAGCGCGTGGCGTCTTTCTGCACCATGACAGACATGCAGCGGGCCGAGGCTCTGCAGATCTCGAGAGAGCTGACCAGACGAGTGGTGCAGGCGGAGGGAGCAGCGCTGGAAGCGGAGTAGGTTTTACCAACAAACACAAGCACCAGCACTCCAGTAGCAAGTGAATATTGACTGTTGGCTAAACCTGCCCCCCCACAAACATTGCTTCTCCAGTCAAAGCTTAGCAACTGTTACTAGGCACCGCAGGCCTGTCAAGCTTTGGATTTCTCCACATGATGAAGTGGTGTGCATGAAACTCTAATAAAATTGATTCTCTGTATCTCAAGCAGCTTGGAGGACGGTGAGTTCCTTCCACAAAGGTGTAAACAGTGTGTCTGTCTGCTCTAACATAAGCTACAGTGTTAATTTCAGAGTCAAGACACATTTTTTGCTTGCTGCTGTGCATTATGTTGGGCAGCAGATAATGTCTGATAAATACCTGTGCAGGACTGGAACATCTAACGTGTAACATAATGCAACAAACCTGCTGTTTATGACATTTTGGGAAACGCTGCTGTCCAGAACCTTTAGCCAAACTGAATAAGATAGTGTTACGTTCTTTTAACTTGTCAGTAATGTCACTTCCTATCCTCTGATTTAATAACAAATATCAAAGTCAAGTCAAAGTCAGATATTTTTATTGTCCTTTTCACTGTGCATTTTCATACACAAGAGAATGAAATTTTGTTTCTCAATCACTGGCTGCAGTGCAATAGAAACATCAATAAATAGTATCCATCTTATTAAAATATAAACATTATAATAAACAGCAATAAAATCAGATAAAAAAACTGTTCAATCTCAAACAATCCAATCCCTCTAAAGCACATTGTCTCTTTACTGTGTATATGGGGATGGGGGTGGATATTTAAAGGATTCTGAGCCATGCCTGTACAAGAAACCCCATAAAACAACACCTGATTTAAATTTTGATGCTTTCCCCCTAGACTTATTGACCTTGTGCATTGATACAGCTCCCAGTGCTCCTGCCACATTTGAAGCACTCTCTGGAAGCCCTGTTGTCACCATTATCAGTCCTGTATTTGCAATTTTACCATTGGAAGTTCAAGCTTGCGCAGAGAGCAAACTCTGCAAAAAACACATTTTGTGTCAACCTGATCCAACCTTCATGCTAAGAATCATTACTGGTGACAGGAGTTGAGCCTACAGCTACAACCAGTGTGAGTTTTGTGGCCACACTAACATAATGGTCACGCTTCATCTGCCATACTTACCAGATATGGCTTCCTGCAATTTGTTTTTCCCCAAAATGAAATTCAAGTGGAAGGGTCTCCATTTTGACACAGTGCAGGAGGAGATGGTCATACAGAACTGGATATACAAGAATGTTGTATCTCTGCACAAGGAGACTATGTAGAATAGGATGCTGACTATATTTAAGTCTTTTGCTTTACATAGACGCCATCTTGGAACTTCTTGATCACACCTTCTACTATATGTTAGCAATTATAATATAGTTACATCTTTATTTACCGTACTCTACTAGTATCCAGGATAGAGATAGCAATGCTGGGTACTAGTTCAGACAGAAACATTTACAAGTCAGAGGGAGTTTTTACCCCACCTATTTTGCTTTAGCATTAGCAAGCTAGCAACAGTCTAAACCTGCCTCTGAAAATATTGTAAACTGCACGTTACGCCATGTGAAGTCAATGCGTAGCACTGACCATTCTGAATATATGAGGGACCACATGGCATAAAATGTGTGTCCAAAACTCTTATGTGTGTGGGTCCGCAGGGAGTGTAATCAAGGCTAAAGAGTGTAAAGATTGATGGGTGTAACTAAAGGAAGCAGGGTTTAGTTACTGTCTAATGGGAGAAACGGTCATTTAGTTTTATTTTTGTAATAAAGGAGTCTTTATTGAGTCCTACCAACATCCTATTTTGTGTACCCCAACAGCAGCTCTCCTTCAACATTAACCGGCAAAGTCAACCAGTTGGAAGTGATCCTCAGGCAGCTGCAGCATGACCTCAGAAAGGTAAGTTCACATATATTCCTAATTTCTCTGATGCTTTTGTCACAATTTCCTTCTTCATGTTAGCAAATAGTGCACGTCTCTGTCACGCAGCTCAGAAGAACAGACATTGAATAATGGGTGCGACGGGGTCTGTGTAATACAAACTCATCCACTTAATTCAATATCCTGCTTCCTTTCCTTATTGTGTCCCGGCCCAACATTTCCCCACCTCCACTAATGTGCTTAAAATGAAGAGAGGAAATGCACTTTTATCAGAACAGAGGAAAGGCTGCTTTGCCATGTTAATGCCTCCCATTTACACTGCGCTGACGACAGACGGATGTTCTTGTAATAGCGGGGCTTTTATCAACCTCTTTTGTATCCATTTATTTTTGCCTCATGCCCTACTTTTGATTGTGTGTGTGTGTGTGTTCTTGTGTGTTCAGGAGAAAGAGGATAAGGCAATGTTACAGGAGGAGGTGCAACACCTGAGACAGGACAACATGCGACTCCAGGAGGAAAGCCAGACGGCGGCAGCTCAGCTCAGGAAGTTCACAGAGTGGTTCTTTCACACCATCGATAAGAAACCCTGAGAGAGAGAGAGAGAGAGAGAGAGAGAGGTAAAGATAAAGAAAGAGAGAGAGAGAGAAAAAACGAGAGACCTGCAGAGACAAAGGAGAGAGAGCAAGATGGCCTTCACTCCTCCTGGGCACCCACTCAACTCCTACTTAAGACTCCCAGATGATCCACAGGCAAACTCTAAAACAAACCATTACCAGCCCCAAGAGTAATCAAGACTCTTTAAAAAGCCCCATGCTTAGGAGACTGTTGTGCAGCCCTGTGTGAGAGACTTGAAACCCTGATCTGGACCTTCGGTTTTGGATCCTTCCCTGTCTGAAGTGTTTCTGATGGTAACGGTTTCTTTCTCCTGGCAAACGAGACTCTTGGGAAACCTCCTCATCTCCGGCGCTGGAGACGAATTGAGAATGGCAACCCCCGAGGCCCCCGCCTGAGTCCTTGGGATCTTCTTACAGTAGTGGAATGTAAAGCTCTTTTACTGTAGTCAACATATAATCTACCTACGTATGTCGTGTCAGTCTACTGTACTGTATACTCAGCTGTACTGTATCATACTGCACACACTGTCACACAGCTGTTTCTGTGCCGGCCTTCACGGACACAGGAAAGTAGAAGGGCGAGGCGAGAGGGAGGAGGGGAGGAGGAATGTACTGGACATAATGAAGTGGTACTTACTGTCTGCTTGCACCAAGAGGAGTCCACATGTGGCGGTCTTGAAACGTACAGTGGGGGGAAAATGAATGTAGCTCAACTGAAACCCCTTGGTTTTTTTTTGTTTTGTTTTTTTTGCTCTGGATTTCTGGTTCCCAAAGTCAAAAGTTTTGAGGTTTGATGTTTTGAGATTTTTCTTTGATTTAATTCCACCTTTTTGTTTTCCTCTGTGTTGTAACGTAGGGTCACATGGCAGTAATTTTGATGTTTAAAGGTGCTTTTTCCCTACACACGTTTGTCAGTAGTTTCCATTCACTGTCACAATGTCCTAGCAATAACAAAGTGGTAGTTACAAAACTGTGTTTAAAAAAAAAAAAAAGACGTTAGCACAAACGTGAAGAGTTCCTGTCAAGAAGCAGTTGTATTTGACATGTATTTATCAAACAGGAAGAGACTGTGCCTAAAACTCTTGGTTGTAAATGGATTGTTTCTCTTTGCTTTTAGTTCTCTTTTCTAAACACATGCCTTGTCTGTGGCTCACTGACATAAAATCATGTATGTGAATGTGTCTGTGTGTATGTGAGTATGACTGGTTGTGTGTAGTTTATCACAGCAAACTATGTTCTTATGCAGTGGTTTCTAGAGCATTAGAGCAAGCGCCAGTGAACCACACTTACAATGCCAAATGTGTTTATTTCTGTACATATCTGCCACAGAAGTGTCTTGTATTTAACACTATTATTTAAGCTTATTTAACCTAAAGTTGTTTATTTTATTGAGGGTTTTTTTCTGCACTAAGGAGAGATAAAGCTCTGTGTATGTTGTAAAGTGTGTAGCTTGCCAGGGCGAAAAAAATATATATTTAAAAATATATAAATGATGATTTTGGAGATTCCAACATTTGGATGCTGCTAGATTACAGTTTGCTGGTTTGTATGCTTTTAAATATGTCTCTCTCCATCAACTGTCTCATCCCTGGTGGGACATGGGTTGCTTTTTTGGTTTGGTTGTTTTTTTTTGTTTTTTTTAATAAATGTAGTTGTAAAAATACAATGCTTTCTGTGTCCTTTCCGATGTTTCTTCTGCTAGCATTTTAAATTTTATGAATGTAATATTGTCCCTACTTTGGTACACCAGCACCCAATGCTGTTGAAGCATATAGACTCTTTATGCTTTTACCACAGACTGCATATAAAGATGGACAAACTCTCCAAAATGCCACTCATATGTTCCTATTTCCCAAAAGACATTCTTGAAGCTCAGTGTGGTGGCTCCAGGCAAAGTTGCAGTTACTGAGGAATTTAGCTAAACAGACTAAAACTGCTTTTTGTAGCAGCCTGTAAACATGTTTATTTCCTCTGTTAAGTTGGTTATTTTAACATGGGGCTTTGTGGGGATTGACTCACTTTTAGAACTGACCCCAAGTGGCCATTTAGGGAACTGTAGTTTTTGGTACTTATGCGTTGGCTTTATTTTTCAGCCCAAGTGGTTGCCACTCGGGACACTATATTTGCTCACCCATCCAAATAATCGGAATCAGGTGTTCCAATCACTTCCATGGCCACAGGTGTATCACATCAAGCACCTAGGCATGCAGACTGCCTTGACAAACATTTGTGAAAGAATGGGTCGCTCTCAGGAGCTCAGTGAATTCCAGCGTGGAACTGTGATAGGATGCCACCTGTGTAACAAATCCATTCGTGACATTTCCTTGCTCTTAAATATTCCACAGTCACTGTCAGCTGTATTATAAGAAAGTGGAAGTGTGTGGGAACGACAGCAACTCAGCCACCAAGTGGTCGGCCACGAAAACTGACAGAGCGGGGTCAGCGAATGCTGAGGCGCATAGTGCCAAGAGGTTGCCAACTTTCTGCAGAGTCAGTCGCTACAGACCTTCAAACTTCATGTGGCCTTCAGATTAGCTCAAGAACAGTGCTTCAGCAGAGAGCTTCATGGAATGGGTTTCCATGGCCGAGCAGCTGCATCCAAGCCATACTTCACCAAGTGCAATGCAAAGCGTCGGATGCAGTGGTGTAAAGCACGCCGCCACTGGACTCTAGAGCAGTGGAGACGCGTTCTCTGGAGTGACCAATCGCGCTTCTCCATCTGGCAATCTGATGGACCAGTCTGGGTTTGGCGGTTGCCAGGAGAACGATACTTGTAGGACTGCATTGTGCCAAGTGTAAAGTTTGGTGGAGGGCGGATTAAGGTGTTCCAGTGAAAGGAACTCTGAATGCTTCAGCACACCAAGACATTTTGGACAATTTCATGCTCCCAACTTTGTGGGAACAGTTTGGAGCTGGCCCCTTCCTCTTCCACCATGACTGTGCACAAAGCAAGGTCCATAAAGACATGGATGACAGAGTGTGGTGTGGATGAACTGGACTGGCCTGCACAGAGTCCTGACCTCAACCCAATAGAACACCTTTGGGATGAATTAGAGCGGAGACTGAGAGCCAGGCCTTCTGGTCCAACATCAGTGTGTGACCTCACAAATGCGCTTCTGGAAGAATGGTCAAAAATTCCCATAAACACACTCCTAAACATTGTGGACAGTCTTCCCAGAAGAGTTGAAGCTGTTATAGCTGCAAAGGTGGACCGACGTCATATTGAACCCCATGGATTAGGAATGGGATGTCACTTGCATTCATATGTGAGTCAAGGCAGGTGAGCGAATACTTTTGGCAATATAGTGTATATTTAGAGTTATTTGGCAGCTGTAACTTTATCTCCTCTACTCAGCAGCTATGAAGAACTCTGAAGTCCTCATTCTGTACAAACAGTGGTCAGCTTCAACAGGTGTCTTCCAAAGTTAGTCTGCTGGGTATGAAACTCCATTTTTTCCCCCCGTACTGCTCCTGGTCACTGCTCATTTGGACTCCATTAAAGCCATTTTACTCACATAAATGTGATACATAGGCATACAGGAAATCTTAGCTGTGTTAAATTGACAAAACAAAGAAATAAAAGAATTTTTACAGAGGACAGGTTCTGAATTTGTGCACCTAATGGTAAGAGCTGTGAACTCAGAATACAGTTAGATTGGGAAATATTTGGGCATTTACACAATTAAAACTGCCAAAATAAACTTGAAATTAAACAAAGCAGTTGCAATTGAAGTGCGGACTTAAATCTTCAGTTTAAGAAGTTGAGCAAAACTTTATGAAATGTTTTGGAATTGCAACCATGCAGTAGCTGAAATATAAAAGGAAAAAGAAACATAATTCAGAATAAATTATGAATTTTTAATACATGGCTGAGAATCTTTTGCAGGCAATTGATGCCTGGAGTCTGATACCTAAGGACATTACCAAAAAATTGGTTTCCTCCTCTGTGATGCTTTGCTAGGCTTTTACTGCAGCTGTCCTCAGTTGAGAAATGTAATACAGGTCAGATTGATTCAGCCACTGCAGAATGTTTCACTTCTTTTCCTTTAAAAACTCCTCGGTTGCTTTTGAAGTATGTTTTGTGTCGTTATCCATCAGCACTATTAAACACTGTCCTGTCAGCTTTGGTGCATTTGGCTGAATCTGCACAGAAAGTCTGTCGCTGCACTTCAGAGCTCATCCCGCTGCTTCTGTCTTCTGTCACATCGTCAATAAGCACATGGCTCAGTGCCATTGGAAGCCATGCATGCTTCTGCCGTCACATTGCCTCTGCCGTATTTTACAGATGATGGGTTCTTCGGTTCATATGCCGTTTCAAGTCTTCAACATGCTATTTTTCTTTCCATCGTTTTGGCACAGGTTGATCTTAGTTTCATCAATTCAAAGAATGCTGGTCCAGAACCATGCAGGCATTTTTAGATGTTTTACAGCAAAGTCTATTCTGAACTTCCTATTCTTGAGTTTTATGTATGGTTGGCACTTCGTGGTGAACCCTTTGTATTTGCTCTCGTGAAGACTTCTCCATATGGTAGACTTGGATAATGATATGCCTACCTCCTGGAGAGCAGGCTTTGTTTATTTTTTTTACAGCATAAGGATGCCCTGTTCCCTTCTGCTGAGAGTTCTTTTGTTGTGGGTTCACAGCAACAGCGTAAAAATGCAAAAGCAACACTTAGAATCAATTGCAGACCTTATACTTGCTTCATTGGTGAAGAAATACCAAGGACTGGCTTTTACCTGTCCATGAAACTGTTTTTGAATAAACCTTCCAGTTACTTTTGGTCCCTTGAAAATGAGGGGACTACACATTAAGACTGAGAGTCTGCACTTTAAGCCCCTATTGAATGCATAATTGTAAATTGAATATTTTTGGTAAACAGCTAAAATGACAAAAAAAAAAGTGTCGGCATCCAAATAAAGTGCCTAGAAAAAGTATTCTATGAAGTAATGTCAAATAATTCAAAATCTAAAACATTCATTGCCTTTAAACCGACTCATGTAATTCAACACAGATGCAGGCAATTGGTGTATCTGAAAGCTCCAGTCACTGATGAGTCAGAACTCCTCGTTATACCTACATCATGAAGACAAAGCAATACTCCAAGAAACTCTGTTTAATGTTTTTTTGAAAAGCATAGGTCATGGGATGGATACAAGAAAATTTCCAAGTCACTGAATATGCCTTGGAGTAGAGTTAAATCATTATTTTAAAAATGGAAGGAGTATAGCGCATATGTAAATCTGCCAAGAGCAGATGTCATCAAAATCTGAGTAAATGTGCAAGGGGATGCTTCTTGGCCGCAGGGCCTGGAAGGTTTGCAAACAAGAAGGTAAAGTGAATGCAGCAGAGTATAATGAATTCCGAGAAGATAACCTGATTCACTCTGCCAGAAAACTGACTCGGTAGAATATTTGTTTTTCAGCAAGACAATGACCCAAAACATATAAGCAAAGCTGCACAGAAGTGGTTTCAAAGCGAATGTTCTTGAGTGGCTGAGTCAGAGCCCTGACCTCAATACAACTGAGAATATGTGGCTGGATTTGAAAAGGGCTGTTCACTAACAATCCCTATGCAACCTGACACAGTGTGAGCAGTTTTGCAGAGAAGAATAGGACAGAATTGAGTTATCCAGATGTGCAAGGCTGACTGAGACATGGTCACACAGGCTCAATGCTGTAGTTATGGCAAAGTTGCATCTATTAAATACCGACTTCAAGAGGGTGAATACTTTTTATAGACACTGTATATGAGGACCCAACAGTCTGTGTGTTCATCAGACACTGATGACTGTTCTTAAGACAAAGTGAACTTTTATAGTACACTGGATGAGCTTCTGCAGGAAACAAGGATAACAACCTTTTCTGAGACTTCTCCATCGTCTATTTTGTAAACAGCCGGTGTGCTAACACTTTCAGATGGAAACATGAAACCATAATGTGTTTGTGACTTGATTCCCTATGAGTTGGTGTGCTTTAAATAAATGACAGATGTTGCTTTCACTGCAGGGACGGCAAAAGACTTGCTGAATAATTAATCATAAGCCTTTTTGGGTGCGGAGAAAAAAAACAATTAAATTTGTTTGCTACTTCCTGCATAAACCTCCAGCCCAGCTGCTGGAGTGTGGTCCAATCTATCACGTCCTCTTGGGGCTGGTGAATATGCAGCTGCACTGAATTGTGGGTAGAGCTGTTCTAGCCTTGTCTTTTTTGGATACATTTTCCCCTGCTGGGCTTACCTGTAAGGGACTCGGGGCTGGTTCTGGGTGCATGTTTGAGGTTTTCTTTTGTTTTTGTACCACCTCTGTGTCAGCAAAGTGTGTAGCTGAGGTTGCAAAGCAATTTCAATAAACAGAAGGTAGCTTCATCCAAATCTGAACATTTACATAAATGAACCTAGAGGTTATATTAGCAGCCATCCTATTCTGACTCTCCTGGGAGGCTCCTGATCTCTGGGTGACCTCTCCATCAGGACACTCCAAACCAGAGCTCAAAGGCATAGTTTTCTGTGTGAGTGTTTGTGTGTGTAGATTTGATGTCTGGGTTTGGCCAGGAGCAGCATGCAGTCAGATGAAGTGGTTAATCTACATGTGGGTGCCCGATGCCAGGACAGCAGATGGGAGCTCACACTAGCACAAAGCGAAAGTGTTGCCTGTTTCAGATGAAGGAGGAGTCCAGGGTGTGTTGTGGACTTTTAACCAGCAGCTAAAAAGAGGTGCCAAATGACTTTGGCATCAGGGGAATCTGGAGAAATATGCATGGACAGAGCAACACAGAGTGCAAATGAAGAACAAGCTGTAGCAGTAGATGCACCGAACCCATCCAGTGACATGTTGGTATTTCATTAATCTTGCAAAATATGCTGACAAGCAGCAAATATATACTCCAATCCAATAGGTTGACAATCTCATCTAACCAGATGGGAAGAGCTTACAGTAACACAAACCGTATTGATTTCTAATATTTGACTGTGTCAGCAGTTAACGGGGTAAATGCTGTCGTTTGTCCTCGGTTCAGGACTGACCGTCATCCACAGCTCCATAGATTTGCTGGTCATCACACATAATAGCATGTGACTGGGACACAGTTGTCCTGTTTCCACAGTCCCACAGCAGATGCTCCCCTGCTGTGAGTGCCACCCTGGTAGTGATCATGTTACCCAGAATAGGGCTCAATGTGCCCAAAGCACAGCTGGCACAGAGCAGAGGGAGGAGGGACTTTATCGACTTTGTGTGTGTAGGTTAGCCTGTAGTAACTGCCTGCGTGATATCAAATATCAGTATCAGATTCAGCTATCAGCTTCCAGAGAAACACAATGGATTTGTGTTGCTGGTGGATTCATGTAAAAAAAAAAATCAGCTGCAGGTTTGCAGGAAAATATTCATAAATATCAGAAATTCTGTGTCTGCATTATTCATAATAACTGCATAATCCTTGGCTCGATATCTTAACAACACAAAAGCGTACACGAACACAGTATTGACCACCACTCGGGTATTAAGCGCTGAAGACAGTGGAAAAAGAAAAACTCAAAAGACTTGCCTTTGGTCTTGCCAGGCAGTTACCAAATCTCAATTGTGTTGTGTGGCTGCGAGGCGTAACGGCAGGATTAGCTCTCTCACCTGGACTGCTTATCTGTGCAGCTCATCGCTCCTCTGCAGGCGCTTTGAAATTCCCTCTCACTCACTTGGGAGCCACATCTCACACACAACACAAAAGAAAGAAAAAGAGAAGAGAGGAGGGGGGGGGGAAAGGGAAGATCATCCAAACCAGCAGACAGTCATCTCTCTCCCCCATCTGCCTCCCAGGTCCCCATGGACCGCCGTTATCTGTCAGTCAAGTCATAGGTGACCAGCCTTTAGCTGAACCTAGTGAAGGGCGACATCTTATAAGCTTCTTGCCTGTCAGCCTGCCTGCCTGGCCTCAATAGAAATCAGAAAGGGTAAAATAAAAGGAAGGTGAAAAAAAATCATTTTCCAGAAAGGTCAGTGCTGGCAGGAAAGCTTGAAATCTCCCATCACACATCCAGCTGAGACAAAACCTGAGCAAGCCTTGTATGTAGAATAAAAGGACGGCTCATGTCTTGTGCTCTGTGTGTGTCGTTTCACTGCCAAATTAGATAAAGAGACAGGAACAAATAGATAAGACAAGGCTGCTGAATTATCTTCATTTGCCAAGATGTCCTTGTCTGCTGTCCTTTTCAGCCTTCGGGCAACAGCGATCTCTGCTATCGATTCTCAATTGGCTGCAAACAGCCCTGGCTGTGAGGAGGTATTCAAGGTGCAGGGCTTTGGGGGAGTGGGTGGTGGTTAGGAGGAGTTCAGAATCCGATCTATATGCTGACTTTTTCCTTTTTTTATTTTCAATGTAGGATATTGATTGTGCAAAGTTGCATTAGTCTGGCCGGGCCCGTACGGCTGCGTAAAGGGGTTGTTTTCAAGGGTCATGGGAATATTGATGTCTGGAGGGTGAATGGTAGACGTGAACGTGGGGGCGTATAGCAGTGAATAACAAACAACCCCCACTGACCCATCATCAGCAATAAAAGCTTAACTGGAGAAGCAATCGATCCTCGGTGTGAGAGGAGGAGTTACGGAAGATACCGAAGGTCAAACAGAAAATGTGTTGGAGCCTTCCTCGTTGGCTCGGTGAGCTCAGGAATGAAGGAGGCCAGAGTGCAGTCACATCAGCCTGGAAAGCTCACATCACTCTGTAAAATAAAATGCATCCTGTGTCAATGTGCAGCTAAGAAGAACAGACCTATCATTAACTACAGACAGGCGCTGTTAAAAAATCTGCCTCACCTATTCTAATGAACATGTCCGTCTGTTCAACTGATACTGGAATTTAGGGCTGATTAGAGAGTAAAAATTCCAATATTGATTTGCCGGCGGATTTTCTTTATATAAATATATGCTTATTTGAAAATTATTGGCTACAGAAACTGATTGGGTTATTGTTAGTTAACTTTCCAATAAGGTATTTCCCAAATTCACTTTAAAGACACCACTTGACTCCGCTCCACCGTCCGTGATACGTGCTCTGCTACGTGTGCTGCAGATAATACTGTGAATATTGCAAACAATGGAGTCAGAGGTCTTCTGCTGGGCAAACACTAGGAGAGCATTTTTGGTAATTACCCCAAGCATCGTCTTCTACATCGTGTTCAGTACAAAAAAAAAAAGTGTTTCGGACAACGTATATATGTGCCAATGCCATTATGTCTGGAACAAGCCAATATCAGCCAGCCAATATATTGGATGGACTGGACTGGACCGGTCTGGATGCAAGCAATGAATAGATATAGCCCATTGACTGGAATAATGCACAGAAACATCTGTGTCAAATATGAGTTGAAAGACCCCACTGGGGACACACCTCTGACAGTGGTTGAGAACAGCAAAGCAGAGATCCTGTGGGATTTCAAGCTTCAGACAGAGAAGCAGATGCTGGCCAACTAACCTGACAGTGGTGGTTGACAAGGAGCAGAGGACGGCAGTGACATCAGGAAAAACGAGCATTAGAAGATCGACAGGTTCCAAGGAAAAAATGGAAGAAATGTGGAAGGTAAAGCCCACAGTAATGGAAATAAATGGTCTGCACACTAGTACCAAGGCTCCCAAGAACATTTATAACCAACTTAACTAAAATAATATAAGATGCTGAGAAAAAATGTTGCATATATACAGAGTTTAATGGTCTATCTGGAATATTAATCACCTTGCCGATTAGAAGAAGGCTTCAGGTGGTAGCCATCCTAAATATATGTGAAAAGAAGTTGAAAAGCAGGAAATAGTTTTGGAACTTTAGTCATTTCAAGATGCATGGTAAAATATGTACCCATATCTTAACAATAGAATATCAACCTCAGAATTTTTGGGATTAGGCTATAAATTTGTATCGACTACACAGGACAACTTCAGTCCCGCTGGTTGTCCCATATCACAGTGCACACCCAGTTTTTTTCTTTTCCCATCGTGCCATCTACATATGCACCTTTGTTATATATCCACAAAAACAGATGTCTATATTTTGAACTGTGAAACAGATGTGAAAGTGTAATAAATGTCATAGCAGAAGGCCATTTCTCGACAGTACTGCAAGTCCCTATTTCTACTTTTCCATATATTAAATAATGAATAATACAAACAGGCTTAGAGTCCACAGCCATTCAAGAACCTCCTCTAAATTTAGACACAGCAGTTTTGTGGTCTAAATGCTGTAAGATATGCATGCAGCAACAAAACTAACATGCTGATAGCAGGCATAATATTAAAGTCTCTTTGTGCGCATATTTAGAGGCACTTTGAATAAATTAAGACCTCCCATCCCTCCCTGCTGGCTGCAGCTCAAGCACACCAGGCCTTTGACTCTGCTCACACACACAATGGCAAGTTGTAATTCAGGAACAATTCAGCCACACAAGTTCAAGACAACAGGACTGGTCCCTCGTGTTTGTTGTGTATAAAATCCTGGATGTTTGAACATGTAGTTTTGAGACTGTCATTGGTGCACTTCAGGTTCAAAGTGGATTGCTCAGTCATGGTGTTGACTACTTATTTCACTCATGATATGTCTTCCAGCACATGAAAACACCAAAGGGGCATCTTAACAAGGTTAAAAACTTGTTTTCCGCCGGAGGGGGTCTTTAACATTTTCTAATTAGCGCTAATCACAAGCATGCCTTAAGCAAATAGGAAAGTAGTTTTGCAGGTATTTTGTCATTAACCAAAGACAAATTGTAATTTTGACCTCATGACCCTTTGGAAAGATTCAGCAGCAGCCCTTTGGTTTTATCCTCTGGGGACCATGAATGTCATGTCATGGTCAAACAGTGTTGCACCAGATATTTGTTGAAATACAGGGTGACACAAAAAGATGGGAACTTTTTAACAATCCAATAAAACCGAGAGTGATGAAAGAAAAATATTTTATTCATAGTAATTAAAACCTTAAAACATGCCATTTAAGAAACAATGATGGAATTTACATTTTAAAAAGTTACTTCCTGTAGATGGCGTCCTCCTGTACGAATGCATTCTTGAAATCTACCTGGGGCTATCTCAAGAGTAAAGTGTACACGACTCAACAAGAACTCCGGATGAGTTAAAACAGAGAATTCAGGATGAAATTCACAGTATCCCAGCTGAGATGTTGCAGCGGTCAATGAGGAATCTCAACAGCAGATTTCAAGAATGCATTCGTACAGGAGGACGCCATCTACAGGAAGTAATTTTTAAAAAAATGAAAATTCCATCGTTTCTTAAATGGCCTGTTTTAAGGTTTCAATTACTATGAATAAAATGTTTTTCTTCCATCACTCTGGTTTTATTGGATTGTTAAAAAGTTCCTGTTTTTTTGTGTCACTCTGTATTTCGGGATGAATCAAAGTGGTGGACCAACCACCACCAAACACTGCCATCCATAAGTCAAGCTGACCTTTACCTTCACCTAACTGTCTTTATTGATCTTACTTAATGTTTTTGGATGAGTATTTATATAAAACCTCTCTTATTATTATTTCTTTTTCCCTACATTCTTACAGTGAAGCTGATCAGGGTTTAGTCTTCTTCTTCTTCATATGCCAGATGGTGACATTTATACATCTTTATTCAGCATGTCAACCAAAGTAATGAACGTTCATCTATGAGCCCTAATAAAACATAAAAAACTGAAGATTTTGATTTGTGATTTTAATTAGTCTGCTTAATAGCAGGACTTTATGTTCACCAGGAGCAATGAAGCAAACACTGAATATTGGTATTTCCCTGAATAGTTCATTAACCGGTTCAATAAGTACAAATTAATGTTCGCTTCTTCCTCTCCCAGTGACAGCTCAGTTTATGATGTGGGAACAAAGCTCCATATCACATCCCATTGTAATGAAGGATCAGTTTGACGTGGATTCCTCAGCTGAATTTGCCATTAAAGTAACTTGTGGTTTTAGACTTTTTGATATGACTCCTATTCACTTAAGTGTACAATCAAAACACTTTAACTGCAGTATTTTGATTACAGCAACCAGTTCAACTGACAGGCATTTATTCATAGCTAAGCTGGTATAGATGCTTTATGTCTTTACATTTACACACTGATGATTCTATGATATAGAAATGCAAAACAACATGCGGGAAGAAATCTCCAGCTCAATACGTACATGTGAGGATGACATGTTATGTCTGGCTTCTGACCCCGGTCATTATTTTCTATCGATTGCTTATGTAGTCAATAATACACAACATAATAAGGTTGAATGCATTCGCATGAAGCAGCTCTCAAACTGAACGACCTTTAATCTTATGGAAGCAAACGCTGACTGCTCCAATCCTCAGATGTGCTGTTTTGTGTTATTTACTTACTCAGGACTTATTTGTCTTTGTTCCCGGGTGTGACATAACACTCTGACAAGTGCTCACCATGCTGCCTGTGTAATTTATGTGTCTAATAACAAAAATGCAAAGCTCTTGTGATCTATACGTCAAGGACGAGCTTTTTAGTTTTCAGTGTGTCGGGTCCCTGAGGTCCTACAGATTCTCCCTTCTCCATCACTTTTTCTCACAGTCCCTTCATTTAACATACCACCTCAATGATCTCCTCTTTGTCATATAGTATTATGGTTCTCTGATATTTAATCTAGTTTTCTCCCTTATTATAGGTCATTTCGCAAGAGAAACATTTTGGTTGCTCCAGTCTTGACATTGAGACTTAAATATCTCAATAGCTACTAGACAGTTCCATAAAATCCATGAACAGAAATTCAGATTCTCCAGACAATGCGTTCTGATATCTCTGGTGATTAACTGACTTTTCGGAGGCAAAACAGGAATTGGACCAGTCACTTGATCCGTTACCCACATACACCAACCTCACTGCACTTCCCTTACAAAATCAGGGAGGCCCATTTCCTCTAGACGGTGAATGAATGAGGGCTGCTGAGAAAACAAGGGCACTTGGGTATGGGTCAGTGAAATGCTGACATAATGTGTACCTGCAGTGGAGGCCTTAAATGGTTGTATTTATATAGCACTTTTATCCAAAGCACTTTACATGATATGTTACATTCACCCACTCACACACTGATGGCAGAAGCTGCCATGGAAGGCACTAACCACGACCCACCAGGAGCAATTAGGTTCGGTGTCTTGCTCAGGGACACCTCAACATGAGCACAACAGGCCGAGGATCAAACCGGCAACCTTCCAGTTACAAGACGGCCACTCTACCCACTGAGCCATGCCGCCTTGTTTGAGAAAACTGGCTGGCACCCTCTCTTCTCTTGTTACAGGACAGGACAGGCAGAGTGTGACCCATGTACCTCGGAGACACTTAAGACTGCGCTACGGTTTCAGGCAGTGAGGAGGTATTCAAGGTGCAGTCAAGCTGTTGTGATATGTGCCAGAATACATTACAGGACAGAGGGCAATTGTTTAACTGGCATTTTCCGGTCTGTTGCAGGCCTTTATTTTGAAATTGTGCTGTGCTTTTATTTTGAAAGGCAGAGACAGGAAGATCTCACCTGGTCAAAATTTCAATTGGAGTTACTCTAAAGGCTGTGTGAAGCTGAGAGGTTTCAATGATTTTCAGGCTGACATGCAGCCTGTGGAGGTTTTGGGTGTGTGTGTTTCATTACAATAGGTGCCCTAATTAATCAAATAGGACAGTGTCTCTGTCTTTCTACATAAGCAAAGAAGTATAATGTTACATTTTTGGCAAAAACACAGATACACATCATGGTATCGTAATGAAAAAATACATGTCAAACTCGAATTTCCACATACACATATATTTTAATTTTAACAACTTTCAACATATACACAGAAATGTTATTTTGATCACATTTTTTTTTATTATATCTTCATCTTTGTTTAAACATGTACTCACTATAACCTGCAAGCAGGGGAAAAACCCCCAGAACATTGTGTAGGGGAAAAAAAACAAGAAATCTGTGAAGGTTTCAATTGAAGAGTGAATTTTGCTTGCTAGTAGTGAGTGTTCTTTTTCTGTGGAAAAGAAAAAACAGGCATTAGTTCAGTTGTATTAAACTGACTTGACTTTATATAGGTCAAACAAGTGCAAATCTCTATAGTATGTTTTACCTGAAACATGTCTCCTAGTAGCTGTGAAGCAGATATGGAGCTACAGCCGTTACCGGACCTATACAGGCCATCAGCCGACACTGCAGCACCACTGGTCAGTTGGTGACAGAAAGTGGAGTCTGAATTCTGAAGTTAGATGATGAAACAAGCACATTTTACTCATTAGTTTGGCATGTTGCATCAATGGAGCAAATCTCTGTGTTGAACTTTTTTTTTTCTTACCTGAGACATGTCTGTAGGCAGATTCAAGGTGTATGTCTTCGGATGCTGCCTAACTCGGGGTCACAGGACACAGGACACATGACAGGACACACATGACAGGACACACAGGACAGGACACAGGACACACGATAGAACGCACCTGACAGGAAACACATGACAGGAAACACATGACAGGACACAGGACACACGACAGAACGCACATGACAGGACACACATGACAGGACACACGACAGAACGCACTTGGCAGGACACACACGACAGGACAGGAAAGGAAAGGAAAAGAAAAGAAAAGATGGAAGGAAAGGGACACACATGACAGGACACACATGACAGGACACATTACACACGACAGAACGCACTTGGCAGGACACACATGACAGGACACACGACAGAACGCACTTGGCAGGACACACACGACAGGACAGGAAAGGAAAGGAAAAGAAAAGAAAAGATGGAAGGAAAGGGACACACATGACAGGACACACATGACAGGACACAGGACACACGACAGAACGCACATGACAGGACACACATGACAGGACACAGGACAGGACAGGACACACATGACAGGACACAGGACACACGACAGAATGCACACGACAGAATGCACACGACAGAACGCACATGACAGGACACACATTGAAGAGGTGAGGAGATGGAGGAAAGGGGAGGCTCAAGGGAAACAGCACTTGAGCCAACTCCAGAAGCCCTTTCTCCTACTCTTGGCTTTCTTCTCCCGCTTCTGTTGTTCGTTTGTCTCCTCGATCACCTCTTCACTTATTTTTTTATTGTTTTTTCTCACTTTGGGACCTCTGAAAAACTTGCAGCATCTCTTTTTTTCTTGGATATAAAGGTCCTCCAGGTCTTCGATCTCTTCTTTACTCCTGAGCAGTTTTTGGAAGAGCACATTCTCCAGTTGTGATTTCTCTGTCTGGAGAGTTTCAATCCGATCAGTAGTGAGCCTGATGATCGCTAGGAGAGACTCAAAAGACTCAATAGTCTTTTCTAACAATGCCTGATTTTCTTTCTGCAGCTTGTTGTTTTCTTCCTGCAGGTCTTCTGTCTCTTTTTTGCTCCTGAGCAGTTCTTGGAACTGTGTCTGGAGAGTTTCAAACTGATCAGTCTTGAACCTGATGACGTTCTCATTCAGCCTGATCTTCTCCTCCAGTCTTTGACTCTCTTCTTGTTGCTCCAAGACTTCTCTCTGCTGCTCGAGTTCTCCCTTTTGTGTGTGGACTTCTTTTTTCTCCTTGTCCAGTTCCAGCAGAATCTCTTCCAGGTGCTGGATCCTGGCCTTAGAGCGAACCATCTCGTGGGATGACTGCTGCTTCTCAGCGATGAGCTCCTGGATTTGAATGCTCATATGATGGTTATCCTCTCTCAGGTAGTTAAGGTAGTTAATTTCTGCCTGAGAGGCGCCACCAGAGCTTTGGGGTCCGGCGGGGTTTACGTGGTGGTGGTTTGGCCCACGGTAATTTGGTCCTCCTCTGCACCGTGGATTGGTCCTGATTGGCATGGTAGCAGAACTTTTGTTCAACAGTGGTTGAAAAGACATCAAAGGTGACAACTGCAGTAGTTGTTTGGTTGCAGAAGTTGGAGATTCTTCAACAACACTGAAGTTCTGGAAGACGGTCGAAGGTTTGTTGAGTTTGGTTAATTCCTCGCTCTGGTTTCTTCGCTGGTCCCTGGTTTCCTCGCTGTCTTTGGCTCTAGATAGAAGTGAGTGGTTTTAATAATTCACCCTATACTTATAATCTCTGCTGATGATGTCACACATGATGCCACACATGAAGTACTGGTGTGGGAGTTATAGAATCTTCCATTCCGGAACCAGAAACAATCATATCTATCTATAGGTTGTTTTTTTAGATGATTATCTTTAGCTTGTTTGTTTTTTTTTAGATGATTTTGAGGTACAGTATCAAAATAAAATGGTCATGAATTGAAATTTAAAAAATAATTGAAATTGTCACTGAAAGTCTCATCTTTGAGCACACATTACCCCACAAAAACAATAATACAGAAATCAACCAATGATATTTTCTGACACTTTTGTACTTGCATGCCAGGATAATACAAAACAAAACATACAGAATTTTTTTTAACATTAAATGCTTGGTCACAAAAATGAAAAAGAAAATGTGATGAACTTAACTGATTGAGCAGATATGACAAGTTGTACCACCAAAAACAAAAATATTGCTGGATAGCATAATCCAATTTCATATTTGGATTCCATGTTGCAAGTTAAGGAAACAGAATGAACTATTACCTATTACACTTACTGAATTAATTTACTTATCAGAAAGAAGTGACCTTATATCTTACTCACATCAACACATCAGATTATCATTAAATACTCCAAAATTAATATTTCTCAGTAGAAAAATCCTGCTATCCCAACATATCTATGCATTTGGTCATGTTATAGTCAAATTATTCCAAGTCTGGAGCTTTAAAACCAAATTTTGTCTTAACAAAAATGTTTGTCCTGCTCTTTACAGGAGTTCTGGTTGGTTTTTTATAACAAGATGTTAAAAATTACAAGATAAGTACAAAACTTAGTGTTCTATCCTGTTCTGACTCACTGATTTCATTACAAATTGGACAGAGTTGTAGAAAAATACTTTAAAACTGCCTTCTGAATGTTTCCTCTGGTGTTTGCTTCATCAAACAGAACAGTGAAGTCACTTACCTCAAAAATGTTGGGTTCTTTGGACTTTGTTGAAAGGTTGTTGCTGCTCATTTCAGAGTAGTCCTGTTGTCCTGCTGAAATCCTTGAGACACTGTTCAGAACTGTCTGCACACTGAGATTTAAATGATGCATGAATTCTAGAATGTCTCATTCGAAACTATTTGTTTTTTAGAGGTGTTCATTCTGCATAGAAACCGTTATGCAATGGTTTCTATGACAACGGTACATCAGATCATGCTCAAACTTGGTAGGGGTATTGCAGGGGTCCTGAGGAAGTGCAGTGGGGAGTTTGAATCAGATTGGATGAACGGTGGTGTTTTTTCAATGCAATGAAATCAAGGTAGTCACATTCTGACAGCAGTCTCAGCACTACTTCGTTTAAATGTAAACAAAGCAATGAAGCAAATATGTAATGCAGTTATTTTTAAACTTTTAACTTTCATATTTACTGGGTTAATGTAAAATGCAGAAACACTGGTGTAGAAATTTTACACCTCATATAATGTAAGATCTGTCTCCATTTGTTCATGTATGACCTGATGGGCTGAAAAGTCATTCTGTCGATCTTCATCTGCCACCTGACATACAGCTCTCTCCAAATCCTTAAGAGAAGCTGAAGTCCTGTCTGTCTTCCACTAGTCTCAAAATTAAAATGTCACATAATTTTGGTTCTAACATGTCTATCCATCCATTCTCTATACACCGCTTTATCCTCACTAGGGCCGTGGGGGGTGCTGGAGCCTATCCCAGCTGACTCGGGCGAAGGCAGGGGACACCCTGGACAGGTCACCAGTCTGTCACAGGGCTACATATACAGACAATCACTCACTCTCACATTCACACCTACGGGCAATTCAGAATAATCAATTAACCTCAGCATATTTTTGGTCTGTGGGAGGAAGCCGGAGTGCCCGGAGAAAACCCACGCATGCACAGGGAGAACATGCAAACTCCATGCAGAAAGATCCCAGGCCCAGACCGGGATTTGAACCGGGGATCTTCTTGCTGCAAGGCAAAAGTGTTAACCACTACTGTACTGTGCAGCGCTAAATATTAAACCAATTATCATAAAACAACAGCACTGAGTGTTACAACCTGTTCTGAATTGTGTTATAAGGCATATTGGACAGTATTGCAGCAAAATTACATGGATCTCCAAAGTGTTTACTTCATTAAACAGAAGAGCGGAGTTACTTACTTCACAATGGTTTGGTTATCTAGATTTTGTTGAAATGTAAAGTGGATGTCTCTGAGTTTGGTGTTAAGTTGGTTTCACTAAACTACTCAATAAACGAATAAATAACTCAATAAAATAAATTGAAATGGTGTCTCCACTCAGAGTTTTTGGCATGAATTCTACAATGCCTTTAAAAACAATTTAAAATTTCTCAGCATTGTTTAATTTTGAAAATGGCACGTTAAATTACTAAAACTGGCACTGTTTTTCTCATCTATCTGCACTTAATAACATGCTCTGATCAATGTTATTATGGTAAGTGTAAATGGTTGTATTTATATAGCACATTTATCCATTCACATTCACACACACATTCACACACTGATGGTGGAAGCTGCCATGCAAGGCGCTAACCGCGACCCATCAGGAGCAATTAGGGGTTATGTGTCTTGCTCAGGGACACCTCGACATGAGCACGACGGGCCGAGGATTGAACCGGCAACCTTTCAGTTACAAGACGGCCACTCTACCCACTGAGCCATGCCGCCCCTATCAAAAACTGCTGAAATCTGAAATTTGTTAGAATATTTTCTGCTCAACCATGTCTCATTTGTATAATTTTTTATAGCACAAAATATGGATATTTATTACAGTATTTTTATATTTTTATTAATATCAAGTACTTTCAGATAATAATAAAAAACCCTCAAAAGCCTGTTTATGCACTTCCGGCACATTTTTCACACATTAAAGGCATTTGAGGTAATGTTTAAAAGACAATAGTATAATATTTGAAGCATAAGGGAATCCTGAAAGGAAAATCTCAGTTTGTTCTCAAATCCCAAATAGACCGGTGTCAGCTTTGAACAATAAAAACAGACTTCCACCCTCAGAATGTTTATACATGTCTCATAATAGCCTAGTCGCACTAGACCCAGGTCTGAAGACACAAGGGTCTAGGAACTCTCGACAGGGAGGGAGGCAGGCTAAAAGGCTGTCTTTCAAATCACTCTCCAGCAATTGGGTAGGTATACAACCAATCAGCGCAACGAATAGGCTGACGTAGTTCCTAGAGCGCCGGAAATCAGAGGATGCGGTAGTTCGGTGAAGCCTTATTTATACAGTCAATGGGTGAAGCTCAAGTATATTACAGACATGTTAACAGAAAGATTATTCAGAGTCGGTGCTAATGGAGCTCAACGACTGTTGTCGTTTTTGTTGTCGACCCTGGCACAGAATTAAATTTGTTGTTGCCAAGCGTGGCTTGGCTAGTTGTTTCTGGTTGTTTCTGTCAGAATCGTCACGCCTCTGTCGTCACTTAGTTACGCCCACCTTCTGACTCTATACTTCATGGTGATTCATCGGCCAGTTTTAGGAGCATCCAACCTCGAGGCTTATGGAGGGTAACTAGACCCACCCTGGCAGAGAATTAAATTTGTTGCCGTGGGTTGTCTAGCACGGCTAGGCTAGTCTCAGAATGTTCAGACAGTCAGATTTATCCTGCTTTATCTTCTATGCTCCTCTAAATGGGACTATAATTTACTAAATGAGCATCATGCCGTATTGGAAAACAAACTAGCAAGTGAGAACTCGAACTCTTTAGGAAAATGTTTACAGAAGGAACAAATCAAGTGAAAAGTAGGGCTATTTTCTCATAGTGTTGTATACAATTTTTTGCAATCGGAGGAGTCACCTCCTGCTGGCCTCTAGAAATAACGCAACTTTTTGACAATGCCATTTTGGCTTCAGTTTTCATACCTACTGAGGCTAAGACAGTCTTTTATTTGCGCACTATGGCTCAACTGCATGCATTCAAGTCCTCAGCTACTTGTGGTTGCCCCTGCAAGGAAAGTTTTAATCATGAACAGATCAGACAGATGAAATACTCATGGCAGTTTTGATAACAGAGTATTGTAGCAAGGCCCAAATTATAGTCATTTTGTTGCCTGATAATTTAACACATTTTTTCCTCTAAAAAGACAAATCCCAGGTTTCCATTGTTAACCTTTCCAATATGAGGTTCTGACAATTTTCCTAGTAACAGTGCTTTATGAAATTTTAGTTTCAGTTTTGCAGAACAGTTGAGATTTTATTTTAAAATGTAGTAAAATATTTTACATTCTTCTAGAGACCGAAGCAGGTCCCTCCATCCTGAATTTTTAGCCAAAGGAGGATGTGCCCTACATAGTTTCGTGGAGGCATGGGCGTAACCACCATCTCAGAAGTGAGGGGGACAAATTTTTCAGAACGATTTATCATTCTCTTACATTTAATTGCACCGTCCTTAGTGGCTAAAGAACCACATAATCCCTAACAGCCACAGTACAATACCAGGGGACCAACTAGGCTAGTTCTTTAAACTATAAAGTATAAAACTTTAAACTATAAAATCTAAAGTTTTAGTGGCCAAACTCTAGTTGAGTTGACAACAATGTCCCTTGAACATCTACTGGACGAGTAGCCAAAGATGCCAAACACTGAACATGAAATGATCAGTACTGCCTGGTTTCTCCCTGCAATAGATATCTTATTTTCAGGAAGTTATAATCTCTCCTTACCTGTAAAGACCCTACATCCTTGTCCCTGCTGCTGGCCTCTGATCCATCTCCTCCCTGACTCTGCTCTTTCTGTTATGGCAATAAACAAAAAAATGTGGTAAGAAAAATTCTGAAATAGCATTAGGAAGAGTAAAAATTGCAGTAGAATTTAACCTCAAAATCACTTTAACCCATAGATACATATTTTTTTTCACTTCTGCAGACCCTGCATGGTCAACATTACTGCTGGCCGCCGCCTCTGGTCCATCTCCTGCCTGACTCTGCTCTTTGTTATGGAAATAATCATTAAAAAATCTGAAAATCAAAAGTCTGAGATACAATTTGAAAGAGAAGGAGTAAAAAATAGTTGTAAATTTATACCATAGATAGCCTATTCTTTTTTCTCCTCCCTGACTCTCCTCTTTTGGGACCAAAAGACTTAAATACATGGAGAGCAATTGTGAGCACATCTTCTGCCCAGAAATGAAAGAGGACTGGGTTTATTCCAAGAATAAACTCATTAGCAAGTAATGTAACAGAGGCAACCACATTTGAATTATTGTTAACTAGCTTAACATATTGATATATTGTCACGTTTTACCTTGTCATCATTTAGCTAACAAGTCTAACATTGTTTGCATCCAACAACTTACACGGTTTGTTTGGGAAAAACTGTGTAAAGTTTTTTGCTTCTTGCTAGCTCTGGCTGGTTTGCTAAACATTACTCCAGACGCACGTTCAGCACTGCTCAGCACAGCAGCACGTCTCCTGTGGAACACCTGCGTTAGCATGCGCTCATGGTGCATTCAAAGACGGCTCGGGAAAACATGTTACTGGATGCTAATAACGGGTTTAACTGTTGTAACGGCTAAAAAAAGTGCGGGGGACAGAGGGGACAGATGTGGAAAGTGCGGGGGACATGTGTCACGCGTACCCCACGTCCGTTATGCCCATGGCTTGCACCATCTGCAGGTTGACATTTTTGCTTTTTCTATCTATTCAATCAATTCCTCTATACATTTATCCATTGCGTGTCAACTAACTTAACTTTGTGTCCTTTCTCCTCTGCAGGTATGTCTGCCTCCAGAGCTGCACATTTCTGATTTGTGGTCACTGGCCTCACCAGCCTGCCCAGTGTTTGATGTTCTCTTGTGCATTGTTTGTTCTGTTTCTCTCTGCTGTCCTTCTCTGTCTCTCCTTGAGTCTTCGTATTTAGCCGCGGCCATGTTGATCTTTCAGAACTGGATGAAATCAGCAAGCTGTGGATCGGACTCGGGAACCTGAGGAGACTATGCACAGCAAAATACCTGTAAGTCAGAAGGTAGCTTTCCCTTTAAAAATTCCTTCTTTAACATCTATTTACTTTAAATGGGACCACATTTAATAAACTACAAAAGCACTCAGACAGCACAGTGCTCCGCTAAGGCTGCTCATTCCTTGTATCATTTCCAACTGATAAGTCCCAGGAAGTCCACAGTGGTCGATCTGTAGTAGGACTGCAATCATGTGATTGTCAGCAGGCAGCTGGCATAGCGTTCACTTGTTGTCATGGTTACAGTGACACCATGCTGCTATCTCGCAATGATACAGAAATCTTTAACAAATCCATATCATAAGCTCCATCACTGCCAAAATCTAATCAGTTGGTCCTTGTGTCATTTCTGACTTTTCCTGAAAATGTCATCCGAATCCGTTATTCAGTTTTTGACTAATGTTCCTGACAGACAAACAGACAGACAGAGAAACCAACGCCGATCATCATATAATTCTGCCACATTCCTTGACAAAGTAATTAATCATGCTGTACTCACAAAGTCTTGACGCCGGCATCTGAGGCCCTGTCCACACATATCCGGATAAGTCTGAAAACTCATATATTTTTCTCCGATTCGGCCTGTCATCCACATGTAACCAGGGGTTTTTGGTTCTGAAAACGGAGGTTTTGAAAACTCCGGCCAAAGTGGAGATTTGGGAAAAACCCCGGGTATGCGTTTACGTGTGGACAGACATAACCGGAGTTTTAGGAGTGCAGACGTCACTGCCTGCGACAAAACTGCTGTGACGTCAGACATGCGACCTTTGTAGACAACCGGAGCAGAATGGACGCGCTCAAAAGTGTACTGGTTTCAACAATACTACAGGCGCTTTTTGCTTGTTTGATCTTACAAGCTCATTTACCGTTTCACCTCGGGGGTGAAGCGGTAAATGGGTTTTATTCCCTTTGTACTCCAAAACAACATTTAAAAGCAATTCCGACTCCTTGTCGGTCCACACAAACGAGCCTGGCGCCATATTTTGTTTTTTGAGGAAGTGACGACACGAGACGGAAGCTTATTCTGATTGGATAAGCTTGATATATACGTACATGTATCCGGACACGTGTAGACGGAGATTTTTGTAGAAAACGGAGACATGTGGCCGCAGATTTTTTCCTAAACGGAGGGGGGCGGATATTCGGTTTTAAAAATATCCGGATATGTGTGGACATGGCCTGAGACCGTAAACTCATCAGGAACATGCTTACTGAGGTAACATATCAAATGAGAAGTAGTACCATTTTATCATAGACTTCTATACAATCTGCCTTCTTTGTGCCACCAGAGGAAGCTCCCCCTGCTGGCTGTTAGAAAGAATACAGGTTATAACACTTCAGCATTGGCTTTTCTTATCCAATTGTCCATCTTCTCTATATGTTCTATGGCCCAAACTTGTGTAGTGTTTGTTATCTGTTGCTATCAACCTAAACTTGTATAGTGAATATTATACACATTAGCTAAATATCAGCATGTTAGCATCCTGAAGTCAGCACACATTGCCTACTTCATTGCAGGCCATGTTACTATGTCAACTTAGAAAACAGTTAGATCGTTTTTGTATTGTATTTGTCCATGATAAATCTAGCCTTTATTAGGAAAATCTAAATATAACAGGTGGAATTAAAACAATAAAGCAGTACAAAAATAATTTCATAACTTGGCTGGATTGGCTGGTGGCTGCTGTGTTCCCTTTTTCACAAGATACAGAAACCAAATCACAAAACCACAGCCTTTGATGTTTTGCGGTTGTTAGTCAAACCTTTTATACAAAGATTTGAAGCAGCTTCTCAGATGATTCAAGGATCAGAGCAGAGTAGGACAGGGAGGAGTTGGGGATGTAGACAGGGCTTTTTTTGTTCCTTTCTGTCTCCTAATGCTCAGCTTATCAACTAAGCCAGGTACCAATCTGCCTCCTTTCCACTGCATTCCTCCATGAAAAGACATCTAGGCTGAATAGTCTGCAGCTGAATATGCTGCACTCTCGTGTAGAAAAAAAATGTTTTTTTTTCTCTTTTCCCAGTAGCACCTGCTTTTCTCCAGCTTGCGGTTACTGTAATTGTGCCCTTTCTCATGCAGTCTCTAATCATCAACCTCTATCTGCACACCATGTGACAATGTAAATGGGCCGGGGAGAGGAGAAAGAGTGACATTAAGTGCAAGTGCAAGCCTTGTGGCAGCCTGTGTGTCTGCGAACAGCTGGAGGAGCTCAAACCACAGCAACATCTGCGAGCAGCGAGGTCAGGTTTCTGTCACACCACCCACAAAGTAGAGTTGCTGGAGTCGTGGAGGGCCAAAGGCAGCACTGAAACAAGGCAATTTCAAATTACTCCCGAGTTTATGCCACTTTTGTATTTTTTGATGAAAATGTGAAGGGATTCATTTGGGCTGACAGTCACAAATGTCTGTGTGTTGTCTTGCCAATCCTCCCTGCTGAAGTGTCCAGCCACACAGGCAATAACAAAAACACTCACACATGTACCTCATGGGTCCTTTTAGTTTGGTTTGACCCCTTTTTGGCCAGAAAGTTTTCTGGTGTAGTGGCTATAATTGTCCATATTTTATGCCAGTTTCTGTCCATACTGTGTGTCCCATGGCCCTATAAAGACGTCTGGTTAAGATTTAACTTCCAGGAACATTCTGTCACCTCGATTTATTCCAAGATTTCTGTAAACATTTTCACTTTGGGAGCACTGCCAATCATCCACTTTTTTACACTTAAAATCAGCTTTCACAGGCTCAGTTATGTATTTTATTGCACCTCCAAAAAATATTCTCATTTGTCTTCTGCAGCTTAAATCAGGTGATCATGTTCTTACTTTAGATCTTTGAGGTCATGGTGCTGTTTGTTACTTTGCCCTTGCAGGAAGATACTTTGGCGATGTAAAACACGAACTTTTGCCTCCAAGGGCCAGAATGTAATGCTGAAACAATACTTGTGTGTTTGCAGTTAAAACTGTGACTCTTTGCTTTCTGATTTGAAAACCAGAACAGTTTTCCACTGTTCTCCAAACTGCTGCATTGTTGCTATTGATAACACTGTCTGTTGTTGTTGCGCCTCTCAAACACACATTCACACTAATCCTCTGATGAGTGAATAACCAGTTTGGGAGACGTTCCGGAAAATGGAAGAATTCACCAAGGTCAAATGACTTAATCAGCAAATGTAAAATTCAGCATGATTTTAACAGTGAGTAATGATGTATTAATTCAGGTTTGTGACTTTCAGCTTCGCACATGCTTAATGTCAAGTCAGTAATATGACCAGTACAATGACCAACACAACCCACTAGATCTACATTTAAATACCACTGTAACTTAGGTTTAACAGTTCATTTATAAAGATGTGGTTTGCGGTAGATGCATTATATTGTAATTTTTCCCCACTCCTTACATTTAGGGACTGAAACACATGACGTGCTAAAATTAGCATTAAAATTCCTTGTTAAGTGAGAAAGAGCGTGGCTTAAAGTAAGCACAAAACAAAAGGCGGCGTCTCCTCCCATCACACTTCACTCTAGTATCACTTTGCTTGCCAGACGCTCTGGCACTCTGAGGAATGGGAGCATTATATAGGGATGAAGCCAGACTTTAAGTCTGGCTGTTGATGGGAACAAACATCCGCCCCGCTCCTCCTACGCTTCACACCAAACACACAACACACAGGATCTAATGAACCACCATCTGGCGCTACAGCAGACCTGGGCTCCTGCCCTGCACGGGCATCTCACAAAAACAAGTTCCCAAGTGGCTTCACCACAAAAATACAAATTCACAATGGCAACGTGGCTTTGGCTTTAAATATTGGCACGGAGTACAGGTTAAAAAAGACACATTCAATATTGTCATAATGTAAGAATCGCTATTGAGTTATTTGTCTGGGAGCTGCAACATCAGAGTTGTTTAGAAGCCGAATGTTTCTAATCAAGAGCTCGCGTTTGTCCATGTGTCAGCATTGTGTTAACATATTTATGGTGCTGCTAAATACTCATTTATTCCATTTGGCTATAAAAAAGAAGGGCAGGTAATGGCAATGTGTGCTTGTGCTCTAATAAAAGAGCTGAAATGAATTTCTCTGTGTGCATAAAGGCAAAGTGATGAGAGATCACGATACGAGCAGCTGAAAGTTTGCACATTCAATAGGTCTAATTCAGCACACAAAGGCGGCACATTGTGTGGAGGAGATGTGAGCGATAGCAGAAATGAATAGCAATTGAAAGGTGTGAATGGCATCTCTCATTAAAAGCAACCACGCCGAGAGGCAAATAATCTTCTGATCCAAACAATTCGTGCTTGTTTTAGTTGGACTTTCACACAGCTTCCATGTGAGAGAGAGCTGTCAGCTGCAGAATTACTGCAGTGGGAGTTTTTTTGTCATGGCAGAAAGGAAAAGGTCTTTTTTGTCTACCTAGCCTTCTGCTGGGGTGCAAACGAACGCTCTCCTCCGATGTGAGGTTTGTTGTCACCCTCCAGGCTCAACCGATGCTGGGTTTCCACGGCGACGGAGGCGTGAAATGTGCCCAGCAGCCAGGCTGTACAGTATGAGTGGCCATTCTGTCTCATTCCTTTGTCTTCTGTCCGTTCAGAGAGGCATGTCTGGCTAGAAAATCAATACAGCCTGGCACACACATACATGTTGTAAATTCCTAAAGCTGCAGCACAGCTTCCAGAGCTCCTCAGGCCTTTTAGAGATTTTCCAAAGTGAAGATGGGAAGGTGAAGGGGTCATCAGCTACAGTAATCAAAAACTTTCAGACAGCCATTCAGAATTCAAGCTTAAAAATCCTAGTTTTGTATGGTATATTTGTGGGTGTTTGTGCGTTGTTTGGATATGTATTTCACTGTTGTGTGTCTGCGTGTTATCTCTGCTGCATGTAGAATAACAAACTGTGAAACTCTGGGTACTGTACCAACAAACAGAAGCCTCCCTGCGCTGACTTTGTGTTGACTGGGTGTGGGACTGTTTTCCTTTTCAAACCACCAACTCAGCAGTGACTCTAATGAACTGCTTATTGTCTTTGTGTACGAGCCTGCTGCTGATTAAATGTGGTCATGGTTACATGAGTTGTCTTGACTTCTTGGTCTTTGCCAGCTGCTTTTCACTGAGTCTGAGCCCTTCCACACAGACCTATTAGCAAATTCTTCTGCGGGCTTAACGTCACTTCAGAGCAGTGGGTGTAGACGTGACTGCTCATATTTGGGCATTTCTCCAAATACTTCAGTCGAATATTACTGTGTAAGCTATACAGCTTTGGATAATCCTGATTTAATTTTGGTTGGCTGATTAACATTAGGGTATATCTCGCTATCTGTTTGCTTGAGGTTTCTCATGGGGGCTTTGTTACATTTAAAGCACGGTGAAGGTAAGAGAATTAAGACTGCATTACAGTGTAACCGATCTGATTTCAACAGTGGAACTCTCTCTCTCTCTTTCTGCTTAGCTCAGACCTCTCAGAGGAAGGCAAACAGAGGGAGAGCAGTGTTGCTGTTGCTTTTTTTTTGTACTGTCACTACGGTTCACTGTGATGGAAAAGATAGAGGGAAACTTAAAGTCTTGTTTGATCAAAGACATAAATTTTATATTAAACTGGGGAAGTCATGACTGCTGCTTAATCTCTTGTCTAGTTGTAGACTACATTTCATCCAAAGGAATTCTTCAATATCGTGGAAGATATGCACAAAGAAGCTATGAGTCAGACGACAACACTGATCCCACTCTTAGGCCCATCTCCTTCCCTGTGTATAGGCTTTGTTCTGGGCTAAGCTAACCGCCTGCTTTCAGTACTCTCATGTAGACAAGAGAGCGGCGCTGATCTTTTCTCATCTCAACTCTTTTTACACACATGTCTGTAAAAACACAATGAGTTGACATAATCCTGTAGTTAACATGATATAATGAGGTTAGAAATAGCAGGCAGGAGGCCAGTAAAGCCCTCTCTAACTATTTTTTAATTATCGTAGAGTCACGGGCACAGCACCAGGCCGACTGAACGATGCTGGAAGGGAGAGAGTTTAACTCATAGAGACAGTCGGAAAGAGCAGTCGATGTTCTGCAGTGTCATGTTGTGATCAGGCGTCACAGACACTTCTCCTCTACAGCCACCAAAACCCTACAAAGAGGCAGCAGAGGAGAGGAGAGGAGAGGAGAAGAGGGAGGGAGGCAGTGAGAGGACATCCACCCAGGGCTAGAAGGAAGCAGTCATGCTTTAAGCCTGTTTAGAGTTTTAGGTGGATGACTTTGCACTCTCTCTCTCTCTTTTGTCTGTCTCTCCCTCCTGGCTCCTCACTCTGCCTGAGGCAAAGCAGAAAATCAGCTGACGTGTGCACAAACACAATGACCTCAGGTGTTTTGTGTTCTTGAACCAGGAAAGAAAGACAAAACAAGCAAAGACAGAAAAGAGTGGAAGAGAGTGGAAATGGGGTGGCTTGTTTTCACAATTGTTAAAAGCACTCAAGGCAGCATCTCTGTCTTTGAGAAACACTCCTCCGTGGCAGGCATTTAGCTAGAATAAGGCTTACGACTGCTGTTCATCACAATATATCCAAGATGCAGGGAAAAGCAGGTTTCACTATGTTGGAAGGAGGAAGAATATATAAAACTGATCATAGCTGTCACAGTCACTTCAGTGTTTCAATCAGAAATGTCCTTTTCTTTTCTTTTGTCCATAGTTGTTCTGCTTTGTCGGTTTTCATGACACAAATGGCAGATGAGGCCCACAGGTACAATGCACTCACCTTTATGTCATTTCTTATTTAGGTCAAGAAGGTTCCAGTGTATCAGAACAACAGGTCACCAACCCTGAACAAATAGACATCTCCTGATTTATCTAGCTTTGTGTATGTGGATCTGTGTGTGTCTCTTGACAAGCTGGTTTGCACTTGGAGAGAGGACAACAAAAGTCTGGCTAAACTTTATTTTACTGGCTGAATGCACTTTAGATATGCCCATCAATACTGCCAGACTGGATCCAAATACACTTTGCTGCCTGAAAACAACAAGACATAAAAGACATTAAAACAGAGTAATAAAGATTTGTGATTTTGGTTTGTTTCTTTCGTTTTCATTAGCGTCTCTTTAGATAAAATAGATGGGGTGCTTGAAAATGGCATCTCTTACGTGGATAAAGCTGTTGACAAGGTGGTTACATCTGCGTTTTCACCCAGCTGTAACATCTGCCGTAGACTTGAAGGCTGCAGGACATCTGACCTGACCGGTCCACAGCGTCACTTTAGAGAGAGATGAACTGTATCAGCGTTCCCAGCAGTTTTTTCACCCTATATTTTTCAGACAAAGCTTTTTCCCACAAGCAGAGTTAGATCCTCACCAACAGTGACAGATGCTTTTTGTGGGCAATGACACCAAAAAGCAGTTTTAGCTTCAAGGCTTGTTTGAAAAAGGTCAGTGGGTCAGTGTTTACGTAACAGGCTGAAGGCTAATGTGTGTGTTATTTAGCAGCTTGTAATCTTGGGATTCCTCAGCAGATTTCTGTCTTCACTGTTTTGTTAGTTAGCCTAATTTAGCTTTTGTAGGGAAGCATTCACTGCTTAGCCATGACGTTAAAACAACAAGGTGGAGCTTCTGTGGCTCAGGCTCGTTTCAGTGCATTCCCCCCCTGGTGCTCAATCTGATTGAGATCTCAGGAGAACACTGCAAAAGTCAAAATCTTACCAAGACTATTTGTCTGCTTTTCAGTCAAAATGTTTCATCCCACTTGATTTAAGGTAAATTCACTTAACAAGCAGAGGTGGGTAGTAACGAGTTACATTTACTTGGGTAACTTTTCGAAAAAAATGTAAGTCTGAGAGTAGTTTTACTCTGCCATACTTTTTACGTGTACTTGAGTAGATTTGTGAAGAACAAATGCAGTGCCGCCAACTCTCATGCTTTGGCCGTGAGACACATGTAACTCAGTCCCTTCACACGCTCTCACGCCACACTCCAAATATCACACGGGAAAAAAAAAAGTTCCACTTTACTGTTGTGTGAATATGCAACCTTTGGGGAAATCCAGTTTGCGTTTCTACTCCAAAGAACGCCAGGTTTGTGAAAATCCGGTCCGCATTTTCCATCCTACACGCTCCCCAGTCATTGTGCAGCTGTCAGACTGGCTGTCTCTGAGTGACGCACCTGTGTCATAGATATATGCATACATATATGTCTATGACCTGTGTTTGAAAGCCTGTGTAGCTGCCAGGGCAGTGGCAAATCTTCCGTGGGGGTGGCGGGCAGTGACCCCCCGTGTGATCTGATTGGCCACCCCGTGTGCCCCCCCTCAATTTTCGTTGGAAATTTGCATTACTGATACTCCGATTTCCGACGCTCCTGAACGCCACTTCGTTGTCCGACTGCACCTGAATGCACCAATGGCGTTAGTTTGGTCTTTTGATTGTATTTTGTTTGGATTTGAAGAAGCTTTGAAGACTTTTCCTGATGAAGACGAGCAGCTTTGTACCTTTCCAGAGGTACTACAAGACGTCTGGCTTCTAAATTTTTTTTGACACTCGGCCCCAAACATTAAAACCTTTCACGGCTCACAAGTTGCAACAATTCACACATTATCAACTATCTTTCTGACTAAACTAAGATAAAAAGTGAAAAACTGCCTGATTCCTGCATCATGAATGTGAATCTTTTTGGTTTTTATGACAGTAAACTGAATATATTTGGCTTTTACATTTTATGAACCAAAACAAGAAATGAATTACTGGAGAAAACAATCAACAGATTAATGGACAAAGAAAATGTGTTTTCCAACATATATGGCTGAATAACTCCAACATTACAAGATACATACAATTTACTTATGTAATGCCAAATACAGGTCAAATCGTCTCAAGACGCTTTATTTTTATATTTTTTGTAATTTAAAATATAACAAAGTAAGAAATTTAAACCTCTTGACTAATGCAATTCATTATTTGGTTTTTAAGAGTCTAATCGACAACTAAAATAACTTTCTCCACTAAAACTAAACATGAGATAAAATGGAAGGAACCGTTTTAAATACTGCAGTCCCACGATGACAAGAATAAAGTTTCTCAACAAAAACTAAATCTGCTGGTGGATTCCATTAAAGTCCTAATAAATGATAATAAAGTGTGATACTAAAGGTTTGTGGTGCTAAAAATCTCAAAGTAAAGATATCAAGTTGAACATCTGGATGGAGTTTGATAAAAGTTGACCTCCCTTCATTTCTGTGGCGCTGACTCCATGGATTTTAGGGATGCTGGTTAAAGACTTGCTCTTCTAGTTGTCTTCCTTCTAGTCGCTGTAAAAAGTTACTCCATCCTTGACTTCAACACCTCTTCATGACAACTTGTTTTGCTTCCAACCTTGTGGAAACTCCAGAAACTCGGGAAAACCCGCCGAGACTCGGATTTTCGAAAAACTCGTCAGGCGGGGGAAGGTGTGGTGGGCGGTGGGGTGAGTAGAGGGGGGAGGTGGTGGGGTAGAGGGGGGAGGCCACCACCCACCTCCCCTCCTACTCTCTGCCCTGACTCCACCTTGGCTCCACCCATGTGGTCACTTTATTGGGAACAGAAACTACGATGACAAAGGGACGACGAATTTATTTCTGTTTATCTGATTTGTAGCTCAGTGAGTTAAAGGTTTACCTATGGAGCTGCAGGTTGCCAGTTCAAGACCAGACCCTTCTTAAATTTTTTGAAAATCCTGACGAAAATAACCAAAGAAAATGCCAGTGGTGGGTCTCAAACCTACTACCTTCTACTTGGTAGTCTCTCTTCTTACCCCCTGAACTACTTGCTCAGATACTAGCTCTTCTGTTTTTTGCGGATTTATCATCTATTTTTTGCCATTTTCGAGTTTTTTTTTTTAACTCGAGTCTCGACTCGACCGATTTTCTCAGGGGGTTGGACTTCAGCCTTTGTGCTGGAGGGTTGAACCCTCACTTTCAAGACTTTCCAAAGCCTCCAGACCTCCTGAGTCCTCAGGACCTGAGCTTTCACACAGTCTGAGGGCTGAAATTTTGTATTTCGTACAGTAGATCTGTTAGATTTTACTTTCAGGCAGTCCAAGGACTGATATCTTCTGAGTTCCTGAGGAGTTCTCTGTTAGTTTGAACCTTCAGACAGTCTGAGGACTGAAATCCTAAAAGTTCTAGAGTATTTCTCTGTTAGTTTGAACTTTCTGGTTAACAGAAGCCTTCAAACTTGTGACCATGAGTTTGATTTCACATTTAGACCATCCATCTGAGTTCTTCTCAGACCTTCACCTGTGGGTTCTTTAGAAATCCTGAACAAACTTTGATTCTCTTCATTGAACAGTAAAGTTTGTGGAGATCAGAAAGTAACATTAGTTTGATTGATGCCTTCAACTACTAGTAGACTTTCTCTGGAAAGCAGTTTTCTGAAATGAGTTCTTAGTTAATCTGTCCACAATTAAACCAAGAACTCAGAAAGAGGAAATGTTTGAAGAAACAACTTGATGTTTCATTTCAAACTAGAAAACGCTTTAAGACCTTGATCTGTTTTTGCTCTTTTTGATCATTTTATTGTCTCTTCTGTTTAATTTGATCTTCTAAAGTCTAACTGGTGTCTTTTCAAATGTTTTGCCTTTAGTTTGATTCTTCTTCAATCTTTAGTTTTGCTCTTTTCTCACCTTTTATTCTTTTCTAATGTCTGATTTGATTTTGAAATGTTTTCACTTTTTAATGTTTGTTTTTTTAAAATGTTTTATCGGCTTGTTTGAAAAAAAAATTCTTTTCCAATGTTTAATTTTTCGATTAAATCTTTAAGGTTGTTCATTTTAAATGTTTTCCCACCTTTTAATTTTCTTTTTAAATGCTTCATTGTGTTTTCTGTTTAATTCTTATTTAAAGTTTTGTCTTTAAGATTTAATTTTTTAATTAAATGTTTTGTGTTTTTAGAGGTTTAATAGTCTAATTAATGTTTAATATTCTTCTTGTTTACTATATTTTTAAAATGTTTGATTATGTAAAATATTTCATCTTTAATGTTTAATATTTTTGTTGAAAAAAATGTTTCATTTCATAATTCTGTTTTGTATCTTCTGTATAATTATCTTATTGAAAATTTTGTCTGTTTAATACAATTTAATTTATATTCAATTTTTAATTTTCTTTTTAGAAGTTTTATTGTATTAAATATTTTGACATATTTTTCAGTTGCCCTGAAGAAGCTGCAATGCATCAGAAAAACAAAACCTTTTTGTCGACGATAAGTTGAAATAAATATGACTTTATCTAAAGGGTAAGGACTGTAGAAATTTTCGGTTTCCTCTAAAATGTGTTCATTTCATTGTGAAAAGTGTATTTATCTGTCATGTTGTAACCTTTATGTACTACTAACATTTGACTGATTTGTTTTACCTGTGTGTTTCTTACTAGTGTATAGGTTTGCACTTGGATAGCAGGGACACTCGACTTTGCTCCCATTCTCTCCAGAGTGAGTGGGTTTCAAAAATGGCTGTTCTTTGTGAAGCTTCCTTGTGCTTCTTTCAGAAAGACGATGAGAGATGGAAGAAGTCTGTTGTTGGGTCAGTTCAGCTGTGATCCAGTCTGCCAAGGAGGAGGTTTGGGTTCGATTTCAAGGTCCCACCAATTAGCAAAGCGGCCCTTCACAAATACATCACACGACTAAATGCGGCCCAACTAGTGTTTTGGGTGACAGTGAAAAAGATGACACTCAGTGCTGTGATGCTGTGATTAAAGCCAAATGTCAGAGTCGGCTGAAAAAATAAATAAGTCTGCAGTGTCAGGGGACAAGACATTTGAGTTCTGCCAAGTTGTGTCCAGACTCATCTCTTCAACAACTTCCTGTTTATAAATTACAGCCAGAAATAGCTGCGCTCGTTTCGTCAAAAAGTCCTTGAGCCTAATTTTTGGTCCATTTTACAAACTCTCAACAACCGACTGCAGCGTTGATCTAAAAATGTAGATCTATTTTCAGATCTTTGTATTCTTCTCTCCCACCCAGCCCACTGTTCTCCCCCTCAGGAGAGAATCCAATTAGTCAAGATGTCTTTAAAGTTGCCATTTGTGTTAAGAGCAGGATACTGCAGCTCAACAAAATAGTTTTTACATGTTTTCGTTTTAAATCTTTTATTAGGACCTTTAAGACCTTTAGAGTCTTGACAGCACATTTAATTGGATTTTAAAAATAGCTAGAGTTTAATGTAGCACTCGACACACTTTCACTTATTTGAATGATGCACTGCAAAGTTTTAAGAATATTTAAGTTATTTTGAACAAAAGTGCCTGCAAACAAAGACACCTGACCTGACTAATGATAATATTATGAGTTTGGTTTTGTATATCTGATTTCTGATGAGATATTATGTGAATTCAACATTTAATGACATTATTATAGTTGTTGATATTACAGTAACCAATGGTGTAAGAAGTATTCATTTATTTTAAGTAAAGGTACTAATACAAAACTGTAAAAGCCCTGGACTAAAAATGTTATTAAATTACAGTTATTAAAGTACCTTTATGAAAACGTAGTACAAATATTAAAAGCAAACTACTCAGAGAACAAAAATGTCTTCCGTTATTGTTACATGCAGCAGCATATGCGAGATCATTGGATTATTATTACTCGTGCATCAATAAAAATGCAGGGTTTTGTTGTTGTTGTTGTTGTTGTTGGTTATAGTGGAGCTTGTTTTAAACCTCTAGCTGACCAGTCCCTGCAGATCTGAGAAATCGATCGATCCTGAACTCAGCAAACATATTTCTGACATATTTCGCCAGACCATGGACACACAGAGAGAATAAAAAGATTCAATTCGATGTGTAACAGAAAGCCAGTACAAGGATCTAAGAACTGGATTCATATATTGTCTCTTCTTGAATGAGTTGCAAATGTCTAATGGTCTCACAGGAGAGTGCATTACTCAGAGTTTCCACCAGTGTATTGCAAACCAGGCGAGCCAGCAGGCTGGAGTTGACCCGCTGCCGGCTTTAAGCATCAGGAAAGAGAAAAAAATTTTTTAACTTCAATTACTCGGCAACTCGGATCGAAATGGATCTAATGGCTGGAGAGCTCACTATCAACACGTGACGTTTTACATCTCCACTGAGTCAATGAGTCAAAGCCAGTGGAAAAACTTATAAAAAAAAAACTTTTTCATATCAAAGTGAAAACAGATTTTCACTAAGTCATGTTAATTAATTAAAAATATATAAGGTCAAGTGAATGATTACATAAATATTCATCCCCTTTAAAGTGACTGAGCTAATTTAACAGATGTCCAGCTGGTTGATGCAAGCAGTGTCATAATGAATCAATGCAGCTGATGTGTGTCAAGTCAAGTGATTGTAGTATAAAAACACCTGTATCTGGAAAGTCTGGTCTCTGGTTCATCAGTATTGCTGCTACAATTGCAACATGAAGACAAAAGAGCACTCCAAGCAACTCAGAGAAAAAAACACTGAAAAGTACAAATCAGGAGATGGCAAAAACATTTCCAACCCATTGCACATCCCACGTTCAGTTAAATCCATCATTGTGAAATGAAGGAGTGTAGCATTTGTTTAAAATCTACTTACAGCTGGCCATCCTCACAAACTGAATGACTGGACAGGAAGAAGACTGGTGAGGGAGGCGACCAAGACACCTCCAACCACCCTGAAGGAGTTATAAAGCTTTAGTGGCTCAGATGAGAGCGGCTGTACATACAACAACTGTTCTGCTTCTTCACCAGTCAAAGCTGTATGGAAGAGTGGCAAAGAAAAAGCAAGTAGAATTTTCTTTCTTTACATTCACCTCCTCTACAAAACTAGGTGGAACGTTGAAAAACGTTCATATGAAATCTCACCTGGAATTCACCCAAAGGCATGTGGGACACTCCAAGGTCAACTGGAAGAAGGTTATTTGTTCTGACGAGACAAAAATTGAGGTTTTTGGCCAACAAACTAGATGCCATGTTTGGTGAACACCAAACACTGCACATCACAGCAAACACACCATCTCCACTGTGAAGCATGGTGGTGGCAGCATCATGATATGTGAATGCTTCTTTGCAGCAGGTCCTGGAAATCTTGTAAAGGTGGAGGGGAACATGAATGCTGAAAAATATTGCCAAATCCTGGAGGATAATCTGACGCTGTCTGCAAGAGAACGACAACTTGGGAGAAGAGTCTTTTTCCAGCAAGACAACGACTCCAAGCACCCAGTAAAATTGACACAGAAATGGTTCAGAGACAACAAGGTGAATGTTCTGGAGTGGTCAAGTCAAAGCCCAGATCTCAATCCAATTGAGAATTTATGGCTGGACTTGAAAAGAGCTCTCCCAATCCCCAAGCAACCTGACAGAGCTGGAGCTGTTTTGCAAAGAAGAATGAAGAAGAATCGCTGTGTCCAGATGTGCAAGGCTGTTTGAGACATATCCACATGGACTCAGTGCTGTGATTGCAGCCAAATGTGCATCTACTAAATACTGGCCTGAAGTGGGTGAATATTTATGCTATCATTTACCTTATATATTTTTTATTACTTAACATGATTTTGTAAATATCTCTTCACTTTGATAATAAAGAGGTTTTTATTGTAAATTCTTGTCAAAAGCTCCTGATTATATAGACCATGTTTTCATGTATAACAGCAACAAAAGGATGAAACATCCAAGGGGGGTGAATACTTTTTATAGGCATTGTATGTCACTCATGATATATCTTGCAGTTTATAAAAAATACAGTCACGTCAACAAGATAAGGAAAAAAAAAGATGGATTAATTAGAGGGAATTTTTAATGCTGTCATCACTTCATTGCTGGCCCACGCAGGTCACAGAGTTTTTACACCCAACCCACCAGGCTTAACAACTTTTCTGGCAGAAGCCCTAATTAGAGTAGCTGGAGGAAGCTTTATTGCATCCAGTTGTTTGGTTTGTAAAAATTCTGAAAATAGTCAAGACATGCTTCTACAAGAGCTTCAAACTGTGATCACAACAGTCGCCAACTCTCTGTCATCAGACTAACTGATTAATTAAGCGTTTGAGCTGTGCTTGTATAAACTCTTGGATAGCTTAAATTATTACTAAATGCATTTTTAGATGTTCTTTATGCTTTTTGAATGCAAAAAATCTTTAATTGTAAATTAACTAAAGCTTACAGATAAATGTAGTGAACTAAAAAATACTATATTTCCATCTGAGAAAGAGTAGAGGAGTGGAAGGCATGAAAAGCCTTAAGTAAAATACAAGTACCTCAAACTTGTACTCAAGGACAATACTTGACTAAATATACTTACCAGTGGCTCTAACTACACTGAATCTTCTGCTCCCCAGTGATCAGCTGACAGTCAGTGTCTGAAATCCTTCTCCGTTTCCTACACAGTGTGCAGCTGTGGTATATTTACACGTTTTATTTGATCACCCTCTAAAGCAAATAAGAGAAGCGGTTTTCATTGCGCTACTCTCTGCTGACAATCCCACAATGCAATGCCCCGCAGATGCAAAAATTTGTGCCATTCTTTCTTTGTCGGTGTTGGCACAAAATAACAATGGTTCACAAATGTCCAATGACTGTTTTATATTATATAGAGTAGTGAGTGAAATAGTGATTTCACACAGTGAGCTTTGACTTCTATGTTGTCTTTTTTCTCTGCTGGACACTGAACCAAATGTTTGACATCTTTTCATGCTTTATTTTGTGTGTGTGTGTGTTTTTTTTATCTGTGTCCACAGTGACTGCTCTATGTCTCCTTGGAAGTGTTGTGTTTCATCTCTATCTTTTCAAACGCGAAACAGAAAACCTGATGAATAGCTTCCCTGAAAGGAATCATCTCCTGATATTCTGTATCTCTGAGGAGGTTTGGAAATGCACTTTTCCTAAATCCAATTTACAGCAGGGAACAGAAAGCAGAGAGAAATGCAGATATTTCACATGTGCTCCTGTCAAAATGACTGCTGTCCACCCACACCGAGAAGGCAGGTATAATCAGACTGTCACTCAGTGGGGCAAGGGCAAATGCATTTCACAGTCAGAGTAAAATGAATGCAGGCCATAGACTTATGTATGCATGTAGGTCAGAAAAACATCAGCAACAGCATGCCGCTGGATTATAGATAGGGACACCTCTAGCCAGATCCATCTCCATGTTGATGCTGAGATGGCGTAACTGAGTCCTCCTGTCAAAAGGCTAATCCCTCACAAGGACAGATTTAGCTGCTGCATCCCATCAAGCTTTCATCTGAGTCCAGAGCTGATGTCATTGAGCACGCTGCCCTTACTAACTGAGTTATGTTAAGAGCAAACAGCTTCACACCTGCTCTGCATCAGCACTGAACTGATGCTGCTGTTACAGAAGACAGACAACTGTTAGATTAATGAGTCAAGATCTCACAGGAGGTTCCCTCCTCTCCAGAAACCACAGAGCATCAGAAGGACTTGGAGCCGGTCAACATCCTGACTCACAGACTGTCAAATGCCAGCGGGGTGTGTCGGTGATGAGGAGGAGATCAGAAGCAGCCTCAAAGCTCTGATCAGTCATCCCCTCCCCAAACCCTTTAAACCCCCTCTGGTGCCTGTGGGGCCATCTGTGGACACCCTGCACACAGCACGCAATTACCCTTTAAGCTGCTCCTGAGCACAATTACCTTCACGCCTTAGCACAGCAACACATGGTATTGCAATAACGTATGGAATGGCCATTGATGGTCGTGTGTATGTGTGTGTGTGTGTGTGTGTGTGTGTGTGTGTGTGTGTGTGTGTGTGTGTGTGTGTGTGTGTGTGTGTGTGTGTGTGTGTGTGTGTGTGTGTGTTCAGAGTGTTGAGTTTGTAACACAACCCTTTATCTTTTCTCCCAGTTGGAAAGATCACACTGTGATCAAAGTCTCTTTGAAGATCTAATGGAGGTAAAATGGCAACTCCAATGTATTGATTTGAGAAAAATCTGTGCTCGAGTTTATTGACAGTCTGGCAAAAAATAGAAGATTGACACTGTTTGTAACAAACTATGTGCTTTTGTGGCCATGCTAGCAGCATGTCTCCAGGGATGGTAACAATAATATCTCTTAGCTTGTTGATCTACTGCTTCCTCTTTTTTTTACCATTCATTTATGCTCAGCATTATTGCCTTATTGATTCCTTAATACCAACATGTGTTGTTATATTTGGTTTCACCTCAAAGAAACAGACTGTCTGACCACTAGGGTTTCTTGGACTGTCAGATTCTGCAATAATGATAATCATAATAATAATAATAATAATAATAATAATAATAATAATAATAATACATTTAGAAAATAATAGCAATGAGACATATGACAACAAAATACAAGAGTAATAAACAAGTCTAATACTAGTAAATTATATGAATTTGCATTAAAACCACATTAGCACAAAAATAAAAGGTTACATTCAACTTTCTACTGGACCAGATGTTCTGGTATCCTTTGGAAGGCTATGACACAGGATGCAACATTTCCATATATCCTACTTCAAGGGGAACATTTAAGACATCGGAGTTAGAGAATCTTAGAATCTAGAAGTGGCATACATAACTAACAAACCCAGAGCTAGTCTGTTAAGAGGTTTGAAAAGTGCAAACAATGAGGAGGATACCACCGAAATGGCTTTAAAATAGAATAGTGGTCTCTCTACATGTAGTTTTGCTGTGAAGTCATCTGATCATTGGATGGTTGTTTTGTTTTTTGTTTTTTTTTAAAGATGTTAGGCCAGAAAACAGAGCATTAAAATAGTGAAGTAAAATAGAAGTAAAAACAGAAGTTGTTTGGTGTCTTCTGTTGACAGGGAAGGTTGCAATATTTTTTGAGATGGTAAAATGCATTTCCAGTGATGTTTTGCAACTTTGATGTTCAGCTATTAACTGTAAGCTGACCTCTATATATGAACGTTATTAAGACAAGAAGGTTTATCAATTGTGCTTAAGAAAAAGATTGTTCACTGTGAAACATCAGCATACACACGTGGACAAATTGTTGGTACCCCTCAGTTAAAGAAGGAAAAACCCACAATTCTCACTGAAATCACTTGAAACTCACAAAAGTAACAATAAATAAAAATTTATTGAAAATTAAATAATCAAAAACAGCCATTACTTTTGAATTGTTGATTAACATAATTATTTAAAAAACAAACTAATGAAACAGGCCTGGACAAAAATGATGGTACCTCTATAAAAGATTGAAAACTATTTGACCAGAGTGACATGATTAACTCAGGTGTGTCATTTAATTGACATCACAGGTGTTTCCAAACTCATAATCAGTCAGTCTGCCTATTTAAAGGGAGACAAGTAGTCACCCTGCTGTTTGGTGAAAAGGTGTGTACCACACTGAACATGGACAACAGAAAGCGAAGGAGAGAATTGTCCCAGGACATCCGGAAAAAAATTATAGACAAACATCTTAAAGGTAAAGGCTATAAGACCATCTCTAAACAGCTTGAAGTTCCTGTGACAACAGTGGCTCATATTATTCAGAAGTTCAAGACCCACGGGACAGTAGCCAACCTCCCTGGACGTGGCCGCAAGAGGAAAATTGATGACAAATTGAAGAGACGGATCGTTGGAATTGTATCCAAAGAGCCCAGAGCAACCTCCAAAGAAATTAAAGGTGAACTCCAAGGCCAAGGTACATCAGTGTCAGATCGCACCATTCGTCGTTGTTTGAGCCAAAGTGGACTTCATGGGAGACGACCAAGGAGGACACCACTGCTGAAAAAAACTCATAAAAAAGCCAGACTGGAATTTGCAAAAATGCATGTTGACAAGCCACAAAGCTTCTGGGAGAATGTCCTTTGGACAGATGAGACCAAACTGGAGCTTTTTGGTAAGGCACATCAACTCTATGTTCATAGACTCAAAAACCAAGCATACGAAGAAAAGAACACTGTCCCTACGGTGAAACATGGAGGAGGCTCAGTAATGTTTTGGGGCTGCTTTGCTGCATCTGGCACAGGGTGTCTTGAAAGTGTGCAAGGTACGATGAAATCTGAAGACTATCAAGGCATTCTGGAGAGAAATGTGCTGCCTAGTGTCAGAAAGCTTGGTCTCAGTCGCAGGTCAGGGGTCTTCCAACAGGACAACGATCCAAAACACACAGCCAAAAACACCCAAGAATGGCTGAGAGAAAAGCGTTGGACTATTCTAAAGTGGCCTTCTATGAGCCCAGATCTGAATCCCATTGAACATATGTGGAAGGAGCTGAAACATGCCATTTGGAGAAGACACCCATCAAACCTGAGACAACTGGAGCTGTTTGCTCATGAGGAGTGGGCCAAAATACCTGTTGACAGCTGCAGAACGCTCATTGACAAATACAGAAATCGTTTAATTGCAGTGATTGCCTCAAAAGGTTGTGCAACAAAATATTAAGTTATGGGTACCATCATTTTTGTCCAGCCCTATTTCATTAGTTTGTTTTTTTAAATAATTATGTTAATCAACAATTCAAAAGTAATGGCTGATTTTGATTATTTAATTTTCAATAAATTTTATTTATTGTTACTTTTGTGAGTTTCAAGTGATTTCAGTGAGAATTGTGGGTTTTCCTTCTTTAACTGAGGGGTACCAACAATTTTGTCCACGTGTGTATGTATGAAAATCAGTTTTGTGCTCTGACCATAAACCCCATTAGCAGCATATACCGGTGTAAATGTGAGGGTCCTCGACTGGACACCTGAGGCATACCACACCTGATCTCAGTTTCAGACAAGATTGACAAACCCAGAGACGTCACATAACATATTTTCATACCTGAGCCACTTTAGAACTGTGCCTGGCATGTCATGACAGGTTTGCAGAAGTGGCTGTGATTGATGGTGTCAAATGTAGCAGTGAAGTCTAGAAGCTCAAGAACTGATCTACATTCATTCTAGCACAATTTATTATCTTTACTAGTGCAGTTTCTGAACTGTGGTGAGACCAGAAGCTGGACTGACATTTCTCAGATCTCTTTAGGTAAGAACCAAGATATTTAGATACCAACTTTTCTGTGATCTTGTTCATGAAAGGTGAACCTGAAATTGGTGTGAAGTTACTGCAGGCCAGAGGGTCCAGTTTGACTTTCTTTGAAGAGGTTTAACATTTGCGGTTGATTGAGAGCTGCGGGGATGGTACCTGTGAGCAACGACTGGCTGAACATTTTTAGTACAACTGTCCTCAAGACAACTAAAAACTTGTTCAAAATGGTAAGTGAAGATGGGGTCATGCTCACAACTTGAGCCTCCTGATCAAATATTGTCAAGAGTTGAAAATGTGTTCCACATGTTTGCATTCGCGTGACGCTGCTGTTTTCCCAGATTGCAGCAATTACTTTGGTGACTGCACTTCTGTCATGACTGTCCGAAAGACAGTAAAAATCAAACTCCAGTTGGGATACACTGGATTGTGTGTCTACATTAGAAACAATATTTACAATATCCACAACAGTGTTGATGTTGTGTGTCGAGAGGGGTGTGTGTGGGTGAGAGTGAAGGGTGAAGAGGTCTTTTGCGCTCATGCTTGCCCCTCTCTACATGCGTTTCCTGTGAAAGCCGCACGCACGGCTTGGTGCCATCAATTGTTAGAGATGGCGAAGTGATTAATTTCCGTGTCAGGTCTTGGCTGATTGGACATGCCTTTGGGGAGGGCTGGATTGATTGGATGGCTCCTGTTTCTGTAAAGCTGCAGCGGGTTGCAATGGTAGACGGGAGTGGGGGAGGAGGGCGAGGGGTGAGGAGGCACAGGGTTGCTCTGTCTCTCTTTTTTTCTCCCTCTTTTTCGCTCCCTCTCTCTCTCTCCCCAGAGATCTGCTACAAATTAATACAAATCAGAGCCCTCCTCTCTGCTCGAGCCTCGTCACTCACCTTCCCCCCAGGTAGGATAAAGGAGAGAGGACGCTGGAGCAGGTGCAGCCGAGTGCAGCGCAATCGGAAGAGAAATGATTGGAATATCAGTGAGTGAGTGCTTGAGAGACAGTATGTGTGTGTGCGTGGCTGTGTGTCTGTGTGTGGATGTGCTCTTGTTCCTATATCCCAGTAGGGAGTTTGACCTGAATGTATACTGACAAACTGGGATTCATAACCATAGGGGAAAAAATTGGTGTCCCCATTGGTAGATCCCAGTTTAGGGTGTTAAGACTAAGGTTACTTTTAGGTTTTGGTATCCAGTTTTGATGGTTAAGGTTATGGTGAGGTGCTGCAGGATGTATTATGTCATTAAGTGTCCTCACGGGGATAAAGAGAGATCAGAGGAGGACGTGGAAGCTTTTATTATAAAGCCCTGGAAAAACATACTGTTCCAGTTTTGCTGCTGACGTTCTTGTTAATACAGAACTGCGCTGAGATGTACATCTTGGTTTAACACATGAACAGATGTGCGATTTCTAAATCTCCAGCTGTCATTTTTAATCAAAACTTATTCACACACCAGCCCTCCACAGATTGGTAGAAACCTTGAAAACAAAATGAGAAGCTGCATGATGTGATGTAAAGCATTAAGAGTACTCACACATCTGTTTTCTTGTGAATCTTGTATAAATTCAAGCTCGTCTGCACTGGAGGCTGTCATGTCAGGTTACACAAAGAGGTTACTAACAGTGATGGTGACAGAGTGACCCCTTCTGGTCTGATGCCCTGCACAGTCGGCTCTATAGCATGTGGGCAGTGCTCACCTAGCACTCCCAGTCAGTGGTAGAAATGCAGTGACATTATTCCTTCTCCTCTGTTACTAGACCTCAACAGATGAATGGCAATGACAATACTGTGTTGATGGAACCTCACAGTGCTTTAAAGGGCACTTTGTACAATTTTTTAGGTATGTATTTTTTCTATATGTGTTTGTATGTGCACATATTTACTACAGTATGAATGTAAGTCAAAGCTTATGGTAAAATAGTCATTACAAGGTATTTTAAAGATGGGTAACAGTTTATTTGACCCACATTATAATACATATACATAGTGTGGTTTATGCTTGCAGTCTATTACCTCTAAGTGACATTTCCTATTGTTTAAGATCAGATAATCTGGTATCTGACACTTGATTCTCCACACTGAGAGTATCAGGATTTCAAAAAGGGGTTTTATTGATTAAACTCCACTTTCCCTCTTCCATGTTGAGCGTCATGAATCCACAGTAAAAATCAAATTGTAGTGTGCAGAGCTGCGTATACTTGCATTACATGATACTGTTTATATTCACTATGGGATCCTACTCATTTTATTAACAAGGACTGAACTGCTCAGTGTTACTTCTACAGAAATCAGTGTGCATTGTTTGTGCTGTCTGCGATGAATGTGATAACATTAATACCTTTTGTTAGCTGTGAGACGTTAGTCCTTGGGGGACAATGGTGACACTTCAAATTGACAAAACGATTTCTTCTCACTTTGCTAACACAGTGTGTCACCATGGAGAGCACCTCAGTTAAACCGTACCCTTTAGCCCATGTCAAGCACAGCTCTAGGAGAATAACCTTGGACACCCTCCTTTGATGCTGTCGGCACGTACAGATTAGCAGTCTGGTGTCAGTTTGTCAGAATGGATCTAAGTCCAGTGGCGTTCTCTCTGAAGATGCCTACTGTCAGATGTGGTACAGTGCATGAGCAACACTGCAGTTAATTGAGTTTCTGTGCACAAACCATCTGCTGAGCTATCAAGAAAAGGGCATGAACAGGAAGCTAAAACGAGCTCCTAGCAGCAATAACAGCACTGTGTTGTAAGCATTATTGTCCAGCTAAAAGATCTGTCTGTGCTATTATAATAAATATGCATGTCCCTTGGAAGTTCTCTCATCTTATTGCTTTTCAGCAATAGAACCTTTGCCAAAGAAAAAACTTTCAAGCCAAAGTAAAAAAAAATAATGTCAAGTAATAAAAAATCTAAAATAATGATTGGATAAGTATTCAGCCCTTCAAGTCGGTCTTAAGTAGATGCACATTTAGCTGCAATTACAGGATTGAGTCTGTGTGAATAGGTCTCAGTTAGTTTTGCACATCTGGTCACTGCAGTTGGAACCCTAATTCTTCTTGCAAAACTGCACAAGCTTTGTCTATTTGCACAAGGATCATGAGTGAACAGTCCAGCCAAATACTAATTCATTTGACTGAGGTATGGGCTTTGACTCGACCACTCTAGAACATTCACCTTGTTGTCTTTAAATCATTGCTGGAAAACACTTCTCCCAAGACACAGGCTGCATAAGGTTGTTCTCTAGATTTCCACATACTTTGCCACATTCATTTTACCCTCTGTCTTTACAAGCCTTCCATGACCTGCTCCTGACAAGCACTGAAGCGTCATGATGCTGCCACCACCATGCATCTCAGCGGGCACGGTATGTTAGTGATGATGTGTTCTATTTGGTGTCTGCCAAACATAGTGTCTAGTCTGATGGCTAAATAGGATCACTTTCCAGTTGAACTTCCTGACTAGTTTCCTTCAAAGTCTCCCACAGGATATCTGGCAAAAACGTCAAAGGTGTCTTGGTGGCTTTCCTCACTGTTTCTGTTTTGTAAAGTCACTCAGTTTTTGAAGATAGGATGATCTCGGCAGATTTACACAAGTGTCATAATCCTTCTTTTGCTATCAAGGCGTAGTTATGCTCAGGAGGGCTACCTGTGAGACTGGATACAGGTGTCTTTATCCTACAAACACTTGAGACACATTCACGATACTAAGATGATCTCCATTTCGCTAATTGTGTGCCTTCTAGCACCAGCTGGCTGCACCTCTGTTCAATTAGTTGAGTCACTTTGAAGGGGATGAGTTTAATATTTTTAATTAATTGATATTACATTGTAGACATCTTTATACTTTAACACGAATCTTTTTTGTAAACTCTTATCTGAAAAGCTAAATTAAATAGATTTTGAAAAGCAATGAAAGAGAAAGCCTGCCAAGATGGGTTAATATTTTTTATAGGCGCTGTGAATGATGTGCTGACAGCGGACAGCCACCACCCCCTGGCATTTTGATAACACAGACGATAGCAAATTTGTGTCACAAATGTCATGGAGCTGGAGTTAGGGAAAAAAGACACATTACACTTTTTTACATTTTAACACACTTGTCTTGTCAAATGTACAGCACTGTCATCAATTTCAATTTTAAAATGTGATCTGAAAAATAAACTTGATTTGATTTGATATACTTTAGCCTCTGGCAGTCATGTTGATCCTTTATAATAATCAATATGAAACCCTCTTAAGGGCCATACTTGTCAAAAACACTTTGACTCCACTGTTTTGGCTCAGTTATTAGCTAATAAATTCCAGGATCCAGTTGTTTCTCGTTACACCAGCAAGCGAGTCTTAAATGGAGATTTACACACCACTAAATTTAATGGCTGCACCACATAAATTGCGTAGAGATTAGCTGTTGCAAAAATATTTACACTACTGTAGTTATCAAACATGGCTGTATAGCTAATTGAATTAACTGACAGAACCAACTTCAGCTTCTTAAAATATGACCTAATAAAGCGAGGAGCAAAAGAGTAACACTTCTGATGCAATGCCTATTGAAATGCTGTTTGAAACTCCTTCAGTTAAAATCATGCTTCTTACTTTGTTTGCCTTGTTAATTTGTGCATGTGGTGTTTTAGATTTTACATGAGTGAAAAAAGCAGTCAACACCATGTCTGAGCATTTCCACCTTGAAAATTCATATAAAAACCTTTATACACCGATCAGCCACAACATTAAAATCACCTGCCTAACACTGCACTGGTCCCACTTATGACATTACAAATGCCTGTTGGCCATGGACAAGTGGACCTCTCGGGGTGTCTTATGGTGTCTGGTACCAGAACATTGGGAATGGATCCTTTGGGTACTGTGGGTTTTGCTGCGGGGTCTCTGGGTATGTTCCATTGCATCCTGTTGATGTTTGATCACAATGGGGTCTTGGAAGTTTGGAGGTCAAATCAACATCATGGGCAATTGTGATGTTTCTCAAAATGTTCCTGAGCAGATTTTGCAATGTACTGGGGTGCTTTTCCTGCTTGGGGAGGCCAGTGACATTTAGGATTTCTATTTGCATGAGAGAGCTTGCTTGTTCTTGGACAACTTTTATTTGGTGTCTGAGTCTCATCAACATAGATGCCAAAATTCCCCAGCAGAATGCCGTATAGTACCAATATGATCAGTGCTGTCCACTTCACCTGTCAGTGGTTTTAAAGTTGTGGCTGATCTGTGTATATGTAATTTTGATTAACAGTGATGATTTTTTAGGGGTTTCATCCACCCCTGAGTCAAGAGACTTCAATGAACTGGATTAAGTACCATGGCCTAATCTGTGATCCTTGTGTTCTTCTTTATTCACTTGTGTCTCTTGTGCTTCTTTGTGTTGGCTGTTTGTATGTTCTCGGTCATCAGCATTTCACCTCCTCCCTGCATCAAACCAGTTGCATACAGCACTACTGTTTTCAGTTCTTGCACCAATCCAGCAATATAGACTCTGGCCTTCGCCATATCATTCCATGCACCTTAGTGGGTCTAATGCTCAAGGTAGCTTTGTTTATTCTTTGGGAAAGTAGGTTTCTTGACCCTGTCGTCTTTGTACCTCAGGTGATCCAGGCTCAGCCTCACCCCACTGCTGCCAGCCTGCCCACACAGCTCCGCCTGTAGCCCAACTACCTCCGACTCACCTGCCTGGTTCCATCCACCCCCCCTCCGCCATCACCAGCCTGCGCCATTATCACTCATTCTCTTCTCCCTTCAGCAATAAATCTCTAAAACAATCATGAAAAGTCTGAGAATTGCATTTTGATCTGTCTTCTGATATATTAGTTATAAAAGGTATAGCACAATGTACAAAACACTCTGCTAATGATGTTATCCTGAATGCAAGACAGTATCCTGAGGCTAGCATAATTGGGTATTTTCAGTTTATTCATCTTCTTTTATTCATAAACAAATAAAACAAGTCATGTCTACATTTCCAAAAGATAAGCAGTTAAGTTTAACACAATACAATAGCTTACTGCTATATGCCTTTAACTGCTCAACCCAATATAGGTAAACAGTCGATCTAAAATGCACTAGTTATTGCTGAAGACTGAGCAATTACTTCTCATACAAGCCAAAGAATGGATTTCTAAATAGATGAATAGCCCGCATCGGCCCCATTTGTGAGCCACTGTATGGAGCTGATGGACAAATTGTTACAAGCCTTAGGCCTCAAAATCAGCCATCAGTATCACAAGTGGGGCTCACATGGACATGTTGGTCATTTTATTCAAATGTTCCTCCAATGGGCTTTCACTTCAATCACAGCACTTAAATGCAATCAGTGTGCCAGGAACCGGAGCTCATTAGCTTTATAAGAATTGATTAAAATCCATCCTCATGGAGAATACCAGTATTTATTCAGTTAATAATGGTTCTTGTATGTAGGTCAGTCTGTGTCCAGTTGTTTTTGTACAGTTTTGTCAAAGTGCTGTCTCACCGGAAAACGCTGCAGCTAGAGGACTCCAGGGCTACAAGTGGGTCGCGGAGGGACGCTTTAGCTCTCTCACTCCTCCTCTCCCCTCCTTGTCTGTCATCATCCACACCCGAGTGCTTCTTTATAGTGTGGCCTTTAGTGAAATGGTCCATTGTGCATTCGTCTATGAGCTCACAAGCTCCCTGTGCCCCCCAGGAAATCTACTGTCCACACTGGACCAACAGCATGCTGATCAGTGGCTCTTTAATTCAGTGCGATAAATCTTGTAAAACCGCCTTTGTGTTTAGATTTTGTTCTTCGGGATGCTTCAGGGAGACAAAATTGTCTGCCTTGCACACACAGTTGCCTTTATCTCAGAATGAATGAAAAGCGGCTCCAAATCCTCCCTCGAGGCTATTTTCCCGGTGAAACCTGTATGTCCACAGGGTGAACACCATGCAATCCCCCTGTCCTCCGCACCACTAATCACCTCTAAATCAGACGCCTTCAGCAATTCACAGGACAATAGTGCTGCCATTTTTAAACCCTGAGGCAGATCACCATACGGGAACAAGGGTAGGAGGTATTTGTAGCAAAATTGGAGCACCATATGTTTCTCAAAGGTTTTTTGATAATAGTTTTCTCCGATACGAGCACAGTGGGATATAGAGATAGGCTGAAGGCTCAGGGAGGAGGGAAGCCCTAGATTGTTCACCAGACATGCTGGTTAAATTCTGACAGAGGTGTTTACCTTAATGCAGACTAGCTGCTTTGTCTTTGTTTCCAATCTTGAAGCTAAACTGAGCAGTATTGATCTTCTCATCTATCTCTCAGAAATGACACAATACTAAAACACACAAGACATAGAGCCGAAACCAAGATGCAGCGTCATGAAAAACTATGCAGTTAAAGCAACAGGATGCTAATGGAGTCTGACAATTCCAGGAGAGGGAAGTTGCTGTCACTCTGAAAATGTCAGCTAGCCTTCCCAGCAGCTAATAAAGACAAGAATATAATGAAGACAGTTCTTCATCAATGAAGATGCTATATGCCCAGAAATTTCAATAACATGCCTTGTTGCATGAAAGCAAAAATAGAAAAAAAAGATTTACATTGAGTTAATATATCTTATCTTCCTTTGATATCACAGTGAATTATTCTGCTAGTGCAAAAAAGATCTGCGGTTTGGAATCATCACACAATGGCTGGATGAAGAGGTAAAGGTCAGAGATGGGGGCATCAGTCATATCCAGACAATGGCAGCAGTGGAGAGCGCTGGCTGGTGCTGAGGAGGAGAAGCCTCAAGATCTCCTTTCAGCAGATGGGGGTGCATAGCAGGGCAGAGGCAATTAGGCTAGCTTTATCCTCCATCTGCTTTTCTCCACCACCATCCCATCAACCAGAAGAGAGTCTGCCCCCAAACCAGAAGCCGGCACCTAACTGTAGCAAGAAAAACCCTGACAGAGCACGATGGAACTAAATAAACTCTGTCAAGCCCTTTTCCTTTTAATTGCGCTCGACCACTTTCTGCTTTGCTTTCATCATCTGCACCTGCTTCGTTCAGGTCTTCTCCCTCAACCACTTTGCATCTCTACTTCTGCTCTTTTTCTTCACTTTCCAGAAGTGAGCCTTCAGCATCTTGAGGCTTAATGGTACTTGCTTGTATGCACATACTGCAGACACAAACAACATTTAGGCACGCTCCTGGTGTAAACAGCAAGATAGTGGAGCTATAATTCCCTGCATAAATAACACCTTTATGGTTGCTGTTGTTGTTTTTTTCACTCTTGTGGTCCTCATGCTGTACAGTTTAGTGAAATCCACAGCAGGAAGACATGAAGTTTTGTGGCTGAACCAGCTGTGATCTGTTGTCTCATGGCTAACAGAGAGAAACACACAGATGGGCCTAAGTAGAAAATGTAAGCATATCCAGCCATGATGCCTACTGTACCTGTTCCTTCTGGTGACAGTCTGAAGCTTCAGTGTGCTTTGGATGAAGGTTTTGTTGGCTTGTCAGACAGTGTCTGCATCTGACAAATTTTGCAGCTTTATAAATCCAACAATGTGAGATTTACACCCACTTTATACAGTATAGTCAGCCAATGTGAGGATGGAAGAACATACATCAGACATTTTTGGAACAGATAAATGCTGCATAAACAGGATCAGTGCACCAAATACAGCATGTGCTACAGTCAGGTGACTTAGGAAAGGAAATATTAAAGGGAAGACAAACAAAGTGTCCTAGTAAGGTGATGGGTCACCATATTCCACAGCGATTCTCCAAGTTTCTGAAACCCTACTGGAATAATGAACACCATCGTTCCAAAGAAAATCTCCCTCTTCTGTGTTTTGATGGTGGAGGTGGACAATTCTATCGAACACTTTGATCCAGAATCTCTTCTAAGGTGTTAAATTTGGATGAGATCTGGTGACTGGTGAAGACCATAGGATATAGTTCAAAAATTTCGAAATTCATCACATCCTTCAGTGACCCCTCGCTCCCTATGAAAGAGGAAGTTGTCATCCTGGAAGAAATCGCTCCCATCAATGATAGAAATGTCTCAACATAGGACAAAGGTGACCAATCAGAAACCATGACAGAGCCAACAGAATCCCTTTACTGTAGGCATTAAGCCATACAGGTTTTTCCTTTAATTTGTCACCTACCTGTCTGTCTGTCTGTCTGTCTGTCTGTCTGTCTGTCTGTCTGTCTGTCTACATGTGATGGAAGAAGCAATTTGATCTACTACTTATAGCCTATTATACAAGAATTGGTATGTTTTTTTCTGGTTAGCCCTATGGGGGATTTGAGATATAGAGTGAGAATGAAAGGCACCATTCTCCCAATTAACAAGTCAGTTTACCATCAAAATGGTTTTGATAATAGGCTGCTTTCCATAGCAGGAACTCATGACAACGTGAAGTGGCATTAACATTAACAGGAACGGCCTCATAATCAGCTTTTTCAGCCTTTCTCTTTCCTTTGCACTGCAGAATCTGACAACTTTCTCTGCGATAGCAAAGCTAAGTGTGGCAAAACAGCAGCAAATAGTAGTTATGTAGGACATAGAACAACAGACGGTTTGCTGTGATTGTCTTTATGAATCTTGTATTGTGGATGGCGATGTTAGAGAGGACGAGAATGGCATCGAGAGGGCAGATAAACTGCATGAGTTTTCTTTCCAAGTTTAACCATTCACACTAAAACAACTGAGTGCCATACCACATTATGGACTCACTAAAGAACTGGATTGAAGATGTTACCTCAGTAAAAGTAATTTCAAAAAAGTCAGGAAAATCTGTTTTAGGTGTCAAAAGTTAAATAATTCTATGCATGAAACTGACCCCACAACTATATAATGATATCATGAAATACATTTTTTTTGTCAATTTAGCAATACTTGTTGACGTGTTGAAGTGGAGCCATTTTAGCTTTTTTTTTTCTCAATTAACTGATTAATTGTTTTGTTTGCGAAACTTGAGAAAATAGTGACAAATGCCATCACAGTTACTCCCAAAGGAAACTTTCACATTGCTTGATGAATACAATTACTAGAACAGCAACAAAGCAATGGTTCTTCACAGGATGCCAAACTATTTCCTATGTTTAAGTCCAGTTTCCACATTCTTATCTCCATCCTCCTCATGCAGATGTTGTAGCACTTTCAGACTGGAATATATTTCAATACTTTTCTTTCAAAACAAATAAGAATTTAGATGCACACGAACAGAATTTTTGTTTTTGGGACCGTGGTGTTAAAGCAATCTTTCATCACTCTCACACTGAGTTGCTAAACTTTCCTTTGTGTATGAAGGTGCGATGATGTGAATACATCAGCCATCATGTGTTGGATGTTCCAGAAAATCGAATAAAGAATGGAATTCAGTAATATGTTCCTTGGTCTTTTCACCTAATGCAACACTAATTGCTGTAATTATCACCAGGTCTAAGGCTAAGTGACAGTCCACTCATTCAACTCAATTAAAACCGTGTCTCACAGCACAAAAACAGACTTTTCACACTGACTTAAGAGTAAGAACAGAATGTGTTTCCGGCAAAAAAAAAAAGCTTCTAGTTTTTAAATTGTGCACACACACAAAAAAAATCAGCTTCTTGATGGAACAAAATTGGCGCCGAACTGACTTTGCCTCCAGACTTCTGTTGTCACTGATGAATGTGAATGCTGCACATTTACTTCCTGATGTTGGAATCAGGCTAATTTTGGTCTGGACGGTTACCACTGAGCAGAAAGAAGTCCTGATGAGTGTGCACATACTGAACATAAAGAGACCATCTGCTCAAAGGTTTCTGCCTGTCTGGAAACAACATGACATTTGCTGGTTCATTTAAGCTGTCAGTCACATTCATTCCCCCATGTCTGTTAGTTACTGTTGTGAGTTTGGATTAGATGCATTATGATGTGTTGTAGTGTCTACAATTAAGAATAAAGTGGCTCATTTGGGTGTTTATTCAGTAATTGTCTATAGAGTTACAGACGTATTGTTCTGAGGTGGCTTGACACATTTTACTGTATGTGGCAGCTTGAAATCTGCACAGTGCAGCTCACTGTTATTTATAAATAAAGCCTTGCACGACAAATATAGATACAGAATATACTGTATTATGGGAGAAACATCCAGAGCTGTCAGCAGAACCAGGATAACCTATATATCATACAGGCTACTGTCTTCACGCCTACCTGCCCCAGGGAGAGTGTACAGCAACAATTCATAAATGTTTCTATTGCCACCAGTGGTACATTGACTTTGTGAAGTGTTAACAGGTCAGGGGGAGTGCAGCTCCTGCCTCAGGAATAATCCATCGAGGCTAAACAGCCTGACGAGAGGAGGCAGAAAGAACACACCAAGCATTCATGTCAATCAGATGAATTGCCTTCACGCAATTTTTTCCGCAGAATTAGCACCCGGTGTTACGCAAATTCACTGTTTATGTAAAAACTAATTTCATCTTGATTCACTTAAGTCCACTCTCACCAGATTGACCAACTCCCAGAAGAGATGAGAAATGAGTCGCTCAGCTAGAAAAAAGTAAACCCTCTTATGTGTAGTCATGCTCCTTCGCTGAAAGAAAAAGCTTTTTTTTCTTTTTTTCGGAGGTTGGTTCATGCTAGCACTCTATCCAGGGGCATCAGCGTTACTCTCTCAATGGTCTGCAGGAACACAGGTCAAGGGGTCAGTGCATTAGTTGCTGTTATTTTCTGAGTGTGGGACACAGAAGCAGCATGAGGCTGGATGGAGGAGAGGTTTTGTTAGAGGCACTTTCTCAGGTAGGCATTCTGTTGTGTCGTACGGTAGCTAATTTCATAACACTTAACGCAAAATTTTAAGTTATTATATTGAAATGTATGAAGCAACTAAGGAGAATTTGCAATTATATGTCCTAAATAAATCTGAATTACAGACTGTGCATAGTTTAAAAGCCACTACTTGAAAACAGACTTCACAGGACTTTGCCGATGAAATTGTATATAATGAATGGTTTTTATACCTCTAAAGTCATATGCTAACCAGACTCTTGATACATTGCTGCTGATTAAGCCCAAACCAGCTGCTGAGCATCCATACACCCATTTTCTTCTGCTTATTCTGAGTCAGGTTGCGGTGGCAGCAAGCTATTCCAGGCTATTCCAGATGTCTCGCTCCCCAGCAGCGTTTTCCAGCTCCTCCTGGCGGATGTCAGGCCAGATAAGACATGCAGTCTCTCCAGTGGGTTCTAGGTCATGTTCTCCTTCCAGGTGGACATACCGGGAAAACCTCCAAAGGAAGGTGCCCAGAAGGCATCCTGCTCAGGTACCTAAACCACCTCAACTGACTAATTTCTTCATAAAGGAGTAACTCACCTCCATGCTAGCTAGCTCTGACTTCATCCTCTCTCTGACGCTATTTCAGCCACTTGTATTTGCAGTTATATTCTTTTGGTTGCTACCCAGAACTCATGACTGCGGGTGAGGGTTAGAGAATGTAGACTGATTAGTGAATAGAGAGCTTTGCCTTCAAGGGTTTTGACCAGTTCCCTCTTCACCATGACAATGTCTGCATTGTTCCCCCAATCTGGCTGCCCATCTTATGTTCCATTTTTCCTGTCACTCGTGAACAACATGACTGTCATCGCAGCTGCTTCACACTCAGCTACAAAGTGCACAGTATATGATAAAGGTCATGGTCTAACAACGGAACCGTGTAATCTGCAAGACATGGTGATGTAACTCTGACATCGCCAAACTCGACACGATGTCACATCGCCTACACCTCGATATCCTGACCATGAAAACACAAAATGGATTGGAGGCAGGGGCAACCTCTGCAGAGCCCAACACCCATATTATACAAACAGGAAATACGGGGTTCCAATCTTAGAACCAGGCCTGGAAGGGGACCTCTCCGGTAAGCATCAGGTGGATTCTTCTATGAGGTTGTCAATGTAAAATTGTTGTCAGTACTACATGAGTACTCAGTAATCGTGGGTTTGACCACACCCATCTTGGTACTTCTTCCATACTTTGTACTTTATTTATTGGATCTTGGTACTTTATTCTTAAGTATTTTATGTGGCATTTGTTCTCTGTTCTTCTTATTGTCCTATTTTCTCCTGTATTTGTTGTTTTTAGATATTGACAGTGCACTTTGAGCTTCTTGTACCCCTTTCCAATGTGGTTTTATACTGAAATGGCAAATAAACTGAACTGAACTGAACTGAACTGAACTTCATTTTGATTTCAACCACGCATTTGTGACTGCATCTTGCATGGCTGTGATTCTAATGTGTTGATGAAAGACATAGCAACTGTCAGAATTTTGCCACAGGCTGTCTTTGGTCATCCAAGCTCCAAATTGGCCAATGGTATGTGTTTCATTGCTTTCTAGGACCACCCTGTTGGATTCACAGCCTCAGTTTTGTTTTTTTTGTTTTTTTTGCTTGTTTCTCTCTTGATTGACAATTTACATTTGAAATAGGTTTGTAATTAAAACTGTATGTGTGTGGAAAACAATATGGTTGGACTAAACACATCAGTACATTATGCTTTTCAGATTTTTCTAGAAACTCCACATGCAAGCCTCCCAATGGCCTTGAGAAATGCTGAGGGTTTAATGTTATGGTGCTGATGTGAATGGAAAGAGTTTATTTTTTAATCCTCCATCACTGAGAGTCAGAGGTCTACATTTCTAAACATCCTTTAAGTGCAAAAAGAGAACCATCATGTTATGAATATAATTTTTACAAATATGTGGATTGATTACTGGGAAAGCCATTTGGCCTCCAGATAGAAAAAAAATACATTTGGCATGGCCTCGCGGCCTGGGCAATCAGCATAACCATGGCCCCACTTGATGAAATGCATTCGGAAAAGGCCACCTCTTCACATTTGTAAAAGTCACCTTCCATTATCTTCCCATGGTGGGAGTCGGTTGTTCTTGGAGCTCTGTAATATTATCTTTTACAAGTGTGGCAAGACCAGTGTGACATTTGTAAACAGTCACTTTGCTTCCTTTTCTCTCAATTCAACGTTTTTACAACCAATCAGCTCCGACTGTCCTCGTGGCCGAGAAGGCAGCCAGCTAGACTGGAGCATCAGAAGCCTTCTAGAGCTGCACTCATCTTTCTGGCTAAATGCCACAGTGTCGTCGCTCTAGTATTTCCCTGAGCAGGTCCTCCAAATTGTGTGTCTCATGCCCCTCTACCAAATGTGACTGGATTTAGATGAAATACACCAGACTAATAATAACAGAGCAGTGTGACTGGTTTGCATTTGATTCCAAATAAAGTGTGTGGGTAAGAAACAATGTGTAACTGGCAGGGAGATAAGGAATGTGTGAGCTGGAAGTGTGAAAGACAAACAGTCCTTTGAGCATATTGGAAAATCAGCAATCTGCAGTCTGTTGTGGTTTTAGTGGTCAAGCAAGAATCTCAAATTACTGAATATTTTATTGCTTTGTATTTTGATGCAATATATATGTGGCTTACAGTACATATGAAGCACTTTCCCATTGTATTCAAATTGAGACATAATGACCACGACCACAATAACAAATGATGAAGCCCTTCATTACAGGCTTTCTTCTGTTTTTCCGTACTTACAAGCTAATTATATATATTTAATGGATCACATGCTGTTGACAGCGTAGCCCTTCAAAGCTGTGGAGAGGTCAATTTCTCCATGGAAATGACTACAAGCTAAACACTGTTAGCTTGGAAAATCCAAACTGAATTTCCATGTAATCTCCTATCTCCATGTTAGGAGATACAGGAGAATCAGTTTGGCATTGGGCGAATTGAATCGCGTTTCCCTCCCAGGAAAGTTTGGTACGACCAATCATAGCACGGGACGCGGGAGTTAATGCTGCGTCATCTTCAGTGCCTGGATTACCCATAAAACATCTGCGCACCTTTCGGCTTCTTGCCATTGTTTGTACAGAGGAAAATCCCGTTCCAAACGTGTGAGTAAATTTAAGCAACTTTTACACATACACACTGACTTGGTTTGGCTCCGATTTAAAGTTATTCCTAACACCGCTAATCGTTCGGAAGGAGTCTTTTGTTGCGCAGCCTTTTCAAAAATAAGTGTTGTACTTGAGAGTACCCCATGTATTCCCATCCGTGTTACGCTGATTGGTTCTTTCTCGTTCAAGCTGCATTCGTTAGCCCTTCCTTTTTGAAATCGTCTCCTATCATCACAATGCCAGACTGCTTTTATTTGTATTTATATTAATACATAAATAAAGTCAGTCTGGATTTTCCAGGCAAAAACACTGTTAATCCAGTAATAATTCTCAGTGCATTATTGGACAATATCTGAAATCCGTTTCATCTTGTTTTATTTATATTGAACCAAGTCATAACATAAACTATCTCAAAGCACTTTTAATAGCATGATGAAGACTATGCAACAGAAACCCAACAAATGCAACCACTGTCTTTAAGCATGAAAGTGGGAAGAAAAAACTCACTTTTAATAGAGATTTTCTAGCAGAACCAAGGGGGGCAGATATCAACTTGAACCAGTTCAGTGAGGGTATTTTTTGTCTCCATGTGCACTGTATGTCATGGCAATTTCAAATATTTGATCATTAAATTAATTACAAATATAAATGTCAGTTCCGAAGCCAATTTTTTCTTTAATTTTATGATTCACATTAACAGTTACCAGTGCGATATCACAAACTTGCAATTAACTGAATTGGATGCAGCAGTAAAACAGTAATGACATAGAGTTTATAGCAAACCTGTTAGCAAGCAACATCAGCTTCTGGTCATTTCTGGTCATCGGGTAAATATTGGCTGCAACATTTCAACCACTGGCGGGTGAAGATGGCATTGATCATGCTGTTACATGTTCTACAGGGGCACTTTGTGGTCCAGCAGTCGATGTTACCTAAATATTCTTGTAGACCAAACACACGGTGCCTCCACCATGGCAACAGCACTCTCCTGCGACAGTGGCATTCCCCAGAAGGACAAATGTATAAAACTTTTAAGCATTTGCTGGGATCTACAAAGCACTTTAGAATGTGTTTTTCATACATCCATTCACACACACAAGTCCCTACTGGCAGAGCTGCCATGTAAGGTGCTTGCCTGCCATTGAGAGCAAATTGGGGTTCAGTGTCTTGCCCGAGGACGCTTCAGCACATGGATCAAACTACCGACTGAGCCACAGCTGTTCTAAATGACCCCCAACACTACTAAAATTGCTAAGGAAAGGCTGGAGGAACACAACCAAGAGGCGGAGATGTTCCACTGGCCTCCAAACTCTCCAGATCCCAATCCTATCAAGCATCCACAAGATTTTCCGGAATAAACTCAATCCACAGAAGTCCCAAAGGATCCAGTGCCAGACACTAGAGAACATATCAGAAGTCCTGTGTTCCGGCAAAACACAATTATTGCCACTGGAAAAGGGAGGCCTGTGCAACATAGTTAAGTGGTTTTAATGTAGTCTGCTATTCACTTTCCTTCTAGTGAAGGTATTGGAGCCAGGTTTTTTTTTTCAGAAACAGCAGGTTGCTGCAGCTGGAAATGGTAAGAACATTGAAAGTGAAGTAAAAACAGAAAACTTTTTTTTTTAAAGTGGTCAAATGGTTTTGTGGAGCTAATATGAGCTGCAGAATTTTCCATAGGTTCATCGCTATAAGAGATCCCTTTTGCATACATATATAAGGATATTTACTGGAGCAGCTTTTTTTTCCCACAAAAACAATCTTCACATCACTGCTCCACATTTTTTCCCCAACAAGAAACAAGACAGAGAGTAGCCGTGGTGTGACAAAGACTGAAATCCAACATGAACACTGTTTAGACCCCAGCTGGCTGATTCATGGCAACAAACTCCACAGAGTGAACTGAGTGAAATATACGCCATGGTCATGTCAAGTGTGGTCATGTTAAAGATAGTGTAGCTGCCAAACCGCATCCAGTGGGACAGCTGCACTGAGAGGAAGAGGAGTCGTGCTTCTGGCAAAACTCTGCTGGTAGTAGTTAATGTAGCATGGAGAGTCTGAGAGACGCTCTGCACGTGCCGTCATTCATTTTCATTATCACTGAGTGGGAGTGCCAATGGACATATCAATCAGTCTGTGGATACACATGCTGGAGCTGTCATGTACCACCGTGCTGGAGTGTGCGGTGACAGAAGAAGATGGAAGACACATCCTGGCACGGGGGATGTCTTTAAAGTTGGAGTTTGTGATTCTGGAGAGATGTTGTTGATATTTATCCTAATGGCATATTTAGATTTAGCGTTGTGCCAGATTTACCATCATTTTTGCCCTACAGAGCCAAGGCTGTGTCCAAACACCAGATTTTGTTTCAGTGTACACAGAAATGACAGGTAGAAAACAGTGAGGAGATGTTCAAAATGCGTCTTGGATACTGTAAAAAAAAACTCAGTTCTAACTTTATTTAAATGTTAATGATCAGCTCATTAGTAGTTTATGTGCTTACTCACTTTAAGAGAAACACAGAGGGTCAAAAATATCTGAGACACTCGTGATGAATGGAGTTAGTCGGAGAAGTTTCATTTTTCAGTGTATGGAATATAGATTTAGAGTTTCTGATATGTTCTAGAAGACTCCAGGTCCTTCCAGTGAGATTGATTTTCATCTGTAGTCAGCTTTATGTCTTTAAAAGTAGGACTCAGCATTTCTCATATGAATGGAAAACTCACTATAGGTTCAACATACAGGAACTCGGGCCAAAGGAAAGAAGTTCTGTGTTCACTGTCATATGATACATAAGCTGGCAGCCATGTTTTTGACTTTGAGAGTGATGCTAGACAGATTTTATATTTATCTCCCTATTACAATGGAAAAAACTTAGCAATGCAAAGTTTTTAACATGTGTTTTGTTTTCTAGGGTCATAGGAATTGTGCCAGCACGCCCTCCACCTTTAACATAAGAAAAATGAGCCAAATGCAATTCAAGCAAAGAAAAACTTTACTAAGGCTGCATCTAGAGCGTTTCAAAGACAGTCTCCTTCTGGAAAAAATTTTTAGTTCTGTCTCAGAAACAACGTCTGCTCTTGATAACACACCTGCATATCCCAACCTTTCACTTACACTGGGCAGGTTGGTGCCAGTGGAAACAAGAAGCAGTCGGTTGGTTGCCTAGTTGCAGTGACTGACCTAATTCAACAGAGATCCAGCTAGCTGATGCAAGTAGTGTCACAATTAGTGAAATAGAGATCACCTGAATGCAGCTGATGTGTGTCAAGTGATTGTAATATAAAAGCACCCGTATATGGAATTTCTGGAATTTCCGATCTCTGGTTCATCAGTATTCCGCCTACAATTGCAACATGAAGACCAAAAGAACACTCCAAGCAATGGGCCAAATATAATGGCCGTGATTTCATATATAAAATCCAGAAAACGGGGGTGAATATTTTTATAGGCATTGTAACTCACAGTTTTAGTGGCCCTAAAGAGTAGCAGGTGTAAACATAGCAAAAGTTCGAGGTTTTAAAATGAAAACGCATTAGTGTGCATGTAGCCAATGATTAAACAAACTCCATGTAAATGTCCCTCGCTGACTTATTTCGTCATAATGACAAAAAGACAGACTTCACTGTCATGCTGCAGACAAGATATTATCTCATTTTGTTTGTTGCCTTCATGCATGTCCAGGTCCACCAGCTAATGAAGTAGGTCACAGAGTGGTAGTGAAGTGACACACCTGAGCCAGTCACTGGCTGGCAAACAGATTTGCGTGGCTCTTGCTGGAGCTCTGCAGCCTGGATGGAGGAGCGTCAGGTGTCTGTTCAAAAGATTTATAAATAGCACATAGCTGCTCCCCAAGCTGCAGATCTGCCTCCCTCTCAGTGTCATTAAGCCCAATTGGAGCGGTAATTGCTTATAGTGAGGCAGTCAACCACATCGCTGATGGATGGAAGGAGACGACAAGACTATTTTTGGAAAAGCCGACATGAATGTGGCGGCAGGAGCTGAACCTTTGAGTGGCAAACAATTTTCTCATCAAGTCCTACCTTACAGGTGCTGCCAAACCCCAAATCTAATGTTCTTAGTGCAACATTTTGTGCATTTATGCTAAATTATAGAGCAGAAATATGCACTCTTAGGACCATTTCTTCAGTATGCACAACATCAGTATCAGAGATCACAGAATCTTACATTTGACTGAGCTGTGGAGTGTTCACACAATGAGCTATTATAGCTTCCCTGATTGTTTTGTCATAAACATTACGCACACCAGCAGCCGGCTGCTGAAAGGAGAGCGCCCATCAAAAAGAAGAGGAACGATGCACTCCTCTTTTTCCATTCATTTTCTTTACTCATGAGGTTTCTTTCTGGCTCTCTGGAGCAACCATCCAGAAGGTTATTTTTCACCTCACCTGTCCTGCGGCCTGCTCAGTGACAGATAAACCCAGTGGGTTTGCTCAGAGTCTTGCGCCTGCAGATGGCACGGCGGTGCTGATGGGGCACTCTGCTGTGCTGGAGTCTGCACAGGGACATGCGGAGGGGAGGTCTTAGAGCCTATCTGTAATAGTAACACTACCCGCACTGTGAAATGCCAGGGAGAAATATGGAGAATGGTTGAGCCAGTGCCATGGCAACGAAAACAAAGGGAGGGCAATAAGACTCCCAAGGCAACTGTTCATGCTCTTTTCCTGGATTTCCCTTATCACCAAATACAAGATGTTCACTGGGACTGACAGCTCATTAATGTTGATGGGTTTGAGTGATTTCTATACAATATTTGTACATTTGCCACAAAGATAAATGAGAAAAGAAACAGAAGCTGCATTGCAGATAAATCCCAAATCAGATACAAACTTCTAATGGATGCACAATTAATTAGATTCTGAATAATGAACTGCATGTGCTCCCCTGAAATAGTTTTTACACTTTTTCAATTAAAACCGCCCTCCTACTCTGCAACAAATGAAGCCCGGTGGAAGATATATAAGCAAAAGACTAAAATATTTAACTACAAGAGCAGAAATGAGGGATAAATGGGGAGCCCAAATTCCAGACAGAGTTCAGTCGCAGCCGCTCCCACCGAGTCCGTGACCTCTGGGTCGAGCAGAGACAGATTCCCCTGGGTGTTTACAAAGGGCTCCTCAAGTTCATTTCCTCCACTGCGGGAGGACTGGCTGCTTTTGGGGACCTCCTGGGGAGACGTTGCAAAGTGACCTCAAGGCTCTGCAGTGGACCAGCTCCCTCCACTGTCTCTCTGCCAGCTCTGTGTTATTGATCTGACAGCTGTATATTAATAAACCTCACCACTCTTAGTGCCACTACATGTTTGCTGTTTTCTTGTTCTGCCCTTGAAACCGCTGTGGCCTTAATTCAGAATGTAACATGGTGTTCCAGAGTGAACAAGGTCAGTCAGGTACGAGGACGAAATGCAGTTTGCATTTTTGTTCGTGCTGCTGCAGATATTCGGAGCGGGTCAAACTGAGGTCGTTGTAAAAATGATTTCGTTTTCTGCCACAATGAGCTCCTCAAAGCCTTTCTTGTTCAATCAATGAAGTGTTACCACAATAAACACAGTTTTGAATTTCTCTAAAGGATAAACAAACCTAATTCCCTCCATTGCACCTTTCTGTATGAACAGAAATAAATGTTTATTGACAATCTGAACTGTAAAGCAGCAGTCCTCGTGCTATAAGAAAATCTGCTAACCTGCTTGTTTATGTGATATTATTATCCTTTTCTATTTATCTTTTTGCAAAAAACAAATTCCCTGCAGGCTGTTACACAATTTCGACCAAAACAAAGACACTTCTGCCTGTCACTGTTTTCTAAAATTGAGTTTATAGTTGTCATGATTTACTGCTTTCTGATCTTCCGTCTTGTTTCTCGTGATGCACAAATTTGCTTTACTTTATTCAAGGTGATGGAGAGAGTATAGGGAGCTAATTTGCAACACAAATCTTGGCCAGATTTGAACTCTGGATGTTGCAGATATGTGACATTCACCAAAACCATTCTGTCACATGAGGTATCAGAAGAGAAACTAAGTACAAATTACAAAAAACAAAGACCATCTATATTAAAGTTCCTCTCTGGTTGTTGGTTTAATCCCTAAAAACTCTTCTCTGTTTGATGTTTAGAGTTTCTTCTATCAAAATACCCCCCTCTTTACACCCGAAAATGGCTTAAATGCAACTTTACTGTCTCTCTAAACAACTCTATCCTACACAATGGCAAACTATAATATTGTAAAAATGAAGCCACACATGTTTCATTTCTGGCAAAGAATAATGACACTGAATGTCAAACAAGTCCGTGTTTTTGAGGCTATCATCTGCAGTTTTAAGATGCAAATGCTCAGCCATGGTGTTGATCACTGCTTTTTTTTGCACATGATGTGTCTCCCAGCATGTAAAAAACACCATATGGACATGTTCACAAGGTAAAAAAACAACAACTTGATTTCCTCCAGAGTTTTTTTTTTTTCTAACTACATCTGACACAAGAGCTGAAGTCTAAGTGCTGGTGAAGGAAGGCAACAAGAGCATGGGGAATAAACTGAGCCAAGACACAAAATACAAGACAAGACGGTACAAGAGACAAAAGTGAGGAACACAGGAGTGGAACTCAGGTGACGAACACAGTCTGACACCTGACAAGGGGAAGGGCTGAACTACAAATACACAGAGACAAAGGTAACAACACTCAAGGGAAAACAGTCACACAATCAGAGCTAAAACACAGCGAGCAAAACAACCGAAGACACACCTAAGGAGAGCAATTACCAACGTTAAACCAGACGACACTAAGCAATGGTACGAGACTGAAGGACAGAAATAGACCCAATCACTACCTCCACGCTCACAGACACTTAAAGGTGTGTTGACGCAAAGTACGTGAGGGTTCAGGGTTGTGCCACTGTCAAATCGTCAAGTGCAAGAACTCTGATGGAGACTTTTAAACACTATCATACACCCTTTCTGTTACTATGTATATCTGCAGACTTTTACAGAGGGGCTTGCCCATAGCTCATCATAACACTGGTGATATATAAGTCCTGAAGAGTCCTTATGTCTTTATCTGTAAGTGACAGCATCTGACTATTGCACATTAGTGGAGTTGTTTCAGTCAAATGTCTATACAGGATTTTCAGATGTTCATAGGTTTCCTGATTTTTGGTGGCTTGCTGAAATGTTTAAACGCCGTAGTGTCACAAATATTGAGAGATCAACAGAGCAGCTCATCAAACTTCAAATAAAACACGAGTCCAAGATCACTTGTGTGTGGCTGTGTAGTTTTCTGGCAATATGTGCTGTCACAGTGGTGTCTTTTTATACAGATTTGTGATTTCACAAGCTCACTCAACAGCTGTGACGCCAGTTAAGCATGACGGTTTAGTGTTTAGGCCTCGGGGTGGAGACTGAGACTGGGCCAGAGACAAATAGAGATACAGACAGGGGTAAACACGAAAGGAAAAGCAAACACTAGTAAACAGAGGGGGAAAACAAGACAACAAATGGCGCCACAAAGAACGTGACGCATTCAGCTACTGGAGCTAAATGCTAACATGCTGATGTTTATACTGTTTGTAGTGTGTTTATCATGCTAACACAAGGTCAGTGGGAATGTTATTGTTTTTGCAGGTATTTAATCCTAAACTAAAGCAACGGCACAGCATTTAAGCTACCACCAGCTTATACAGCATGTTTAACATTACATAAACAGAGTTTATTCTGAAGGATGGATATGAAGGTCTTCCATTGCAATCCATCCCAAAAGGTGCCAGGACATGTCACTAAAAATGAGCAATACAAATCTCATGGTGGCACTAGAAGAAAGCTCAAAAGGTTTACGGTTAGGGTTACACCTCAGTTCAAAAAAGTCAGACTGGTTTTGAAGGACTTCAAAAAAAAAGCCCACATGGATTAACATGAAGGCGTGGCATGCAACCAGCTTATGAAATACTTTTATGTGACCTCGCGGTTAAACTGGGGTTAGTTCAGATTGAGATGATTTATATCAAGCATTAAGGCATTTGATATAGGCTTTTGATGTATGTATTATTTCTAGTCTATAATGTTGAGTGCCACTTTAATCAATTGATATACAGTAAGTGTGTCTCTGCTTTGTGTGTTGAGTGAAAATTGACGTTCCACTTGTCACAGTTTTAACTGATCATGCTAACAGTGTGTGTTTTCTTGAATTTCACTGCCCTGTGGCTGTTTACACAGTTGTGAAAGTCAACAAAATAATATACAAAAAGGAACCACTGCAGGACAGAAAACACTGCCATAATCATTAAATTGCTAAACTAGGTAAATTAACAATTTGTGGCCTGAATACTTTTTTTTTAATATAAAATGCTATACTGTTTGAGGTCCTTAATTGATTCTTGGCATACAATTATGATTTACAGATTATCTGTGTGTCTTTAAGCCAAAAATACCCCAAATGTTATTCTGATATATAATGATTTACACCCAGTGAGCTTTCAAACAAGCCTCAATAAACACACACGCACATTTATTTAACTGGACTTTTCTTGGTGTCATGACACAGTATCCAAGTTTAATCCACTCTCATGCTCTCAAAGTGATGGATATTGATGTTCCATTTAAGTTTATCTTGTCTCGTGTAGCTGTGAGTCTGCTTATCGAGGTTTACTACTTCCATTTCATCTGGATAATTCATGCTCGGTGGTTGTCGCGTAGATGTAGGCAGCTGTAAGTCCCAACATTTAGCTGCGCAAAATGATTAATAATGAATCAAAGGACAGGAGTTCAAGTGAACCAGCCAAACATTTCAGATCTACTTTGTGTTGCAGAGGAAGAGCCTCATATTCCAAGAGCTACAGTCAGCATCTTATAGATATTTATCCTCCCTACAGGAATACTCTCAGCGAGATCTGTTTTCTCTGTCATTCTCCATTTCTTCCTCTCTTTTTCACCCTGCTCCCATTTTAAATTCCAAATGGCACTAATATCCTTGGGCTGCTCTTCATCGTCTGTTTGCTGCATTAGTGCGTTCACACTGTACAGGATGGGAAAGTTTAAGAGGACTCATATAGCTGCTCTTGACACATTTATTAAAATGTTGCAAGTCTCAGGGCTAAATTACTATAAATAGTGTGTTGGGCTCTTGTCGGATACGCAGAATTGTGTGTGGCCGCGTACACAGGGTAGCTATGCTGTGAAAGACACCCACCGCTCTGTGTGATCGCACAAGTTAAAACTGAAAAATCTTGTGGTATCAAATACTTTCATTCACACCAAGGGGTGCTTGGTAAAATCAGGATATTTAATGCTCCAGTCAGATCTGCCTCTTCCAGACTGTGACCCCTTTCAGCTGGAATGAACATAGACAACCTAACCCGAGTCAAGTGTCAAACTAGGGTCACGGCAGTTATCTGGCTGACAAATACCTCATATTAATAGCATTAGTAGCAGGTTAAAGGGTCAGCAGAGGAGGTATTTGACTCAGTAATTGTGAGGCAAAATGAAAACTATTTCCCTCTGATTATAATGAACTATTGTGACTATAGTCCAGTGTTGCTCTGTTCTGGTCTTGTGGGATGGATTTTCCTTTTTGACCACACGTACAAAAAAATCTGCTAAAGCACTTTGTTGAGTCTTTCTATGAGGCATCTCTGTAGTAGTTGTAAATACAGTATTTTCTTCAAAGAAAATGAAGTTTTTTTCAGCCTTAATGTGTCCATATGTTTTCTTTATATGCTAGAAGACACATCATGAATGAAATGAGCAGCCATGGCTGAGCATGTCAGCCTTGAAGCTGCAGTGCTCCATTAAAACATGTATTCATACAGCCAGGGTTTCATACATACAGTTGGGGATTGGAGAGAGAGGCAGGGACTTCATAAATCTGGAACAGAGGTACAGCTACATTTCAGCCATTTTAATGAAGGAAAGGCATATTTTCCTGGGGGAAAATATTCATATGTAGCTTTGATACACTGAGATGAATTTTTACGGTCTAAATGAATGACCAGAGAAACTTTAAAGTCAGTGCACAATATCCTAGTCTACTCAGCAAAGGTGGAGATTGTTGCTCATAGCATACAGTACAAATGGTCACTGGGGGAGTGAATGATGTTACAGGGTGTCCTGAGAGCCAAGCAAACATTGTTTCCTGTGAAGAAACAAAATACAAAAGTCTGAATGCGACCTCAGCATCCAACAGGAGTTATGTGTTTGAATTATTTACTCTGTTCAGGATTTGTAATCTAAAAGGGTTTCATTACAAATACTCTTTTCAGAATTTTAAAGAATTGTGATATAGCACTTATCTTTTATCCTTTTAACTTGTGCTTGTACATGCAAATGGTTGTTTATTTTCATGTCCAGCAGATAAGAATTAGTATTAATTTTGAGTCCTGTTTTGTGTCCATTGAGACAAATGCAAGAACTTTTGGCTCTGTTTAGGCCTGAACCAGCACCTAGCAAAGAAGTCTCACTGTTTAGTTGGTAAATGTTAGACTCGGCTCAATTTGCACCAAAATGGGATGCTATCAGCCCATTAAATGGCCATTGTTATTGCAGCTATTTCCCATACATATGGGCCAGTAGGGAACTCCTCTACCTGCAGTAGGTTATTATCCAGAAAACAGAAAGAAAACCTCAATAATGTGGGTAATCTCTCGTGGTTGTGTGCATGTACAATCTCCAGTGTAATGATCTTCCTGGAAATGGACTAAACTGAGCTTTATGATGTGATAAACAATCACATTTTGTATTTTAATCGAGTAGTTTTGGTTGTTTAAGCAATCATGGATTTAAATTGCAAGTAAACACTGAGTGACAAACAGTGAATGAAAACGAAAGCCAAAACAAGAGAAAGAAAAATTATACTTATGGACCAAGATGGGAATCAAAATCAACTTTTTTTGTGTGAAAATCTGAGTCAGGTGATGATTCTCTGTGGGTTTTTCACTGCAGACGACCCCTCCCACATAATAACTTAAGCCATTATTACTACAGGGAAAATATTGATTAGTGCAGCTTCAGTCGTTTCTGTTTTACATCTGGGGCTACTAGAGCAGCCAACGGTTTTTGCTGGACAGCATCCAAGAAACAACGTCACAGTCTGCAACGTTGTGTTGCTCGTTCTCTGTGGGTTGCAGGCTGGTTAGGACAGAGAGACGGACAGCTGCTGAGAAGCTGCATCTCACATCACCGGCTTCCCTCCAGGACACGAGGCCCTCTTAGGCTCATTAGGCCAAACCGGCAGCTCAAGCGAAAGGAAAGGGGACCACGTACTCGGCTTCCTGTCGCAGAAACCTCCCCATCACTCACAGGAGCTCTCATTACTCCCCCCCAACCCCACCGCCGTCCTGCAGCCGTCCTCCTAAAGGCAGTCAGCTCCATCCATCAGATGTATCGATCCTGTCTCCCCCTGGTGTGGTACCTGTCTGTTTTTTAGACTAAGTGGGAAGGATGGCAGAGCTGGCATGATATTTCAGCTTTCCAGTGACAGCCTCGTCCTCTTGGGATGTACAAGGTGAACCAGAGACTGGGCTTCTTGGACGAAGTGTTCCTCCATAGATCTAAATGAAAGAGCTCTCCCTGGAGGAATTACTAACAATATGTTTTTCCTGCCCGGACATGGGAGTCATAATCAATCTGTTGCTTCCTCCGCTGTTCTCACGGCTTGCTGAAAGAGACGATACCTCCAGTTCTCCTGATACCTCACACGAGACAGCAGTGCCAACACATCCTTGCTCTGATCAAACAGAACCTCTTGTTTCTGAAAACACTGTCATAACTGTTGTTTCAGGTTCACCAGTGATGTTTCAAAACAGCATGGGTACTGTGTCTTCTTGCAGAGATTTGATGGTGCGTCACACAGGGTTTCTCTTGACTTTGATCTTATTACTATGATGGTTTTTGGGCAGAAAAGCAAGCTTAAGCTTTTAAAGCGATTGCCTGTAAGAAAACCCTTTTAGATCAGTCTGACACGAGCACTTGTTTCACTTCTAACTGGGATTAAATTCACAGAGTGAGACATCGTTTAGAAGCATTTGTCTTTTTACCGGATTCATCCAAAACTATTTTAGTACGTTTCCTCCAGGTCACTCAGAGTAAACTGTGACTAATTTACTCAGATGAAGTTCATTTTCTTTATATAGAGAATTTTGCATGTTTGACTGGTAAAATTGATGCACAAGAGAGGCCATCCAGTGGCCCAGTGGTTACAGTGCATAACTCATTATTGCAATATCTACAATTTCAATCCCTCAGGTTGCATGTCAGTAGTCAGAGCTGTTATCTTCTTCGTCTATCCATAAATGTAAAAATATCCCCAAAAAATACAATATATATATGAGTTCCGCATTTCTCCACACATCCCACCATTCACAATATTTTGATCAGACAGCAGGAGTACACCAATTCATTCTATGTCCACAAAACCATGCCTGATGCATCTAATTGCATCTAATCAACTCCCTGAGGATCTGCGTGGACCCTTCCGCAATCGTCTGTTTGTTGCCCAAAATCTGTGTTAGCCGAGTACATACACCGATCAGCCAAAACATTGAAAACACTGACAGGTGAAGTGAATAACATTGATCATACTGGTGCTATGAGGTGTTCTGCAGGAGAACCTAGAATTCTGGCATCCGTGTCGATGAGACTTAGACACCCAAATAAAAGTTGTCCCAGAACAAGCAAGCTCCCTCATGCAAATGGCAATCCTGAATGTCACTGGCCTCTTCCACACTGAAAAAGCACCCCACTACATGGCAAAAACTGCTCAGGAACATCTTGAGGAATATCACCCAAGATGTTGATTTGACCTCCAAACTTCTTAGACCCCGTTGTAATTAAGCATCAGCAGGATGCCCAGAGGCCCCACTGCACAACCCAGAGCACCCAAAGGATCCATTGCGCAAATGTCCTGGTATCAGACACCATACAACACCCCAAGAGGTCCCCTGTTCCATGCCCAGTGGTTTAGAGCATTTGTGACGACATAAGTGGGACCTATGCAGTGTTAGGCAGGTGGTTTTAATGTTGTGGCTGATCGGTGTAAATGGAAAAGCAACTGAATGTTTGTCACAAAGAGAAACTGTGTCAAAAGATTCCTCACTATCTACACTTCATAAAAAGAATCAACCCAAGTAGTCGCTGCCGGATTTGGGAAGTGCTTTGATTTGTTCATGCTCTCCATCAATGGAGCCCAAACACAACGAAGTTCTAAATTCTCCAGAAATCCTGTGATACATCTGCCCGCTGTGCTTGGGATCGCAAAAAAACTAACTACAGCTGCAGGCTTGGTACACCTCAAGAAAAATCATTGACACGGTGCCACATGTTTGACCTATACCTAGCTGCTATATTTTTTTAAAAGGGCAACATTGCAGCCAATCTTCCAGAAACATCCATTTCAGTGTGTGTTCCTGTGTTCAGTGTGAGGGCTGGAAAATAGAATACTATCACAATTGTCTTGGGTGCACCCAGGATGCTATGACAGTGCCTCTGCAAAATAACTTATTTTGGAGGACATTTTGCATGTAGGGAGGTAAGCACTGTCAGTGACCCTCTGAAGCCTTGGCTATTTTTGAGGCAATTTAACTGCCTCACAATTCAACCCCTTTTCTTGGTCATTAAAAGATCCAGTTATGCATGGTGTATTGTATATGTATTCTTAGTGTCTACAGAATATGTCTAAAATTTTTTTAACCGTACTCTTGTGGAAAGTTGTGAAGTTCCACTTGATATGTGCTGCAACTTACTGAAATAAATACTGAACTGAACTGCGAAGAAGTGACGTGAATTTGAGCACAAACTGCATTTGTTGGGTTTTAATGATTAAAAAGGCAAATTGAGCAAAAATAAATGAATAAAAATAAGCCGACCTGCCTTATGTCACTGTCCAAATCTGCATCAAAATCTACTGTTTTCAGCATGCAGGTTGCAGCTTGGAGCTTATTATTGTTTTAGATAGAAAAGGGGATTTTGAAAACGGTAATATGCAGATAATGGAAGGAGAGGACAGTGTCATGTGAATTAAATTCTGAACATAAAAATACTAAAATTAGCTTATGCTGTACCAGCCACCATGCATTAGCACACAGCTTCCTAAGGTTGCTGAACAATCCACATTTCCAGAAAAAAAAAACTTTAGTCACAACCTTAGTTTCCTCCTTGTAATTATCATTAACGGAGTCTCTCCTTTGCCTTGTTCAAGCTAGTTTACAATGATTTTTATGCTACCTGCACAGTTCTATTCATTACAAACAGCTGAAAATGAAAAATACATCAGTGATTGTGCAAAAGAGCCGTTATCTTGGGAAGGAACTGCCAGAAACCGGGGCTCAATCACTGTTTATTCTTCAGTGAAAATTATATTAGTTGGAGTGGAGCCACCAGAGCTTACCGTTACCACAATGGTGTTAGACACTCTTCAGTGGCTTCTCGTCGCTGCAGTATTATCATTGTATAAACCCCTACAGTCCCAGTAGGTTGCAGTGCTTACAGACCCACCTGTAATATCAAAGAATATTAATATCAGATACTTTTGTCATGAAATACTTCAATATCTTTGGTTGGAAATGTTGGTTTCTGTCCTCCTGCTGGCCTCTTAGATCAACTGCAGCTCAATTAATCCACCTTAGAAAGCAGAAATATGTAAATAATTGTACATGTTGCACACATCCTCTTCTGGTCTCCCAAACTTCAGTGTTCCTTCAGAAACACTCCAAGTTGATTTATTAAATGCCAGTCTGTCAATTTCATTATATCAAAATACAGAGTAAAACATACAGCTTTGAAAATAACTATTAGACCACCTGTTGTTTTCTTTTACAAAGTCGACTCAACAGCCTTAATCCCTCTGATCAGTTCAGATTTCAATCATAGCGTTTAAATAATTACAGCGTTTTCTGAAAGACTTGAAAAAATCTAATACTAATTCAACACGTAATATATTTAAAAATATGAAATATTGCAACTATATGATGGTAAAATTCATGCTAGAGTCCACACTTCAAGAGATAATACAAACTAAATCATCACTAAACAATGCCTAACAGAAGAGAAAACAATGATCATAGTGGTCTACTTTCAAAGCTGCAGTATATTTAAGTTCATTTATTAGTTTTATTATAAACACCAGCCAACATACTGTATGAAGACTCTGTATAATATCAATTTCTCTACATATGCAAAAATCTGTCCAGTATCATTTATTGATAACAGTATCTTCTATTCCTGCAACAATCTGTGAGATACTAATGTTTATTAATATCACACACATTCACATAAATATGGTTTTTATATAAACAGGAAGCTGCACATCAACAGCACTTCTCTATTTTCCTTTTTTTTGTCCTGATCTCTAGATATTCATCATTTATTTGAAGCTAAACATTTTCTTTTTATCCAAATAAAAATACATATGTACTAAAAATATATATGCATGTGCGTGTTTCTGGGTGCGTTTCATCCAATCCTGTGATTTCTCATACAGCAATAAGTGATGGAAAAAAGGTCTGTTTCTAAGGAGACTACAGCTCCCTCAGGCACAGTGTTTATAATTGAGTGTGATTTTCAGCATCAGGCTCAGACCACAGGAAGAGAATAAAGCAGGATATTTCCTGTTGTACCAGCCCAGTCTGCTCTGGTTTTCATTTGTGCCTTACTGCTTTCACCGGTTTGACAGAGAAATATGCAGATTTGGAGTTGGGAAGACTTGCAATTAAATGATTTAAAATGCTTATTAATTCCATGGGAATTTCCCCCCCTGTTTAATTGCTCCGTTGAATTTATTCAACAGTTGAGTAAAGTGCAGAGTGAATTTGAATGAGCTCCTGAAAACACTGGAAAGAAGCGAATTAAAGGCCACTTGCAGACAGCGGTGAGTTTTGTGTCCAGTTTTGCTCGGTATAAAAAAAAAAACACCTCTCAGGAGAGTTAGCTTCACTGACTCAGTGACCAGAACTGACATGCAGTCGCTCACACATAGCAGAGGTGTCAGTTTTGGAGGAGGATACAGAAAACCTCCGAGGATGTGAAAGGCTCGAACACAAGAGAAAAAAAAAAACTCAATTTGCATTCATTAGTGGTGTCTGTGACGCAGGCTGAAGGGGTGCGAGAGCAAAATCTGCAACACGATCTATGATTCTCCCCATGGTTCAGAGAGTTTGTACATGTACCTGTCAGACAACACAGCAACTCAGCAGGGAATCCAATAAACAAATCCACATCCCAGAGCCAGATCCCCTGATACCAGACACATTCCTAAAATCACTCATTCATTCATTCATTTTTGGTCAGAAAATATTCTTCATTAAATCAGTAAAACATTCAAACAAGAGATGGAACACCACCTGCATTTGCATGTCATTTTCAGATGCTAAATTGACTCCTCTTTTTATCACTTTTTTCATCATTTTGAAGGTAGACAGACTTTTCCATGTACAAATTAATTTGGAAAGCTTGTTGCAATCCCAGCATTTGTGGCATGCAGGAAGTAAAGCTTGAGCAGAGGTAACAGAAACTAAGAGGATGTGACTGGATTGTAGAGGATAAATATGGAAATGTTTGAAAAATACAGCATTATAAGAGCATTGTACAATAACCTAGCAACCAGACTGCAGAGACAAAGGGCCCTACGCCGCGTGGCGCTTCGTTTTACATCAAGAAACATCTCGCCATGCTATATCTGCCCGCTGAAAACCATCTGGGTTTTTCTCTGTGGCCATTTCATGAGCAGAGCTGCCACGTGGGGCGCAGCATGGTGCAAGCGCAGATTCAATTATGAGGTGGGGGTGTCTGGCAGGAAGGTGTGTATGTGCCAGCTTCTGCCTGTCTGAAGCTGATAGATGTGGGGACTTCTGGCCTGGCAAGTGCTGTGCAACCTGGCAGCAATGTGAGAAAGGCCCATTGTGCCGTGGCGGAAAAAACCCCGAACACTCAGCTGTGTTTATAGCCCAGAGTGAGGAACGACAGATAGAGAGAATCCCCGAACAGCCCCCTGCTCCAAAGACGACACAGGGCCAAATCAGATGGAGACGGAACAACAGCGTCCCATTTTTCCTCACCGTGTCCTCTGTGAGGCTGCCTACCAATTAGCCACAGTGCCGCTGCTGAGGTGAGATAACAATAGAAGCCCATGTATCCCCTCAAGACCTCACTAGAAGACCTTTATTGCCGTATTGATATCTCCTACATGTCACCGCGGCCTCGTCTTGCCTGGCAGCATGCCCGCGCATTTTCTGTGAGGGAAAATCACCAGAGGGGCTGTAACTCAATACAAGAAGAAAACAGCAGGACACGACATTAGGCTGAACGGTACATGCTGTAATTAGTGAGATGCTGTAAGGAATAAATATGAAAACCAATACAGCGGCTTCAAGCTGCACAGTAAATTAAATAACCGATTAATGAGCGAAAGTACAAATATGCTTTCTGGCAAGAAGTCAAGTGACACCCAGTGAAAGTATTATCACAAATAAAATAAAAACAATCAGTGGCAGTCAGTAGGAGAACAACAACAAAACAGCAGTTGCAAATACTTTATGTGCCCGCTGATATTTTATCCTTCACTATTTCCGACATGCACGAAGCACAATTTGACTATTGTGGCAGATGAATTTTAAAAATTCAGAGCACGTCTACACTGCTTGAAGAGAGCAAAGAAACAATCTAAATATTGCATTTTCCACACAAAGAAAATAAAGTGTTCAAGTTAGGTCACATTTCGTAGCACCACAAATGTTATTTCATGGACAAAATTACATGGAAGTGAAGTCCAGTCGTACAGAGAACACACAAAAGTGGCCGGACGACCTGAAAATTAAACATAAGTTTTAGTTTATGTGCAAAACTGTTATCAGTAATACAAAAAAATAAACACAACGCACACAAAAAAACACCTTTAGATTGTCCACTTGGGCAAAATTCAACAAGTTTGTTCCTAAGAAAAGTTGTAGTCTTACTTTAATTTTAAACTTCTGAGACTTTGCAAATGACAACAAAATTGGTTGTTTATACAGTAAAAATTGAAAAAAATATAAATTGCTCAGCAAGACATGGCATGAAATCCAAAAACACCTTAATTTAAAAATAATTACCATATCAACTTGTTGGTCAAAGGCACTCTCAAGGTTTGAGAAACTTCTAAAGTTTGCAGGAAAGTGTCTCACATGTTGCATTTGTATGAAAATTCTTCATGTTTCTCCAACTGAAGATGGACGAATGTTACACAGACTTTCCAAGGCTTTGTAGTGGAAACTTCCAGCAGTACCACAGAGGCTGGTTGTGAAGCGCTTTGAGTGAGGCTGTACAGTAAATGGATATGGGGTCACTTCTACTGCAAAGCCGAGGTCAGGCTCTCCGAGAGCCCGTCTGTGTGAGAGCCCATAAAACACTACAGGCATCCATTTCAAATGTCCCAGCTGTCACTGAAGTACTGGTCCTCCTCCTCTTCCTCTTCTTCTTCTTCCTCAGTCCCATTTTTCATGAGGTCATTCAACTCATTCACTTCCTCCTCCTCTTCTTCTTCTTCTTCCACCTTGAGCTGTGCGAGCATAGTTTGTAAAGTGGATTTCACTTCCTGAACTTCTTTTTCTAAAGACTGTGAAGAGTGAATTAAGGAAGAATGTGATGCGACAGACAGACACTTATTAACATGTAAATAAAAAAGCATGCTGGCAGACAAATATCAAGGCAAACGTGACACTTGTGGCCCCCGATGGTTAACGGTAATAGCAGCGGACAGCTATAACCTGATGAAGTCATCAATCTCCAATTTGGCCACCAAATGGATTACTGGGACAGATCATCAAGTCATACCCAATTTAACCCCATCCAATTCACTATTCATGAGCTCGTCTCAACTGGGAAGCTGGGCGGCAATGTGGGGACCCAAGCAAACAGACTGCCCAGCTAAATTATTCATAAACCATCAATGAAACGGGATAGAGGCTGTCATCAGTGGGGGGATTGTTTAACCTGCTTAGAAACTCAAATTAATCGAGAGTGTCCAGCTTAAGTGGCAAATCAAAGGGATGGCTTTGATGGCAGATGGGGCCTGATGGCTCGTTTTACTGTCTGAATGGACACAGATTGTCCTCATTCATAATTAACCAGCCGCTAAAGAGATTCTTTTTGAATGCTGCAGAAGGTTCGACAAGCCTTTCAAGGCAACATGGTCCAAAATTGAAGAAGTTCAGAACTGAATAAAAAAACCTTGAAATAAAGTCTCAGCCATTGACAGAATTTTGCCTGTTCTTGTCTTCGTTTTAGTTCAGTCCCACTCTTTGTGGTTGTCCATGCACCTCCTGTTATTGAGAGCAGGGACTCAATTAAGACCCTTATAGTCGGTTTGATCTCCCTGTCACTATGGCAACAGTAGCGCCATCACTGGGTTCAGTTTCTTTTCAATTTGTGCAAACCAACAATGCCGTCCTGTGTTGTATACTCAGTGTCCTCAAGTGTCTATGGCCCTTTGCATGAGTCCAGAATCCTCAAATATGAGAAATAAATGGCACATAAGGACGTGGAAACAAAAGGTGGAGAGAGGCGGCCGCTCACTGTCCATCTGCGACTGCCAGGCTGCACTGATATCATGCAAACAGTGGAGGAGCCTGTCCTGACCCCTGACAGTACAGCGAGGGATGAGAATCTCTGAGAAGATGCAAAAACAGTCCAGCAACATTTCAACAAAGAGAGAAGGGAGCGTGCTGCGCAACACTCTGCTTTCACGGATCTCAAAACTAAATAAACCCTCTTCATCGCTTCGAACAGATTGCGGGAAGGTATTTTTGTCAGCCCGAAATAAGAGACGAGATGTGACAGAAAATAAATACATAAATAAGGTGGCAGGTTAGGTGACACATTTTCTTCATCCCCATGCTGGAATATCGCCTTTTCAATCTGCCTTAATAAGCTCGCCATGCAGAGGGGAAAAGTGGAGCGAGAAAAACACACTAATCTATTTCCAATCAGCTTTCTAATTAGCGCAGAAAATGATGTATTGTGACCTGTAATCAGCTTCAACAGTTTGATCTGAGTCATTATCATGGATATTGTAATTTCCTCCGAGCCCGATCCAGCAAGTGGAAGCGGGCTGATGGGGAAGGGGAGGCGAGGGGGGCTGAGGGGAAGAAGGGAGGGTCAGCAGGAGGATGGATGTTAAGATATGACCGGGGTGGAGTCATTACAGTGACATTCCTCTATCTGCCGCAGCACTGCCCCTGTCAGACGGCTTTAATCTCAGCACAGGGTGACTGGCAGTCCACATCAGCAGCCCTCTAATAACCACGCATGGACTTTCACTATTTCATTTTCCAGTTGGCATGTCCAGCCTGTCAAGTAAAATCCTCTGATCCCAGTTCATCTTCAATTCCCCCCCTCAATGGACCCATAACGTCAGATAAGACAAGTTGATTTTTTTCCCCCGCTGTGAAGGTGAAGTCACAGAAGGCTGGCATCAGTCAGCGTAAAAGGTAGTTTACTTCTGAGGAGTGAAAGGACATGAGGAAACTAGGTCCTTCAGATGGATGGACAGAGACACACATATATAGTATCATTCAGGTATATTAGAGAGATTTGGAAGGATATGGGTGAGGGCCTGATCCCGGTTCAGTATGGCTGTCTGCAATTCATCCTCTAAGGTCATCAGTCTGTCACTGATCAGTTCGCAGCGCTCTGTCAGGTCTGTAGCCTCGGCCTCGCTGCACCCGTCCTGGGTAAGAAAACGAAAGAGGATCAACACATAAAGCTGCAACTGTTCAAACAGATAGGTCTGATGTTGAAAATGTGGCAACACAGGAGTACAGGCTGTCCATACAGTCTCTTTACAATTTTAAGAATTTAATACAAAGGCAGCTGATAAGCTATCTTAACCAGATTTGTTTTATTGTAATCAGTGTTTATTAAAGTTTGTAATCACATTGAAATTGCGTGTCTCAGGTATCCTGTTGGTGAAAGAGGTGCTGTTAAATGGATTGGAAGGGATGGACCAATTCCTTGGCCACCATGTTCACCAGATATCACTTCCTTGGACTTCTTTCTATTGGGTTATGGAAAAGATATTGTGGATTGAACAAAGGTACGGGACATTACTGACTTGAAGCAAAAGATTTCTGATGCCATTGCCACCATTGAGGATATGCTGCAGTGAACAGCAAGAAATCGAGTACCGTCTTAATGTGCTTCGTGCAACTAATGGTGCCCATAGAGAGATGAATTAAATGAGGTACAAAAAACTTTGACAACCACTGATTACAATAAAATATATCTGGTTAAGATATCTGATCAACTGCCTTTGTAATAAATTCTTAAAACTGTAAAGAAACTTTATGGACAGCCTGTATATCTAAGAATAACTGCATGCATGCTTGTCTCAGTCCTGCAGATTTAGCAAATATCAAGTCGAAGCATCAAACGTCTTTAATTCAACTATACTAATTGTCATATTGTTGCTTAGTGCATCAAACTAAGCCCTCCTACCTAAGATGTCTCTGTGCTTGTTTACTCAAGAGGCTGTCTGACTGCAGTGGATGTGACATTTACTGTGCTTCATTTCACTTGCATCAAAGTTAGCAGAGTGGCTGCTTTGAAGTTTTAGAACATCAGTGTGTGCTGAGTAATTGCTACGAGGCTGTTATTCACTGTCTAATTTCCCGTTTTGATTAAGCCAAAGTAAAAAGCCCCATTTCTGTTGGAGTTTTTCACATCAAACTCTGTCTCTCGGTGATGATGATAAGAAGGCTGATTGTGTTTCAAAAGTCTCCCAAGTGTCTCTTATTCATAGAGTCCAAGGTTGTTCCGTTTGGCCTCACAGTTTTGCAGCTGCTACTCGCTACATTTTAGGATGTTTTTTTGGGGTGGAAGTTTTCAAAGTAGGTCAGCATTTACAGATTCCATGCAGGGACACTATTGCTGAGCATGCGTGTTACTGCCCTGGTAGCAAAGCACAAATTTGGAGCTCCATGCTTGTGGACTGGATGAGATGACAAAACTTACATCACGTGGATCCTAGCAGACCCTGGTACACTAACAGATTCATAAATATAAAACTAGTGTCATACTTTCTAAGTCTCAAGGGTCCAGTAGGATAAATTTCGCCCTCTATTCAGTCTGTGACAGTCCATATGGATACACCAATCCTACAAGGGCAGTACGCTCAGCAGGACATGTGAGGAAAACATAGATGCTGCATGCATGGTGTGCACATCTGCAAGACAGTATAATTTAGGCTCAACACTGACCAGACACTGGCTTTAGTCACAACTTGGCTTAAGCTCTAAACTCACTGGATAGATTTCACATAATGCAACTGGACAGGGTTTTTTTTCCCCCTTCCTGTGTGTGGAAATTTCGGGTTCCTAAAGCTCACTGTATGCAGACTCATACTTCAAAGCCTCTCTTAGGTTGCCTCCTGATTCGCAAAGCTCCCACCAACTTTGCTCTTCAGTCAGATGACATTCTGATGACATATTAAGCCACTTTTAAACAGCTCTTTGAACCAGCAGCGAGTGCGACTAAGCCAAAACATAAGCCTGCCAAAATCTTTATCTGGTAGAGTGCCAAGGTCACAATCTACACGAGACACAGCAGGTGAGCGGCGTGTACAACATTCAGCGGTATATCTGCAACCCACATGAGAAGATGCTGCAGGGCTGAGGGGGTTTTGAAGGATGGAGGGGGTGTGAGGTTGGTGGCGGAGCAGAGTGCAGCAGGGCAGAGCATTCAGAGAGCAAAGCTGGCCATAATTAGAACAGGCCCCTTCGCTCACGTTGTGTCCCAGTTTCTTCACACTTATCAAGCATAGAGAACACAAACACACACCCAAAAGTGCACTACAAGCAAACAGACACACACACACACACGTGCACGCACACTCAGTGTTCTCCTCAAGCAGCACATAGAAAGCCTAATCTGACTTATAGCTGCAGGTAGAAAATATCAACTCCCTGCAGCTCAGAGGTGTCGGAACAATCACTGGAAAGTCGTGTCTCTGGTCCCTGTCCTGGAATAGCTGCTCATTCTCTGGATGATGTAACACCCCAAAAGAAATGTACAATAGCAGCAGGCCTGAGGCGCAACACAATGTACAAGACGGTCCTGATGCAATTAAGGAGTTGTGCTCCAAACGCAGAACAGCCCACAGTATTTAATATTTAAATGAACATCTTTCCGTGTTTGAGGAACTTAACCTGAACAAACAATCGGTACAGTGAGTGTAACCTCAGTCTTCACTTTAGATGATACTGCACTGCAAAAACTGAACATCTAACCAAATCTATTTGTCTTATTTTTAGTTAAAACGTCTCATCCCACTTGATTTAAGATAAATTCACTTAACAAGTGACATTTCAGCAAGCTGCAGGGACTTGTTTTAAGACAATGCATCTTAAATACCTTGTTAAGTCAAATAATATTGAAATTATCTTGTTTTGAGTTGAATATTACAAGAAAACTCAAAACAAGTTTAATAAATTTCAAATTAGGAGGTTACATGAAAGTAAAAATCTATTTTTGAGTGGAAAAATTGCAATTTTTTTTTAGAATGGCTGGCTTATTTCTTAACAATCCTGGTCAAATATAGCTTAAAATAAGTTTCCCCAGCCAATTTTAAGATCTCAGTATTCTAAATATCATATCTTATTTCAAGAAATCTTACCAAGCCATTTTTCACTTGTTCTATTGGCAATTTTTTCACTTATTTCACGGTAAAAGTCCATTGAAATAAGTTTTTTTTTCTTGTTTTGAATGAGGCAGTTATTCCAGTGTGCCATCCTTGTGCTCCTATAACAAAAAAGATGACAACGAACTTATAGATTCGCCGAGCTGCTTGTTCATCGAGGTTGGGGACATCTTCAGCAGATAAGAGCGTTGTGTTTATGCAGCTGATTGATTCTTTACTTGCCAGTCTGCATTCTGCTTTTGTGAAGCCAATACAACCACAGGACAGAAAACAAAAGCTCACTGTGAAGAGTGACACGGCTGACAGTTTGCTACCAACTTCAGTCACCAAAAAAACTTGAAAAATGTATTCAGAAACTGTTTTGTTGCGCTAAGCGGAGATCAAAACAATACAAACCATAGTCTCTGCTATCCCTGCCTTTGACAAACAAGAAAATATTAGAAATGGGATTTCGATTTGCATAATACAATCACTGGCTTACATGCATTGATGTGTTGATTCCTGTTGCACATTAGTGCTAATGTTATTAGACCAAAGGTAAACAAAGCAGACTGCAGGAGCATGAAGTTGAGCAAATTATTTAGGAATTCAATAATCAAACTCATGTATACACAGGTACGATTATTCAAGCAATAATGAGTGAGAGGCAGCAGGTAATGTGAACGCTCCCATGGGTGCTGTTCTGCCTGACACTCAGAGCCAGACGGACAAAACAAAGCAATACTATCACACTGATGTTACACTGAAGGTTATAATTGTTTTTTTTATACAAACAATAAAGAGGCTTAATGTCAGGGTGGCTGTTGCCAGGTCTGGATAGTGCCCTTCCCTCATGCTCTTTTTAGGTGTTTCCTGTGGCTGGGTGACAGGTGATCACCATCTCTTTCATCAGCGGGATCCGTGACAGGTGGCGCACCTGCAACCGTGGCTGCATAAAGGGAGACACCACCCACCCTCCTTTGCTGGATCGTAATCAGTGCTCGTAGGGTTCACTACCTATGTTCTTAGATTCTGTTTGAGTTCCTGTCATCCACTAACCGCTGCTGTCCTCCGTTCATTTCAGGATTGGACTATCTGGTCTGGCGACCACCCACCTGGCAGTCATTGCGCCATCTTCCACCCGGCACGCCGTTCCCACCGGTTTCCAGTTCAGCTGTGACCCCTCCCGAGCATCCCCTGCAAAGACTAGTATTGTCGTAATCGTAGTATTGTTGGTTGAGACCGCAACCGTAGAGAACCGTAGCATTGCTCACGTAAGAGCAGCCGTCTGTTAGTTTGGTCTACTAGAGACCGCCGTAGAATCAAAGTGACTAGTAGTATTGCTCAGTAGGGAACAGCTGTGTCTAGTTTGTCTGCTAAGTGCGGCAACCGTGCCGCGGAGAATTACAGAGGTTCCAAGTTTTGTTATTTTATAACGCTATTGTTTTCAAGCCGTTGGTTTTCGCTTTACTTTCCGTTTTTATTCATAGCCCGATCTGTACGTTCTTTAATTTGGTTTGTGAATAAAGTTGGTGTTGCATTCACGTGAAGTCTGTTCATTCCCTGCACCTGAGCTCTCCCTCGTATACCGTAACAGTACGATCCAGCCAAGAAACATGAGCTCAGCGGGGAATGAAAAGACCTCGGGCGAAGCCCCTGGAAAATCTCTCCAGGTTTTTTCGTGCATTGAGACCGCTTTAGGTCGACATGATGAGACACTCCGTTCCCTTACTACAAGTAACTCCGCCTTGCATAGACAAGTAACCGCTTTGACTGAGAAGGTAAACCGGCTTTCCCACCGCGTGGATTTGGCCACCAACGCCTCAGCTGAGAAAGAACCTCATGCTCCCACTCCTGTGCGCTATGACGGGGATTTTGGGACCTGTCAGGCGTTTTTAACACAGGTGTCACTTGTTTTCGAGCTTCAGCCGTATTCTTATTCTTCCGATCGTTCCCGTGTAGCCTATCTGCTAGGTCTGCTAACAGGCGATGCTCGGGATTGGGGAACGGCGATTTGGAGACGCCAAGGACCGTTATGTGACTCATACGACGCGTTTGTGGAGGAGATGAGGAGAAATTTTGATTTCCCTGTCAGCGGGAGAGACGCAGCCACCCGCCTAGGTGACATTAAACAAGGATCCCGGAGCGTAGCGGAGTACGCCCGGGAGTTCCGGACCCTGGCAGCCGAGGTGGACTGGAATAACTCGGCGCTCAGGAATTCCTTCTACCGGGGTCTCTCCGAGGGACTGAAAGATGAATTAACACTCAGGGAGGAACCTGCGGATTTAGATCAATGGATTGCACTTGCCATCCGGCTGGATAACCGCATCCGTGAGAGACGAAGAGAAGGGAGGGGCCGCCCTTCGCCGGGGCAAAAGTTTCCCGGAACCATTGGCGGTCTCAAGCGTTCTGATCCTGTCGCTGAGGAACCGGAGCCGATGCAGCTGGGTCGAGCCAAGCTGTCTGAGAGGGAGAAGGAGCGTCGCCGAGAGGGAAAGCTCTGCCTGCTGTGTGGGGAGCCGGGTCATTTTGTCGCTACCTGCCCGCGGCGCCCGGCAAAAGGTCGGACTCACCAGTAGCAGGGGAGTTCCTGGTGGGTCGAGTTGTGTCATCTCCCCCTCGTCGTCTCCAGGTACAGACTATGCTTTGCTGGAGATCCGTCTCCCTACCTATTGCTGCTTTGGTGGACTCTGGCGCTGAGGAGAGTTTCCTGGAGGCTAACGTGGTAAGACAGTTAGACATTCCTACTGTACCTCTAGATCGACCTCTAAGTGCTTGCTCCTTAAATGGAATTTGTTTAGCGCGGGTTACACGACGAACAGTTCCTGTGGATTTATTAACGGCAGGAAATCATCGCGAACAGTTGTCGTTTTGTGTATTTGAACATTCTGACCCCCCCATGGTTTTGGGCTATTCGTGGTTGGTGCGGCATAATCCACAGCTGGATTGGCAGCGGGGGGAGATTTCTTCTTGGAGTCCCGCTTGCCACCAGAGTTGTTTAGTCTCTGCACTGACTCCATCTGCCCCTGTGACTCTAGAGGAGACTGAACCACTTAATTTAGAGGCAGTTCCCCCTCAGTACCATGATTTAGCAATGGTTTTTAGTAAATCGAAAGCCTTGTCTCTTCCCCCTCACCGACCTTATGACTGTTCTATTGAACTTTTAGATGGCGCTACATTGCCCTCCAGCCGTCTTTATAGCCTGTCTAAGCCAGAACAGGCGGCCATGGAGAGCTACATCCGGGACTCGCTAGCCGCAGGAATAATAAGGCCCTCTTCCTCCCCTGTCGGTGCAGGTTTTTTCTTTGTAAACAAGAAGGATGGCTCCCCTAGACCTTGCATAGACTTTAGAGGGCTAAACAAGATCACTGTTAAGAACTCTTACCCGTTGCCTTTGATGGATTCCGCTTTTACCCCTCTCCAGGGAGCTAGGGTTTTTACCAAGCTAGATCTCAGAAATGCTTACCACTTGGTCCGAATTAAGGAGGGGGATGAGTGGAAGACCGCTTTTAACACACCTTTAGGGCATTTTGAGTACCGTGTGATGCCTTTTGGGCTTACCAACGCCCCAGCGGTGTTCCAGAGCTTCATCAATGATGTGCTAAGAGACATGATTAATCGTTGGGTATTTGTGTATCTCGATGACATTCTGATTTATTCGCAGACCCTGGAGGAGCATGTAGGTCATGTACGCTGTGTCCTGGAGAGACTCCTGAAGAATCGCCTCTTCGTTAAAGCTGAGAAGTGTGAGTTTCATGCTACAACGATCTCTTTTCTGGGTTATGTTATATCTCCCGGGCAAATCCAGATGGAACCTGGAAAGCTGTCCGCAGTGCAGGAGTGGCCGGTCCCAGCAACTCGGAGACAACTCCAACGTTTCCTTGGCTTCGCGAACTTCTATCGAAGATTCATCAGGAACTACAGTAAGGTAGCGTCCCCACTCACGGCACTAACATCCACTCTCAGACCGTTTCAGTGGACCCCGGAGGCCGAACGAGCCTTCCTGGAGTTGAAGCACCGGTTCACCACTGCACCAATACTCACACAGCCTGACCCTGCTCTCCAGTTCATCGTGGAGGTGGATGCCTCTGACACCGGGGTAGGGGCGGTCCTTTCGCAACGCTCCTCGGAGGATCAGAAGCTTCACCCCTGTGCCTTCTTCTCTCGGCGGCTCTCGGCAGCAGAGCGCAACTACGATGTAGGTAATCGCGAGCTGCTAGCGGTCAAACTGGCCTTGGAGGAGTGGCGGCACTGGTTGGAGGGGTCAGAGCAGCCATTTATTGTATGGACAGATCACAAGAATCTGGAATACGTCAGGTCAGCTAAGAGACTGAACCCCCGCCAGGCTCGGTGGGCTCTATTCTTTGATCGTTTTAACTTTACTCTTTCCTATCGCCCTGGTTCGAGAAATGTTAAGCCTGACGCCCTCTCCCAGGCAGTTCACGGTAGAGGAGGATACTGAGGTCCCCGACCCTATTCTGCCAGAATCCTGCCTTGTCGCCTCTCTCACTTGGCAGATAGAGAATGAGGTACTTAGAGCCCATAGACTGACTGTGGTTCCAAATAACTGTCCTAATGGAAGATTGTTTGTTCCAGAGCCTGTCCGCCCTCAGGTTCTCCAATGGGGACATGCCTCTCGGATCTCCTGTCATCCCGGGGCTACCCGCACCCTGGAGGTGCTCCGCCGGAGGTTCTGGTGGCCGACTATGACCACTGACACCAAGGAGTTTGTCGCCGCATGCCCCACCTGTGCACGAAGTAAGGTCCCAAACCAACCCAGCCCCGGCCTCCTTCAACCGCTCCCCGTTCCTCGACGTCCTTGGTCACACATCGCTGTGGATTTTATCACCGGTCTCCCTGTCTCCCGAGGTAACACAGTTATACTCACCATTGTCGACCGGTTTTCTAAGGCGGCTCATTTTGTCCCCTTGCCCAAGCTCCCCACGGCTAGGGAGACCGCTGAGGCACTGATTCAGCATGTGTTCCGTCTCCATGGGATCCCCAAGGACATTGTCTCGGACCGCGGACCCCAGTTTACTTCAGAGGTCTGGAGGACCTTTTGCAACGCGCTGGGAGCTAAGGTTAGTCTAACCTCAGGTTTCCATCCCCAGTCCAATGGCCAGACTGAGCGGACTAATCAGTCAGTGGAAGTATTTCTCCGTTGCATGGTGTCGGAGAACCCCTCTACGTGGAGCGAGAGGCTTCCCTGGATAGAGTACTCCCATAATTCCCTGACCAACTCGTCTTCCGGACTGTCCCCATTCCTATGTTCTTTGGGATATCAACCACCAGTGTTCCCCTCACAGGAGGATGAGATAAACATTCCTTCTGTCCAGATCCTTGTCCGCCGTATGCGGAGTACATGGAAGCGGGCCCGTCAGGTTCTCCTGCAGTCTGTCCGAAGGATGACGGTCCAGGCCAACCGTCACCGGCGACCAGCGCCTGACTACCGGCCCAGACAGAAAGTCTGGCTTAAGGCCAAGGACATTCCTCTCCGGGTGGAATCCAAGAAGCTGGCTCCCCGCTACATCGGACCATTCGACGTGGAGCGCAGGATCAACCAGAGCGCTGTGCGTCTCCGTCTTCCTCCGTCTCTGAAGATCCATCCCGTTTTCCATGTATCCCAGCTGAAGCCGGTGGTGGAGAGTCCTCTGGCCCCCCCTGTCCGTCCCCCTCCACCTCCCAGGGTCGTCGGTGGGGCTCCTGCCTATTTGGTTAGGCGGTTGTTGGATGCTCGTCGCCGCGGCCGGGGACTGCAGTTCCTGGTCGACTGGGAGGGCTACGGTCCGGAGGAGAGAAGCTGGGTTCCCCGTTCACGGGTGCTTGACAGGACGTTGGTCTCGGATTTTTTTTCCGCTGGCACCCGGACCACCCGGCTAGGGCACCTGGAGGTGCCCGTAGAGGGGGGGGTACTGTCAGGGTGGCTGTTGCCAGGTCTGGATAGTGCCCTTCCCTCATGCCCTTTTTAGGTGTTTCCTGTGGCTGGGTGACAGGTGATCACCATCTCTTTCATCAGCGGGATCCGTGACAGGTGGCGCACCTGCAACCGTGGCTGCATAAAGGGAGACACCACCCACCCTCCTTTGCTGGATCGTAATCAGTGCTCGTAGGGTTCACTACCTATGTTCTTAGATTCTGTTTGAGTTCCTGTCATCCACTAACCGCTGCTGTCCTCCGTTCGTTTCAGGATTGGACTATCTGGTCTGGCGACCACCCACCTGGCAGTCATTGCGCCATCTTCCACCCGGCACGCCGTTCCCACCGGTTTCCAGTTCAGCTGTGACCCCTCCCGAGCATCCCCTGCAAAGACTAGTATTGTCGTAATCGTAGTATTGTTGGTTGAGACCGCAACCGTAGAGAACCGTAGCATTGCTCACGTAAGAGCAGCCGTCTGTTAGTTTGGTCTACTAGAGACCGCCGTAGAATCAAAGTGACTAGTAGTATTGCTCAGTAGGGAACAGCTGTGTCTAGTTTGTCTGCTAAGTGCGGCAACCGTGCCGCGGAGAATTACAGAGGTTCCAAGTTTTGTTATTTTATAACGCTATTGTTTTCAAGCCGTTGGTTTTCGCTTTACTTTCCGTTTTTATTCATAGCCCGATCTGTATGTTCTTTAATTTGGTTTGTGAATAAAGTTGGTGTTGCATTCACGTGAAGTCTGTTCATTCCCTGCACCTGAGCTCTCCCTCGTATACCGTAACACTTAATTCATTTTAAATAAGAAATTAACTAGCTTATGATTAACTTGTCTCACTGTTTCCATTGCTTCCCTGTTAGAAAGTTCCTCTTTTGTACTCTCCATTATCCATTCTGCCAAGACAAAGATCATCTACAAATATGTGCAGTAAAAATATGAAACGCTACCAGTTCTGAACTATAACTGTGTGTCAATGCTACAACTTCATTCAGGATAGGTGTTGAATTTGCTTGATTTTTGAATCGGTTTTCACATTCTTTTTTACACACATAAGACAACAGCTGGTGCACCAAAGTACTTTCCACTAAAAAAAGATTATGACTATAAAACAAACCCAACAAACTGAAATATTTGGGAAAAGACATAGTATTATTTGTGTTGATTTAAACTGAATGATATACACAAAATAATATAAAATACTACTTTACCTGACTATAATACAAATTAAAGCTAACCCTACACTTTTGTTGTTTATGGAAAATAACAGAACTAATATAATAATACTGCTAAGACTATATAGTATTATAACCATACTTACAAATACTTAAAGGCAAAGACCCTTACAGCATTAAATCAAGGCCTCCCTCGATCATGTTTGTAAATGCCAAGAGTCTGATTACATAGAGATCTATGAAAAAAATAACCCAATGTCTCTCCTAATTTGTTCCATTACTAAACATTTTCCCAAATAGTTGATGGTCTTTATTACTAGTTGCAAGTCTAATTTAATACATGGTGTTCATTTTGTAAATTATAGTCCCATTCACAGTAAAATATGTGATAAATCAGTGTATTCTTTTCAGTGTGGGGCTAAGTTGTGAGTGACCCGTTGCTACCAAAGCGTCCATCTGTCATTTGTCACCTCCTATTTGAAAATGACAAAATGGTGGTAGTTTAATTCCAATTTTGAAGCTTCTGTACAGAAGTGCAAAAACCAGGGACTGATGCCATGATGTGTAACTTTTATATATAGTCTGTGGTTTTGGCTTGTAGCTTTCATCAGGATCATAACTTATATATCAACTATATACCACAAGTGTCCCTGGAGTTTTGCTATGTTAAGGTGTTTCCCCCTTTTTTAAACTTTGGAAATGTTACCTTAATTATAAAAGCTACATCTGTGCACAGTTTAATAATGATGGAAAGGTGCAATACTTCTGCTTTTGGACATGAATCTAATTGCAACCTTTTGATGTTACTGACAATTGAACTTCAAAAATAGAAAGCAAAATGTTATTTTTTTAACAATGCAATTCTCCCAAAATTTTCCTGGGACTGTGTCACCACCATTTCCAACTGACTTTAATGTTTTGCTTTTCATTAGGAGACAATAGTGGTCATCAACAGAACACTCAAAAATCAGTCATTTCATAGTTTGCATGATGACAGTTCTGAGTGTACATAATTTTGCCACTATTCAAGAGTGAAGTGGAATTTGAATACAGCTTCAGGTTTGTGCACCTCTGTCCAACAATGCACAAATCTACACAGTTGTTAAAAAATATCAAGCATTTTTTACGTGGCTTTTGATTGGCAATGATATTCAAAAGTTGCAGTTTGACTAACATTTGGCAGCACGTGTACCTGATCACCTACTACTACAGACAGTAGACCACATATGAAGATTGTGCAGTTATTAGGCTGCACAGAACACAAACACAGTTGAGGAATAAAAGATTAATAAAAGAAATTAATGGACCAGTATTAAAAATAAGTATTAAATCTTTCAAAAGTCTTGAACATGTTTTTTTTAGTAAACTGTTAGAAGTATTACCGAGTCTCACTTTGATGTGTGTAAACATGGAGGAATTTCCAGTCGGTACAAAGTGGAAAATTCAATATACTTCTTGTTAACCGACTACAACAGCAATATACTGATATAATTAGTATACACTGGGCACTTCATGCAAACAGTAAGGAACAGTTGCACAGTAGTCAGACAAATCTAATCAAAAACTTTCAACACTTTGATTTGATATTGTCTCTACTCATGTCTGCTGCTGCGGGTCAGTGTGAGGAGGGGCATGTGAGGACCTTGAGAGGATAAAAGAATAATTAGTGGAGATGAGAAGAAAACACACACACACACACACACACACACACACACACACACACACACACACACACACACACACACACACACACACACACACACACACACACACACACACACACACACACACACACACACACACACACACACACCAATCAATCTCCATTGTGGCGGCAGGGCAGCAGCTAAGTGGAAATCATTTACTTAAAGTCATTATGGAAAGGAGAAAGAGGTCAGACGCTGTGCACGAGGCAGAGAATCCAGCTCCTCCACAGCGCTATCACAACACCATCAGGAGAAAGGTGCCTGCACTATTAAACCGCCTTCATATCCTTTGACTCAGCGATGCATCTTACTTTATTGTGATTGAACCATTTGATGTCAGCTAATTTTTCAATAATCCAGAGTGATTTAAAGTTGCACAGTTCATACAAAGAAGCCACTGTTCTATACACCTTTTGAAACAATGGATCCTTGATTTCAGACACACTTTCCAGCTGCCATTGTTTGACTTTACGGCTAAACTGTCACTCTGTTTCGCACAAATTACAGCCGAGTTTCAGTCTTTTTCATCTGATGTATCTCCACAAGCCTGTCAGCTGGCCTTCTTGGACCTTCTTTAACACTTAAATATGTACAAGTAGATACTGCTAAAACATTTGTCATGTAGCGAAACTGTCACTCCCACAAATGGTAAATGGTGACAGCAAATTTTGTGGTGCATTACTTTGCCAAAAATAAAAACGATATAGGTTTGCTAATGTCGGCCACAAGGGACAAACTTCCAGCAATATTCTGCTAATTAGGAGAAGTTTGCAACTTTGCAAACATGTTCACTGGTGGTTTTCCACCGCAGTTTGCCAGAAGCTTTAAACCCCTAGGGACCTTTTTGTGAAAAGTTTGCAATTAGTAGCAAACATGTCAGTTCATGTGTACCCTGAACAGCATTTCCAGTAGTAAAGGTGTTATTCATAGTTTTTCGGCAGAGTTACTGGTCAGTTGTAAACTGTGTACCTGCTGGTTTCCTCCCACAGTCTAAAAACATGCATGATAGATTTGTTCAGTGGTTCTAAACTGACTAAAGGTGTGTGAGCATGAATAATTGTCTGTCTCTTTAATTTTAACACTGTGACAAACTCTCCTCTCTGCCACCATTAGCTGGGAAGAAAGCTGAAGTGGATACAGCCAAAGGATAATTTTGTCCATAAAGTTAACTAGAAGTCGACTGCAAATCTGACACAAATATGAGCTTGCTGCAAATTTGAAGGCAAACATTAACCACAACTGTTTGTCAGAAACTTAATTTTAAGTTTAAGCTATATATTTTACATTTATCCATCACTGTCAGCTTTCAACAGTTTCAACAGTTAACCCACACGCTAACAGCTGCTAGTCATACCTGTAGCTCAGGGGTCGGCAACCTTTAACACTCAAAGAGCCATTTCAACCCGTTTCCCACAGAAAAGAAAACACCGGGAGCCGCAAAATTCTTTTGGCATTTAAAATGAAGACAACACTGCATTTATCGTTTTTTTTTTTTTTTTACTTCTATGCCCTTGTTAATCAGTCGTGATTAATTAATTACAAAGCCTCTAATTAGATTCATTTTTTAAATTGTGTCCTTCCACTAATATTTACCTTACCTGGTTAATGTCATTTTTGCTCCTGGACCTCAAATGTTACATAATGTTAGCTGGAAATCAATATTTTGCGAATGTCTATTTGACCTGTAAAATCTATTTATCTATTTATCTTAAGCTAATAGACCTTTTCGCAGTGACGTCAGAGTCTGGGACACGTGACCATACCTTCCTTAGCAACGCACGCCGCCATTTTAAGAGGGGGCAACAAAGTCATTAGCAACCGTGATTTGACCGCCGAAACCACGCGGTTTTGACCCGGAGAAAAACGTCTGGTGATTATTTCGGAAATCTTGAGCCAAAAGCCAAGCTACGGTATAAAGAAAAAATAGAACTGGTTGGTTTGCAGTCATGTCCGTACCAAATTGCACTGGGATCATGGGAAAACGACCCTACTACGTGTCCAGATCTTCAGTGGCACTCCATTTACGAGTACCTTATCAACAGCCCAGCCATCCACACAATGGAGAAGATGAAGACTTATAAAAGCCTGGACTCATACGTTTTCTTTGAGGTATGCTTATATTTATACGTTTTTGTGCATACAGGTCAATGTCAGAATGATAAATGCCTTGTAAGATACGGCTACACCAGCTCCGCTATGCTAAGCTAATGTTAAGCTAACGGGGTGAGCCATTACACCTTTTAATTTCAAGTGGAAGTAGTGTATGTATATTAGTTAGATGTGCATTATCAAAACTAAGAGTCAGATACCTGTAAATGAGCTCTACCCACCCTAGGCCCAAGGGTATGAGGTGCTAACAATAATGAGGACAATGCTGCTGATTACAGCATAGTAGTTAGCAGAACGAAAGGGAGGAGAGAAGGTTTAAAAATAGCAGTGTGAGTAGAAAGACCCCTGACTTTTTGTGGGAAGCACAGCTAGCACTAGCCTAAGCTAAGTAGCTAGCCCTCAACATTTCAGATATTTATAGACATCATAAGCTGCAGTCAATTCCAGCCATTTTCAGTACAAAAAAAAAAATGCTAATATTCTATTTGTAAATAAAAATATGACGAGAAATACAGGGAATATTGGACGCGCATCGCGAGGTGCATTTCCTTGAAAACGACCTATTCGTGGATTATATGCCGACTTCAAGATGTTTTGGACAAAATATGTTACTGGCTTGTGTCGTCTGGATGTCCAAGGTTGGATTATGGCCGTTTTTTGAGGAATATTTTCATCTGTGTGTAATAATGAATCCGGAAATGTGAGTCGCGCTGTGTATGTTGAAGCCGTGTATAGAGAACAGATGGATGGATATTCGTTGTTTGTCGGACAAATGTGTGTATATTACCCGCTGTGGTAATCACATCTGAAAGTGGTTTATGTCGGCGGATTCATGAGAATCTAAGCTTTCCATCGGCATATAGTGTTTGTATAATCGCGTTTGCAGTTTCAGACATTTAGCAAATTCCTTATGCAGATTTCAAAGTGTACCGCGGGCGGGACACTGAAGCGCAACTGGTTAAGCTTATTAATTAATAATTTCAGAAAATCAGTTAAGGGGTAATAATTTCATGAAACACAACATACCATTGACGAAATGCTGACTGCAAACATAGGACCATTTTGACTGTGGGCTCCATGTGGTTCCATTATTGTTTATCCGCCTCAATGCTGTGAGCCTTTTCTGGCCCTTTTCAGTCGGAATCCTGTAAAAGGAAATGTTCTTGTTGCTCCATGACTGAGAACTACAGCCAAAAACAGCGCAGGTTTTGGGCATATCTGCTTTTGGTCGTTCAAATCGGGAGGGAAACGTGGGAAAGTAATGGTCGTCAAGGCAAAGCATACCCCTCTTAAAATGGCGGAATCGCGTTGCTAGGGCCGGTGACCGGCGGTGACGTTCGAGGATGACGTTTCGGAAAAAGGTCTATAACTTTTCTCCGGTAAGTCGCAGCCCTGTTTTCCAAGACGTCACTCCTCTGACTCTCTGACCTGCTGCCGTGTTCTTGCGTGTAACGTGTATTACCCTACCATGAGTACTTTTGACTCAAAGACAAGACGTGTCTTTCTTGGAGTGGAGCTTTAATATACAGGCTTGCCATTCTTGAGTACAAAACGATGTGAAACTACAGGCGTTGTTTCTCCATTTCCTCCGCATCAACCTTGCGCTCTCATGCCCCAGCCAGGGGAAAACCCCAGCAGCACATCCGGTGAAGTGACACGTTAAAATAAGAGCGGTAATTTCACAATAAAACTCTCTATATTAAAATGCATTGAAACGCGCCTGAAAGGCAGAACAATTTATTTTCCAAAGTTACAGGGAGCCACAACAGAGGGCTGAAAGAGCCGCATGCGGCTCCGGAGCCGCGGGTTGCCGACCCCTGCTGTAGCTAATAACTTAGTCTGTTTATCAGTTTTAGTTTGTTATTTCAACTGTGCATCCATTATGGTTAGCTAACATTTAAACTTTTAGCTAAAAACTTAAACTGTTAGACAAAAAAAATTAGCAAACAATTTAAGTTGTCTATATTTACTTTTAGCAAAAGGTTTTAACTGCCATATTTCTAGGTGGCTAGTGGAGTGTTTTATTCACTTTTTCACTTTTAATTATCTGTTTTAATTATTTATATGCTTCTTTTTTCTGCTTAAACCTGTTCAGGACCATTGTATTCTTTAATTATTAAACTATAATTCCTGTGTTTTTCTGATGAGTTGAGCCAGTCTTTCCATGTAGCCCCTGACTACTACATGCATTCCTGATTAAGAATCAGTGCATTACAGTATATTGAGCTAAAGGGCTAAAGCGGTTTGCAGAATTTTAAAACCAGTATCATACATCCACATACTGCTATCCATGCACGTAGGTTGCACTCAAACATTGGGTGTCTGACCATTACACAGTTGTTTATCTGCATTCTGGTAAATTTGTATGTTCTAAATTTTGTCTTTTCTGCATCAATTCATGGTGGAAATTATTTTGTTATTTTTATTTTTGCAAAAGAAAACACCAAATTCAGGGAGCAGTGACATTTCAAAATATAACAACACGATACTGCGGCAAGACTTTCAGGCATTCTGTCCTGGTTTTAAATATTTATTTTACTTGTATAACAGCTTTTCTCCTTTACTATTAGGCTTGCTCAGTTGGCCAACTTGCTGGATGGATTTACTCTTCTGCCTTATTTTTGTGTTTTTTTTGGGGGGGGGAAAGAACATCTTTAAATGTGCATGTGATACCTTTTCCAAACAATTATAAATTATTTGAAATGAATTCATGAAATATTACCCACTGTGGACTCTGCTGGCTTATTTGGGTTTCAGCAAGATGTGTGCCAATGTCAGAACTTTCTCTACATTCAGAACATGGTACACATATCTATTTTGAGGTATGTTCCATCTTTGAATGAACATTATAGTTTGTGAAAAATAAAGTTGCACATGTGCATGTTCTAAATCTTGAGGAAGAAGTATCTCCTGCGTCCCACGTGAAATCTACTCCTCTGCTATTGTCAGTTTCTTCTGATTTAAAATTCCTGCATGGTACGCTCCTTTAACAAGCGTAGTTGCCTCTATACTGTTTGGTTATCCGGTGTGAATAAATGAATGAATACAAAGCAGGAAGGTGCTGGAAGGAGAACACATACTCAGCAAAACCCTCCACTGGATAAATAAAGGTCTTAAAAGGCGTGGTGCAAACTGAGACAGTCTGGGACACCAGGCCAGGCTCCTCATGTAGATCAGTATTGATCAGACAGGGAAAAAAGGTGACAGGGGTCGTGTTTAACTTAAGGTCAACTAACAGATTCTCCTGCTTCCCCCAGCATCAACATAACTTCAATTACACTGATGACATTCAACCATGGGGTGACAGAGATAACACTACCAACCTCTGGGTGGTTATCCTCCATGCAGAACAAAAACTCCTCCAGTTTCTGCAACAAAAGGGGAACATTTGTTAAGGTCCGTCATGAACCTGCTCATGAATTATTGAAAACGCAATTATGTTGGCTGTGTACTGTATGTGTGCAGAATCATCATAATGGGAATGGGTTGTAATTATTCATCACCAAAACTGACAAGAAGAAAATAGATTAACTGCCTCATCTGTACTGCAAGTTCCCTTTGTTAGCATTCAGACTATGTAATTGTACATTCTCCACTAAGGAAGGAGGTAATTACTGTACCTACTGGAGGTTAACATATTGTTTGTGGCTTTAGGGTAAGTACATAAGAAGTTTTAATTATAGTTTTTTTAATTAAAAATTGCCAAGCATCCAACAGCGTTCATTGCTTTGCTCTCAGGTAAACGCAGTTGGCCATCTATACGTCTTCATGCAGCATTTGAGCGTTTCAAATGCTGCAATTTTGAGCCACTCACACGAACATACTGGATCACCGCTGCGGTCTGTAATTACATCCATCACACAGCAACATGTAATCTGTCACATGTAGTTTTCTACGAAGAGATTGCACAGATAGTCTGGCATGCAACCAATAAAGCACTCCTCTACTGTGTGTTGCCTTGAGATGAAAATACTCATATTGGCCAAACCAGCGGTCAAATGAAAAGACATTTTTGATGGGCATGTCCTTGAGCATTCAGAAAAAGGAAAGGAGAAGCTTTATCCATGGAGAATGATATTAAATGGCAGAAACACAATATCAGTAAAAGGCTATTTGCTTCCTTCCAGCTGCACAACAAAAATTGTCCACTAAATGAGCTACTACACATATTTCGTCTTTTATTGGCGACTACCAGGGGCTTGTCCTAATATAAAACATGTTAGCTGCTTAGTTGACAATTAATTGCATTTTTATTCATGTTAAATTTACAATACCAATCTGTTTATACTCTCTGTCTGTGAATATTAGAGATTCTTTCAGCCATTTTCGGAAAAAAAAAAAATCTAAAGCAAGCACGTCCCACAGGATTTATGCTGAAATGTAAAACTAAGAAAAGTGTAATTCTGCAGCCACATGATAAACTCCAGGGTGAATTCTACTACATGGAGCTCCGGTGTTTCTAGCTCAGAGGACACAAAGAACAGAGCGCATAGGACAAAGACAAAAGAGAGAAATGGTTGGCTGTCTCACCTTTTAGTTCTTGGAGAAATGTTAGGAGGGGCCAGGCTTCAGGAGGAGAAAGAAAAGCAGAGAAAAACAAAGGGAAAGAAGAAAATAGATCCATGCAATTTGTAAAATGCAGTCAGGGGAATGCAGGGAAAGAAGACATTAGTACAAAGTGTGTTTCTATGGATGCACAGAACAGATCTGTGAGGGAAGTTAAAGAGGTTGTAAAAGAAGGGGAATTAAACATGGCAACGAAAATCCACAGATTCTGCCAACAGCACCAGTTAAGACTATTGACAAACTTTTGCTTATGCCTACGATGCAGTAAATCACTGCATTGTCTACTGAAACAGGTAGATTAAAGATTTACAGCAAACATGATGGTAAACACCAATCTGTGAGCTAAAATAACAAATTATAATTGCTCAAAAACATGCCTAGAAAATGTGCAATACATCTTTTTTGGCTCTGTTGGCTTTGTTCCTATCTCAGATGAGTCTGACAGACTACGTGGGAGGAGGAAAGTGTGAGAAGTGGAGAGAGGGAGTCGGACTCGGCCCCGAGGCAGCGGACCTCAACTCACTGTGGGATAGACCAGTGCAGAGAATTCACACAGCACACACATGCATTCCAGCTAAACGCATGTAATCGTGCAGAAACAGACTCTCAGATCTGCACTCCGCAGAATGAAATTTTTCAAGGAAGCCAAAGTGTTTCCAAGTGGTTGCCTCCCTTACGCCCACATTTTCCTCGTTTAGAAATACCTTCAAGCAAACACGCTAATAGACTTCTGCTCATCTGACTGCAGTCGACAGAATTCAGACTCTTACAATAATGAATGTATGAACTGCAAATGTCCTCTCCAGTCAAGTGGTAAATCTGACAGAGGGGGCAGACTTTATTTGAGGTCACAGAAAAGCAAGTAAATCTGAAAATGTGCCATTCATAGTTGACCTTTCAGTGGCATTGATGGGCTATCTGCAGAAAACATGTAAGAAGTCAGTGGTTAAAACTCTCATAAGGGAGTCTGTTATATTCAAGGCACTCTAAATCGAAGCCCCTCTCGTGCACTGTGGCATCTATACATAGAGATTTTGATGAATAATACATTGTGTTTTGTTGACAAGACTTTTCCTGTTACCTTAGTGAACTCTGAGTTCTGTAAGTTGGCCTCAGGACACCAGCGGCCCCCTAAAGCAGTCAACATGGCGCAGTCTTCTTCCTCTTTGGTGCATAGCTGGCTTGGAGGATAAACTGCTGCGGGGGGCAGGTCTTCCATATCTGCTCCACTGCAGCTGGGAGTCCGCAGCTGGAGACCTCGCAAGAAAAGGTGACATGCTTCGAGGTCGGCTTCCCAGATTCGCTCCAAGCCTGGACAACCACAACTAGAGAGAGAGGGGGATAAGTGTGTTATGCACTGCGATACAATTACATGAAATACACCGCAATATGAGATACAATGTGATATTTTATATTATCTGATATTCAACATGATATATGATAGGAGAAACACAAGAAACATCTCTCTAGGCTGTACAATGTAACATAACACTATACCATGTGAAATTATACGGTGTGGCACAATAGTACAATAAACTAGAATTACCCCTTTGTGGTTACATCCTATTCCAATGAGTGAGGTTAAATTTACAACCATGTCTGTCCAGACTTGTAATAAACCCTGAAGTGTGTAAGATCCATTGAGAGAAACAAAAAACTCCAAGTCCTTGCATGTGTTCACACGTCTAATAACACTGATTCTAATAGGACACTAAGTTGTAGCCATGACAGTGAACAATTCTTCAAATACGGATTGTTGCTGCAAAGAAACTACAAACTCTAAAACACATCTTTAACCCCGCAGCACAGAAGGTCTGTACAGCACAAGCACCACCTTTTCAAGGGAATCCAAAAATCAAGGAAACAAACTCAATAGTAAGTTCATAAGTTATCGTTACTCTGCCAAGGAATCAGGGCCTTGGTGGAGTTATGTGACGATTGGCGTACATTTATCCGTTTGTATGTCAAAAACGGACAAATGGATTTGGATGAAATTTTCAGGGAAAGTCAGAAATGACACAAGGACCAAGTGTTTAGATTTCGGCAGTGATGTGACTTATATTCTGTATCCACGGATTTGTTAAAGATTTCTCTATCATTGCGAGGTAGCGGCACGGCCTCACTGTAACTGTGACAACAAATGAACGCTACGTCAGCTGCTTGCTGACGATCACGATTACGATCCTACAATAAATCGACTGCTGCAGACTTGTTGGGACTTATTTGTTGGAAATCATACAAGGAACAACTGATTAGATTGCGGGGTGTTTCTGAGTCCCATCAATTCCTGTCGTCCACTACACAATTTGGTCACATGATTTGGTATCTGTACACAACGTACACATGCATAACACACACCTGTGCTCAACGCAAGGTAATTTTGTTTGTGGGTATATCTATAATAAATGGCCACAGTCTATAATGTTTTGGTTTCTGCGACAAATTTTTTTTAAGATTTCAGCCGTCGGAAATCATACGACGACTGAGCAGCCTTGGTGGAGTACTGTACTCTGAGTACTCTTCTTGTTTATTTATCCATTTTATTTATGTTAATCATCTATTTGTACTCAGTTCCTTATGTTTACTTTCCATGAAACAAAATGCAAAAATATGTATTTTTACATTAAGCTAACCAGGGCTCTCAGCATAACATGTATGTGCGTCATACATAGGAGGGTCAAGAACAGAGACCTCAGGCACTCATGAGGAATTGGTTTCAGTCTGAAGAAGCTCCTTTGGCAACATACAGAATACAGACTGAGAATGTCTGTGATTGTCGAGAAGAGCTCTGAAGGTTAAACTTGCTGAACCATTAAAAACAAGCCCATGGAAAATGGTTTTGTGTATACTCTCATACTATAAATAGCTGGCACTTTTGGATTTCTCTTCAGAGAAAATTCTCCTTCAGAGAAATTTCTCTTTCAGGCAAATGCTGGACAAATATCTACCTCACTCCTCTGCAAAAGATAGAATTACCAAGCAACCTGTCAGAGTTTCCTGTTTTATTTCCTGAGGTCATAAACATCGTCATCAACTCAGGATCCAACCAAAACCGAGCTCCCACTTCTGTTACTAACTTATGGTGTTGAATAATGGCTAAAAAAGGATTTTTGCAGAACATTATGATGTTACAGAGAAGTTGGTCTTTGATCTTTTGGATATAAAACATCATCCATTCACTATTTTATCCTGTTAAACATTTGTGTGTAGTTTTGCCATAAATCTGACTATATACAAAATGTGTCTGAGGTTACAGTAGCTTTGACTGCCAAATTCTAATCAGTTCAAGTTTAAGCAAAATTTGTTCCAGAAATATCACATTCACAAGAACATTGCTCCAACCATGACTATCACATATAAACATGATAAGATAGAATATGACATATGCCTGTATATATAAATAGGTAAACAGTATGTACATATTCTCTTATATACTGAAGAACAGTGAAATATGCACTGACTTCACATTTATATGTCTTTCAGATTCTAAGCACATAATACGTTGTGAAACAATGTAAACAAGAAGTGTAGGTGTCACAGCGACGCTAATATCAGCACTGCAGGTGATGAATATAATGAAAATGTACATTGAGAGACTGCATGTCTGTCCTGATGGCGTAGGCCGAGGCACAGCAGTTATACAGACACAGTAAAGGACATCTTGAATAGGCATCTCTAAAATAAAGCACTGAGTGACAGTGGAGGAGTGAATCATTCAGAGATTATAATTCCATTGACAAACTGTAATGAGAGTGAATGTTCTCCTGATAGGCTGCCCTTTTCTTCAAAGAGCTGCAGCAGAGAGAGAAAAAAGAGGAGCCTGGAAGTGTTCATCTCTGCTGGGGTCACTGAGCAGGAGTTCAGAGGGAGGACAAGAGGACTGTTTTTTTGTTTATCTACCCATTGAGTCACAATCAGTCATCCTCCTTCACTCTCCCTCGCCATGACCCTCGTGGCATCCAAGGTGTAAGTACGAAAACAGAAGAGAACAACTAAAGGAGCTGCAGCTGTTTGAACGTACTTCGAAAATGAACAATAAGGTCACCAACTTGGTTCATTGTTTAGTATTTAAGTTTCGTTGGCCAATAAGACATTGTGTTTTACAGTAAGACCAGACTTTTTGTTGTATCTGGCAATTCATTCCAATCATGTTACCTGTAAGAGGATGGGAGGATTGATGTTGAATTCTACGAAACTCCCCTTTTTCTAAATGTAGCTAGCTCTAATTCGAGACCTCTGACCTTTAAAATATTCATACTTTTTTGTTTTACCTCCTTCTTTCGGTGACCTTTACATAACAAATTCCCAAATGAGTGTGCTCCCAAGTGACATTTTAAGGCCCGAATCCATTGATCTTGTTCGAAAATTTACCTTTAATATATTTTAGACCACACACAAAACGCACACTCAATATCATAACTATTAAAAAGTCAGAGAAGATATTTTCTGTCTTTACTTCACAAATGGGGGTCAACTTTATTTCTAGAAATCCATCGCTTGTAGAAAACAAACTAAAGCTGACAGGATGCAGGGACAAAGGTTTGAGGATTTATACATATGAGATGGATCAAACATCCTTAAGGAGGAAATGTCCTCCATCTATCTCTATGCGCCAATTTCCATCCCAGGAGGAGATTCTCTGTCACAAATATTAATTCTCACATTGAGTGACTCAAAATGATAAAAACAACAATTTCACACTCCAAGCACAAATATACTTGCACATAAGCCTCTATAATATATTCAGTATTTTCACCTAGAGACTGCTTCCCTGCTGTGCAGTCAGATTTGAGAAATTGCTCTTTCTCCATCATATGTAAACAAACTCAAAGGCAAAATGCACCCAGACAATAATGTTTAATCTCTCCCTCTGTTCCTTCTCCGTCTCTCTCAGTGATGAGTCCCACTGAAAATTGAATGCCACTTGTTTTCCAGCCCATCTCCTGCCTGAAAAGGCTGCCAACCTCTGTACCCTGCCAGCGCACGCCTCTCAGCCGCTCTCTAACCTTCATTTGGCAGACAGACAATAGAAAAATTGCTCGGCCCAGCCCCTCCCCTGCCCCTGCCAATTCTGCAATAGTAGGGACGCACCCAATGAGCCGTGCCATTGTTATTTGTCTCTTCTGAAGTGGAGAGCGACGCACACACACAGATATGGCTTAGCACACATGTGTTAACTTACACACACATGCCCATAAATCACTCTCTGCTGGGATTCCATGTTGTACAATCATACATTCCTCTAAAAATGTCAAAGCTGGCCTCATCTATCACAAAAAGCTTCTCTTCAGCGACAGCCACAATTCATTACAAATAACTGGCTTTGGCATCAGGGCTCTGTGTACTGAAAATTCGGGCAACATGTCAGCGCTTAAGCATCCCGGTGATTGTGGCGTCCTGGTGCCCGTCGGTATGAACTTCTCGCCCAGGGGTTAATTGGTGGCAGCCGCTCGGCCTGCCATCTGACGGTGGCCGGGTGTGGGCGTGCTGCGCTGCTGATGGCCCAGTAATAAGAAGGAGAAGCAGGCAGGCACACTCCTTCCACAGTCCTCCCTATGGGACTGCTGACTGACAGGACTGCTCTTTCTCCTCAAGGCACTACGCACTCAGACAGCTACTGAGGACGGATTATAAATACACCGCAACTGCTGAATGGGTTTCAAATTCTGTCTGACCAACAGTCTGAACCAAACCCAGCTCATATGTTCGGCCGCATCTCCACGTCTCTCACACCAGACTATATTAACAGACAGAAAAGCAGCTCCTGTCTTCATCCACAGCTGACGTCTATATCAGTAGATTCTGAGTGAACTTAGAGCTCTCTCCCCAAGAAATAACTCACGTAGAGGATAATCAAAAGTCGTATACAAAAGGAGAATTCACACATTAGAACGGAAAAGGGAGAAGCTAATGTTTCACCTCACCATTGCCATCTGAAATAACACCAGCTGTGGAGAGGTGCTAATAATACGAAGAAATACAAGATGGGAACTATTGGAAGAGGTGTGATAGATGGTGGGTGAAGGCTGTTTTGGCTCGGGGATGTTTTTACAGCAACCAGCTAAGCAACTACGGTGCCTCTGTTTCAAAAACATTTCTCTGAGGTGCATTCAAGGGTTTGTGCATTAAAAGTGATAAAGGAGCACATTCCTGCTCAGTTTTCTTGCTTGGATGCCCACAGCGTGTCTTCTACTTTAACTAAGAGAACACGTCTGAGCATTTTAATGACACCAGTTGGTTTGTTTCCATCACACGGGATGAATGGCACCCAAAACGGCATAGAACAACAAATGTAGGACAAATACGAGAAGCATTTGCTAATGAAACATCCACGAATTGCATGAATCAACCGTATGGTGCTGCTAATCTGAATAAAATGTTTTTTGTTCTGGTGACACACTTACAGCATCTGCGCTGCTCTAACATCCTGTTCCAATCGTTAGCAAGGAAGAGATAATTGGTTTTTTCAACACCATCCGTCTCCACGGAGACCAGACATCTCACCATACTAATCTGCCTCTCTCCTCCCCGCCTCCCATCACCACGGCACTCCATCAACGATAATGTACATTAGAGCTGACTGATAACATTTACAGTGGATGATGGGTGCATGTGTGTATCTGTTGTGTGTGTCTGTGTGGTGTACGCACATGTGGGGGAAACTGCACATTCAATCAAACCAAATATGTGTCACTGTGCCAAGCAGGAGCTGGTGGAAGCTGCCGTTGTTCGCCAGAAGTCAGGGCTGCATTTGTGATTGGAGCTGGACCGCCTCTGGTTACAGAGGATGATCCAAGGTGGGAGAGCCAATCAATTAATAGAGCATGCGATGAGCAGAAAAAGGAGTTTAGAGCCACTGTAGAAGACGTCCTTTAATGTGATTTTTCTTTCGATCATGATGGCAGATGCATACAAACTACAGCATATAATCTGTATTCTCTGCAATAAAGTATCTGTTAGAGAAACTACAAAAAAAGGGGCTCCACAAAAAAGAAATAAAACAGCCAGTAGTCAGAGTGTTTGGAGGCCAAACACTCACTGATGTATTTTTGTTTTATTGGTGTTGTTGGTCTGGGACTAAAAGGGGCTGATGCTGAAACAGAAGCAGGCTTTCTGGATTTATAATCTCCAAAGTTTACAGCAGAGGAAAATAAACAAGCTATTTTTGTAATAAATTAAAGGCGCAACTCCACTGATTTATACACCAAGTTCTGTTTATTTTTGTTGAGGAGTTTAATGCTTTCTGTGGCCCCAGAGGAGCTTTCCAAAATCTGAAAAACAAAATAACCCTGACAATGTCATAGACTTGGAGAAGTTATTAACAGAAAGCCTGTGTTACAAACAGAAGGTCACAGACAGGGAGGGTGTTGCAATGATATCATTGAGATGCATTATGGGAATTTTGGGCTGCAGCATTTTCACATTATTTTTCAAAATTATTTTTTTAATTTGACCCTGAGCCTTTTGGCTTTATGGAAATGCAACACTGAATCACCATATGAGCAATTTTTTATTTTATACTCAAGGCTTTAATTCGGTTGTCTGTTCTCTGACATTTAACACAGTGTTTTAATATTTTGTTGATTTTTTTTTATGTTTCTGTTTGTAAATGTGTTGTATACTTTAGGGTCTTATAAACTGTTGTATGAAAATGTTCATAATGTGAGTGCGAGTACCTGGAGAAAAGCCACGCATGCACAAGGAAAAAATGGAAACTCCTTGCAGAAAGATCCCGGGAAGGCTTGGACGCAAACCCGGGATGTCCTATTTACAAGGCGAAAGGGCTCACCAAGAAGCCGCTGTGAGAATGAAATGCCATTCTTTCAAAAAACACTCCCTCATGCAATGTTTTCATGATGGCTGGAAGAGTTTTGTCTCACACTGGTCCAAAATCTAAAATAAATTTCAATTAGGTCAAGATCTGGTGACTGTGAAGACCACAACATATGATTCACATCATTTTAAAGCTCATCAAACCATTCAGATGCCCCTTGTGTCCTTTGGGTGAGAGCACTGGGGTGAAGTGTGATTCACCCCATATTACTTTTTTTCCATATCTGTAAGTAGTCTTTGCTTCCCTCTCATATGTACGTACATTCATCATTGTAATGAGATCTTCATGTAGCCTGCTCTAATATCCATCTCTATTTTTAATAATCAACGGACTGTTCTTACTGCAAATGCGTGCAGTCGACCATGACTTCCGACCCTATTTACTGATATCTTTAGTCCCATAGATCTAAATGCAGATGCCATTTTAGTCACTGTTCCTGTTGAAGCTGGTTGTGCAGTCTTTGTGACTACAGCTCCTGTCATCTGTGTCCCAACAATGAACCCTCTTTCAAAGTCACTTAGATCTTCTCGTCTTGCCATCTTGATGTAACATCTAAATCAGCTGGGGCTGCCCAGCACTTTTAGACATGCCATGGAGCATGACTGCATGTTAACTGTATGGCTGTACACTGCAAAGCACTTGTGTGGAATCTGCATTCACTGGGTCATTTTTTGAGGGGGTTTCCTTTAATCTGTCAAGTGTCTACATGAAGAAACTTCAGAAAACTGTCAGAAGTTTTGCCTGTATATTTTTTCACATTAGACACATGGTGCAGACAGGTACTCTCAGAAATATCACACAAACACCACACAAAGTAGCCATCTGCCCTATTGACAGAAAAGATCCACAGGCATACTTCCCTGCTGGGTGCTGAGATCGCAGCCATGTTGCTCTTTGACCAAGCAGACCCCCAGTCTGCACATTCCTCAGTAACAAACAACCCTGCAGTATGTGACTGATTCCTGGCTCCAGTCCAAGGAGGTGAAGTTGCCTCTCCAAGGACGCAACACAAAGAGCTAAACCTGCTCACACACTGCAAACAGAGACAAGGGTCAAACAGACACACAGGGTTTCTGATAATAAAGGCTTTTCCCATCTCAAACTAAGCCCATTCTGCCTCACCTTCCTCTTCAAAACACCTAAAAAAGAAAGTAGAAAATACAGCTCATATGGTGTACACAAAAACATTATCGGCTCTATTTATCCATCTGTAAAACACAAATTGCTCCAAAATGCTGCAGAACAAGAACCAGTCGCATCACAGCTGCTCGGTGCTGCCTGTCTGCCGAGGAGATGAGCTAAGCAGCTCTAATCTACATAAGGAAGCATAAGCAGCCGTATGGTGTCAAAAGTTGACCGGGTTCCAAACCCTCTGCTTGAAAATTCAGACACTCAGCTAACCAAATCTTTCAGGTGGGATGGGCATCCACTCACAACACAGCAGACCTGTCCTCAGTGGTTTGGAAGCTCTGAAACAAACAGAAAAAGACGCTGCTTTGTCTAAAATGGTTTACACAAAAGAAAGGGGGAAGGGTGGACGATGAGCTGATGTAAACGCCCGAAAAAGAAGGTATAGGAAAAATGTGAGACGGTGGAAAGAGGAAGACAAATTGTACAGGTGACAGAGTGAAATGTGAGAAAGGGACTCTAGGAGACAACAGCATGAGAAAAAAAGGTGTGAGTGCATGATGTGGTTGGTGAGGTGATGTGTTGGGGAGATGGTGCTCTGGTTAGAGGACAACGGAGGTGAGAGGAAATTCCTTGGAGGCTGCTGTTCTGTTTATTTCTCCTTGTTTATTAGTCTCGGGGAACACCGAGTCTTCATGGGTGCATTAAAAAAAGAGAAAGACAGAAGAGAACATAATTACCTGTGCAATCTGTCCTCCAGTAGCTCGATATACTTGGTAGTGTTCTCTTTCAGGCGGCTTTCTGTATGGAGAGAGAAGCACAAAGAGTGCAACAGCCTGTTACTTCACTTTATTTAGTACTTTTATTAGCAGCAGTGGGGTATCCTAGCAACAAATCACAGTCATAATATCATTAAAATTGACTTGTCATTAGGTATTTCATACATGGACTCTGTTCACAGTTGGTGATGGCATTGTGCACAGAAACTGCAACAGTACAGTTCAATACAGAGGACCAGCTGGCTCTCTCTCTCAACGCAAACACACAATCGAGGAAAGATCACTCCCTCTGCTCGAAGAGGAGATAAAACCATAGACGGCCTGAGGATAAAAGGGGATTGTATCGTGGCATACTTCCTTATATCATGCCAGATTTTCTGTGGGGCATGAAGTTGGATGGATAGCTTATGTTGCTTCCTGTGCCCTTCTGCCAGCAGTGAGCGGTGCCTCAGGAGGCAGACGGAGGCTGGCTGAGCGTTAGTCAGGATGGAGAGGAGGGCAATCTGAGCACCGTTAATGAGCTCATGTATGAAACATGAGAATATGCCCCCCACAGCAGCAGATCCTCCAACACAATGGGATGCACTTATACCAAACTGCGGCGTGTATATATGAGCACAAAAGCTATAACGTTCAATTTAAGCCCTCCTCCTTCTCCTCCTTTCTACTGAGATACAGACAGACAAAGCTGCTGGCCTCGTAAATCTGCCCATCCCAGCATCTTTGCAACTCGACAGACAGTTAGAATCAGTTCTTTCCCACAATCTGGAGCAGTGATTCCGACCTTTGAATCTTTGGGTCAAAGAGCAAGTCAGCCACAGACTTCTCTTTAGTCAATGCCATTTCCTTGCAGAATACTTGGTACTTTTATCCCTTTGTGCCTGTAAAAACACTCAGAAATCTTTCTGCTAAACTGAGCCAAACAACTGCATATTTACTTTACAGAAGCATCAAATGTCTCATTTAACTCTTGGCATGAAAAGCAAATAAAGGTAGTTCCCCATAAAGTCGAACTATTCCTTTAATCGAGCACAAGCCTTGATGAAAACCTCAGATTAAAGGTTACAAGAAGACAGTGTTTCATTTTAAGGAGAGATGAGCCAAAAATAGCAGGAAACTACACCAGTGTAATGCCACTTAGCCTGATCACATTGAGTAGAACTCACACAGAGACAAAGTCACCTAATTGGGTGTTCTGAATCACACTGATGCTTGAAATATAATTTGTATCATTGTCTTAATGGTGGTTATTAGACAGCATCAGCTCGGAGATGAGACAGGCTTAGGAGCAGGCACAGCAGGAAGAAAAGGAAAATGTCTCTGAGAAAGTGGCTGTGACAGACACAGACACACAGACACACACCTGTCTGTACTTTCTGAAAGAGCTGCTTTGGAGATAGTCGGGCTATTTATGGGGGCTGCATGCGTGTGTCACAAAAAGTGATCTTGCCCGAGTGTCCTTTTCATTCAAAGTGCCCAAATCTGCTCAATCAGAGTTACAGTAAGAGGGAGACCGCTGGAGGAGCTATCGCATATCTGATGAGCAGATCTGGTGTACGTGGACCAGACAGCTCACTTACCACCCCTCTAATTGCTACGTGAGATCCTGCCCTACCTGACAAAGTCTCCCTTGTCAACTTCCATTCGCGCTGGCTCCGTTAAGCAGCGTGCAAAGAGATAGCCACTGAATAATACATGGGGGCATTAAGCCTGACTTTGGATGGCACAGAGCCCGTACAGATGCGAGACGACTAAGTAGGCTATGTCTTGAACACGAGCCAGATTTAGAAATAATACAGTGTGAGCAATCAGAAACAACAGATGAAGATGGGAGGTGCAAACACAAATGTATTAACTGTTAACTTAATACTTCTTGCTGTGCTAATACTGTCACACGCAGGGGAGAGTCGGCGTGCCATCCAGTCGCCATGCCAACCGGTGGCACAACTAGTGAGCCTTTTCGGGCGTGACAGATGAAAATAATCTTTCCTTTATAGAACGGGACAAGACATCAAGCAGCACGGCCTCCTCCTGCGCTGAGTGGAACCAGAGCACTGGGTGCTATTACCACTTCCTGTAAGTCTGCGGGGGGCTGCTGTCATTGGCAGACCATGCGAATAAAATCGGCACTAAAAAGCCCATAAAGACGACAGCCAGTCCCTTACTCCCCGATACATGCGGCAGTATATTTGGTGTTGAAGGAACTTCACAAAGGCGTCTACAGAGCCTGCATTGAAAATTCATGAGCTCAGCCTCCCCCTCACACCAATGATCTCAGCAGGCGTTAAACATCACTGATTGCTGCCAAGGACCTTGGCCAAAATCGAAGAGGCCATTCATTCATAATACAAACAGGACTGAGACACTACTGAAAGATAAGAATGTGTTGCAAAGAGGCTGTTAGCTTCATATAGGTCAACATATGAATTCACCCGTCGTATGAGGAAATAATTACTTCTGTTAAATAGATAAGGTTGATTAAGATGAATCTGATGATTGAAATCAGTGATGTAGAAGCAGGCATATCACACAACTGATGCATCGTTCCCAATGATGAAGTTCTGGTCTTTAATTAGGCTGCAGAAGTAAGCAACGGCAAGGTGTTTAAATTTCTGAATTATGAGCATTTGAGCAGCTCTCTAATTGAAAGTGAATAATGCAGTAATTTCTTCAATGCCTTGTAACAATAAAAGCAGCCAACATCTGTGAGGCCTTCGTGTTGTCAAACAAATTAGAGGCGGCTCGTTGCTAACACAGCACCAGCGATATGCGTGTTATGAGAGCCCGCGCATAATAAGGCAGAAGAGAAATTGTGTGTCTTTGTAATTGAGTTGAAGGCACCGACTGTGATTAATGTGTTTAAGCTCGGCTTGGGCTGCTCGAGAGCGACATCACTGCAGGTAACACAAACACATAGTCAGCATACGCAGACGCCCACAATGTATGAATGTATCTGAACGGAGCTAATGGAGGAAGAGGGACAAGCTAATATCAGACATACACTCAATAACCAATGATGCTCTCGCTGTAGGATCACAAAGCGGAGCTGTACACAGATTGCAGCTGCCACTGTATCACATATTGTGGGGTTATGCTCGAATGCACAACAAGAAGAATCATTTGACAAAAAACTGCCTGCGCGTCCAAAATCCGTGCTTGGGTTGATGTATATCTCATTTTTAGATGCTGAATCACTTGGCTGAAATCTTAAGACGCGTTCACTGTCATTATAACTGGAATTGAACTTGCTAAACAGAGTTTGCTTAGAAGAGACTTTAAACTTTAAATCCACTGCTTCAGGCTGCAAAACAATATTTTCTCTGAGAACTGAGTCTGGAAAGCAGTAAGAGGGCCAACAAAGAGGAACTCTCCCAAAACATGCCGTCATAAAAACTGTAACACTTCACCTGCTCACAAACTGGCTCCACTGAACATCTTATTTTTTCCTTGGCTTCTTTTGGGAACTCCAGGCTAATGCATTTTCCACAAAAACCCATTTCTGAATCTGCCACTGTCACCTTCAGCAGAAGAATTTTGTCTAAACAAGACTAAGCGCCTATAGCCATCGGCTCTCTGAGGCTGTAATTAAACGTTGTTTAACCTTCTGAACCCCAAGCAGTTTCTGGGCATATTTTGCTTCTGTGACATTTTTATTTGCTGTGGGCTCACAGTTATAATGCCATAAATCATAGAAAATAAAAAGACTAAACCTGAATTTCTTTGACTATTTATTTACCTATTATTTCAATACTGTCATTTTTAAAAATTTTTGTCTACAAGCTATAGGTATTTTAGTATTTACATTTTATCAACCTCTACCACACCAGCTGTGCACATCAACTCTAGAAAGATATTTCACCATGCTGAGTGTATCTTGTACTAACAACTTACTCCTTCCTCTGTATGCTGTTTTTGAGCCATGCCAAATTCATTTTATTGCTCAAATATGTTTTGAGAAATAAACTAGATTTTTCCAGATTTGTCTTTTGTCTGAGCCTGCAGTTCAGCATAGTCCCGTGGGTAAATTATGGCTGCTCAGTTGTACCAAGAAGTATGTAATTTTTACACTTTTGATGAAATATCACAATTTTAAGTTTAGATTTGGTTAATTTTCCCAACAGAACCAGAAACCACACGATTACTTTTTTTTAAAAAAAAGTTCCGAAAGTTGAAAACTTAACCATGTTTTTAGAGTTTCTGGCTTTGACAAATGATATGATGTCAGTGGCTGTCTAAAGATCAAATATCTTTCAAACCCATCAGCATGTTTTTAGAGTTCAGGGGGTTCAGCTGGTGGTTTAAACTGAATGCTGACGTCAGCATGTTCACAATGATGATGCTAACAACTCGATGTTAGCACTATAAGCTATAGTTTGTCATGTTCAGAACCTTGGTGTGTTAATTAACACAATGTACAGCTGACTGTGATGGGAATATCATTTTTTTTTTGCAGATATGTGGACATGAGCCTAAGTATTAGAAAACCATCAATAGAAAGTCAGTTGGCATTTCATTATGGACCAATATGGTGGACAGACAGACAGACATTACAGAGGCACTGCTAACATGGCTGAAAACAAACTGTTGTAAGAAGTTTTGAGCTTTTCTTTGTTTGCAGTGAAGTGTAGAAGTGATATAACCAAGACAATAAAACTTCCTTCTGAGCTGTATTGATTTGAAGAAAAGAAACTGATTGATGCGCCCAGACTGGAGTGTCTCCTCAATCAACTTCCCTTTGTTTTTGCTGTAGTTCGTGATACTCCCGACAAATTCACAATGGAACCACATCCTCTAGTGAACCGCAGGAAAAATGAGCATTGCCAAAACTTCAGAGACAGAAACTGGAAAATATTCTCAGTGGTCCACTTAACCACCACGCTGCTCTCACTCATTCAGATGTTCTTCAGGAGAAGAGCTGTCATACGTTCCATCATGTTCTCAACAGAAGCACCCTGAAAGAGGCAGAGTCATGAATAAATCATTTACATCCTCGCCTTCACTATTGGCACTCCAGTCAAAGGAAATTGCATTTGTTTAATACCACAGAGTGACAGTTTTCTGATGTGCACTTCAGACACTGGACTAGTATGACACAGTTGGCCTGAACAGTCTCCAGAATCCTGCACAAGCAGCAGGAGCTGTACAAAGACGGAGTAGATACTGGAGGTCCAGTAAAACACAATGTAAACAGAAGTAAATGTGTTCAAGTGGAGTCATGTGAAGCAGAAAACTTGCCATCTTCATTACAGATAACCAAATTACCTGGCTGCTACGGAATATACTGCCAGCATACTAACAAAAGCATTAAATAAGCATCACCAGGGTGCTTGGATAAATCAAGAGGGATGCACGCTGATACTGCCTCCACATTCGAATGTCCTCACTCCTGGGGGCCATTTACTCATCTTATTCAGCTCTTCAATTATTTATTTGTAAATTTAGTATCGCTCGAGATCTCTCTTGGGGACAAAATTATACTCTCAGCAGGGAATCAAACCTCCGGCTATAATGGGTTTGGTATTCATCAGCACTCGCGCCAATGGCAATTAGGGACATAATGGCTCCCAGGCCAAAAAGCTGCCACACTACAAGGTACTCAGGGCAGAGATGCTCAACAAGCTGGAGCCGTGTAGTTTAACTGAATGTATGTGCTTCAATTGTGTCATTGAACTGCATATATTCAGCTCTAGAGCTTGTGCCAGGACAATGAGCCTCTTCAAGAACAGACATGCTGCCGTGTTTTTATAAGATGACACTAGTATGACAAGTGCTTGCTACAAACGCCTCAGAAACCAAAAGGATGGCCATCTTGAGTTGGAATTAGAAAGTAAATTCCAATCCCCTCCAGCTAAAGAAGTGGTAATGTGCTGTTTGTGGGCTATCAGTTTCCAGCTAGTGTGTGCCAGCGCCTTATTACCAAATAGGATGACAGTTTAATGAGCCCCTTGCTCGGTGTCAGCAACACATTGTGAAACTGCGCCTGCTGCCATATTGTGTGTGCCCACTTGAGCATTTAAGCGAGCCGCACAACCAATCATTAACTTGTCGTCTTCTTTGTGACGTGTTACCCACCTGACTCCCATTCCTTTGTTTGGCTGCAGCACTTGCATGTCGCTGATGTCACAGCCGCGGTGTCCCTGAGAGACGTATCACTTTATATGTTCAGGACACAGAGGTGAACTTAAACCAGTCACTGGTGCTTGTCATAGAAGAGATTAATGTTATCGCAGGTGATTTAGTAAGTAATGATGTTTAGGACTGTGTGTCAGCAACAAAAATCGAGGACGGTAACTAAGCTTTATGCATACAGGTGAAAGGAAATAAGACATAATTGCTTTGAGGTGAAAATAGCTGGTTTGTAGTTATAATATTATAAAATTATAGACCCTGCATGAACAAAAACACCAAGTCAATGCATTACCGTACACCCCATAAAAACTCAACAGCCTGAACAATGAATTGCAACAATAAAAGGGTGCCCCCTAGTGACGGCAGAGGGTGTTTTCAAGAGAAGACAATGGCACTCATGGTGACACTGCAGCCACAGACCTTAATGATCGAGATAACAGCATGTTTGATGGCTGGTTGCACGCGTTGGTGTTCTAGCAGGAGACTGATCCAGAGCTCTCCAGTCCTTCACTACCTGCTCTATCCCCGTCATTTCCCCATTCCTCTTCCAGCTCTGTGTTCCCATCTCAGCGTCTCAGAGAGGGAAGTGACCTTTTATAGAAATCTCCCTGTGACTGATGGACTAGAGAGAGCAGCACCGCAGGTGGCGCCGTCAAAATCCATTTAGATCTCTGCCAGTGCGCCAAATCAATCCAACACTGTCCCCACCCTCAACCCGAAAACACAAGCTCCTTCTTTAAGCAGCATTCAAATCTGGTAGGAGAGTATGCCAATGCTGATCCATCATGTGTGCACCAGACACACATGGAGTTAGCTGGCTACTTCACACTATCTAAAGCTCATTTCCCCTGCACCCCCCACTCACTAACACCCTTCCTCTTAACAACTGCCAATCCTGCTGGTAAGCCATTTGAAGCAGAGTCCCCACTGACAGCAGATCACTTCTCCTTCATTTGGGAGAGAAGTCATTGTTCACTGATGTCCTCACAGTGTGAGGCAACATCAAGAGAGGACTTGTTTGCAAAGAGCTCTCATGATTCACATTTGAATTGGTATTTAAAAGGAACATTCAAAGAAAAAGAAAGGCACCTTTCAAATATACAACAAACGTTTCCTTGTCTCAGTGGGCAGCAGGGAAAATGCAGCAGTGCTCTTACAGGTAATGGCGCATTTATTCATATTTTAAAATGGTTATTCAGAGCTGCTATAATAATCAATCTCTTTATATTAACAATGGAACAAATGACTAACTGCAATATGAAAGGGGTCCCATGGAGATTTAATACATGGCTCAGTTCTCGACTTTCTTTTAAAGCTATTTTAGCCTCTTTCAGATCATTGTTTTTACTTTGCAGTCCTTAACTTCACAGATTTGATTCATAAATCATCAAGGCTGCTTCCAGACGCAGCAGGCAAAAGGAAGCTTTGAAAAGTCCACACCAACTTAGCTGTACCGGGCCAGAAACACGACAAATAAATGATATGGGGATATCAACTAAAATCCTACTTATGTCAGTTTTATGTTTTCTGTCATAAATATACAGAAAACAGCAACATAAAAGCACTGATTCTATTAGCTTTAAATAACCATAACAACAAATTAAATTGAATATATGCACCTTTATCTGAAGCAACACAGCTGTAAGTAGTGGTAGTTCTGGACACCAGTTTCATTTACTTCAGCTTTGTATCTGAGAAATTCTGACATGATAGACCTAAATACTGCAAAATTGATGAGGTCTGGCTGCCACTGCCTTAGAAAAGAGGTCAGTCAGCGGCATGAAACAGACCGGTATCAAATTAAAAATTCTTCACTGCCACAGTTCAGAGCAAAACGCAGCTTCATGCTTATGTCAGAGTGAACTGATTCAAGCTGCAGCGTGTTTATAATTTTATCAACCGAGTAAGTTTTAGCTTCCTCAGAGCGTGAAACGACTCTCTGAGCTCAGTGTTTGGACGTTTCTTGCCGCGTCATACCTTGGGAGTCACAGTTCTAATCTAGCTTGAAGGTTTAATGGGCACAGACCCGTACGTTTGAGTTTTTGTCAAAGAACCAGATATTGTAAACATTGCTCTTCATCTTTTGTGCAGTTGATTTAACTGAGACACTTTGACGCTACAGCTGAGTCACATGAGGTTGTTTCATGTAAAAATGAATGGGAAGTTTTACTTCTGTAACCAGGGATGTCCCAAAATAGCCACTCCCATTTTGCAAATTAAATCCTCCATAAAACCACAAAATTGTAAATGTTTACACTTCACTTTTAGTATGAGTTAAATAAGCAAGACAACGTTACAGGTGCTGGTAGGTTGAGTTTGTAACCTTTGGACAGATAAAGGATAGCTGTTTCCACCTAATTCTAGTCTCTGTGTTAACAATCGTGTCGTCCTGTGGGTCAAAATTGATCGGTTTTAAAGTTTGAAAATGTGGAGAAAAAAAAAATTCACAGTGAAACTTCTGATGTCCACATTTTCAACATTTTTGGGAAGTTTTTGAATATTTTTTGGTAGAAAAAGAAATGCTAAAAAAAATGTTTAAGAACATTCACAAAAAAATCAACCAAAATCCAGCGAAATTCGCTGGATTTTGGTAGATTTTTTTGTGAATGTTCTTAAAGAAAATATTAGAAGTTTTACTGATATGTATGTAATCATTTTAGATATTTTTAGGATTTTTTTTAAAGAATTTTCTTGCCAAATTTGGGGAATGCTTAAAATATTCTTTAAATAAAACTTTCAAGGGAAACTTTTAAAGAATTATTGGAATTTTCTTCCTTAAGGTTTTGCAAATTTTCTGAATTTTGGGAATGTTTTGCTGAATTTTTGGATTCTTTTCGACAAGGAAACAATATTTTTTGGTGACTGTAAATGAAGACAACAGGAGGGCTAAACTAAGCTAACTGGCTGTGAATGGTGACTTCACACTGATGTCATCAAAGAAAGTGTATTCCCAAAGTGTCAAACTATTTCTGTAAATATACAGAACTACAAACATCTATGAAACTTTCGATAGCCAGTAGTGATGAGCTCTTATTAGAATAATGAAGGTGATTTGTTGCTTTCAGTTGTATTGAATACCCTGCAGCAGAGCGGTGACTCACCATGCTGGGCCTCCCTCTGCTCCAGCTCCTGCCTCAGCTGCTGCCGCTGCTCCTTCATCCTGGCCAGCTCCTGGCTGCTGCCTGAGCTGAGGCTGTGCAGCCTCTTGGCCAGAGCCTCCAGCCGGTCCCGCTCCAGGTACACCGCCTTCATCTCAGCTTTTAGCTCCTTGGCACTGCTGAAGTCATTACCTGCACCGGTGCACCACAGGAGGACATTACGCGTACACCAGCCATTAACGAGCGTCTTGATCATTAATGGCGTAATTAAGTGAGGCTAATGGTGGACGATTCAAGTAAATGAGGTAAATAAAAGATGTGTGATGTAGCACGGATGTACTGGGGTGGGGTTGAGTGGAAAGTTACCTGAGATGGCTGCCAGTTTGGCTTCATGCAGTGCCAAAAGCTGCGTTTCAGTCTCGCTGACTTTCCTCCTCAGGCTGCTGCCCAGCCTCTGACTCATGACCACCTGGGGAAAAGAAGGAGGAGAGGATGTAGAGGAGCGAGCGGGGGGAGGGTGGTAACTAACAAAACCTTTGCAGACACATGGATCCCAAAGGACGCTTAGCTCATTTCCAATTCCGCTTTCATTTTCTTTTTGACACTCATTCTTACAAGACCTTACAGATTCATTTCCGTCCTTCTGCGCCCGCCCTGCTTTGAATACACAGCAGAGCATCAACGCTGATGTGCCACCTTGTCTATAACCTTTAGAAAGGCAAGAGAGTGCTTCTCCTTTCACATAGACAGACAGGGAAATGTGAAATCTCCATAAAAGATATCATTAGAAGGTCAGAGAGGAAAAGGCCCTGAATGTCACTGCGTGATGGGGACGCAGTACCTCAGCTGCAGAATTCGCAGAGGGTTTGATGGCGTCAGATAGAGTCTGTCTGGCCTCCATCTGCCCTCACTGTGTCCTTTAAACCTCTGTTCTTTCCAGTGTATACACTTTGAACTACAGCTAGATACAATCCCCATGATGCACTTCCTTCTTTTGAGGAACTATTTTCACTGCTCAAAGGGATGTGGAGCCGGATTTTCTGACGCATTTGCTCCTTGAATCTGACACACTTTTGTGCAACACTTTGAAAGCGCTGTCAAATAGGTGGGTATTTCTGAGGCAGAACATCTCCAGGGAGTTTTCTTCCCATGGAAATACAGAAAACTGTTTTTTTTTTTACTATTCAAAGAGGCTTGGATAATTTTATTTCATGCATTATATGAACTGGAAACAGCTCTGGAGTGCTTTTCAAACTGTAGAAATTCTACCATTGGTGATTTAATTTCAAAACATCAGGCGATTTGTCAATTTCGGAAAAGTCAATGGAGAACGAGAAAGTTACTTTCATGCCGGCAATCATTTTGTCACAGCAGGCGTGCCATTTTGCACATGGTGGATATCTCATTGAGGAAGAAAACTTTTCATTTTGCCTCAACAATGAACAATCTTGTGATTGTGGTGAAAGTGTCTGTTGGTGGAAAGCCTTCCTTTGAGGTGCATCGGTGGGAGCATCAACCAGTCATTTGATGATGGCTTTCTAAAGGACACAATGGCAGTAAAAAGGCCCCTGCCCCCTGCTGTGCCTCTCTCGCTGTCCTTACACTCCCACTTCTTACAGATTTCCACTGCTTCTCCCTTTCTCCAGCTTCAGAGGTCTCTGTGTAGTTTGAAGGAAAAGCAAACCCCTGAGAAGCAGGAGGAGATTCCAGAGACAAATCATATAAAGGGAAGCATGCAAAATTATGTACACACAGGAATAGAAACACAGAAAGACCTTTTTAAATTTACTTATTCAGCTGCTCATCAGAGAAGCAAAAAAAAAAAGTTTTTTACCAGCACTGTATTGTATTAGAGAGGATGTCAAATGTAGGGAGAATTTATTCAAAATGGCATCTCCTGCTGCTTCTGACTTTTGCATACAACTGTGGAGAGTTCACTGTCTTGTCAAATAGAAATAAGCACATGAATACAGACACTGACATTTAGTATGCATATTGAGCACGCTGAAGCTGGCACACAGCACTTTCTGTCTGTTTTGACTTACTACTCATTAGATATTCATACACATTCAGTCATTGTTGGCATGCTGAGGGGAGGCTGAGCTGCTATGGAATAAATCGGGTCAGAGAAACAGTGGCTTACTTTAGCTGTAGCTTCCTTGATGGACAGATTCAATGCCTGCTCCTGCTCCTGGAGTCTGCAAAACGGAAATAAAAATGTCACAGAGCAACTCAGAAAGTTATTGGGTTTTTTTTCCCTTTGGGAACTTTAATCAACAGATGTCAGTAAGAAAAACTATAAGGTCAAGACTTTATTTTGGCATCCACTCATCTGGCTGCTAATGACAGAATAACGTCCCAGCTACTAAGAGGGTTGCTGATTCTTATGTAACTTTTGCAAAGGACATTGTGTGTGGGGTTTGCATGTTCCCTGTGCTTGTGTGCGGTTTTCGAGACACAGTCCAAAAACAAAATTAGCTTAGTGTGAGCATGTGTGAGAGTCAGCTGGGGATGGATGGATGGATGGATGGATGGATGGATGGATGGATGGATGGATGGATGGATGGATGGATGGATGGATGGATGGATGGATGGATGGATGGATGGATGGATGGATGGATGGATGGATGGATGGATGGATGGATGGATTACAAAAGCTTGTCCAATGAATGTGAGCAGATAAGGCCTTTATTATTCAATAATAAGTTCATCATTGCATTCAGCAGCCACAACTTTGGGCAAAAACCTGCAAATATATCTGTAAACAGAATAGCAGATGGTATATTTTGTATAGTGTTAAGCTGGCACTGTGTGGAAACGCAAAATAAAAGGACTATACTATGAGATTTTGCTCACAGAGGCCGGAAACAAGGCAGAAACGGTAAGCCTTAGAGTCCAAATCAAATGTCCACTAATAACTAACAACAGTGTATCTCTTTTTTTAAAGCAGCACAAACACTAAAGTGTGAAAACATCAAGTATGAGGGTTTGTACCAATGATATAAATATAAATAGATAGATATAATAGATATAAATCAATTAGAAGAAGGTAAAAATCCATTATGCACAACACAGTCACCTTGAGACGGTCCTAATTGTCTCATATCATAAGAACCACCACGCCCTTTGCATGTTATTCAAGCTGAATGAGTCAGAGTTAAATGTCTCTGAACACCCTGTTATTTTAGGGATGCAGCTGCTGTGGATAAAGTGGATTCCTTTAATTCAGTTCCCATAAGAAAAACTGCCACGATATGAGAAAGAAATGTCCTGTGTTCTTTGGAAAGGGAACTGCAACACAATCATCACAATGACCCAAAGCGCCGCCAACCAGAGATGCACAGCTGAATATCCAATCTGAGGTCGCAGTTTCAATCAGCAGCGAGAATAAATGCGTTCCAGTTGGGGTGACAATATGTCAGATATCAAATTATGCCAGTGATGGGGGGTCACACCACCACGAAGGCGATAAGTACAATTTACATGTCTTTCTAACGAGTGGCAAGACAGAGAGGCTTTCCACGGTGCTCCCTTGAAAGCTATTAACTTCAGAGGATATGATGCAAAGTAATCATTAGCATCTGAGGAAAAACCATTAAAATTCAAAGCAGGTTCAAGCAGGTGTGAGAGAAGAGGATTGAGGGCACAGAGGATGCAAGGAATGAAGAAAAAGTTGTTGTGATGGCTTGATGCGTCCTCTCTGAACCCGCAAATAAACAAATCACTCCTCAAGTCTTACAGATTCTTGCATTGCATTACCTTCATCCTTCAGGGACTTTTGCTTCTAAAGACCTACAATGAGTACATTCAGCCTCAATAGAAACAAGAGCTAGATGTCACCAAAAACGGCATCAATCAACCAACAAAATGAGCAAATTTAGCAGATAGCGGAGAGAATATTGTACATCCAGTATGAGATGTGATTGGCCCTCTGGGCTTGTATTTGAGATGGTAATTTAACTGAAAAGTGATGCTGTGATTTTCACTCGCACTTTCTTGGCACCAGACAGGATAATCCTGCAGTGTGATTTATTAAAACTGCGTCTTTGTCAGAGGACGGAAAAAGCTGGAAGGCAAAGAATACTGAAACAGAAGACCCTCACTTAAACATCCTCCCCAAAATAAGCAAATTTAATAGTAAGGAAAGTGCGTAAAATGATTAAAGAAAAGCCGTTCATGAGCTATTGTTTGCTGTAGTGTTACTCGCATTCACAGCTCTTCAGCAGCCCCAGCTGGTGACGTAAGGTACTGCAGACACTCACAATTATTCCATCCATCTAGTATCTGTACACACGGCTGAATCCTCTGTTGGAACATGCAGGCACAGGGAGAACATGCAAACCGCACACAGAAAGAACCCAAACCAAGATGTAAACTCAGGAGTTTCTAGCAAATTTTGTCCAATCATACAGGCCAGTGGAGTTTGTTTTTAATACAGTGTAAAGGTAAAATCAGTCTGATATTGATGGCTACTTTCACCCAACTAAATGTTTTGATTATTTTTATATTTTAGAAATCATCAGGGCAAATTAACATCTATTTTGTCTCTCTTTCAGGATAAACTCACAAACTTTCCTGGATGAAAACTGTAAGCATCTTTCAAACTTGTTCTGTGCTGCCTGTTTGTTGAATCAATATTCTTGAAAATACAATAAAACCGGTCTTTAACGCACAACTCCTGCTGATGACTGACATGGAGACTGCAGTAGTATTCCTCAATATTTGCAAGTACCAGTGCTTGTTTTTTGTGAGCACATATTTAAGGTTTTTCTATAAATGTCAGCAAATAATTTCCACAAGGATGGTTAGCAATGTCACCTGAACACCAGGTTCTGGTTCTGCATGTTCTCCCTCTGCCTGCACTGGTTTTCCTCAGCTTCTTTGCTACAATACATGTTTTTGGATTGATTCTAAGCTCTTGAGTCATGATTCCAGATTGCCTGTAGACATGAGTCTGAGTAAGAATTGGGTGTATGTGCCTTTGTGTTAGCCCCCTGATGGATGGAAGAGTGTGGTGTTCAGGAAAGTAAAACCCATCGCTCTGAGGTGAAAAATACAAATGTATAAGGTGCGAATTTTCTTCGCAACATCCCAGCGTGTCATTTACATATTCTACATACATTTGCATGTTTTCTCAACTATGCTGGACCAACCCGGTCTCATGGGGATTCGTGAAACTGTCACGTAAATTTTTGTTTCGGTTTCGTGCGCACCAACACGATTTCGTCATGTTTTTCGTGCCGCTCACCACGAAATGTTTTTCGTGTTGCTCACAACGAAACCCGCTGTGGTAATCACATCTGAAAGTGGTTGATACCGGCGGATTCATGGCGATCAAAGCTGTCCATCGGCGTATACTGCTTGTGTGATCGCGTTTGCGGCCGTCGGACATTCTTTAAATTCCTATGCAAATTGGTAAGTGTACCACCGGGTTATGGTTAGGTTATGGTTAGGGACGATGTCATGCAAAATATAGCGTTGGATTCGCCACGGTTTTACATTAAAAATATAATATACACATTCGTTTGAAATACGTTCTGAGTGGCACGAAAAGTCCGCCGTTTAAAATACATTGTAGCGCATTTTGTGGTGAGCGGCACGAAAAACATGACGAAATCGTGTTGGTGCACATGAAACCGAAACAAAAATTTACGTGACAGTTTCACGAATCCTCGTGAGATCGGGCTGGCTGGACAGCAGAAACAAATAACAAAAGCTATCAATATGCGCAATAATCTGCAATGAAGGCTTTGATTTGCTCTTTTAGAGTTGACTCTAAATCCAGTCCTGTTCTAGAGAACAGCAGGTAATACTGGTGCTATGTAATGGAGTCTAATTTTTGATTAATGTTGAGAAAAGTAGGCTTATGTTAGTCTGAAAATGTCTCATTTAATCATATCAGTGGCACTAAACCATCGCTACAAAATATGTTTGAAAGGAAAAAGCTGGTATGAACGTTTTATCTTTGCCATTTTAGCTGATTGCACACTTTGGTACATACGGACAAAACTTGTCAGAATCACAAACGTAACATTCGCACAAACAAATTATCTGCTGTGAGAAGAAGCAGCAAAAATATTCGGGGGATATGTGATGCTGACCTGAGCATGGAGGGTGGAGGAGACACGGAGATCTGTGTCCGGTTTTCAGACGTGACGAGGTCCTGCAGGGTTCGGCTCATGTCGCGGAGCTGAGCCACGGAGCAGCTCCTCAGCACGGAGCCCTCCAGCTCCTCGGCCTCCACCTGCTGCTCCTCCTGCTGGATCTGCTGCTCCAGGCATCGACTGCGGTCCTTCAGCTCCACCAGCCGCCGTTCCAGCTCCACGATTTCCTCCTGTACAAGTTTCACATGGTTCATTTTTAGGATTTTTTTTCATTTTAGTTGATTACGTTTATTCACTCTACATGTGTGCTGGATGAAACACTGTTCGTACAGCAGTGATGATTCAAAAAATAATCTGATTTTTAAGAGGCTAGTCGGGATTCTAATGTAGGAAAAAGTGGGCATAATTACTTCCATACAAATTTAATTATACAAACCAGTACATTTAGCATTATAGATACACGACCGTTCAAAAGTTTGGGGTCACTTAGAAATGTCCTGATTTTTGGAAGAAAAGTATTTTTTCCCAATGAATATAACATTAAATTAATCAGAAATACAGTCTAGACATAGTTAATGTGGTAAATGACTAGTCTAGCTGGAAAGGGCTGATTTTTAAAGGAATATCTCCATAGGGGTACAGAGGGACATTTCCAGCAACCATCACTCCTGTGTTCTAATGCTACATTGTGTTAGCTAATGGTGTTGAAAGGCTCATTGATGATTAGAAAACCCTTGTGCAGTTATGTTAGCACATGAATAAAAGTGTGAATTTCCAAACAACTCAGTCTTCCTATGAATTATCAACATTTTTCAGAATTATCATATTATGTGAGTTTCATATCAGAAGCATCAACAGAGATATTAGGGATTTCACTTTTATTTATATATTTTTCAAATTCCGTGAGGAAAAAGAATCTCATAGAAATGTTCAAATGGACGATCAGACAAAGTCAGACAAACCTGGGACACACATAAGTACCACAAAGGGACGTATCGTACCTCTACCAGCCGTTTCTCTTGAATGAGACGTTCTCTTCGTTGCAGTGGACCCTGCGATGAGTCGGATCGCTCCCCTGCGTCAGGCTCTGCACCCTCCCTGCCAACCAGCCATAAAAAGACACATCAGTGGTGTTTCAACAGCTTTAATCCTAACTTTTCTGCACTGTATTTTTTATAACCTTCATTCACATTTTTGATCCTTTTGGACTCTTTGAGTGACAGCAAATGTGAGGTAAAGAGGCAGTAATGCACAATGTAGAATGCTGATCAGTTTAATTAGTTCGTTATTGCCTTTTTTTTTAGCCAATCTGTAACTCAGTAAAACAGGGACAATGTTTCAGCCTGTTTTATAGAGGTATAGGTACAGTTATAGTATGGAAAACACAGTAAGACAGCTTTAAGCTTTACATTACTTTATTCAGGGTGTCCTCTGGAGAAGCCCCACCTGATTTCCTTCCTGTGACAAAAGCTATTTTTGAGAGCTCTCCCCTATTGCTCTGTGCTACAATATAACAGTGAGGGAGAAAGCATTGTCATGACCACGAAACAAAGCTTATAACCTCAGTTTAACCCAGAAAGCTGAATAAAAATAGAAGGCGATTGCAAAAGAAAAAAGAAAACAAAGCAGGAAATGTAATTTTGAATTCAAACACCTTATACTTTAATTTCCGTGCAGTTAACATCAATTTAAATGCTAATCAAAACTATGATGATCTGTGTGGCAATGTGAAGCAACACTACAATTCACACAAACACAGTAACTTGTGATTGTTGTGATTTTCATTTTCATTGCATCAGAAAAACTAGCAGAACTTTGTCATGATGTTCCTCCTGTCCTCTGGGTGTGACCATTTTCCATAATGATCATCATTTCATACCATTCTGTCACTGACCTGCGCTGGCTGCAGTCAGCCCTCTGGAGGGCGCTGTGCACCACCTGTCTGAGCCTCTCCAGGAACAAAGCCACGCTGGGCTGTCTGGAGGGTAAACCCAGCTGCAGAGCTCCTCGCTCTCTGCACAGCTCCTCCAGCTTCTTCCCAAAACGCTCAGCTGAAAAGTCACACACAGATAATGAACAACACGTAGCAACATCTGCTAAACATTTACTAAACGAGGTCAGCTATGAGTTCCAAGTCAGCGGAGCAGCTTATAATGTCTGTGCAGGTACTGCTGTGTTGCGTCTGCACAGTAAGCTAATTATTGTGGTGATCAGTGTAGCCTACATTCCCTAGAGAAACATGACTGTACATCCATCACCTCCGATTCAATTACTTGATTATCTCTTAACTGAAAGGACCTTCAGGAGAGCAGACTTCTATCACTACGGATCAATGCCAAGCTGCTGTTTTTGAGAGTTCTCTTCATTTAAACCTTATACAGTCTACATTCTCTGGTTCTATCACATATGTAAGATTGTTTCAAATGACTGGAGTTTAAAAATAATCTGCATGTCCAGATTTTCCTCTGCAAGAACATCTAATCAGCTCTCTTTTCTTGTGCACAAAATTTCATGGAAAGCTGTTCAGGTTTTCAGGCACACTACTGGCAGAAAAACTAAAAACTAAGTCAACATGGGTAGGAAATAACTTCCCTGGTAGAGCTTAATATGTCAGAGAGAGGTTTGTCATATACAGTATCAAAAGGCAAACAAAACCTGACCGTGACCCAAATGGTCCCTCAAACAGATCTACAGGACACCGGCAGCAGATGTGTCTCATGCATTTATTTCTGTCACAAGGTCTGAGAAATAGGTCAGGAAACTTTCCTCAGGTCAGCTACAGAAAATATTCAGGTCAAACAGGCTCTTAAATAAATAGGGGCAATTCAAAAAATAGTGGATTACATTTGTTAGGCTTCAGGACATTCTTTCCAATGAAATGTACAAGGTGAAGCGTAAATCAGTGCGCACAAAGTCCCCAGGGCTTCTTGTAAACAAATGCAGACTTTGATTCTTTTTGATTCGGTTTCACCTACGCTACTTTCTTCCTACGACTGCTACTTTTAGCTTTAACCTTTTCCTTTAGTTGATTGTCGAGATGAGCTAAGTGTTTTAAAGTACAGATACACAGAAGGAGATGAAGGATCAGAGTGTTTCTGTTCAATGGTTCAGCTTATGACAGAGACTCAAACACTTAAATTGTAAGTTTTGTACAATACAACTAATCCTAAGACTAAGGGAACAATGAAAATTATTAGATTTAATGCATACATTTTTAGTCATTTTTTAAAAATAATTTGCCTCTAATTCTTTATAATCATTAATTGAGGGCACAAGAAGACTTGAGTAAATGTTACTGAACTCTGCTGACGTGGCTATAGTCAGTAAACAACAGCTCTTTTCATTAGCTCTTCTAATGTGCGTTCTTCCGCTCTCAAACACTTCAGTATGATCAACAGCGAATTAGCAAGAAATCTAATAAAGGCAACAGGGCAACTTGCTATATCTGCTTCATCTTTACTGCACACCAACTCACAAATGTAAGGATCTAAACACATAAGTGAAACTTCAACATGAATGAGTCAGAGGGATACCAGCTTTAAGTCCAAACAGGCAGTCCATTTTCACTTTGTACTGTGCTAGTTTGATTGGGAGTGAAATAATTTCTCATTTTTAAAAAATATTTTTTTAAAAAGAAAGACATAAAAACATGCCAGAGATTTAAGTCAGTTCAATGTAAGCTTTCATCAAACCATTTAGCTGCTGGCAAACCAAACCAAGACGTCCTTATTAAAACAAATGTTCAACTCAAAGTCTTAGTTCACCTGCGTCATAGTCGTCATCCAAAATGGCTTTCTGCTGAAGTCTCTGCAGCTTCAACATCATGGACTCAATCTGAGAGATACGCAGCAGACAGAAGACAGAACGGGTTACCTCACAGTCAGTCCAGAGGGCAATGCTCTTTAAAAAGTTGACACAGGTCAAAAAGGGTGCAATGACCACTATGTCAGAGTGACACAGGATTAGCAGTTTGAGTACTAACAGTAGATATTACTAGTATTCTTACTACTATTTAGTACACAAGTCACAGCCAGTAAATATAGATATATGCATACATATATATTGCTTCATGCAATTATATGCACATTTTGGCACATTTCTGCAATCAGTTTCTGTCAGGTGACATATTAGGCAGTATTATCACTTTTAGCCTGTAAAGAAAACTTCAAATTAAACTATCTGAGATACCAAAGCTCACTTTTCAAAGGGAAATATATGAATAAAGCTTTGTGAGTAAGTAGCTGTATGTTGAAGTCTACAGTACAAGTGTAAATCTGCAGGCTAATGGTAACTAATTCATATAACTTGATAAACAATGCATTTATCCTTAGGTAACATTTTGAAGGTTAATAGTAGCAATAATAGGCATTTTGGGAAATAAGCTTATTCATTTTCCTCTTCCTCAAAGTTGCATAAAAACATCAGCATCACTGTCATGTCTATGAAAAGCTACAGCCAGGAGCCAGTTAGCTTAGCGTAGCACAAACATTGTAAACAACATACACCTTCAAAACACACAACTTCAAGCTTTTACACATCAAAATAAAACAAACTGCATGTATAATGTGATAACTAGAGTTAGTCTTTTGGTAGGCAAACAAGCCGTTTCCCTTGTTTTCAAATTTCTGCTATGCTAAGCTAAACTGTTAATGGCTGAAGCTTCCTAGTTACAGTACAGATATGAATGTGAAATCCATTTTTTCATCTAATTCCCAGGACAAAAGCAAATAAATGCATTTCCTAGAGTGTCAAACTATTTAAGAGGACATCTTGATATGTTCTAGTCTCAGTCATGACTCTGGACCTGTCAATGATTGTGACCTGTCATGTCAGGCGTTGTTTTTGCCCACCTTGGTGTGCGTGCGGTTGTTTTGGAGGCAGTCCTGAAGCACTCCCTCGTACTTCTTCACCAGGTTGTCCCAGCCGTGCTCCGAGGCAGGCGTGGCACTCTCGTAGCCGGAGGTGACGGAGGAGGCGGAGGCGGTGTCAGAGTCCACGGACAGCGAGGAGGTCACCTCTATGTCAAGAGGTCGAGAGTCACAGTGAGGCAGCCAAAACCTCCCACCTAATGACAGCTCCTCTCTCTCTGCATGGCTGCCTGGAGAGGAGACAGACAGTGTTTGGACAGGAGCTGCCTGCTTTGAGAAATTGTGCTCAGTGGACAAGGTTTCTGGTTTTGTCTGAGGTGCTTTACTTGACGGATTTAGTGGTTCTGGTTCCCGTGCTGGTGTAGTGATTGTGCCCGTCCTCTGGCTGGAGCTGAGGGACTGCTGGATGAAACTGAAGCTGGAGTTGAAGGAGTCCTCTGGTGGGGGCTGGAGGGCCGGACTCGGACTTAACCTGAGTTCCTTGTGTGGTGTTGAGGACTGACCCAGATGGCTGTTAACAGAACTGCAGTCCAAAGGGGGGAGATGACGGGTAACACAGCAGAGAAAGCTCTTACTCTTACAGGAGGTACATGTGAGTTTATCAGGCTGCTGTTGACTCATTAAAGACACTCTGACAGCAGGAGTTAGCCTCTGAGCGCCCGTTGCATGATGGATGTCAGCGTGACGTACAGATTTTCCGTTCCTCATACAAGTAGTCTTCCCATCCTCGTCCTCCTCTTCCTCCTCTTCCTGAGAAGCGCTCTGTATTCTGGACTGCTCTCCCCTCATGTACCCTGGTCTTCTGTGGAGCCTCTTACGGCCGGAGCTGCCAGCTGTCCCTGATGCCCTGCCACCTGTCGATGCAGAGATTAACCATTAAGCTGGGAAACACGGTCATGAGGAAAGATAAAGCATGAGCTCACACAACTGGCAGGATTAGCTGTGCAGTCATGGACTACAGCAGGAAAATGTGACGATGAATGTGCCAATTAGACAAGAATGTAAAGCATCATATCGTTAATACTCTCAGTATCGTTAGTACTCTCACAATAAGACTTTCACCCAGCCCCAACCCAGCACTCTTAAAGCTCGCATCACTAACTGAATGAAAAACAAATTGGGCAGCTGTATGAAATTTCCCATGGTTCTGCTCCAGCTGTTGGGAAATACCAAAGCCACGCAGTCATTTTAGACACGCCTCTCGGTGGAAAAGTGGCTGCATGGACTACATTTCCTGAAGTTACGTTTGAATTTGTTTATTTTTGAAAATGCAGCCATGTTGCTCAAGACAACAAATTTGTATAGAACAGTATAACAAAATAACACTGATTCACATTGTAACAACAGTAAAACCGCTCTGATCTCTGTTGCTAGCAATGCTGTTAATTTTTAAAGTAGAAAGATTATTCTAGTCAGCGAAATGACCAGCACTATGACATACTTAGATGTTTTTTGCATTTTTTTTTTACAGGTAGGACAAGAAAAAAATGAGCATCAAGTTAAACCATCAATCAAAATCAATATGATTAAAGGAGCACAACTGATGTTTTTCTTTTACCAAAAAGAGAAAAAAGTTGCCTACACACCCAGCAGATATAGAGAAACATTCATTTTCATTTGAAGTTGTGTCACATATGACTTTCCAACTGAAATACTTAATTACATTACAGACAGGTGATGAATAAAAGGGAAATACTGAATAAATGAATAGAAAACCATTCAATAACGTCATGCTCCAAGGCATATAGAACAGCAGTGAGTAGGCCCAGATGATTTAAATTTTCAAGATGAAAAGATGTGACTTTGAAAGAAGGTTCCATATTCGGGCACAGATGGCAGGAGGTTCAGTCACATAGGCTCCACAATTTCAATAGGAACAGCGACTAAAGTAGCATCTGTATTAAGAGCTGGAAGAAATTGTTGATTTTAGCTAAGAAAGGGCAGATCTATAAGACAATAAACAGAGACAGAAATTGCCCTCACAAGAGCACATTTGATGAAAGGGATGATTGTACATTATTGCAATATGAAAGAACAAACAGAAGCCGCTGACTCAGAGCATCAGTGCAGGACATTTTGTACAGTTGAGAGTTAAATGCAGCAAAACTGTAGTTGACAGACATGTGGAAAAAGTAATATGGTAGGATAAGTCATCCCTCGACATATTCTGAAAGAGGTTGCAGTTGCATGTGTGGTGTACACTAGGAAGACAGTACAGGTCTGAATGCTTCACCCATATATTGAATACAGTGTTTCCCCTCCTATATAAATGATGAGGCGGCCCGCCTCGCTGGAATAGGCTATCGCCTCATTAAAATTTTGCTGACACTGCTGCCTCACTGGTCCACACCAAAAAAAAAAAAAAAAAGCAATGCTAAATATTAGAAAGCATTGACACATAAGTCCGGTATATTCGCCGCTGAAATCAACAGAATGGCAGCCTTTTTCTCGCCGTGGGTGAAGACAGCAGGCACATCCCAAAAAAAAAAAACATGCCTGTTGGTCGGTAACACTCAGTTCTCGTATGACATCCCGCGAGTTCATGTGTCAAATGTCGGTCGTTCCGATTGGCGAACAACGAGCATGGCGGACAAGAAGCGGCAGCGCTCCATCGTTTCGTTTTTCGGGGCTAAAAGCAGGTGTGTATCACAGACATATGTCAAATTAAGTATCAAAACTATCGCATGTCATCAAAATAAAGTGAGCAACGCAGTGTAGGCATCGATCTCGCTTCCTTTACCGAGTTTGCTTACTGTTTTGTTGTCCGCGGCAATACGAATTGACAGTGACTGCAAAAATGGCTCCACATTTAGGCACGACAAAACCCGTTCTCACGAATGAGACAAATGATTTCAACGGAATATAACGTTCCTAGTTTCTTTTGATAAAATGATTTATAGAGTGCCCGAAATTATATCATTCAATGGCAAAACAAATTCTGTGTTCAAATTCTAGTTCTGTGTTCAAAAAGGTAACAGTTTTGAAAACAGAACGAACTCCTTCAGAAAACCAGTTGTTAACCCAGAGTTGAAGTTTTCTTTCACATTTTTAAGTAAAATGAAGGTCATGACAAAACCTTTTTATTATAAATAAAAATGAAGTGGGAATTTGGTACCTAACATGTAGTTGTTTTTAGGAAAAAAGTAAAAGTCACCACTTGATTCCAGATTCAAGTCCTTTGTCATCTTTTTCAAATTTGTAATAAGAACTGATGTGGCATTTTGGAATGGCTTGTGGAAATCTGACCAGAATATAATAGACTGGACTAGTTGACATGTTTTGATCGCAAGGACAAGTGGGTTTATACTTGTCATATTTTCTCCCTATCACTAATTTTTAGAAAAGAAACATGAAAATTTTATTTAATTTAGTTTTTGGAAATGGCTACAAATACAACAAAACATGCTCCAAATTGTGCCAGAATGCCCCATTTTGCATCTTGATTTTCTAAATTTTTACGGGGGGGGGCATGCCCCCGGACCCCCCTAGTTGCTTCGTGCCTCCGGCGCAACCCACCACCTCACAGCCATTTCAACCCAGGAGAAACACTGTATTGAGGGGATCAGGTGGCTCTGTTAAACTGTGGGCGGCATTTTGCTGCCATGCTTTGGGCCCACTTGTTCCATTAGCAGGAAATGTCACTGCAAATCAATACAAAGCTGTTGCGATTGATCACCTTCACTCCGTTACTATCCTGATGGGACAGGTCTCTTCCAGGATGACAATCACTCCATCCACGATGAAAATGGCCCCATTTATACTCATGATGAGTACGAAAATGATGTCAAATATACGCTATGACCTTCAGTGCAAGGTGCCTTGGGACTGTTACTAAAAACACTTACATTAGTTTCTATTTAAATTTGCCAACCTTCTGTAGTCATGGGCCACTTAATCGAAAAAGGTGGTGAATGATGCAAAAGAACAAAAAGTCCAGAAATAAACGGTGAATTAACAGAATTAGGTTATAATTGCATATATAGATTTGTCACTTCAGGCAGCCACTTTCACATTTCAAGTATTTTTGACCAGTTTGCTTATATACAAAAGACTTTGCAGTCAATTTTGTGCAAAATCTTTAACAGTTTGTGAGAACTAAATGGACGATTCAAACATGAATATATAAGTAAGGATTTGTTGTTGTTTTTTTTTCCAAAGGAGGCATAACAGAAATTGGTTGCGAACCGCTAGAGACAGACATAGCAGGTCATACCAACAAGAAACGGTAAAATATTAGGTGCAACCCAGGATAAAAATCACAATACAGCTAAATGCAATGTCCATATCGCAAAAGCTGCAATTTTTGATAAGGGTAAAATGTGTCACAACATACTGTCGTAAATGTAGTATTGTGGTTCTACAGATAATTTTCTTCGGACATGAGAACATGCTTGTTGTCATCATTCTCACTAAAACCCAACTTACATCACAAACAAATGCGATTTTCTTGCGAAGCGGAAACAGTAGTTGGTCTGAAAGTGCCGCAGGAAGATAAAGGCCGGTTTGTGATGGGAGCGAGACACCTGCTGCAGCACCGCCATTAATACATATAATGTGTAGAATTCAGAGGAGGAGGCAGGCTGCAATGTTGGGAATCAACAGCCCCTTTGTGTACAGCTGCCTCTCAGTTTTCTCTTCCCACTCATGCACACACCAAAGACACACAGACACACACTGACACTTTTGTGCTGAAAACAGGAATCAGTCACATTGCTGCCATTGCAAAACCCTGTTACAGACTTTAACAACAAAGCCATCCAAGATAATACAATAATATAAACTATTTCTGGTTTTGTATTGGAGCAGTTTCTGTGTCTGCAGCTGTGTGTCAAGACAAGAATGCATTGCATCAAACAAACCGTGACCACTAACCAACCACAGCCTCCGCCTCAACACCCTGTGACCTCCAGTGATGTCACTCCTCAACCATCCCATGTGACCGGAGAGGAAGACACACAAAAAGACACCACTTAAGGGAGAGTTGGGACATTAGACTGACAGGAGCCCATGATTTGTAGTGAGAGTAACAGTGGGGTGTTTCCATTGCACCCAGACTGAATGTGAGAATAGAGAAGAGGACCCTGGTCAATGAGACTCTCTGTCCACTGGGACCACCACACTGAAGATCAGGTTACAAGCAGCTCCATTAGTGTTTCTCTGTAGACGTGGCCACTGTTCCATAACCAATTTAAGAAACCCAACACTCTCAGTAGGTAGCAAATACAACCGCAGACCATCCGCCATCTGGTGTGGTCAAGATATTATAAAGAGCCCTCACTCAGGAGGTAACGAGGGGAGCAGCTAAAAGGAGACTTGTTGATGGAGTTAGTGGAGTCCTTCACCATACTTCGATTACACAAAGACAGCTCTTCTCAGTAAAGGGGAAGGAAATGCCTCAGGGCCTTTTGTGTGTGTGTGTGTGTGTGTGTGTCAGGGGGGGCATCCACATCTCCTTTCAGAGGTATGTCAGTGGCTGCTTCCGGTCAGCCTTTGTGCTGAAATAGTTTGCCAGGAATTCCGGCAGAAAATAAGCAAAAGGAGACCTAAAGTGGTTCAACACCCACAATGAACCGAACCCCACTGCAACAACAGTAGTGTCATCACTGCAACTCGCCGCTTGTGTCAAAGAAACTCAGCAGAAAGTGTGAGAAAACGAAGCGGCTCAGTCAGAAGAGGCAAGATTATTTACCTTTGGAGATTAGAGAGGCCCTCCTCGGAGCCCTTAGGTTAAACACTGCATCCCATTGGTCGCTTGAAGTACTTCAGCCAAAGAGCGCAGGAATGCAGAGGATCTCATAAAAACACAAACGTTTGAGGAACGAGCTCAGCACCCTTCGGACGCACACATATACAAGCAGATCCGCATGTCAGCAACCTCCTGAGCAGCAGCAGTGCTCGTCAGACGTGCAACTCTTGGCCACATGTGACCGACCGAAGCAGCAGAAACAGGGAAGCGAAAGTTGGCCGTGATGTCAACTGTATCTTTCTGGAAACAGGCTTATATTAGCTGACAGGAAACTGAGCTACACCACATGAAAATTCCAGGTTTGAATCTCTTCTCTGCTCTTGTGGGACTTTAATAAGAAAACAGCCCAGTCACATGAGGATCATAAACCAGATGAATGTAGTGGTTAGAGCTGTAGAGGTGTATTTACATGCTGCGAATAGTCTTTAATAGACTGTTTAACTTATTCTTTGTTGCATTAGGTGCTGTTTAGTGGTGGAACATAACTCAGCACATTTACCAAAATAGTACACTCAAGTACAATTTGAAGTACTTCACTTGCATATTTTATTTTCCTGCTACCTAATACTACAGTTCTGAGGCAAATATTGTAATTTTACCTACGCTACATTTATCTGCTGACATTGTTTGCAGAATTAGTTTAATAACACAAAATGTAATCTGTCAAATAATTATGATTAAATTAAAATGTATTGATCTGTAAGGGGAAATTTAGAAGCTATTAAACAGATTAGCTATATAAAGTAGTTTAATCACATTTACCATCTCCAAAATTAAAGTGATGAACACATGAATGCATCAAAAAGCCAAGAATATATCTCAAACATGACATTCCTTTCACTTTTGGTACTTGAAGTATACTTTGATGCAAATATGTTTGTACTTAAGCACACATTTAAATGCAGGACCTGTACTTAAAACACTCTACACTGGTGGTGCTTTTACTGAAGTACATCATCATACACAGAAAATAAATTATTTCTACCGCAATGCTATAAAACTTTGTTGTTTACTTTTCATCATTGCCATTATAGATTCATTAGGGTTGTTAAGAGTGTGAAAATGTTAACCTGAAATACAAACTAGACCCCAGAAAGGTTTATCACATTTACTAGCCTCATAGCTGCCACAATTTAAAAGGTTGCAGCATGATATAAAACAATGACACCTAATGTGCCACATCTAAAAAGGCACAAAAATCACTCTAAAGTTGCAACTTAGCTATAATATATTTATTCTTCTCTATCTTACAGAGGATAGGTCTGCTTGTTGGCATCTTGCCTGGACATAACTATACACAGGCAGCCATGTAAGTTAGTTATGAAAAACAGATAAGATATATGAGCTTGTATATTCATCCTTCCTTTGTTCACAAATTCTGGGGAAAGCATTCTACAACCATGTGCAACTCATCACCAATCATCATTTCTAAGAGGCTCACTGGTGAGATGCTTCTGACCTCAGTGACCTGGTGGACTGGGAACCTTTAGACACACTTTCCAGATACTACAGCTGACACAATGAACCACCAGATTGATCCAAAAAAACTCTCTTGTCTCTCGTGGGCTGGAAAAGCTTGCAAAAGTCATTTATACTCCACTGTGTGCACTTCCATGTGATAACGTTTACCCTCATTATCCACCCAACAACACCAGGGACTTATTACCTCCTACTTTTTTGCTACAATCATTATATCAAAGTAAAGTAAAGTTGCTGATGGAAGGGAATTTTGTCACAGAGATCCTGGTTTGGCTCATGTGAGAGCAGCAGCTGATAGTCGAAAAAGTTGTTCTTTACCTTCCGTGACTTCGGAGTGGTGAAGCAGAGAGCTGCTGCGACAGTCCAGTCCCATCAGTCCAGCAAACATCTTTCCACCAACAAAAAAGTGTTCACATCCAGTAGAGAAACGGTGTCAGATCCCGGCTCTGCGTGGACTTACATCGACCATGTTTCAGCATAAGTGGAGCCAGCCAGGCACAGGGACTGATCTCATTTCCGTTGTGGAAAAGTGAACCCAGACTGCTATTTTTTCCTCCACTTCGGAGCGAGGCATAAAAGCGGCTTTTCGGCGCGTAACAAACATTTCCTGACAGAGGTATCAGCTGTAGATCAGTTTCTAACAGTTCTCCACTGAGTCAAAGAAGTTGGGTTCAGTTACGCACGAACGTCTGGAGGGAAAAGCTGGTCTTCACGTCATGTTTCTTGTTGGGGAACAAACGGAAAAACATCCGACGGTACAGCTGTAACGGCAGAAGGAACAGCCGAGAGGAATCTGGCATCTGTTAGTCGCTCATCCACCGGTTGACCAGTAATCCGTTAGTCGCTGCGCCGTGCGTCATGCGTCGTGTTGGAGCAACGTGAGGAGCTCCTACGTGTTTAGGAATTTGACTCCAGACTCCTTCAGACCGCCTCGTAACCTCAGCAGGCTGCATTACACACCGCTGCTGTTTGAGTTCCAGCAGGCTTTATCTTTGCACCACTGCAGATGATAGAGAAAATACTCAGAGAAACAATAATACGTTTACATGTCCACACTCAAGAGGCAGTAGTAGTTATTTTAATCCCACACTGTGGAAGACTCCCAAGTATACAGACAACAGTTTTGCATATGAGAAACCCATCGCATCTTGATGTGTGTAGCAAACTGTCTTTTTGTTTCTGCACTGGAGGAATCCTTGAGCTGAACAAAACTCTAGACCCCACATAGAGCAGAGTCCTTTCATCCTCCTTCCACACATCCAAATGCCCCTTTTATTCAGCCTGACTGGCTGATGGACAAGACTCAGCTAAAAGCTGCAGTTCACCAGACAGCAGAATGCAGCCCTTACTTATTATGGTGGATATATTTTGTATTTCTATCGATTTTCAAATCAGAAGTGTTTTCTGTAGTATTGTACAGCAAGTTTTTCAGAGTATATACCAACCTTTAATGTTACTGTTACTAACCTGCCTATTTTTGTCCCTTTGTTGTTGTTTTTGTTGTTGTTGTATGTAAGCTGCTGAACACTTGAATTTTCCTCGGGATTAATAAAGTATCTATCTATCTATCTATCTGTAATAGAGAGAGATCACATGGCCACTATTTAAAATTTAAATTTTGGTAATCAAATCAGCAAGCTAGAGTCTTTAGTTTCCATGAGATTCATTTCACTAATCAGTCAAAACAGGCTATAACTCGTGTCAAGGAACAAATATTTTTCAGGCACTTTAACTGAATCCTCATGCAGTCTTGGGAACATTTTTGTCTTTGAGGTCCTACTTGTGTTATTTTAAATCTTACATTGCACCAAAAAATGAATCAGAATCTTTGTTGGTTGATGTGACCCAGATTGTGATAAGAAAAATGATCATCTTTTAACATTTAGCATGTAAAATATTGTATTTTTGGACAGCAACTGTGCTATCATGCAAATAAACTGATATTTAAAGGGTGAAATTTCTGATAAAAATACGAATATTTTGTAATACTGACTATGACTGACACTGATTAACAAATTATTCAGTTAAACTGCAACAATTATTTTATGGCAGGGTTTTTCAACCAAACATTTTTACCTGTATGTGAGAGTTTGTTTTTTAATCTGACACTGTCAAAATAATAATAATAATAATACATAATAATAAATAATAATGCATCATATTCAGTGTTGTTGTTAATCACTGAGCGAATGTGTGATAATCAAAAAGAACATTTTCTTTCTAATGTTTAATATATGCAAAATACTGATTTTTTATTTTTTAATGTTTTTAAAATTTAAAACTAATGTTACATTATGTTAATGAAGTAACATTCAAAGAGTTCATAGTCTGAAAAAGATAAATATTTGATAGCTATGATCAGGACTGTTTGGGTAAAAATTAAAGTGTAAGGCAATATTGATATATATCATATTTTATTGCAGTTTTTGACAGACTTTTTTTGTTTTTAAGGTCCTTTATGTAACTTTTTTTTCTATTGACACCTAAAGCATAAATCTTTAGCTTCTGTGAATTTCTCTTGTGGTCTTACCATGGTTAACTTTTTAAAACATCAGAGTAGACTTGTGTTGATCGTATTTTCATTTACAAAGAAACAAGAGACAAACATGTACAGTGTGTAAGAAACTTGAGAACAGACAACTTTAGGTAAAGTGAAATATTGACATAATCATGTTTATTTTACATCCTGATGAAGATAAGTTATGCCAAATGAAAAGGAAGTAAATAAAATACTTCAGCCCTCGCTTACCTGGCGGACAAGAAACGCACATGACCAGGAAAAAAGTGGCAAGAACCTTCAGTAAGATATTTTTCACAGCAGGCATTTTGGCTCATCTCACACACCAGAGTGACTAACCACAGCTGCAGTACAACAACTGCTGGAAAGAATCATCTTTAATGTTGTTTGTTTCGCCCACAAGAAGAAGCCAAACTGTCTGCTGGCAGCACAACAACATCTACGGTACAACAGGACAGGCTGAAAAAAAGATACAGTGGTGATGACTGGTAGCAAGAAAAGGCTGAGAAATCCTACTTCAACAGCAGAACAAAAGACAAAGAGAAGACTTAACAACACACTAATATTACTGCAGATCCTCCCTCACCCCCTGCTGCTGTGGTCCGGCCCACTCTGTCTGTCTATCCGCTACTGTTTCCCTCCATTATAATCCACACAGACCGGCACTGCACTCTTTTACACAGTTTTACCCATTTAGGTATCACACAAAAACGCCACAGCAGTGGTCCAGGTTTTAAGGATTGTAAAAGAATGGCCCCTACATGGGATGCCTTTTTTTTTCCCTCCTATCATGTGTCTAACTGTAAACTGCTACAATGAAAAAGTGTGTCTATGCATTTGGAGAAAAGATTGCGTTGGAATTAATGTGCCACCACACTTGTGTATCTCTTGTGGTGTATCCTGCTTCTTTCACCAGCAGATGTCAGACTTCACACACATGATGATGTGACTTAGATATACAGTCTATGATCGCCTCAGCTTTAACCCTTGGATGCATAAGTTGAGGTCGTTTTCTTCCAATATCTTTGTAATGAAAAGCTTTCATCATTTCATATTCCAGCTGTTACTCAAAAACATGTTTTTGATATCATTCCATTGAAAATTTTAAGTGACCTTTTGTACTTTTAAAGAAATTGTAATATTTGTATTACTATCCAAAGCTCTTTATCACTGATAGTATCGTACAAGATGTGATGATGGGATGGAGAGGAGCAACAGCTGGAGGAAAAGAAAATAGATGTTGACATTCTTATATTGCTGTTCTGTGTAAAATTCTTCTTTTTCAATCATCAAAATGTTCAGAATGTGTTATAAAGCGAAAAACAAACATATTTCAAACATAAAATCATGAATTTTGTGTGGGCCAAAATATAATGCAAACAATAATATAAATGATTATTCCTGACAAAAATAGCACAAAAACACATTGATTCTTATATGGGTTATTTTTGACCCACTTATAGAAGAGTGTAGGGTCCAATTATTTGTGCATCTGAGGATTAACTGAGCTACTTTTAAAGGAAAGATTTTGTTTTAGTTTGCGCACAAACGTGTTATTCCTTTAAGTATGCATATTGTCTACCTTTAGTTTTTGTCTGATACATTTTAAAGTCTTGATTCTCATGTGTCAGTGATGTGTTTCCTACTTCTGATTCCAGATATGGCATTAGATTAACATTATATATTCCCAAATTTGATCCCATTTAGGTGTCATCAGTGGCACTGCTTCAATCATTTTCACAGGTGAAGAATGACGGCAAGATATCTTTCTTCTCTCTTTATAAAATACGCAAAAAGACAGAAAATGTTTCAGACTGACATTACTTTCTATAATTATGTATATCAAGAATTTGCAGTATTTGCATTGAAACATTTAAAGGTGAGAAAATGATTTCAGTTTTCATGGGAGCTAACGTCAATGGAGGACATTGGCCAGCAGGCGGCAGACTGAAATTACAACAGCAACTTGTCCCTCACTGTCTGAAACATAAAGAGAAGCAAAGAAAGGATCTTTTGCATGGTTCTAAGTTAAGTTTGAACATTGTGGGGGACGTAATGAACGTCACACAAACTGATTCTCGGCATTCAGGGGAATATTTTGCAACAACTTGTGCTTTCTCTGCATGTGTCTGTGTTGCTGCATCTTTAATTTTCTAGTGGCTTCTTTAATGTCTTTATTGGGGAATGCATGAGATTTAAATACTCATGGGGCCATACCCCCCCCCCATTTTCCCATCTACCACCTTTAAAAATCTGCACCCATGATCCTAAGAGATATGTGAACAGACACAAAGCTACTAGGCAGCACACACATAGCAACAAGCAGTTTATATTTAGGCCTAAAGCTGAATTAGTCATTAGCAGATAAAATCTCTCCTCGAGCTGTATGAACAGCAGCTGCCCAGGAAAGAAATGGGAAACCTAAAGAGGTGTTGGTTTGAATAATCTGACTCATAAAATGACGCTTACAGTGTAATTAAATACAGGCTTCAGTGGCGGATTAGAGGTTTTAGTCACTACTTTATGGCCCTCCACTGACACAGGAGGACGGTTTCTCAGTGCCTCAAACATCCATCTGGACGGTAATAATAAACACCACCAGGTGATGAGGAAACAGCAGGAGGAAGATATCAGTACTCTGCCAGAAATTTACCTCCGCATGCTGCGATCCCTACTCTGAATTTACGTCACGCCAGTGCAATGAGGACCCACTGAGAGAGGGGAGAATGAGGAGGTAAGGTGTTGTTTGCGTGTGTGCCTGCCAGAGAATAGTGATGTGCAATGTACAAAGGTCGCATGTTCCTCCTCCACACAACGCAGTGAGAGCAGGCAGCCGATGGCTCTATAGATAGATGGAGGCAGGGGAGGGCAGAGAGAGGAAATAAAATAAACACACAAGCATTTTTCAAAGCAGCTTAAAGTCTGGGAGAGCATGGCATACTTGGCAAGGAATTTTTATTCATGCAAAACAACTGAAGTCATCAGATCTTTATCATGGAAAAAAAAAAAAACCATTGTCTATTGTAAGACTGATGTGGTAATAACAAGAAAAAATGAACAAGCATGTCACGAAATGTATGAAACATCTGTCAAATCCCATTAAAAACACATACAAACATCAAACTAAGGGAGACAATGATACCACAGAGAACGTCAAAGGTGTTTTTGCAGCAGCGCAGGATTAAACCACTCCTTCCTCAGGGTCGATGAGTGTGGTCCGACTGGAAAACACGTCAGCCAGCATGTGTTTTGGGATCTCTGAGCCGCGCACTCGCAGGGTGTAGCAGGCGTCTTCTACCTTCCCCAGGCTCTGTCGCAGCGTGTGCAGCTTCTTGGACACCTCGTACGGGCCCGTGTTCCCGATGTAGGAGAAACCGTCGTGGATCTGACGCAGGAACTGGCTCAGCTGGAACGGGGTGTCGATGTCGCCGTTGCCCACGCTGCTGATGCACATCCGCATCAGCTCCCCGGTCAGGTCGGCCACACCCAGCAGGTAGTCGGACGGTGTCACCTGGAAGGTCAGGACCTGAGCACCCGGCGGCAAGGCTTCAGCTGAGCCCTGAGATTAAATAAACATGATCAGAAAGAATGTAAAGATCTCACAGGAAACATCCATCCATTCTCTATACACCGCTTAATCCTCATTAGGTCTGTAGGGGGGCTGGAGCCTATCCCAGCTGACACCCTGGACAGGTCACCAGTCTATCACAGGGCTACACATAGAGACAAACACTCACATTCACACCTACGGACAATTTAGAATCACCAATTAACCTCAGCATGTTTTTGGACTGTAGGAGGAAGCCGAAATACCCAAAGAAAACCCATGCATGCACAGGGAGAACATGCAAACTCCATGCAGAAAGATCCCTGGCCCAGGATGGGACGTGAACCAGGGATCTTCTAGCTGCAAGACGACAGTGCAAACCACCGAGCTCTCACAGGAAACAAAATTACACAGTCTTTGACATCATTTATTTTAACACTTTGCACAAAACGTCGTCCCTACACAAGATCCTTGACGAAACAACAATATTTACAAGATGTGCTGTGGCTCTAGTAAAAGCCTGGGGCTACAAATAAGCAAAGTGCTGCTGCTCTGTAGCAGGATGGTGCTTTTACTAGAAAATACTGAGATCAAAGCAATTTTGTCTGCGTCAACATACACCCATATACACTGAAAATTACAGACAGAGTGGACAAAATGACACATAATGCAGAACACAGTAACACCCAGTGTTGCTTTAGTGTGACATTAGCACTGCTTTAAAAGGAAATATGCAAAATGAAGGAACCTAATTGCTTTATTGCTGAGATTTAGATTGAAACAGCTTTTTGTCTGTACTTTAAATGTGAAGCTAAAGAGCATATGTTTGCACAAAGCAGGGTCTGTGCTATGCTAAGCTAAATGTCTACTGTTTCATATTTAGAGTGCAGGCATGCAAACTAACTCATGTCGCACATTTCTTTATTCTGGAATTATTCTTAATTTTTTCATTTTTTTTTTTTACTAATTTCTACATTATTTTGTTCACATCTTTTGAAAAAAAATTAAATTATCCCTCTTCATTGTGAACTACAGCCATGTATTAGACTAAAACTAGGTCAGTCGTGTAATATAAGATGACAAACAGCTTAACCATGAAGTCTTCTACAAATGTACCTTAGGATCTGCTTTCTCTGTTCTCATAAACACCAGTCTGGCGTTGATCTCCTCCAGGCTGATAAGGCTGCGATGACGGATGTAGTGCAGGAAAGACACGGCCTCCACATACTCCTGAATCCCTAATGCATAAAATTACATTTTAATGGATCACGAGACATTGACAGTGCATCCAGATATTTCACTGATAGAGCTGATCACGACTGTGGAAGGTGCATTTTTTGCGATTTACAAAAAAATGACTTGCTATTACTGGAAAGCAGGTCAGCTACGTATCAAATAAGCGCAGCACGTAGAGAGTGTAAACACAATATGGTATCTGCACAGTATAGATCACAGATGTAGATAATGATTCAAATAAAACCTGTTTCCTGTCTCTGTCTTTTGATAGAACAACAGTAGTTTTTTTGTGGTGGGCTGAGATGACCCCTCATTTGTTTTCTGGCCCTGAGCAAACAATAATCAAATAATCACAGGACGGAAGACTTTGTGTCTGAAGTTTACTTTTGGAGCGGCAATTGAACTTCAAAGGGCCTCCTATCTCCCTGTAGCTAACCACAATACGCAGCACAGAGCAAGCAGGAGGATGTGCGCTTCAATCTGAGTAACTTGCACTTCTCTTACTGGGATTTTGGTCCAGTCACACCAGCATTTACATCGACCAGAGACAGTGGACTGAGCTTAGCATGAGAACTGAAAAATCTCAGCTCTTCAAAAGGTGCTTCAGTCAAAACATTGCTACTTTACTGTTCGATTTTCTCAAGCCACAGACCTCTCTCTTCCTATGTCACCTATCATCCACATCATTTAATTTTGACATGACACTACTTACGGTGAATTGTTAAAGACCAACAAAATCTGTTTTCTCATTTAACTTTGATGGAGTTTGACCTGAACATATTTTTTTTATCAAAGTTATCGTCACTTTGGTTATTTCACACGACAGATTTCATTTACTGAGACTGAACCAATCAGGCTGCTGCAAAATTTGACTCCCAGAACTACACAGATTTAGATTTTTGCTTTTTAAAGATCCTCTCTGGTGAAGATCAGGTGTTTTTCCTTGGTAAAATTCACATATGCTATTTCTACATGCTGCAAGACACGTCATAAGTGAAACAAACCATCAACGCCATGACTGAGCATTTCAACCTTGAAGCTGCAGTGAACTGATGACGAGCTTTACACAAAAAATGCAAGAACCCAACCCTGTCATTATTCTTCTTCAGAACTGTAAACCAGTTCTGAAGAAGAAGAATGATACAGAATGAAACATTTATGACTGAACTACTGCAATGGTACAACTTGTCATTGTGTAGCATAGAGTAGGAAGCCATTATAAGGCAACAAAGGATGACTTTCATTGACAAACCTTTTAAATATGTAACTGTCACCCTGTTAATGAGATAGCTGTATTACCTTGGACCCCCTAGTAATCTGTAATCATGGTGGAATTATTCTGTGATTTTAATCCTACATGAACCTGCCACGTCTCTAATTTGTAGACTAAAAGTTCCACCACAAATACCCTGCAGCGGTCTTGTGATAATTTTGTTGTTGTTTTGTTTTCTCTGCACCTCCTGCACCTCTACTGTCCAGTGGTAGGGAGTATAAATGAATAATTCAAAGTTTGGACAGGATTTTGGGGGCAGATTTAGGAGGCTTATGCAACTACACATCATTCACAGAAAGCTGAAATCCATCAGAAGAGCAACATCTCAGTGGATAATTAGAATGATGGCATACATAGCAGCATGCAGTAAGAACTATCTGACTGTCTTTAATAGGACTATTGATATATCTGTGCATAATGTCAATACATTTAAGTAAACCACTGACTTTGCTTATGCCTTGTGAATGTGCTTCATTTCTAAATTGAAATCCCAGTTGGGCTTTTGATCCACAGAGATGATAGCCTAGCCGCGCTAGACAACCCACGGCAACGAATTTAATTCTCTGCCAGGGTGGGTCTAGTTACCCTCCATAAGGCTTGAGGCTGGATGCTCCTAAAACTGGCCGGACGAATCACCATGAAGTGTAGAGTCAGAAGGCGGACGTAACTAAGTGACGACAGAGGCGCGACGATTCTGACAGAAACAACTAGCCTAGCCGTGCTAGACAACCCACGGCAACGAATTTAATTCTCTGCCGGGGTCGACAACAAAAACGACAACAGTCGTTGAGCTCCATTAGCACCGACTCTGAATAATCTTTCTGTTAACATGTCTGTAATATACTTGAGCTTCACCCATTGACTGTATAAATAAGGCTTCATCGAACTACCATATCCTCTGATTTCCGGCGCTCTAGGAGCCTATTCGCTGCGCTGATTGGTTGTATACCTACCCAATTGCTGCAGAGTGATTTGATAGACAACCTTTTAGGCCGCCTCCCTCCCTGTCAAGCGTTCCTAGACCCTTGTGTCTTAAGAGCTGGGTCTAGCGCGGCTAGGCTACAGAGATGAGTCTTTAAGAGTTAAATCTGTGACTGGACAGGACCTTCAACAACTTGCTGTTGGACTTTTAGATGAACTGCTTTCTCACGAGTGCATATCCTATTGTTATGCAGTGCATCCTCGTAGCCACATATTTCCAGCTCAGCCCTGAGCCTTTTTTGTTTACTTCATCAGAACCTTTATCAACAGAAAAACTGCGACAAACATCTAAACATTGACGGCAGCCACACAGCTGTGTCACCGGTTTACAGTGAATGCGACACAATCTGAGGCAGACAGGATATGCCAAGGAAAGGTTACACGGGCTTTGAGGCAGGCAGGGGGAGTTCAGTTCCTGAGTTTACTGCCAGGAGCTGCTCATGTTATTTACTCTGAAGCAGCAGTTACCTTTGGTCAGTGAGCCCTAGAACAAAAAAAAAAATACTAGACACGATGTCTAAACAATGACTAAGGAGAAACCGAGTGGAAACTACAGACATTTTACTGGCACAGCAGTTGGAAAAGTTAAGGTCAGAGAGGCTGATGGAATCAGATCTGCAAAAACAGACCTGAATACTGCTCAAATACGGAATGTTAGAGCTTTGAGAAAAACATATGGTACATATTCATGCATAGAGAATACTCAGGATTTAAAGGTTAATGTTTGACCACAGAGCGGTTCACTGACATGCAGGCGAACCATGGGAAAAGTGCTAATAGTACATGTGTGTTTACACTGCCTCAGAGCTGTTAGCTGGGTCAAACTAAAAAGCTTATCAAAGTGCCGCACTGCCCTGTTATCAGCAGCAATTACTTTTAGATTCAGTCCACAATATCTTTGATGGTCGTTATATAGAAAACAGGCCCATTACACATGACTGGAGACTTCTCCTCCAGCCAAGATTATCTGGAGAGCCCGTGCAGCGGGCCCCGTCTCAATCTAATAAAGACGATAAAAATGGGAAAAAAATGAAACGTCTAATTGGTGGGAACTGCCACTAGTCACGTTGCGGAGGATGCAGCAATGATTCCTGAGTGACCACAATCTAAAAATGACTTCCCCAGCTGCTAGATAACAGCTCACCCAGCAATGTTTTTCTCCAAACTCTGCAGACATTATGGCTACACTAACAAAACGATATTGATGCTAGTCCGAAAACAACTTTATCAGAGGGTGTGTCTATCATATCCAGGCCAGCATCAAGGTCATGCTCTCACACTATCAGACACTTTACAACACATTTATGGAGGATAGAAAAAATGAATAAAAGCAAATCCACTGTGGACTAGAGAGAGGATGGAATTAAATAGATAAAATCATTTTTTTTTATTTTCTTTAACTTATCTATTACTGTATTTGAACATTACTTATTTTTTATTTATTTGTATAATTTGTTTATCTATTTTGTTATTTATTTGTCTTTGTATATCTCTGGATTCTACATTTTTCAATTTTATATTTCAGTTTTTACATTTCTTCATTTATTTGTTTCTTGACGTCAACAATTTTTTGCTTATTTTAGCCATTTTTAATTATTTAATTTGTGAATTGCTACATTTCTACATGTATTTATTTCTCTATTTTAACATTGTTGTGTGTGTTTATACAGTCCATAAATGCATTTAGTCAAAAAAAAACATTTTCCTTTAAATTTGCTGTAAATATCTTTCAGGAATCAGAATAAGTTGTCACTTCAGGCATGAATAAAAACAGATCAGTCATATCAAACATCAAGGTGAGAGCTGAAACAAGAAAACAAGAGTCTCTTCTGCTGCACTGCCAACTGTGTGTCTCTGCTTGACATTAACTGCTAATTTGTAAATCTACCTGGAAACACTTTTGAATTGAGCTAATGAACCATTTGATTCTGAAGAAAACAAAACATTCACCTTCACCACATGCAATAAATATCTTACAAAATAAATATTTGCATGAGATATGAATAAAAACTGATCAGTAATATCAAATATCTCTAGTGAGAGTTGAGGTGAAATCTAGTAGTTCTGCTGCTTGTCATTTGTATGTCCCTGCTTGACACTAGCTGGTGATCTGTAGGCAAACGTCTGATCTTTTTAAGATATTTATAATTGGCCACAGTGATTTGAAACTCCCCCCAAAAATTAGACACACATGGGATGGGTATGGGATTTATATTTATAGCATATTTGTGGGATATAAAGAACTTTGTACTGATGACATTTTTGCATGCACTCTTATGCGAGATGGGCGGTAACATCACAGGATAATAAAACAACCACATTAGGTTTATTTGGAGGTTGTTTGTTTGTTTGTTTAGGAGCCGTATGATAACTCACCTGCAGTGAAAGCTCTGTGAAACTGAAAAATGTCCTCTCCTCTCAGCTCTTCAGCAATGTGACCGATCTTCTGCCTGACTCCGTCCAGTTTCACATCAGCCTCGTTCAAAACATCCTCTGCATCTGGTACACTTCACACCAAAAGAAAACAGAAATGAAAGGTGTGTTTACTTACTTCCTCTGACAGGAAGTTAAAGCATGAATGCTAGAATTGATTATATCTCCAGGTGATGTGTTTTGAGTTAGCTGAATGACACTGAATGATCTTTTTTGGAGTTTTTCATCATTCAAATGACTGTTTTTCAGTTGTGCTTACTGTATCAGTGATATAAACACTTCCAGAGAACAGACACCACAAAACACAATCAAATTCAGAAGGAGCCCTCTTAAAATCAGAATAAAGTAAAGAAATCTATTTTACTTTCCAGCTGAGACAGCAAACATTGACATGTCTTCATAAAACAGTACATACTTGGTCACTCTATGCAAAAGAAAAATGGTCCTCTTGCTTTCGATGGTGACGTCTCGACTGATCTTAACGAGTCGCTCATATTTGTCGTGTTTGGTGTCAAGCTCCTGCTGGAAAACTAAAGGGAGAAAAATAAATAATAAATGCTTGATGTTTTAACATTAAAAAAAAAACATCAAGCACTGAGGGAGGAAAAGTGCAGTCAGACTGCTGAGGACGCAGTTACCTCTGAAGGCAGCAATGACAGATGAGGATGGGCTGGCACTCACATCCTGCTCCTGCGCTGAATCGACATTTTTCCGTGAAGATCCTTCACCTGACACAACACAGGAGAAGTGAGGTGACGCTGCGGAGTGCGTTTAATGATAAATGGCTTTGGCTGCTGTCATTTTCAGTAAACTGACTTTGTCAAATTAAAAGCACACTGCACCAATTTTGCACATGCACACCAATTTGCTAGCTTGTTTATCCTAATATCATCACAGCGGTTATGTAAATTGTGGGTATGCAATTTGGAGCTGATGGTAAAAGAGGCCACAGAGTTGTATTATGCAAATTATAGACCTAAAGTTTGTTTTTAAAACTTCATTTAGGTAAAATACATCTGGATATGTCAACCTCTGCTCCACTGATTTTGACAATTTCTAAAATAAATCTATCCAAATTATTGCACTTAATGGGAGTGCAATGTTAAATTTGCAGAAGAATCTTGTTAAATTGTGAACTAAAGATGAAACAATTAGTCGCTCGACAAAAAATAACTTTTGATAATCTATTAGGGCTGAACAATAAAATCAAAACCACGGTATGAACAGATGCAATCAGCAAGTTACAAAGGAAGCAATTTATGATATTAGAGGTATGGTTAATAAATAAGGAGACTAGTGAGTGTTCATTTTTCCCCTTTGATCATTTTACGCTTTGTGGTTCATTCATGTCTGCCTGACATGAGCTCAGTCACATTATTTAATAACCACACATTTTGTTAGTCATGCTTGGAAGGTATGTCATGTAGTAATGCTCCATCACAAATTTTAAATCTATTACACTATGGAATTATATGTTAAAAAACATACCACAAATCAAATCAGAATATTGTTTAAAAGAAATTTACTTGCATATTTCCCCCACATTTGTTCAGCCTTACTATTGATAATTTAGCTCACAATTGTAGTCAGTTTATAATTTGTAACAAACAACCTTCACTAATTACAGCTTTCTGAGGCCTATATGATAATAAATCTGACAACATCCAGATTCTGGATTGACAGTCAGACAAACCAACCATTGATTTAGAACCTGGGTAAAATATAAAAGGCATAGGGTCACTATTTTATTACCAATGTCATTTCTAACGAACTATTTAATAGACTTTAGTTAAATTATGTAGTTTTGGCTGCTGTCATTTCAGCAGGACAGACTTGGAGTCACAGTAACACGTGAATTATTCCTCACCACAGTTAACTCTAAACAGCTATCATACAACATGTTATTTTTATATGTATGTACTGTCAGCTAACTAGTTAATGCAAAGCTAGTTGAGTTATATCATGCTGGTAGAAACAACTAACAACACAACTCGCCTACAAACGTTTTAATTAGAAAGTATAGTCTGAAATGCTGGACTTACCTTCTCGCTTATTCATGCTATCAGCGTTGCTAACTAATATCTGAATAAACGTAACCCTTTTAAGCTCGGCTGTATTTGAACTGTTTTAGCCACAAAGGACCGAGCAGCTGAACCAAATGTAACGAGGCGGAGTGTTTCACATGTGTCAGGGATTATAAAGATCTTTAAATAAAACAGCTAAGTTTACTGAGAACAGTAACCATGTCTAAACGATAATAAACCGACTGAGTGAAGTCAACTAGTCCTTTAACGAGAAAGAATTTGTATTTATTTGTTTTTAAAATCAGGCATTAAGGTGGACATCATGCTACGCGGGGCCTTTGCGCTACTCACACGCGTCGCAGGAAATGAGGAGAAGTGCATCACGGGACATGTAGTAGTACGGCAGAATGTAGCGCTTATTTTAGTACACGACTTATTAAGGATATTTTACATTAATTTGTAATAATTTGAAGCTGATTAAAATAATTAAAATAAAGCTCACAACAAGAATTGGCTTTTTGTGTAGCTAGTGAATATAACAAATTGCATTTTTGCACTCACTGTAGATTTTTTTTTTCAATGAGCATTCAGTATCGTGCATGGTTGATTGTTGCAGATACTGTATCTAATTATAGGCCTATTCCTGCACTTAACTGATTCAGTAGGGAGCGACACAGGGCAGCCTTTGCAGCCGAAAAACACTTTATCTTTGCAGTCAAAGCCCTGATTCAGCGACATGTCATCTCCAGGCTGCCATCCTAGATTGACCTGTGTCATTTGCTGCTATTTAAGTATGTATCATCCAACCTCTGTTGATCAGATTACTCTTCTCGCCATAACCCCTCCTCCAGGGACTCCTGTAGACTGTGTACGTGCCTCACGACTGGTGCCAACTTGAGCTTGCGCCTTGCCTCTGCACAGCGGACCCTGTCATTCAGAAACCCGCTTCAGTCATTACAATGAGGACTGATAGACCCCAGAAACACCCATGATGACATATTTATCAAAATATGCTCATGCTTCATTAAATTCTAATTAAAATATGCACTCCATTAATCGATTCAAGCCCCTCTCTGCCTCAGTCACGAGTCTCATTAACTGCACACCAACTGATCAGCCTATTATAAAAGCAGCGAGGTCTTCATTCAAATTATTCTTTTGTTGTATGAAAGGAATTTCATATATGCGAGCCGGGAATGAGGGCACAACACACTGACGTTTACTGAAGATGCCTTCAGGGGCTCCCTTTATGCTCCTACAATCGAACTTTCGACCCGCTGGGTTTTCCAGTGTTTCTGTTGTAGAGTAACGCATCTCACAGTGTGATAGATTAGCTTCTAACTCAGTCTCAGTCAATGATGATCAAAGCCAGAATTGTAACATCACTTCTCATCGTGCTACATTTCTCCTGCACATGGGGTCTGGGGTCCTTGAGCAGAACATTTTGAGCATCAAACACTAAATTTCCTGCATTCTTCTGCACCATTTTGTGCCTATTCTGCATCAATTTATTGTGAAAATCATGTCTTTATTTGTGTAAAGCAACATAATTCAAGATAGGCGTACAGTAACAAAGTACTCAAGCGGCACATGGGTCCTACAGCAGAAAATTTTGAGTATTAAACATATGATTTCCTGCATCATGGGGATTTGTTTATGTTGTGTTTTTTGTGTCTTTCTGCATTAATTTATGGCAGAAATATTCTACTGTATGTAACTGAAAAACAAAATTCAGTATTCAATATTATCCCTGCTGAGTCAACAATCAAATATAGCAGGCACGATTTACTCCTTTGTCCACTTCTCTGTCTTTTGTTTAGGGACGTAACCTCTTTACATACGCACATCACATCTTTTTGTATCAATCAGAGACTCATATTACTTCATTTGTGACTATCTGTCTCTTTATTTCCACTATGCAGTGGTGGATCAAGTATTCAGATCCTATATGTTTACAGTGGGTACGGAAAGTATTCAGACTCCCTTAAGTTTTTTGCTCTGTTATTGGAGCCATCAGTTGCAACCAGTCATCCTGTCTCTGCAGCCTGATGCTTCCACCACCAAGCTTTACTGTCACAACCTGGAAATCCTTCGTGTGGTTTTTGGCAAACTCAACCTCATGATTCTCATTTACAGCACTGTGAGCTGTAAAGTCTAACAAAGACAGGTGTGTGTCTTTCCTAATCAAGTCCGTTTATTATAATTAAACACTTCTGGACTCCAATGAAGGTATAGAACTCTATCTGAAGGATAATCAGAAGAAATTGACAGCACCTGAGTTACAGTGTCACAGCAAAGGGTCTGAATGTTTATGGCCGTGGGATATTTCAGTTTTTCTTATACAAACCTGCGAAAATGTCCACAATTCTGTGTTTTTCAGTCAGTGCGGGGTGCTGTGTGTAAATTCATGAGGGGAATAAAATGAACTTGAATGATTTCTGCAAATGGCTGCAATATAACAAAGAGTGAGAAGTTTAAGAAGGTCTGAATGCTTTCTGTACCCACTGTAGGTATGATCCGCAAAAAAATGAAAGTATGAAGAAGACATCCTCTCAGATTGCCTTTTAACTATAAGTATTATAAAGTAGTAGTAATTTATATTTTGAATTGAGGCATTCACATAGATTTCACCTGAACAGCAAGAGAGCCACAGGGGAATTAAAAAAATTTTGCGCTACTTTTTGCTTTTCTGCATCAATTTATGGTGGAAATGTCTTTATTTATGTACTGGTACACGGAATAATCCAAGCATTAGGTTACACTTTAAAATATAAGGAAATATAACACAGCAAGCCCTGCTGTATTTCTCTCAAATTTTAGTCCTGTGTAAATCAATTTTCTCGTTTAATATTAGCCATGCTGAGCCTACACACATATATGGTAGGTATAATTTAAGCTTTTGTCATCATTTGTTTAAGTAAGTAACCTCTTTCAGTCTATATGTATGTATATGTATGTAGTAACTGTAGTTATAAATATTCAAGAGGATGTTCCCCGGTACTCCTCCTGCACATATCGATGAACTTTGGATTGAATGTAAATAAAAGCCCTACCTTTACAGACCTATTACAGATTAGCTCTATAACCTTGAAAAGACTGAAAGGAAAAAAAAGCTGTCCTTTTATTTCTACTAGACTGTATGCAGTGGTGGATTAAGTATTCAGACTCTTTATGTTTAAGCATACTGGGCCATCTGGGTTTATTATTTTCTTTTTCTCATTTAATATTATCCTTGCTGAGCCAACACACTTATACAGTAGGTAAGATGTAGTCTGGATAGCAAACATTTTATACTAATAATATGAAGATTTTTTAACAGCAAAGATAAACTGAAACGTTTCAGAGAAAGTAAATGTCTCAGTGCTATTAGAACTAATGGGACTGTACATTATCTGAGTCTATAGGTCAGTGAACATATGACTATAGGGAATAATCACTGCAGCTGAAGCAGCCAAGATAACATTACTTTTTATCGACCGACCACAGGGACTTTATCATGCATGGGCTCCTTAGCGCATGCTCCCTGCTGCCCTGCCGCGACGCCGTTCCGCCAGCTCCACGTGTATCTAACCGCTTCCACAAATGTCCGACGGCCCGTGAAGGCAGCGCTGAGGGGGGCGGAGCCTGCGTGCTTACATCAAAGCGGGCTGGACTCAGACGGGCTCTGCACACACAGAGCGGCGCCATGCACTACCCTGGGACCGACAGCTAGCCTGCAGAAATGCCTCCCGAAGACCTCGACCCACCCCGGAATGCTCGGTCCTGGGCGCTCATTGTGGCGTTATTTCACTGATAAAACACCCGGAGAGGGATTGAGTGCGACAAAATGGCGAGGTTTTGAGTGAGCTCGGTGAACCGCGGCAGAGGCAGCGGATCGTTTCCAAAGTTGTCGGTTAGCAGGGCGCGTGTGAAGGATCGGACTTAAAGGAGCAGCGAAAAACCGCAAACATGGAGAAGCAGCAGAACGAACAGGAGCGAGAGCGGCAGTACTGTGAACTTTGTGGGAAAATGGAGAACCTTCTGAAGTGTGGTCGGTGCCGGACCTCCTTTTACTGCAGCAAGGAGCACCAGAAACAGCACTGGAAGAAGCACAAGCTCATTTGTAAGGAGGTGGACAAGGCGCAGCTTCCCAAACAGAAGCCCGGGAAGGCGCCGTCGCCACCGCCGGGGGACGACGAGGCTCCGGAGAAATCCCGAGACGAGAAAAGCCCCAAGCAGGCGAACAGCGCAGCTTTACAAGAAACACCCGGGGTCTGTGACAGACCTGGAGACGGCACCGCCACACCTAACGGACAAACTAGCTCATCCCCTCAGAAACTTGCCATGGAGTACATCGTGCCGTGTATGAACAAGCACGGCATCTGCGTAGTGGACAACTTTGTAGGAACGGACACCGGTCAGGGCATCTTGGAGAACGTGAAAGCTCTGCACAAAACGGGCAAATTCACAGACGGGCAGCTGGTTAGTCAAAAAAGCGACTCCACTAAAGACATCCGAGGGGACAAAATCACGTGGATTGAGGGGAAGGAGGCCGGATGCGAGAAGATCCTCTTTCTAATGAGTCGCATGGACGACCTGATCAGACATTGTAATGGAAAACTGGGAAACTACTCGATAAATGGAAGGACAAAAGTAAGTATCACAACCAACTGTGTGATTGTAGTGAGGTGACTGTCCCTGAGGATCCAGAGCCCTGCTGGTCTATGGCTTACACCTGTTCAAGGGGGTCCAGAACACCAGCAGGACTCTGCTTCTTTGGGGACCAAAATGAAAAGTCTTGCATGTATGTGAAAGTATTGCACCATTCAGCAGTAGTTGCAAATCTTTAAAGCAAGTATTCTGTCATCAAGGCACCATTACTTTTAAAGATCAGCCCTCTTTGCTAATCAGACCCGCTTTAAGTGTAAGAGGCTAGTCAGTCCTGTCCAGCTCCAAGTTAAAGCATGGCTAATGCCCTGAGTCAGAAAGGTGGATTATTTCCTCACTGCAGAGCTAAGTGAGTGTTACTCAAAGCTTCATGTTGTTAATGTTAATGAATTTGCACAGAAAAGCACACACCCAATGACACCAGTATGAACAAGCTGGATGAAACCAGTTACATGGAAGCACACCTCTAACTTTTTCTTACATAAAACCTATACCTGAACTAGTACAAACTAAAGCAGAAAGGTGTTGTCTAATGGCTTTAGCTATTAAGCAACTGAAAGAATATGTGTTTAAGTGATTAATCTATGCTGATATCTGTGCATTTTTAGCACTCCAGTCTCCACAGAATATTACTTCAGTGCTTGTTCTCTGCATATCACTGTTCTAAATCAGATTTCATTCCCAGGGCCTGCACTCAATTTCAGTTTATTATGGTAAACTAATACACCAAAGTCTAATGCAGCAGCCCTGCAATAAATCCTACCTTCGTTAAGGGTATAATGTTTAGATTTTGTTGAAACTCTTTTAAAGAGGTGTTTTTTTGGCTCCTTTTAGAAGCTGTATTTTGTAGGCATTTCTAAGGCTCTACAATGAACATCAGGCTTAAAAAAATGCCTCATTAAAATCCTCTGAGTTACTACTGGACAATCTAAAATTAACTAATGTAAGATTTATTGCCGGGATGATGCATTTGACTAACTAATAAACCGACTATATAGTGGCACAAGTAGATGACGCACTGAGACTGTATAATACACTGCACACGTTCTTCTTGTCACGCTGTTCCAGTAGACACGTGCTGCTGCTAAACACACATCAAAGGATGCATAATGTGTTTATCTTTCATTTTTTATTGAACCTAAATAACAGGATTTACATGCAACCGTTTGCCAAACATCAGCTTGATTGTGCTGTGAATCATCTACAGGGATGTTGTGCTGTAGCGGACTGTGGCCTCTGACCTCCCTGTACAGAGGTGCAGCTGGTTAGACAGAGGATTCCTACGTTGAGAGGAGGACCTGCATGGTTGGCAGCGGAGAGGAAATTGTGGGCACAAACTGTTAGGCTGAGGTGTTCTTTCTCAAAAAAAACGTTAAAGTGATAGGTACTCTCGGTTTCATGTCGGGTTCTCCTAAGACAATTAGCAGCATGTGTACATTTAAAAGTCGTCCTTGCATGTTTTTTTTTTTGGTGTTGTTTCTAACTGTTACTATGAGCGCAGTTTCAGAAAAGCAGGCTAAATGACCTCGCGGTAACCTGGCTCCATCTTGGCTGCTGGGTTGCGTGTAACCTACGACTCTTCTTTCAGTCGGATCTGGTCGCCGTGAACTTGTAGCATGGGACTGATCCGGGAGGAGATGGGCTGCCTCCAGCCCCCCCGCCTCTTCCTCCTCTCTTGGGGGAAATACTCTGAAGGCGACTGTCACTATTCATTTTGCAGAAGTTGGGCTAAATCCTTTTTGAATAACAGGCACATTAGACAAACATGGCTAAAATAAAACATCCTTTTTTGTCGAAGCCGTTTAGTGAGCGTCTCATTTTGGAGACTGTAGTTTGAGGGTTGTTTTTGTAATGTTATATCTGAACCATATGTATCAATTTGACTAAACGCCTGTCAGTATAGGACAATCAATTCTACAGCAGATACCGTCACGCTATCTTGAGAATAGTTAGACACTAAGTGATCATTATAACCGTCATGAAGGTCGGATTTATTGCAAGACTGCTAGTAGTATTGATCTAACACCTCAATCTAAAGTTACCACCTTACGTGGTTATTTCACATGCTGATCTGTGCACTGAGTTAACTTTTATTTGCTTAACTCTTCATGTTTTATGGAGGTAGCTGTGTTTTTTGATCTTGAGACGTACTCGAGGCTGAAGGTTAGTAGGTAAAGGGAGACTGGCATAAAAGTCAAACAGTAAAATTACTAGGATTACCAGATATATAATACTCCTGCAAGTTAAACTAACCACACAGAGGATAGTCACTGTTTGTGCCGTTTTCTTGTCGTGTCCTGTTCTAACAGTGCTTGACATTTAAAGGATCTAGCGGTGACAGAGCCCACACCGGATTGAAGCCCGTGGCCTTTGCTTGCTTCAGGTACTTGGTTTTCCATGCTGGCACAGAGCTCTTATTGCTCTACGCTGTTATTTTTAGGCTGCTCCTCCTGTTCAGTTGTGCTTTTTCCCTGGCTGGTTCTTGGTAGACATGAAGCGTTTTTCAGAATGCACGTTACTTCAGGTTGTGTCGTCGATCCGTGCGGCTGACTGCTCAACAATCAAGTTCTCAAACATTGTTGAGAACTTGACTTCCTCGCCTACTGCCCTAGTTGCCCTGGCAAACACACGGCTGGACTGTGACCAGCAAAAAATCAGCATGACTTGCACAAATGGAAGGCCGCAAGTATCAATGGCTCAAAGGGACAGAACACAATGTAAGCACATTTCACATTAGGAAAGACCGAGGAAAAAGATTTTGCCCAAATAGTTATTAAATGTCATTGTTTCCATTTCCCCTTTTCACTTGATAACATTGTGGAGAGTCGCAGGCAGTGGGATGCGTTTGTTTCTTTGCAGATCCAGCATGTTGAATGCTCTCTGATGCCATTATAGTATTACCAGGAAACATAAAGAAGCCTGTAGCAGAAACATGATTGTCCTGCCAGTGACTCACTGCTCCACATTGATCGTTAGTATGTCCTGAATGTTAACCGGTAGCTTACTAAGCCAAGGCTACGTTACACAGATTGTTACGCCTCAATTACAAAGCTATTATTAATACACTTATGTCGTTCACGTGAAACATGATAACGCTACATGTTGTCACTAAGTAAAGAATTTAAACACTGGATTTAGATATTCCATTATATGGCCTACAGGGACTGGAGACTTAATATAATGCAGTCCGGTACAATAGTGAGATGTGTCTCTTATTTGGTGCAGCTGATAGATGGGCCACTTACAGTATCCTATCTAAAGACAAAATTGTACTGACATTTAGATGCCAGCAGCATGTTTGCCTGAAGCAACTTTTCAGTCTAAAAAATAATTTATTCATGGGAGAACAAATTACCCTTAAATTGACTTAATTACACAAAATATAAATACACTCAACAGTTAAAACAGTTTCTGGAGGTTTACTGCATGAGTTGTTAGCAGAGACAAGTTGTTTATATTACCATGTAACGCTTATTACCTCAAATCTTTAGTGCCTTCTGCTTGCCTGTATACACTACCGTTAAAATGTTTGGGGTCACGTAGGGTGCTTTCACAGCTACGCCTTTTGGTCCGCTTAAAGCGGACTGGAGTCCACAACACCTGCAAGTACGGTTCGTATGAGCTGGTGTGAAAGCAGACCAGATTTTTTTGGTTCGGACTAAAGAACCGGACCGAGACCACCTCCCGAAGGTGGTCTCGGTCCGCTTCTATGTGAACTCCAGTTCGGTTCGCTCCTGGTGAGAACACAAACCTGTCTCCATTCGGACCGGCTTGATGGTGTAGCAGACTTTTTGGTCTATGGGAGCTTCCGTAGCAACCTGCACAGGTTGTGGAGCATCACCCGCTTTCTCCGATAACGTCTTGCAATGCATCTTCTCCGTGCCAAAAACGACTGTGCAATGTTCTCGTACCAAATGCGAGCTTCATGCTGGAACAACAGCAGTATTTGTGCTTGCTGCATAAAGCAATGATACGAATATATGGCAACAAGAATGAACAGGAGAGCATAGTTCATTGTTTACGAATAAACCTCGATCCATGGAATAAACGCAGCCTGTTTTCTTCCGGGATTTTTCCCTCTTCACATGCTGCGCCAATCAGCGTTCACCTACGTCATCTAAAACACCTTATTTTGTGAACAGCGCCGCCAAACGACTGGGGGGAGATATAACATTCATCGTAGTTGGTTCAACTGCGAAAACACTGGTGTGAATGCGAACTGAACCAGTTGAAAATAGCAACATTGTAACAACTTTTGGGTCCAAACGAACCACTCTAACGGACTAACAGGTGTGAAAGCACCCTTAGAAACGTCCTGATTTTTAAAGGAAAAGCATTTTTTCCCAGCGAAGATGACTTTAAATTAATCAGAAATACAATCTAGACACTGTTAATGTGGTAAATGACCATTCGAGCTGGATACGGTTGATTTTTAATGGAATATCTACATAGGGGTACAGAGGAACATTTCCAGCAACCATCACTCCTGAGTTCTAATGCTACATTGTTAGCTTATTGTGTCAAAAGGCTCATTGATGAGTAGATAATCCTTGTGCAATTGTTTCATGGAAAGCATGAATTGTCTGGGTGACCTCAAACTTTTGAACAGTAGTAATATTAGAAAGGCTTTCTGTGTGAATTATAATGAGATATAAAGTAGTTGCTGGGATTTAAAAAAAAAAAAATCACGTCTACCCACTCAGCGTTTAGTTTTAACATTTTGAAATTTGACAAATGACTATATGTCAGGAAATACTAAAAGTTAAAGCCTGAACTTTTCACTCTGATTTCTAATCATGCCATCGATGCAGAATCTGTAATATTGTGCATCAAATAATCTCTTAATATGGGTGAGTTGAATAGAGGGCATATAATTCTAGATTGCATTAGGTAGATGTGTTGAGAGTAAAGTAACTTTTCAAGTACAGTTTTAGAAATTCTGTTCAACCTGTCTTTCTGAATTAGAATATCAATGTAAAACTGTCTTTCATGAAGTAAATATCCAACAAGTCAAGCCAATTTAGGTAATGGGTGACAAAAAGTACTGTAAATTCATCACTGCTATTAAACGGTCCTGCACTGATTCGCAGCGTTCCATTGGTGTTGTAAAATCCCTGTTGTCTCGTGGCATAAAGGTGTGTTGCCATGAGATTTAGCTGTAGCTCACAACTAGCCAACTCTCTCAGTTTTAGCAAAAACTGCAGACAGATGCAATGAAGCAATTTAACTTCAACAGGATAATTCAAGCCCCTCTCATCCCAAAGTGTTGAGGTTGTTATTGAGCTGGTGTGTTTTTATGTTGTTGACTGTTGCGTTTGTGTTGTCATGTGTACACACAGTGACTGTGGATATGTGTGCTTTCAGAAGGAAGTTGACCCTTAACCTAAATCTTAAAGTTCTGCAGAGTAAGTAGACTAGAGGAAGTCATGTGACGGTGGTCCTCTGTGGGCTGGAGCTGGCTGTACGTTATGATATAGGCTGCGAGAGGTGCTCATTCCTTCCGCCGACGGTACCAGCATGACCGAGGCAGCACCTTGCATGCCACCTTTTTCCTGCTTATTGTTTAACCATGACGTGTATGTAAAACCATACGTAGTTCTGGTAAGTCAGAACGCAGGCTCGTCTGTCATGTATGAAGAGCCAGTCTCCTCCTAAAACCCTCCGTAATCCAGCCGTGGATTTCTTCTAATGCTTGTAGTAACATTATTATAGTGTTCTGTGATTTTTAAGTATGTGATACACACTAGAAACTGAAGCGAAGATGGGTAGTTTTTCATGTTGCACACATACAAAGAGTTTGTTGTAGTTAGCATCGCAATTAATTTCCATTTTGTTCTAGCTTTGAGGTGACATTTATCTCTCTGTTAACTATGCCATGACTGTCTGAGCAGCACCTGGCTGTTATCCAGGTGGAGCCGTGAGAAAGGGGTCTTTGTTTCTGACTTTTTGCAGCTGTAGAGATGAAGACGAGGAGGATTTATAGTGGGTGGAGCATGATGCTAAAAATTATTGCACATTTAAAAACATATCTCTTTTACTGCATCAGCTCAAGACAAAATGTTTATAAATAATACCAGTGATGCCATTCTTTATAAGTAGCCACTTAAATAATTGCAGTTGCCTCTTTGCCAAGCTCCATCTTCTGTACAGTATGAGAATGGAGCTCTAATTGAAGTGGTGCTTAATGTAGAGCTCAGATTCTATATCTATTTAACTCAGCTCTTCATTTTAAACCCTGATTGCCGTTATATCTTCAGCTTTTCAAGTGGTATTCTTCCTATGCCCAATCTTTGACCACTGGCAAAGAAAAAGTATCAGTGACTGATCCAATTACAGAATGAGTTCACTTGGCTCTCAGACAGGCACGGATGGAGCCACTGAGTGAGCAGGCACTGAGATGTTACTGTACTGCACAGAACACAGTCCTTTTATATATCTGCTCCGTTAGTGAGCTCATGTTGTACAGAAATACAACACAACCTGACTAATTGCAGGATAGTTTTGCGGATAAACAGATGCTTACTGATCCAGCGAAATATACTGACTTATCGAATTGAGCATGTGCAATGGTAGAAACGTTGGACCTGCTTATGTGAGTGCATCCCCACGTCGAGTTTATTCCAGATAAATCTATAAGCTGCTCACAGAAATCAGCGTATGCATTCATCTCGTGTTTGTCAGTGTGGGAGTGTGCGCGTACAAAGCTGACGACTTTACACAATTCCCTTCAGAGTATTTGCGTAACAATAGCAGAGGCTGAGCTTGTGTTTCCGCTGCAACATGTAGAGGGTAAAGGGTATTGCTGCCGCTGTATACGTCCCCCCTATTGTTTACGGCCCACCATAAAGAAGAAAAGAGTAAACTGGGTCATTACTTTAAACATGGATTTCCTGTGAGGGAGCACCACTCTGTAACGGATAAAACGGTGAGCTATCCCGGGCTTGGACCCAAACTGTCTTGGTTCCCACACTCTTTTGTGCTACAAGGTCTCCATCCGAACTGTTGAGCTCATGTTTGGAGAAGTTTGAGGTGAGCCAACCCTTTGCAGCTTAGCGTTGTGCTTCACCTCAGTGAACCTGTGTGTCCCTCTGTGTGATCGGGTTAGTGTGGAATGAAAGTTCTCTCGTCTTGTTTGGATGCAGCTGTGCGATGGATCTAGTTTTAAAAAACTTAAAAGTACGTCTTGACTGATGCCAATTTTTAGGACGAAATTCTGATATGGATCTAACAGTGAGTTAATGGTATTGAAAAGGGAAACTAATGGAGGTGTTGCGTGTTAACGGTCCAGCTATGCATTTACCAAACTAGTAATCAGCTTACTGTGAAGACACCACTTGGCTCCGCACCACCATCTGCCCAGCTGTGCATACTCTGCTACATGTGCTGCAAGTTGTATTAAGAGTTTTGTAAATGATGGAATTGGAGAAACTATACTGAACAAATTGTGTAGTGACACCGTTTCTAAATCACCTCAAGCATATTTTTCTTGCATTTTGTTCCATTAAAAATAGGTTTTCATATTGGGCAACATATTTGTACTCTACTAGGCACAGCTTTATGAAACCTTCTGATTTCATAAAGGATTTTTCATATTTTTTTTCCTCTGTGGCTGTAGTTACAACCACAAACATAACACATATGATCCCATGAAGCAGAGACACTGAGCCTCTCTCTGGGTTCACAGAATCTTTTTCACACATCTTCCTTCTATGCAAAACCTAACATTTTGTTGATGTTTGTAATTTAAGCAAAGAAGGGCAATTTGTACCTGTCGGCCATACTTGACATCAAAACGGTAATTTTGTACGAAGTATCATTATTCGATGCCACAGCAGCTGGTCTGGAATCATGTACGCCTGCTGATTGCACTCACGTAAATGTCAAATCAAGGATTTCCAATTTTAGCACAGTGTTGTATTCTAACAGGAAAAGTGGTTGCTGTGTTTTACTGACCAGTTATTCACCATAATACAGGGCTTTAGTTAGATGAAGTCACGGAATGACAAATCCACTACATGTCTGATTCATTTTGATATTAGCCTGTAAATGTGTTGGCCACCTGTTAGATCTTACTATACTGACACTGGAGGTCTGGATATCTGTAATATAGCAAACCATAAACCTTCAAAGCAACTCTTCTTATTAAATGTAATTGAATATAGCATATACACTATCGTTCAAAAGTTTGAGGTTACTTAGAAATGTTCTTATTTTTTTTAAAAAAAAAACGTCTTTTTTTCGATGAAGGTAACATTAAAGTAATCAGAAATGCAGTCTAGACATTGTTAATGTGGTAAATGACTATTCTAGCTGTAAACGGCTCGTTTTTAGTGGAATATCTACATAGGGGTACAGAGGAACATTTCCAGCAACCATCACTCCTGTGTTCTAATGCTACATTGTGTTAGCTAATGGTGCTGAAAGGCAAACTGATGATTAGAAAACCCTTGTGTAATTATGTTGGCACATAAATAAGTGAATTTTCATGGAAACCATGAACGCCTGAATGACCCCAAACTTTTGAATGGTAGTGCAAGTGTAGTTTTGTTCCAACTTCAGTGTTTGGTGTACATTTCTATTATGGTTACATTACCACAGTCTTTCAACCTATATATGTATGTATGTGTATATATATATATATATATATATATATATATATATATAAATAAACGCAATATTTAGAGCAGGGATGTTCAGCTTACAGCCCAGCTGTCAGGGTGCAGGGCGCCCTCTGGCCCCCTGACCAGTTTTCGAATTCAAAAACAAAATTAATGTATTAACAATTGGGTGTTTTTGTTTGATTATATAGTAAATTTTCAATAATATAAGACCTCTTGGCTCAGTTAATTTGAAAATGAATAATTTCAAAGATGGGTTATGAACCTTTTAATGTTCATTCATTTTGTCTCATAAATATTATTGTTTGTAAACTGGCCCCTGACTTCGTGTTATTTTGCCAAAATGTCCCTGAGGGAAAACAAGTAGAGTATCCGTGATTTAGAGGATCATAGGTGACAGTTGGTTTACAGTGAATCAGTTCTGCTGGCAGCACATAAATCATACTAATCTTGCTAATGCTTGTCAGGGCCCATCCAGTCTAAGCAGTGTGAGTTGCAGTCATCTCAGACAAATTTAAAAGCATGACTTGTGTGGAGTACGATCTTTAGAACACAGAGGAAGCCCTCATTTCAGTTTGCACCTGCCAAAAATTTATTACGTTTAACAATATTAATGCTCTTGTGGCATTGTAGGCAGGGACTTTATCTTGAGAAAGAAATACTATGCTGTCGTCTAGAAATTGACACTTGCAATAAACAATGGGAATGATGAGTTATAGTCATGTTTACATGCACTGTAAATTTCTTACCCACTCCACAGATTTAATGTTAAACTATAGTTTTAAAAAGTCAGTTAATCAGACTTATGCATGAAAAGTATTTTTTCCAACAGACATGTCTTTTGGCTTTCAATTTACTATATCACATTTCTGCTGGATCAGATGTTTGGCTATGCTAAATTGTGGCAAGATAGCTTTTAAAACAAGAAAGTCGAGGTATTGTAGAGGCCATCCCAAAGCCCAGACCTCAGTTTAGTTGAGAATTACTGAGCGTAACTGATAAAGCAGTTGTGAGCACGGAGGCCCACAATCTGAATCGGTTCAATCCAAAGGAAAGGGTCAAAACTGCAGCAACTTATTTAAAGAAGCTTGTGGAAGGCTTCCTGAAACGTCTGACCCAAGGTTAAACTATTTAAAGCCAATGCTGCCAAATACGAACAAAGTGTACTTAAACCTCTAATTCACTGTTGCTGTGATCAAAGAAAGGGGGGAAAAAAAGCTGAATGCATAATTCCCTCCCTTGTCTCTGACATTTTACATTTTTTGAATGACGATCCTCCCTGACCTAAGTCAGGGGATGTGAAAAACGGCGTAAACTTCCAACTTAAAACTGTGTCCATTGAATACAATTGGCTTTTCCTTTGGCCTCGCTGAAGGCCTCTCCAAGCGTATTTTGGTGACCTCTACTCCTCTCGTTCACAAATGCCAGTCTGCCTCTGAAGCTGGATGTGGAATGTAAACAAACAGCATGAAGAGCAAGGTCAGCCTCCTAATGAGGGCCGCAATGGAACGCGGAAGAGTTGGTGGCTGCAAGAAGGGAAGCTCAAATAGATATAAAGGTCAGGGGTGAAGATGGAAAACCCTCCTGCTGTGTAAAGGAGTCATGTTAAGATGGAGAATTAAGCAGAATTTTTGCACTAGTAGTTGTTACTCGCTCATTTGAAATCCCATCTGTGAGATTGTGTCTGTATGTTGTGTTTTCATTAATATTTAAGCTGCAAACTGTTTGTGATTCTCTGATAGAGAATAGTAGTGTCTCTTCTGTGTGCTTCAGCTTGTTGGGTTCCCATGACTGAATCATGTGAAACTGCACTTCATACAAAGTTGTCATTTTCAGATAGTACCTGCTCTACATGCCAGTGTCATTTCAGTGCATTTTCATTGCACAGTTGTTTCTATGTGGCATCAGTGCTTTTAAGTGTTTTTCTTTTTTTTTTTTTGTAATGTTGTACGCTTGTATATGTTAGTATGATCCTTCCTGGCACGCTCACAGGTACGTAAATACATGCAAGCTGAAGTCTTGCGGTGGATGAAGCTGTATAGAGGTTCTACAGGTGTCCAGTTAAGCCAAGTGAAAGGCGAAGCTGCTCTGTCCGAGTTTTTTTGCGGAGTGCCGAAGCTCTCACACCTTCGCTCGGCCCACACACACACACCCCCCCCCGGCCCTGCACACATCTGAATCCACACAAACATGCTGTTCAGATCAGCGGCTGTTTACCCATCTCCAGCCTTGCAGCGTGAGCCCTGCAGTTAAGGGTGGGGAGGGGTGACATAGCCGAGGATCAGCCAACCTTCCTCACGCTCTGCACGTAGCACAACCATTAAAATACTGCTCCCTCTGGAGGGAAGCCAGGAGTCAAAGTTTACAGCAGTTCACTCCTCTCTTCTCTTCTGCTCCACCCCTTTTGCCTTCTCTGTCTGTACCCCTCTCCCTCTTTCTCTGTCCCACACACACCGAAAAGCTCGCTGTGTTGCGTCTTACCGACAGGAAGCCTTTTGTCACTTTGCGTGCCTCTCACTTGGCCGTTTTCTTCTGAGAACCACCCTCATTTTTTTTATCGATAAAGTTCACGCGACCAGAGTAAGGCACGCCACCCCCCTCATTTTTATGTTGTAGTTTTGTTGTTTTTCAGCTTTGAATGCCCTGATAATGTGCATTCCAGTGGTAACCTGCATCATTCAAGATGTGAGCATAATGTGCACTGACGTAAGCAACTGCTGTCAGATGCGCAGGCTAGTGGGGTTCAGACGTATGTGTGTGACGTAAAAACGATTTTTCTGTTTTTATTCCTCTGACTGGGGGTTGCAACATTGGAAAGGTTTTGCACGCACATAAAGATTTTGTTGTCCAATTATTGTGTAGTGCAGTAAAATGCCCCCTTCCGAAGTATGTGCCGGACAAGAGCACGTTCTGCTGCACCTCTGGAAATCCCAAATATTTCAAAATATAGCATGTCTTATAGGATAGCTTTAGCTTTTCAAAATTTAGACATATAGTCTGACAATATCTCCCTAGTTTGAGACCAAGTGAAGACGTTTGGGAGTTTTTATAATGATGTTGCCATGGTTTATGTTGATGCAAGCTCATGAAAGAATGTGGATGAACTTGCCTTTTGTCTGTCATATCACTGCTTAGACACTGCTCTGTATGAGGGCTGAATCTACCCTCTGTGTTTGTGCACGTTTTTCCTCTCATCTCAGCTCCACTTTCAAGTCAGAAAACACACACACACTTGTATGCTGTCCAAGTCTTTGTTGTAATTTCCAGTGAAGGTATGCTGGGTTTTTAAGATGATGGAGACAGATGGATTTTATTTGCTCTTCGTCATTTCTTCCAGGGACTTCTCATTTCTGAGGAAAGCACAAGTGTTTTTTGTCGCGGTCGCTCCCGGCAGCGTACGAGTCACCACTTCTGTCTTATTCCTGTGGGGCGTTCTGCACTGTAAGAGTGCGTTCGCTCGATGTTTACACCAAGAAGTTTACAAGAGCTCATAGGGGTTCACTGCCAACACCCAAGCAGATCATGCGAGTCTTAATAGAGCAGGAAAAGGCAGGAGGAAGTTGACGTGCAGCGTGATATCTCCGGTTTATTTTCTCGCTAGTTTAAAGTTTATAATGAGGCAGCTGGGGTTGTAGGCAGCCGCTGCTTGTGCCAGTCTTGGTGCAGGTGAGGCAACAATACAATCCGCCTGTGCCAAGACCGTCTGCTGCATCCACGTCACGTGCCCACCGATGCAATCTGAGCTGCCTCCAAAGCTCTGGTTCTGCCTGATTGGATCTTTACTGGTGCTTGGATTTGTGCAGACACACGTCATTTTACCTTCTTTCTTTTAATGCGGTACATCTGTTTTTTGATGACGCGTATGAAAACTAGACGTGTGCTTTTCTCACTGCATATCTGTTTTTGCTAATCTCATCATTTTATCTTCCTCTCTTCAGGCAATGGTGGCATGTTACCCCGGAAACGGGACGGGCTACGTGCGCCATGTGGATAACCCCAACGGCGATGGACGGTGTGTCACATGCATATATTACCTTAATAAAGATTGGAATGCCAAGGTATGTGAGTAATGTGGAGGAAATGCCCTTTTTTTCTCAAAGATTGATTTAAAATTATCACTGAAATAATCATCAGATTAATTTGCAGAATGGTAATGTGTCAGGTTCTTTATATTTCAGTCTGACTTCCTGTCACAAGCATATGACATGTCAGCTCAGTTCTTGTCTCTGTAATAGGATTGTCACCCTCCATCCCACTTTATGCCATATTCCACACCTGTGAAGGTTAAGCAGTAGTGGTGACCTGTCAGTGCATGCTTTATGGCCACTCTCACTGTTTATAATCCCATTAAAACACAGAAATCCTGCTAATTCAGCCACACCCAATCAGGGAGAAGAGTGCCCCTTGTTGTTTTCCCCTTATCTGCTGCTCTTCATGCAAGAAATTGTATTTAAAGTGAGACAGAAGAAAGACATAGAGACGAATCATTTTGATTAATGTTGTCTTTTGCTGCAGAGATACGCATATAGATTTCTAATATTTGTACCAGCGTGCAGCTTAACTCATTGGCTGCCAGCTGTTTTCAGAGCAAAGAGCCCCCTACTGCCAGAGTTTTTAAGAATTTTGACAGATTTTTCAAGATCTACAGAATATCAAGTTTTAAGACTACATAAACATTGAAACTATCGAAAGAAAGTGTAGATTCTCTTCTTTCATCAGGAAAAAAAGTTTGTTTCTAGCATTTTCGGTTCTAAAGTTATCGGCAGCAGAACATAGGGTCGTTTCAGCAAAAACACCTGTTTTTGACCAAAAAACAGAGATAACGAGGTTTAGTGACAGCCCACACAACTGAACAGTTGTTTACTTATATGAAACATCAAAAACAACTTGGAAAAAGCATTTTGAGGTCAACTTTTTAACCTTTTGTTAGCTAAATCATTTATTTACAAACAAACAACACAAGTCAACATTTTGTTTCAGAACAATACATCTTACAAAATATAAACAATCTATTTTTAGGTGTGTGTGTGTGTGTGTGTGTCTGTGTGTGTATGTGTGCTTGCTCTAAACTCATCTGACTCGGCTTCGTCAGATGAGCTCAAGAGAGCGGTGGTGGCGAAACCGAAAACTAGCGCGGCTTTGATCGCCAGCGGCTGTTGGCAACGTCACTTTTTGCTGTCGCCCCACCATGGTCACTGTCTTTGTCATTCTTTTGGCCCACCGCAACACTCTTACGTTCCAAAACTCCAGGATTTTCACCGACAAGCTCCGACAGACTATCCTGCAGCCCCCCAGTCAAAAACATGATTGACGTCTATAGACGTCATTGGCAGCGAACGTTCGGATTTTAATTGACGTCTATAGACGTCAATGGCAGCGAATGAGTTAAAAGAAGATAACAACATACAGTATTCTGTGTAGAGTAATTTAACACATGGCGTGACACGGGATGTGAGCGATATCAAAACTTAGTTACATCCAGCAGTCCTGTTCTTGTGAACATAATATCTTAAGAAGGCCTTGGGGGAATGAGTTTGGCCCAAATGTTCACTTAACTCAACAATGAACTGATAAGAACTTGCTGGTTAAAGGTCAGTGTGATCTCACAAAACAAGCTTTTGATCGTAACTCAAGAATTGAAATGTAAATTGACACAATTTCACACAATGTCTATTATGACAAAATGATGAAGTGACGACATTTCATATCAAAAAGGTCAACTTCACTGACATGGTGTTCTGAGAAAACATTGGACCGTATTTAACACAACTCAGATTCACCATATTTCATGTTTGGTCAGATACTGAGTTGGTGACACTAATCCTGGGTGTTCACTTTTAAACTGTAGTGATTGTGTAGTATTTTGTGCTGCTGGGTGAAACATCAGGGTTTTAGAATTTGTAGCTCTTTAGAAACGTAAAAATGATCTTACACTGAAATTTACTCAGTCTTTATTGCGTATATTATATATGCTACCATTTAGAAGTTTAGAGTCACTTAAAAATGTCCGTGTTTTTGACAGAAAATCTTTTTTTCAGTGAAGATAATATTAATCAGAAATACAGTCTAGACATTGTTAATGTGGTAAATGACTGTTCTAGCTGGAAACGGCTGATTTTAATGGAATATCTACATAGGGGTACAGAGGAACATTTTCCAGCAACCATCACTCCAGTGTTGTAATGCTACAATGTGTTAGCTAATCATGTTGAAAGGCTAACTGATGATTAGAAAACCCGTGTGCAATTATGTTAGCACATGAATAAAAGTGTGAATTTTCATGGAAAACATGAATTGCCTGGATGACCCCAAACTTTTGAACAGTATTATTAGTCTGGAGAGACATAGTTGTAAACTACTACATCCACAGGAAGTATATCTGTTGTCCAAACAAGAACAAAAGTACATTAAAGCCGAGCACTTAAGCAATAGACGGCTTGCAGTGTTTACTAACACAAGCGTCAACATCGGTATGCGCGCGCAGACCCGGTGCAGAAAGACAATGGCACAGCCGAAACTTATTGTTAAGAAATCATACCTTGACGAGCTGTCACCTGCCGATCGTACCAGTTACTTAAACAAGTTGACACTTAGTACAGGTACGCAACTACCGGACCCGTACTCATTGCCGCAACAAGAGTGGTTACAGAGATATTAGGCAATGGCCTAATAGTCAGTGGCCGGACATCTATTTATATTTAATCAACTCGCCAAGCATTTACACAAAAGAGAATTTAAAGGCATACAAATTGCTTGATGCTGTTAATTTCATGCTTTGCGGTCACGTACAAGAACTCGCATACCATCCCGTATCAGAAACGTGGTGTGAGTGTACAAATTACCTGTCAATTTTGTTCTTAGCTTTGGTGCTGTTGGCACTGTCAGGCCTGTGAGGAAATACCGAAGGCACGAAATCAGGACTGTCTGAATCGTCAGATGCACGACCTGTTAAAATTGTATTTATTATAATTATTAAAGTCCCGTAAAACAAAATAACAAGGCTAAGTCAACAAACATATTCATTGCGGTAATGACAAAACACCCTATTATCGCTCACATGCATAATAATGATATAAAGCACTATCCACGGGATCTTATCTCTACATATCTAATTTTTATATTGGGTGATGTAACATTTACATGATTTTAAAGGATTTTACAAATATAAATCAAAATTGAATGACTGTTTACCTGAAATGAAATGTGCACTGCAAAGCCGCATTCTTTATTTGTGCCTCCGACCAGCTATCCCGGTTGATCACACGTAGCCACTCACATCTGTACATCTGCAGACGTTTCAGTTTCTTAGGAGGACGTGGTGGAGTTTCGGGGTTAGACATTTTTAAATGCCCCGGTGCAGTGCGCAGCAGTCTGTAACTAGCAACTTGTGACAGGACCGTGCAGGCAGGCAAACAAAGACGCAGACGCTGGCTTCTGAGGTCTACCCGCTGTATGTCACGTTGGGTCCTCACTAAGTAGGTTCTACTAAGATGAAATTGGCTGTCCTTAATATTTCATGTGTTTTATTTGATTCATTATACAGTTTTGATGACTGTGTGACAGACGTTTATGATACATTTATGAAAATACGGAACAAATTGCGTCCCGTATTGAGTCAATACGAGACGCAACAATTAATTGTCAAATAAAGGACGATTCCGATTCCGTTTTTTTCGGGATGGGTGGCAACCCTACTTCCAGGTATTGAATAAAATTTTAAACGAGGGTTGTCTGTACTGCGATTCTGACAGCCGACAGCACAACAAGAAGGCATATTTAGTGTAATATGTGTATATAAAAACACCTACTCGAGCTTGCAATATCAGGCATTGGCCAGGTAAACAGGCTGTGTTTTGCACCGGGTCTGCGCGTGCAGCTGCCTAATTAAGTATGCATACGTCATGTGAAAGGGGTCTAATGATCCAGTGATCGAAGGGTCGACGGTTCGATTCCCGCTCTCGCTAGTCATGTGCTGTTGTGTCCTTGGGCAAGACACTTAACCCGCCTTGCCTCCAGTGCTGCTGTCACGCTGGTGTATGAATGTGTGTTGTGGCTACAAATGTAGCTTACCACCACCAGAGTGAGAATGTGTGAGTGAATGAATATTGGGTCCAATGTGAAGCGCTTTGAGTGGCCAAAAAAGCGCTATATAAATCTAATCCATTATTATTATTATTATTATTATTACCTACAACCATAGCATGACAGCCTCCAGTGTTTCTTTTGCACAGCATTAGACTACATGATATACAATCTGTGCAGCTAACTGGAGAGCAGTCAGAGCTGGTCTGTATTACTCAACCCATTGATGAGATGTGACTAACAACTGTTTTCTCTTTTTTAAATAATCGACTGTGTTCATTAATCAGTTAATTTTAATTTTCTTCTTCAAAAGGCATAAAAAGACTAATTCATTTAAATTAGTTTTATTTGGAGATTTACATATTAAAGTGTAAAACTCTAGAGTCAAACTCCAATATGATAGAAATATATTACAACAGCCTGTTAGTGTAGCTAATTAGAAGTTGGTTCTACTTCAAAAGCAATTCAAGTCAAAGGACTGAAGCAAAAAGAAAAATAAAATGATTGATGTTGGCGCATTATTAATGTTGACTTCATTCTTTATGGCATCTAGTAGTGACGGCCCTAATCCACTGTAGCTTCACATTGATGTAAGAGTGTTGAATGCAGTAATTTAATCTGTCAACATTCAGTATTTTAGGGCACCTGAATGACTAAATGCACCTTCTAACCTTTCACTGATGCCCCAGGTGCTCCAGAGTTGCCATAGCAACCTGTAACTTTAGTTCCTGCCACTACAGTAGGTTAACAGAAACATGAGAGCACATATGAACTGATTAGTTTTTCCCGCAATATCTTTTAGCCATGGTGTCTGCCAAGCTTGACCTTTTTCCACTATAGAAAACGTAGGCTGCTGCACTGTAACATGCTTTGAGCTCACCTCCTGAGTAAATAAACAGGATGCTGCAAATCAGGAAGCAACAACAGCCTTCATAACAGAAAGCAGCAACTGTAAAGTGGGTGACAAGACACATTAGTACACAAGAGGTTGTCTTCCAGACTTCCGCACATACTTGATCTCCAGACTAGCATATGAAAATGACATAATTACAGGAAACTCTGTTTTGGCTTTAGGTTGTAGTTTGTGGTGCAATGCAGCCCATGCATGCGCCTGTCGTCACAATAAGACTTCTACTAAACAGTTTGACCATCATTAGCCGTCATAAAGCAAGCAGTAGGGCAAGTAGATGTATAGATATTAAGGGTATCTCTTCTGCTGAGTGAGGGTAGACAAATTAATATAATGATCTCATTCAGCAGCTTATTAACATTGATTATTTTGCCGTTCAGAAACTGCATGTCCATCATTTCTTGGTCGGCTGGTTTCTGTTGCTGCTGTTCTTCTTTTGCTGAAGCAGTTCCTTTCATATTTGTTCGGATTTTCAACGGTCACTGACATATTCTATACCTGGTAGGAACAGCAGGCTTCTCTTTTGACCAATATACCTGCTAAATGAGCACAAATGACTTGACCTGCTTGGAGTATATTGAGTTTCAGAGGAAATGAAAACAAGCATGTGAAATTCTTGTTACCACATCACACCTTTTTATAACCAACAGGTGCTCACTTGTTTTATAAGTGTTTTGAATTATATCTTCTACCGCCTGTCTTTCTTTCTCTTGTTTATGACAAGAGAAAGTATTTTCCTGTTAATACCTGCATCAGTTCTGAGGTGGATCACATTGGCTTGATGTTAATCAGCGCGGCTGCTGCATGCTTTCTGTTATGTTCAGTTATTTAAATGAGCATGAGAATAATTTCCTGGGTGGTTTCTGATTGACTAGGTTGTTGTAGAATACGGGAGCTCCATGAGTGAATGGCATCGCTTTCAAGTGCTCAGGTTTTCTACAGACTGCACTGCAACATGTAGGCGTCAAGCTAATTGTGCCATCATAAATCAAAAATGAATGCATTATGTTTCAGCCCAGACCCCCTCCAGTGAAAATCAAATGTCTTTGTAACATTTCAGTATGGGTTTTTTTTGTTGTTGTTTTTTTGTGCTGGAAGACACATAGTGAAGGAACTAGACAGTCAACAGCACAGTTCAGCATTTCCATGTTGAAACTGCAGTGCACTGCAAACATTTTCAGAGCTCAGAGTTTCACACCTTGCTAACCTAAGGAACTGATTCCGTTAACTTGCAGGGTGGGACTTTCTGTATCACTGTTCATCATCAGAATCAGTTTCTGGTTTCAACATATATGCCTGAGCTTCTCCAAATGTACAGCTTATTGTGTGGTGTATAGTAGTTTTACTGTGTTTTGTAGGTGAGCTGGTGTGCTTGAGCTGTTGTGAGTGGGGAGGAATGGACAGGAAAAGATCGCTGTCAAAGAAGAAACTTACAAATATGCCACTTACACACAATCCTTAAACAGACGATGAGTGTCAACAACCACAGAGGGACTTGAAGTATTTATTATATTCTCATTTGTCAGTTGTTCATTAAAAGTCAGAATAGAAGACCCATGGCAAAAGTCGATACCGTTGAGCAACTTCCTAACTGAACTGAAATTAATCAGCCATGATTTTTTTTTAACTTTGTTACAAGTCCAACGTCTGTGTAAAGTATACATCAGGGTTTGTTCCCTTAAATATACAAATCCTATAATCTTTGTAAATGTAGCTCATAAGATGGTGACCATGTGACTGTCTGCTATTTCTACAATACCGTATATTATGTAGTACAACATAAGCATCTATTTTGTTAATCTTGTACAGGCTTACAGGGGGTGGGCTTTCCCAGCATGCATTGGGTGAGCAGCAAGGACAGGTCACCGGTCTAGACAGACGCAGAGAAACATCCACACAGCTCTTTATTCTGTGCATTAGCTGTTATTACTGCCCATTTTTTTAAAAATAACTACAGTTGCTGTGTCGGCTTCCTGCTCCATCTAAATTAACAAACACTTAAACACTCGATAAGTTCTATCACTGAGCCCTGATTTACAGTGAACTTTGTTATGAGTGATAAACATTTGTACTGGTATCTGTGGGAACACCATGTGACTTCCTCTGGCGAGGAGGAGCTCTCTCAGCAGTCATGGGGGTGTCAGGTTTGGCAAGATTTTGTTTGGTTAGCTTGGTCAGGGTGTAAAAAAAAAAAAAAAAGCATTTCGTTCCGACCACTGTTTCCACCACCCACTCGTGGAAAAAAACTTGCGTTAATGATCTCAGTATTGGTCTTTCATAACATTTACTCTTCCACTAGTGGGAGGCTACCACTATGACAGACTGCTAATACAAACATGTCTTATATGTTTCAGAGAGTAGGAGTCCCTTTCAAATGACAGCGCAGACCAGAGTAAAACTTATGCTCTGTGTAGGTGGGTGTAATAGGGTTTTAAATAAGTATATTTGCATATCTGTTGCAATTCAGGAGGAGGATTTTGATTAAATGGGATCCATACCTTTTACATCCACATGATTTATTTATGTTTTGCCAGGACCCAAAATTTCCTGGCAAAATATTGCATTGCTGCGGCGCTTTCAGTGTTATTCATTCGACCTGTCAGTGGATTTAATGTTTGGGCAGATACGTGTGCTTACATGGAGATACTGCAAATCAAAAGTGATGGTGGTTTATTAACTTTCCATCAATGTTTATTCACAAAATAGTTATCAGCTTGCCGTGAAGGTACCACTTGACTCCACAGCACTGTCTGCAGTACGTACAGCTGAGCAAACGGCCCTGAGGGGCTCTGTTGGTAAATAAAGTAATAAATTTGCACTTCTTTTGATAATCAAGCACTTTCGTCAACTTTTTTCAATAAAAAAAATTTGAAACCATGCATTTTTGGAAATTCTAACAAGAATACTTAGACTAATATAAGCTAGTTACTACTTTAAGACCTTTTATTGATGAAGTAATTAGTTGAGAAAAATCAGTGTAACCAAAATAAAGAATTACACTGTTAGTCTAGAGCATGGGTGTCAAACATGCGGCCCACAGGCCGAAACAGACCCTCCGGAGGGTCCCATCCGGCCCTCAAAGTGTAAAAATTAGAGAAGACAATAACTGCAGGTTGTAAATTTGTAAAACTGTAAATTCAAAATTATTCCTAGATCAAGTTGTTTTGATCATAAAGTAGAATACTAGATTGTTCATTGATCTTTAGTTGTTTTGTGTCTCATTTTTGTAATATTTTGTCGTTTTTGTCTGACATTTGATGTGTTGTTTCTAGGGTTGCAAAATTCTGGGAATTTTCAAAGTTGGAAACTTTCCATGGGAATTAACGGGAGTATGTGGGAATAAACGGGAATAAATAAGAAATTTACTAAATTGAAGGTTGGCCCTTAACAGGGAACTTAAATATAGTTAGAGGGAATATATTGTAGCATAGTCTTGGCTAAAACAACCAGATTTAATGCAAGTACACTCCTCAATCACATGCACACAGCACACTGCTTACTGCAGGGCTATTGAGGCCACGCCCCCTCCGTGCACTGTGCATTCCTCCATCACATGCACAGGTGATTTCTTGAAGCCTGGAGGCCACACTTTTGACCCGACTATATAAAGTTTTGATAATATCATGGGGTAAATATATTTACCCAAGCCCTGTTAACTTGCAAATATTAAATAAAAATGTATTAATACAGTAGCTAACTAGCTGGTAAGTTAGGTGCTAAATTAAAGCTATTTTTCATTTCATTGACCATTTAAGAGGCTAGCTAATTATGGTGGTAGCTACCTCAAATTTGATGCTGTTTCTTCTGACTCCTGCAAGACGGTTTTCTGTAACCATACAAGAATTTATACATCAATTGTCAAATATTTTGAAGACCATTCCAGTTGTTTAGCCAACTATATTTCTGTTCATGCCATTGCTTTAGTGTTTTTACAAGCTTTTTTGTTTTTTTATTCTACAGAAAAATGCCACGTTTGCCATCTGATGTGTGGAAGCATTTCACACAAGCTAATATTGAAGGAAAGGAATATTTCCAAAATTCCCCAGCTTAACTTCCCATGAAAAGTTTCTGGAAATTTACCGGAAATTTTCCGCCCCTTTGCAACCCTAGTTGTTTCCTTATTGTCTCGCTTGTGTTTTTTGTCTTATTTTTATCCCCGGCCGGCCGTAGGCCAAAGGGGGATATTGGCGTGGGCACGTCCGTCCGTCCATCCGTCCATACGTCCGCATTTTGTTTCCGGAGCATATCTCTGAAACTACTTGAGGGATTTCATTCATATTGCACCCAGGCCATCTCTATATAGTATAGATGTGCCTTTTGGGGTGTATGACCGTGACCTGATTTTCAAGGTCATAGTGAGGCACTCCAAATATTTTTTGGTTTCCGGATCATAGCTCAGAAACTACTTGAGGGATTTCATTCATATTGCGCACACTAAGCCTGTTGGTAATGTAGATGTGCCTTTTGGGGTGTATGACCTTGATGTGACTGTTTTTTTTTTTTTTATTGTAGTGAAGATGTATCATTTCGTAGGTGTATCGTTCAGTATATATTATTATTTCTTGCACTTAGAGGTACTATATATAAGGCGGGGGATGTTTTAAGCGGAGCCTGTTTATTGTCATTTACAGTCTTGCTTTTTTTTAATCATTTTTGTCGTTTTTGTGTTTTGTTGTCTCGCTTGTGGTGTCAGTCTATTTTTTGGCATTTTGTTTCTGCCTTTTGTCATTTTATGTCTTATTTTTGTAATATTTTCTTGTTTGTTTTTTTGTCTGACTTTTGTCATTTTAGTCATAAATTAAAATACTATATCATTCAGTTGCAGACACCTGTGACTGAATGTTTTGTGCCTTTGTAGACACTCTGATCTGTAAATTGTAATATGTAAATGACAAACTGAGGTATGTTTTTGAAATTGAATTTATTTTTAAGAAATTTCAATTTGTTCTTGATTTATGTATTTTTTTTTAGTAAAAAAGTGAGTTCCTTAAATGTGAATATTTTCAGAACGTACTTCTTTTTGCGCTACAACAAACCAATATTTTGGATTTGTTGTTGTTTGTTGGTTAATGTGTTTTGATTTTACTGGCGCGGCCCACTTGAGATCAGATTGGGCTGAATGCGGCCTCTTTTGACACCCCTGGTCGAGAGGAAAACAAACTTATAGAAGATCAGTTCCTGTCATCTGTTGTAGTTGAGTGAGCAGCTTCCACTCAGGTGATTGCACAGACTTCACTGCATATCTAAGGACACAGATTGTGATGGTGTAATTAGATATCTTTTGTGTGTGTGGGTTTTCTAACTCGCATTAAACAGCGCTACGAGTCTACAGCCAGGCTAGAGTTGGGCTGTGCGTGGTGACATTTCCCATCAGTCCACTTCAGCTTGATGTAGATAATGAGGTCACGGCCTGTAGGGTAATCTTCATGTTCAGCTGGGACACTGAACTCTGCTATCCATGCAGTCAGTTGGTGGTCTTTGGTTGATTGCATGTTGCAGAAACAAAACATTTCTCCTGTCTTCTTTGACCCCATTGTGCTTTATTTCATTTAGTCACAGCGCCGGCATTCCCCCTCATTGGGTGTAATTTAAATGGAATAGCATTACTCCTCGGACAAAGGGTGTGAACCTTCTTGCTCTGCTGGTTTGCGTGTGAAGAGAGGGCCCTATCATATCAGCTGTGTGAGAGTTTAAGCGGCACACTTGCAGCAATCTGCTTTTTCACTCTCCAGGTCCTTTATCCAGCCAGAGCAGTTTTCCTGTGGGTTATTCTTCCTATCCCTCCACAGGAAAGCCGTCCCCCGCTGCTGCTTCCTATCCTGAGCTTTCCTCCTAGCCCTTGGAGTTGTACAACCCTTTTCCTTCGACATTGTCGTTCTGCGTTGATCATTTAAAAAAGCCTTTGCGTGTCCTTTTTATGACTCGGCGTGTGTTTCTCCTGTGAGACTCTTCTTTCCCTGCGTGTTTATCTTTTAATGCGGATGAACATTAAACCCAGAAATGTGATCGCCGCTGAGTGTTTTCTTCCTACAGTCTTGCTTTACCTTCCTGCCATTGCTTCGTCCTGATTTGTGTACATAACGGGGTTGCTTCTTCTTTTTCTCTGCTCTTCCAGGAACACGGTGGCCTTCTTCGAATCTTCCCAGAAGGAAAGGCCCAGTTTGCCGACATAGAGCCAAAATTTGACCGCCTGCTGCTGTTCTGGTCAGACAGACGGAACCCTCACGAGGTTCAGCCCGCTTTCGCTACAAGGTCAGCGTCCACGTCTGTCCGCTGCAAAACGCTCGCGTTATTCGGCCCGCCGTGCACTGACTCATGACTCTTAAATCTGTCTCGCAGGTATGCCATCACAGTGTGGTATTTTGACGCAGACGAGCGAGCCAGAGCTAAAGAAAAGTACTTAACGGGTAAGATTTCAAGCACAAACCCCGCGGTCCTGCTCCTGCTGTTGAAGGCGTTTTGTTTTCTCTTGCATCATCTCTCGTGTGTTTCCTTTCCGTGCAGGTGCAGGAGAAAAAGGTGTAAAAGTTGAACTCGACAAATCATCGGATCCCAGCTAATGAGATGCCTGCATCCCCCCCGAAAACAGCCATTAAGTGCTCTGTCCTAAGAAAGTGGCCTATAGAGAGCATGAGTGTGTGTGTGTGTGTGTGTGTGTGTGTGTGTTTTGCATGGCAAAACGTCCGTTTTGCTTGAGTGGGTGGAAGATTTGTGATAATGGAGACGAAAACAAACAGTGATTCTGTTCATTTTCAGCCAACCTGGGCCTCCCCAGCAGACCTTGAATGTCATAACGTTGTACTGAAAGGGATTGTATGCGCGTTTCTCCTGTCACTGCTACGGCGAAGAATGCTTACATTACAGCTGACATCTTCAGAAAATCGCTTCAAGCAGGAATTGAGCTCAGAGAAAATCTTCATCTTTTTGTATATTGGTTTTTGCAGTTAATTCCTTAAAGGTACAGTGTTCTGCATATGCGTCATGTGTTATGCTTTTCACATGGAATCGGCTGTTATAATAAGCTACTGTATGTGCTGAGTTTGCAATAATTTTAAAAGTGATCTGACTAAAATAAAGTTTCCCTTTTCTGACAGAACATTGTCGGTCTTAGAGTTAATTATTTTTTAGGAACATCGGCTACAGAGGCTTTTATGGTTGTTTTCCTCCTCACTGACATATGAACTGTTTGAATCAGCACTTAGTCACCATGAAGCATAAGTCAGTACCTCTGGGGACGCAGTGCTGTACCATCCTACAGTACAGAGATCCATGCTGCCCTCTGCAGGACACTTGCTGCACATTTTTATATTTGGCTTGATTTCAGCATTGTGTGTAGTGATCAACACACATCGCACATCATAGGATAATTATTCCTCAAACGGCAAAAAAAACCAATAATAAAATATCGTAGATTCATTCTCTCATTAGCTATAAACACATAACATATTGATCAAGTGGTAAGTGACATTTACCAGCCAGTAAATGATCGTGCAAATTGATTTAATGTTCTCTACCAGAGCTGCCTCTCTGTTTTCAGCCTATGATTCATCAAATGGCTTTATATTTATGCTCCACATGACAAAAGCATTAGATAACAATAGTTAATCAATCTGTGCCATCTTACAGCCAGTACATGCCATTTCCAGGACAGTGTCTAAAATTCAGCATCTCGTTTTGGAACTGTCTTGTAAATAGTAACTTTACATGGTAAATGATGTGTGTGTGGTGCCTTTTAAAATGCAGCCATCTTTAAGAAAACAAATAAGTGCAGAACACATCCAGTCTGTTGGTGTTTTTGTTCTGCCACTCTGATAAAACTCATTTTGGAGGTTTGAATGTCCAACTCTGAATCAAGCTTCTGCCTCTCTTGCTGCAACAATGTTTTATTTTCATTATTTTTATTACTCTGCTGCTTGTTTAACCAGTGTGAGGTCACTGAGAAAACTCTGTTCCATGCTTTAATGAAAACGGGCTTTTTCAGCTCTGATAAGTTCACCTGTAAATGCTCAGAGGTGCTCAGGGTGTTATGGGAAAAAATGTCAGGTTCCATAGCTTGTATATTACAAGGCAGTCATTATTATTATTATGTAATATAAATGGTAATCTATAGTGAAAGGCAATGTTGCATTCTCATAATGTTTTAAATCAATATACTGGAATAAACAGACATTTTAAAAATGGAAAATTGAAAAGTTATGTGGAGAAGTGGACATGCAGTCTTGTGAAACAATGGTTATGTCTCGTGGAAATGAATGATTTTATTTTATTTTATACATTTTTGAAGAAGCACTTGATCCTCCTTAAAAGTGATATACTCCAGTAAGCATCTGAATTTGACATTTTCATAATTTAAATAAACAAAAAAAACAAATCCGTCACATGGAAAAAGTGAGCCCATTTATCACACTATCAAATACATCAAATCAGAAGGGGTTCCAGATTTAGTGGCAGTAATTCAAACCTCCTGAAGGATCGACAGCTGGAACCTGTCTTATTTAAACATTTTAACCTCCAGGCCCTGCTCTTCTCTTTGCCATTAATGCGTGTGGTGTCACCATGAATTCATCTGATGAGCTCTCAACTGTCGTCAAAACTGAAAGGTTGCTGATGACTTTGAGTCTGGCATGATCTGATATGAATCATTCCACTGTGAAGGGAATCCTCTGCAAGTGGAGTACAACTCACACGATCGCTTTGTTTTCCACCAAATTCAGCTCAGGAGCAGCCGCTCTTATGAATGATCCTCAAGAATCCTATCATTTTATCCCAGGACCTACAGGTGACTGCTGCAACTGTTGGTGTCAAAGTGTTCGCATCTTCAATCAGAAAGAGATCACACTTATTTAACCTGCATGGGAGGTTTGCCAGGGAAACAAAACTTTGCTGTTCAAAGACAACATTAGAGCAGAACATAGAGGCAAAGACCTTTGAAAAGCCTTTTGGATGGAGTTGTTTGGCTTCAATAACAACAGACTAGTTCAGTGCAGACCAAAGTCGACCTTTCAGGAGAAGAACTTCATACCGACTGTGAAGAAGGTGGTGGAAATGTTGTGGTTTGGAATTTGCTTTGCTGCCTGAGGGACTGGGCAGTGTCCTCTCACTGACTTAACTGTGAATTCTGCATCACAACAAAGAGAGCTTGAAAATAATGTGTCTGAAAGTTAAAGTTGGACCAGAAGTGAACCTTTCAGCAGGATGATAGTCTTAAACACACTTACAATCTACTAAGAAGTGGCTCTAAAATAGGAAATGGGGGTTTATGGAATGAGCTAGTCATTAAAAAAACATTGAAATGTTGTGGGGAGATTTCAATCAAGCAGTACATGCAGAAAACCCTCAAACATCTTGCAAATGAAGGGAATTTTTTTCTTTTTTTTTTTTTACCAGAGACTAGTGGACAATTATGCAAAACACCTACAGGAAATGGTTTCTGCTCAATGCAGCACTGCCATTTCCGAGACCAGAGTGCTCTTAGTTTTTCAAAAGAAAATTATTTCATCTATTCATATTTTTATTGAGTAATGATTGAAAAAGATCACTCTCCTTGTTTTGTTCAAGCATGTCTCCTTCATCTGTGTGCGCCGTGTCAAAGAGGATCAAATGTTTGCTTCTGAAAATATGTCAAAAAAAATCCCATTTTCAACTCACTGTCATGTCATGAATGCAAAACTGAAGCTGTATTTGCTTTTTGAAGCATAAAAATGCGTCACTTTGACTGTTTAAGAGCCACGCGGAACTGTCTATAAAACACAGGCGGCCCACTCCGCTTTTATCCTTTGAGCGTTGGTGTGATATCAAAAATAAACAGCATTTTTAGGACATTTAAACTTGTTTTAATATGAATTAAAAGAACATCTCCTCTATATAAACCAATCTGTATGAAAAAGAACACCATTGACAGTACATAAAATCGTAATACAGTACGTATTACAAAGGTCAGGAAATATATTAAGACGTATTCAATATAAACTATACAATGAAAAACGTTTAAGAGCAGAACTTTGTACAAGGAGTGTGCAAAACTAATGTCCCATCACTGGGTCTGTATTTACTGACCAAAGTCTGTTAGTTCTTTTCTACACAAAATAGAAAACTGAATGTCTGAAGTGGAGGGAGACGTTTGTCCCCATGTGCCTCGTTCGGAACAGAGACTGTGCAAAAATATACAAAAGAAAACTGAAGCCACAGGTGAGCAGGAGCCACTGATGAGCTCCGGTCAGTAGTGGCTGAGCTCCTCTGGAGGAGGAGGGAGGTTGTAAGTGTCGTCTCCTCCGATGTAGGCGCCGATGCCGCTGCTTTGGCTCCCCCACTCATAGCTGTCGGCAGCCAGGCTGGAGAATCAATAAACACGTCGGTTTAAATGTCTCTTTGCATTTAGAAACGTTCCTGATTCACGCACAGCAGTTTTCTGGTAGGTGTTTGTACCTGGCTTGGATGTTCTGAGGCATGACGCTCCACGCCAGGTCATCGTCGCTGTCATAACGTCGCGGGTTGTCAAAGAAATAAGCCCGAGAGGAGAAGACATGACTAGGGAGGCCAGAGCCGCTCTGCAGGACGAGAGAGACACAAAGACAAAACAGTAAATGTAAGATATCAGAGTGAACAACGGCAATTTCTCACATAACCGCATTACACATGACTTGAGGCAGTGACTCCCAACCTGTTTGCTCTATGAGCTCTTGAAATAAACCAATAACCTCCTCAGACACTGCACAGTCTATTACTTGTGAGCACTTCCAACAATCGTGGTATTTCCCCTTAAATTGTCCAATTTGTCTGAAACAACCAGTGTCCAGTTTCTCACAAGAAAAAAACTAAAATTGACACTTTCGTACAGCTGAACTACAGTTTGCTTCTTTTTCTTTTTTTTAATAAATCATCTTCTGACCGACAGGCTGGGAACCGCCGGCTCAGACTAACTGCTGGCTCACCTTGTCCAGGTTCGGCTGTCGAACTCTGAAGAAGAAAACCACAAGAGAGGTGGGGAGAAGCTCCCAAACAAACAAAATCACACCGAAGACGATGTAGCCAGTGTCGCCCAGAGTTGACTGTAAATCCGCCTGAAAGAAACAACAGTAACATTATTACACACCATTCCAGCAGCTCTTTAACCCTCGTGTCGTCCTGCAGGTCAAAATTGAAAATGTGGAAAAAAAATATCTATTTTCACAGAGAAACTTCTGATGTCCACATTTTCAACATTTTTGGGAAATCTTTAAACATTTTTTGGGCGGAAAAAAAGAAATGTTAAAATTTTTTCCTAAGAACATTCACAAAAAAATCAACCAAAATCCAGACAAATTCGCTGGATTTTGGTTGATTTTTTTATGAATGCTCTTACAGAAAATATTAGAGGTTTTGCTGATATGTATGTAATCATTTTAGATGTTTTTATTTGTTTATTTTTTTTGGAAGATTTTTACTCATTTTAAAAAAATATTTACAAGAATTTTCTTGCCAAATTTGGTGGATTTTTTTAAAAATAAAACTTTCAAGGGAAAATTTTAAGGAATTATTGGAATTTTCTTCTTAAAGGTTTTGCAAATTTTAAAGAATTTGGGGAAATATTTTGCTGAATTTATGAATTTGTTTTAGACAAGGAAACAATATTTTTTGGTGCCCGTAAATGAAGACAGCAGCAGGGTTAAAACGGTGATGAAGACTTCCAAAACATATTAGTTTCACCTTTAGCCTTAAATAAACTATGACATTGGTATAGCAAAGATGTGAAGAGGTGAGTTCTCCTAAAATGTGAACATAAGTCTAAGCAAACTTGATAAACTGGTCTGAACAGTCACACAGCAAGATGACATTTTACAGGAATACTTTAGAAAATACACTTACTGGGGTTCCTACATAGAGGAAGACTCTCTAGTTCAGTAGCCAGTTAGCAATGCTTAGCTTGTAACTCTCTGTAAAATCATAATTAGTCATTTTTTCATACTCTGATTATTGTAATATCAAAAAGGGTAATAAAGTGTTCAGGAGTGAACTTTAGAGGTACTGGGAGCAGATTCTAATACAAAGAGATGTACAAACAAATAAGCCAGCCAATAAAGGCTTTCAATTGAAATATCAGTATTGGCCTCAAATGAACACAGACAGTTCACAACAAAACAAAAGCTCACAATGACGGTCGGAATAATTAGGGATTAAATCCGGCTGGAGCCCACTGGAGCTAAAGCCACACCTCCTGAAATCTGAATTGACTCCTGTTGGACCTCATCATGATCACAGTATACCCTTAAATCATTTTTCTCTAAAAAAGGCAACAGACAACACAATCATGAAAATAGTGCCGTAAAGTTGTTGTAGATATTTTAGTCACGTATTGTGCAAAGCTATGTCCAGAATGTGATAGTGCAGTACAGAATGGGCTGGAAAAAAATTACTGCAACTCCCTTTTATCGGGTTTTCCACAAAAATCCCGATCCCGCCTCCAACTGGTCCAGAACGCAGCAGCTAGGCTTCTTACTGGTTTTAACATACGACATCACATCTCCCCTGTTCCAGCTTCCCTCCACTGGCTCCCTGTCCATTTCAGAACTGATTTTAAGATTTTACTGATCACTTTTAAAGCTTGCCAGGGCCTTGCTCCTGGCTATATTATATTATATACATGCTAACCCCCTATGTCGCAGCCCTCCTAGTTTTTCCAAAGTTGAGGCTTAAATCCAGGGGTGACGGGCCTTTTCCATCAGGGCCACTCGGCTTTGTAACGACCTGCCTGAAGAGATAAAGCTTGCCCAATCAGTACATTCTTTTAAATCACTTCTTTAAACCCACATTTATAGACTCGCCTTCCTGTAAAGTTCTATTTTATTTCTTTTTTATCACTGAGTTCTACCTGTCAAAGCACTTTGTGAATGTTCTTCTGAAAGGGGGTATACAAATAAAGTTATTATTATCATTAGTTATTATTATTACTATTAAAAGGAGAGACTAATGTTTCCTTCCATGCAAACTGTAACAATGCAGTTTATTTGAACATTGGTATTTATATTTAGGGTGTTGTATTGTTGCCATTTGGGACTTCACAGAGCTTCAAGGAGGGTATTTTTCTTGAAAGTTCACAAAAAATGTAAACCATAAATGAGAATGTTCTCTCTTCCCACTTTCATTTGAGAAATCTGAGTCGAAATTTTGACTTAAACTTTAAGTCTTTTCAGTTGTCACTCTGGACAATCCACATCCACAGAACTATGTGTACATTTTTCACTAGAACTGCTTTCCTCTGACTGAAAAAATAGTCCCTAATTCCACTGCCTGCAGTCTGCTCTTTGACCCCCTGACCTCAATGGACAAGAGATCATCTAAATCCCAATTTAGCCCCTGGGAATAATGTGCTGTTCTTGGGTTCTGTCCATATTGGTAATCAGTAAATCGGACTTGTTTCCTATTTTAATCCACAGTTCCTGCAGTCATGAGGAACATGAGGTTGCCAGGTAACCAGGAGAATCTCATTATGCTAAGCTAACTCCTGCTTCATATTTACTGTAATTCCTCTCCTCTAACTCACTGAGAAGGAGATGAAGTGCTTTTCACTACAAGCTGAAGTGCTTCTTCGTGGCGGTGCGCCCTCTGGTGACTCACCTGGTCTGAAACGTTGTACCAGTCGTAGTCAAAGGAGTTGATGCTCTTGTTGGAGAGTCCCAGAACGACCAGATTGTAGCACGCCCTGGATGCATAGAGGAGGATGACGATGGCTCCTATAACTGTCACCTGGCACACTGACGTCCCCTGAACAGGTTGAAGAGTCACATTAAGATGTTATATCTCAGGCATATGTTCACATTTGAAATGAGGCGTAATCTGATGAAAACATCTGTGAAATCATATAAAAACAACACGGACGCTGATGAAAAATGGGTCGTTCGGTTGGTTAAGTATGAGATAACATACTGTACAGAGCAGATGCACCACTGTACAGTCAGTCATGCACAAGAACCACACCGTGTTGCCAGGAAACAATCACAAAGCTGGAGCAATGTGTAGAATAAAGTAAATAAATCAAAAGCCAGGTTTCTTCTCTCCGTAGAGAACCAGAAAGTCTCACCTTGGACTCTAGGTAAATGTTGGCCAGAGACATCTTGGCGATCTTGTAAAGACATAAAGAGAGCGAGATGGCACACAAGACGAAAAGTGTGTCGTTGATTGCGACTCTCACTAACACGATGGTGTGAGCTTCTGCGGCGGACATCCTCACCAGCAGGGCACAAACTAAATTCACCACCAAAAACACCAGGCTGATGAAGAGGAAGACGAGGTACAGTGGCAGCCTGTTGGAAACACACAAAAAAACCAAAACAAAATATTATAAAATGAACTGGAAATCAGACCCAGTAAATGAATAATCTTCATCTATTAAAGCTCACTGTCTGGTCTTACCTGTACCTCAAAAGCTCTGGTGAATACTTTGACTTAGCCTTGAAAACAACCTGCCAAAAGAAAGCAAACAGTGCATCATGCAAATGCGTCACGCTTTTACAGTAGGCTGGTTTCACTTCTGTATTCTTGGTCTTTGAAAAGCTTCTTATGAAAGAGGAACCTGGCAGCGGAATTTCAAACTTCACAGCGGTCACACAGCAGCGCAGGGCCGCAAAGATTTGAGCCTCGCCGTCAATTCGCAACTGTGACTCACATCGGCGCAAGAGGATTATGCTAAAAATAAAGCTTCAGGCAGCAGCCAGAGCAGCTATTATTTGAAATGTGGATTATGTAAGCGGTTGAAGAAATGATTCGGTGCATCACAGTTTGTGGGCGATCTGAATGAGAGTCTGTTACACTGACAGCAACAGGTAGCACTCACTGGACGGTGTAGTAGAATCCTGCTGTTAAGTCATAGGAGAGACTTCTAGAGGCAGAACAAGTGTAACAGTTGCAGCAGGTGGACAATAATTCAGCGTTAGCATCAAACAACCTTCAGTTCACTTGGATCCTGACAAATTCGTGTTATTGTTATCATAGTTTGATTTTTAGAGGGAAAACTGTAAAGACAAACATAAGAATAGAGCACAGTTTATTATTCAATATTTCGATTTGATGACATTTGCCATTAGATGAAAAATATTTCTATCTAGAACTGAAATGACTGCTGAACTCATCTATTAATGAGTTATTTCTCTGAAGCCATCAGAGCTTCCTCTCATTTTATAAACCCAGCCTTCATCCCTCAATCAAAAGTAACAGAAATAATCACAGTGCTCTCATTGCATAATTTTACAATCAAAACTAGAATTTTAATAGGACCGTTACACAACCCTAGTGTAAGTTTTACAGCTCTTACTTCAAAAGCTGCATGTCTAATTATTCTTTTACTGTACAGTTACTGCACGTCATTTGAGATTTTGTCCAATATAGTTGCATAATACCAAGGAACTAGATCACATGAGGACAAATATCCCCAACGCGCCTGACATGTGAAAGGTTTCGACTAGGAATGATTATTTAGGTCACTACAGGTAATAATTAAAGCTGCAAGAAAAAAGCAATAAGTTGTCAACTAGTAAATGAATGACAGACTTTGCTGATAATTGACTAACTCGTCTGAGTGATTTTTTAGAAGGGAAAAGTCTAAATTCTTGAGTAGTTTCTGATTTCTTTCCTTCTTTGTGATGGCAAACTGATAGTCTTAGGCTTTGGGAAACACAGATTGACATTTTTCGCCATTTTCTGACATTTTACAGACCAAACAGCCGATCAATCAACATGTTCATTGCTAATAAAATAATCATAAAAGGTTCAATTACACTATCATGATATGTTAAAATGACATGTGACCTCTCTTGCTAAGAATCCAGAATCTTTATTTTATTTTATTTTAATTGTCTCTTACTTCACTGAAAGTCCTTTCTCGTTCTATCTCTTTGTATTTACACTCTTTGTATCTGCTGGTGTCTGTACGTAACCTCGTGTTTCCACATCACATGTGTGGAAGCTGCACACTGAACCATAACCTGTTTACCGTGTCACAAAATCCTGCTCACACGTACATCAACTCAGAGAAAGAAACCTCGACTTCATCAAATGAAGACAATCTTTGTGAATCAATTTCTGCACAGGGAAGCTCAAACGTTTTAGCAATCCAACAGTAAGTTAGAGACACCTTTAAGTGGAGGGAAGTCCTTTAAAAGTCACACAAGCCTGGTAGTTCTGTCAGTAAATATATTCTAAAAAATCATGTTTGGCCTCAAGAAGAAAAGTTAATGCACCAGATTATGTTGGTCTATTTGAGCTATGGCAGCTTCTAATGGAATTATGTTCAGCCAACAAACTTCATTGAGTTAGGATAGTTAGCCTTTGTTCTATAATCAAAGTTATTTTTTGTTTATATGTCTTTATTGTTTGAAACTGTCAAGGCATGTTTAGACAGAGGAATTATTTAACTGAGCTAATCAAAGGCAGAAATTAGAATTGAAGCCACACAATATTGAGCTGATTCTAATCAAATTAATGCTTGCAACTTGAATAGTTAATCTGAAATAGCAAATCTGATTTTTCTTTTTATCCAGCGACTATGCATTGTGCCTAAAGGTGATGGAGACAGGTCCCTTGGGTGACCTTTCAGGGTGTCATCCTCTGAACTCACCTTTGCAAAGTACAGGTTCATGAGGCTGAGGGTGAAGAACTGCAGGCAGACAGGGAAGCAGTAGAGCAGCCAGAAGGGGAAGGGCCCCAGAGTGTTGGCTGTCACAAAGTTCCTGAAGTAGAAGGAGAAGAGGACGGTGCGCAGCGCCGACCACAGCAGGCACAGGAACAGGAACACCGTCTGGTAGCTGAAGCGCTTGTGTCGGTACCGGAGCACCAGCCAGAGCTGCACGTAGACGAAAATGAAGAGGAGGGAGTAGAAGACGGTGTACACCACTGTCAGGCCCAGAGTCACGTAGGGGGGCACGGCCGGAGTCAGGGTGGGCAGGGGCGCCTGGTCCATCGGCTCCTTCTCCTCCACCAGGGCCTCCATGACCCGCTGGCCGGAGGAGGAGGGGAGCGCAGCGGAGGGGGAGGCTGATCTGCTGCCGGTCTGTGGCTGCTCAGCCCCCGGCCGAGGAGAAGTGAGAGGCGAAACCCGGAGAAAGAGGAAGAAGCTGCTGCGGATGGGGGCTGTCAGGGAGAGGAAACAAGCCCAGCTTCCTGCAGCAGAGCCGGAGACAGCCGGAGAGCGAAGCACATAATCAGAGACGAGAATGAGCCGTTTGTCAGGAGCAGCGGCGGCCAGGAAGCTGCTGAGGGCTGCAGCTCGGAGCTCCGTGGAAGGACCGGCCCCCTCCAGCCTCATCCAGCCTCCACCAGCCTCCTCCTCCTCCATCCCTCTCCCCACCCAGCGCTCATTACGCGCCGTTACGCAGCATTTGACGCACGCTGCTGTACCTTTAACCCTGTGATGGGTCTTCCCACAGGAGGCACTCTTATTTACCTTCATTTTACTCAGATGTTTAAAAAAATAGAAAATACAACACAATTATCATGGAAAGAAAAGAAGAATGACCACATGACGCTGTAAACCTGGTAAATAAAGTGGGAGTGTTGCTGCAGCTGCACAGACTCATAGTTTCACTTCCTGTAACTACATTTTACAGTCAGTTAATGAATGTTTTAAATAGCAGTTCAGTTGCAGTTTCAGTGATTTTTATTTGACCAGTAGATTTCTTCAGTAGGGTTCTGGTTGAAAATGATATAAGCTAGTGATTTTAAACTTTTTCCACCCTTTTTTTGCCCTTTTTTTCTACAATGTCCTCAATTATCAGTGATCGATGGAAACTTCTTCATTTCCTAACACATTATTCAAACAGTTCTTGTAACTTCTACACATTTTCTATGAAAATACAGTAAAATACTGGCGTCTGCTGTCACCACCACTTCATCATATTTCAGAGTTACTCTTGTAATTCACTTAAAATGTAAATACATGTGTAATAGATTCCAACACTGTACAGTAGAATATGAGGTTTAATAATTAATACTCTACCGAGACTTTCCATTGTCATAACATATTTAATGTTGCCACTCTATTCAACCTTATCTCTACCTGTAGTTGCCTGTAAATTACATTTTTTTTCTTTTTTACACCCAGATAAATTTCTCTCATCTACCATACATAACAATAATTGACTTTTATGATCCATAATTGAGATCTACCAACTCTGTTTATTATTTAAAATGCATATAGCAGCAAAAGATCTAAACAATATAATATATTGATTAAGATGAGTTACATTTTTAAGGATTGGGAGCATGTATTCAAAAATTAGAGTTTATTTAAAACATTTAAATGCAATGAAAAATAATTTAACTTACTATTTTTTCATAAAAGGAAGAAAAATTGCAAAACAACAGCAGCAAACAAACAAAACATCCTGTCTCAGGGCATCAGCTACAACATTCTTAGTCAACAATAATAATCTTAGCTGCCCAAATAAGGTTGTACATGTTTTTTCTTCACACCATCAGTCTTTGCAGCGGTCTGCCACTCCCCCAAAGGATCCAGTTTTATAGTATTTAATCATATTTTGTAAAAACTGTACACTACTGTTAGGATTAGGCTGTAATTTTTGGAGTTATTTATTAGAGCGTAACAACCTTTCTCCACTGAGACTCCTCTTTCTGATGATCTCCAGGTTTTTAAAGTTGAAAGCCTTCCCTCCTTCATCACTCCGGTCTTCAGTTTTCCTCACAGATTCTCAGTAGGATTCAGATCTAAACTCTGATTATCTTGTTTTGTTTGAACCATATTTTGACAACTTTTTATAGTTTAGATAGCTATCTTGTTGGAACATGCAGTGCTGGAACTCTATCTACTTTCTGGTTAAACTTTGGACTTCGGCAACCGGCTCAGCATCAGCAGTTCCCAGTTTACTGTGTATCAGAATGCTCTAAAACATGATAGAAATGATCAGGACTATTATGGATGTTTTTTCTCCAAAAATTTATGAAAGTTTTCACGGGTATGAATGTTTTTGGATATTGCAACCATTTTTAATCATAAAAACATGCAAATCATTTAAATTAATCATTAACATCTCTAACATAGTGTCTTGTCATCTTTTTTTCACTTGTTTATTTCATTTCCAGTTGCAAGGAACCTAGTAGTAATGTAAGATTTACCACAAATTTTGGCAGGGATAGTTTTTCTATACACATAGATAGATAGATAGATAGATAGATAGATAGATAGATAGATAGATAGATAGATAGATAGATAGATAGATAGATAGATAGATAGATAGATAGATAGATAGATAGATAGATAGATAGATAGATAGATAGAAATTCATCTTCTCAATATACAGAATAATATTAACTTAAACAAAGCCTGAAACTGCTGAACAAAGCTGCTAGTGACTGCTGTAGTCGCTTACCATGAATTAAATACTAATTAGTTAATCAAGGATTTGTAATTATACAAACTCATGTAAACAAAGTAAGCAAAATTGGATTTTTATGTAACTTCTGACATATAAGCTCTACAAGATAAGGCCTTAGAATGCGGTTTAAATGCTACTTTAGTTTATAAAAATCAGCTCATCAAATTATCACAAAGTACTGAGCACAAGTGAAACTGAGCTCTTTGAGGTCCTTTGGATGGAATCCAGTCTTGACAAGGAATGTTTTTGGTTCCTAATAATGTCAAAGTCCAAAATCCTGAATCCTACAGCTTTCACAATGCACACAAGCCTTTCATTTGGCTCCCTGGAAAACACCCACACCCCCTACCATCACAGCTGTATTCTGTAACAAAGATTAAATATTTTTAGTCTCATGACTCTGGTGATATCATCAGAATTATTTTCTCAGATTTTTGAAACCTCTTTCAGAGTTACAAAATATATTTGACAGTTGTTCTAATCTGATGATAAACTTTCTTTTTATTTGTAAAATCGTTGGAGTTCCCCCTCAATTCCAACCAAAAGTATTTCAGTATTTCTGCTTAGAGCTGAAGAACTTTGGAGAAACTTATCTACCAGCCACAGTGAGCAGCAGGGTTTTTGTTTCACAGGACTGGGGCGTGTGAACACGAGGGAGGCCCAGGATGGAGGTCAGTCTGCCTCACCTCTGACTGTTGTGACACATTAATCTTTTATCACACTGGGACACACTGAACAGGATGCTTTCAGCTGCAGTGCTTCCTCCTTGGCTGTGAGACCCCATTTTTTATGTCCACTTTATCCCAGATATAATATTATGTTTGGCATTTTAAATGTTAAGTACAAAAATGATCCCAAATGCATTCCTTTTTTTAATGTCGTTTTGCATGTAGACAGGCTATAATTAAACTGTAACAAAAAGCTGAATACTAAGCAGCGAGCTTTATCTGCTGAATGAAGAACTAAATGTGACAGAATAGAACATCGCCCACATCTTTGGTTCCATCTGTAAATCAGAAATAGCAGTAATGGAGCGTTGATGAAGCAGCTCTTATCGGTCCACAGCGTCCTGTTATAGACACACAGCAGCCTGCTGGTTCCCAGGCAACACGGCGGCACTAAACACTCTCACTCAAACAGTAACAAGTCACAGCTAACGACATCACAGGCCTCAGGGTAAATATCCCATCAGACACTATAAGTCCAGCAAGGGCCCGATATGTATCACCAGTTAAGTGCACTGAACTACATTTAGATTCATACTTACAAGCGCTGCACTCACTGTAAACAAATGCTCTCTTTTGACAAAATCTAGGAGTCACTACTCAACATTCTTGAGCATATTTTTTGCCATATTTTGTAAAGCAGTAAAATAAGTAACAACATGTACATCAATTATGTAAATGTACCTGCTTTATGTATATAAACCTTAGGCATATTGATCTCTGAAAATCATAGGGGTTGTGTGAAGAAACCATCGATGCACAGTTCACAAAATGACCACAAGGTGGCACCTTCTGACTGTATAAGAAACAGCATCGATGCAAAGTTGTCTTCAAGGCAAAAGGTTGACGAGAAGGATCTAACATTTAAAATATATTTGAGCAATGAGGTGCTTGTTTGTTTGCTACATTATAACAAGCGGATTATTACTGTTCTGTGATGTAGAAAACTGTATAAAAACAACAAACAAACACAAAAATTTGAATAAGACAGTGAGTCCAAATGTAGATTGATATAAATAAAATTAAAAGGTGACTCCACGGGAGATATTGTAGTATCTGATGTGGTGCCCGGCTGATTTGATTTATATATATATATATATATATATATATATTTGTTTTATTTTGTATTATTTTATCTTTAATTTTTTCTACTCAGTTTCTTACATCATTCCTGCACTGCCTGCTCTATGTGCCTTTTAATTGCCCTCTGACGATAAATAAAGTTTTCTGAATGTGAATCTGAATGTGAATTTTGAATGGCACGAATGTACAGTACAGGCCTGCAGGTCACTTATTTCTTTGAAATGTAAAAGGACAAAACCTTACGTCTTATTTGTGGCACATCCACTTTAAATTCTGGAGTTTTTGAGAGCCTTAGTTTCTACCAGCTGCCGAAAAAAATCTAATAACCCAGCAGAAAAATACTAGAATTTAAAACCTGTTGTGACTGGTGATGGTACGTGTTTAATCAGAACACATAAGCAGCTAAGCAAAGCCCCACTAGATGCTGAAATGTTCATTTTACCACACTATTGTTTGAAAAAGAATCTCATCCTAAAGTTCTATGAATAGGAGGGATAATAACTGTCAAATTTGCCCCGACGGTGCCACAAAACAAAAGGCCACGCAACCATTAGCATCACATTAATTCATCCCTTTTTCACAGCAGTGTGAGCATTTTATCTTCTTTTCAAAACATTTTGGCCTGAGGTTTGTGTAAAAAAAGAAGCTCCTTAAATGTCAACAGTAGAAGAGACTAATCTCACATGGCAGCAGTTCCCAGCCTCTTTGCCTTGTGACCCCTTAAAACAAATCAGTATCCATTTGGGTCCTTTCGTCGCAACTTGTGACCTCAGTCTGGACATGAGCTGTGACCACTGTGACCACACTAATTTGGATTTTATCAGCTTATTTAATCTGAAGAGTTTTAGTGGCCCGTGCAGGTAAAATTATCCAGTATTTCAGAGGAAAGGAAACAAAAATGAAACACAGGACCCATAATCTGCACTTTCAGCCTTGATATCACTTGTGTGATTAAATCCTGGCCTGGGGAAGGACATGAGAAAGGTCACACTGTCACCAAAAACATTATGAATCATTGTCAGGGGGGCGTGTTTACCCACATCAAATGTCATGGAAATGTTTTCATTAACTTTGTTGTCTCATTTCATTTTCTAAATAAGGCGCTAAGTGTTTTCTTGCAGACATTCTGGATGATGTGAGCTCCACACGAAAGGTCAAAGGTCACTAAAGATCGTTAGAAATAATGGGGGCTGTGAATACCAAATGTCATGGCAGTGTGGCCAACAGTTAAGTGGAGCGGAGTGCTGGATGGATGACTGGCCATCCGTTAGCAGGGCAGAAGCAGCTCCATATTACCAACATGCCCCTCATTATCCCAGCTGGAGAGGAGTCTGATAGCCTCAGCGGCATGCTTCAAATGATTAGAGTATGGTACAGTGCTCTGTGATATTGTCCTTTACATAATGTTTCAGTCAAACCGGGCATGGGGCTCTGTTGCCAGTAACTGGTCCATGCTCTGATGGTCCACTGGCCAGAGTCCAAACCTGCTAATACAGATCCAGTGTTGTCCCTCAGCAGACCTCCTACACAGTGGGCCCTGTATTAAAGGACATTACCATCTAAACACAGCCTGCTGCTTTCTACTGTATTGGCAACATTGGAACAACCAGTTTCAGAATTTTAAATAAAAGGATGTGAAAATGACCTCTATTCATCTCAGTGCTTAATTCCATCCTCGGGGAAACCTTTCAGCTCCTGTGTCTTTATTTACCCCAGTAAACTGACCCAAAGCACGCCAGCCTTCCACCACATTATTCCAGGAACAGCATGAAAAGAAAAGTATAGGCTACCTCTCTTTTTCTCTCCAGTGAGTTCTTGCGCTCCGCCCACATACGTAGTAGTTGATCCCATGTATCAGTCGCTCCTCTAACTCAGGACTGCTCAGCCGCCTCTGAAGGACGAAGAATGGGTTGGCAGAAGCAAGGATGGCTCGTATGTGCGAGTTTTCTCGGATTCTTGGCCTGGGTGCAGAGCATAACGCGGGACGAGCTTTTCCCCTTCGGTCCGAGCGCAAGAGACCAGTTACTGGAAGCAGGGAATGACCAGACGCACCAACTGAAACTAAGCCAGCCAGTTCTGTTTTATGATGGCACTTTTGACAGCATATTTGTAAGTTCACTTTTAAAGTTGCTCCACTTTCATAGGAATTAAAAACCAAAGCGTGGGATTTACTGGTCACATTCGACTGGACATCGCTTTTGCGCAATTGCGCATAACTAGAAACTGGAAAGGGGTCATTAGTTCCAACTTTAAACAATTCCTGGATGTTGCAAAATATAGTTCCGGTGGGGTCTGAGTTCTCTGTCCAACTGGGAGATGTATAAATATTGATTTACTTATCATGAAGCTGCTCTATCTTGTGGAATGCATATGTCTGCGCATTCTTACAGGCTCCCTGGAGGTTATCATTTTACTGTTGACTGAAGAACTCGAGGAAACTTGTTTTGCAATCCACCCAAAAAGTCTAGTGATGTAACATAACAATATGGCCTCTAAAAGATACATATGTGACCTACATATGTAGGTTTAGAATTCATCCTTGGAGACTTCATGTGGTTATGATTTGTCAGGCTTTTTAACTGTTGCCCTGTGGAGCTTTTTAAATGAAGCTGCACCATTGTGTCGGACAAACAAACAGCCCTTTATTCCCTGTAATTCTGCTTTCAAAGAAAAGTGCAACTTCTCTGTTTTAATTGTGCTGTGTGTGGATAATGTGCTATCAGGGAGCAATTAGAGAGTGGCAGAGGCTTAACCTTTGCCAAAGCTCTGCACATGTTTTCCTCATGTGGACTTTTAACAGATGATACAGGCTACTTGCTGGAGTTATCATTGTTTCTTTGTTTATAGATAATTCTAGTTTTACAGCAAGGTGTTGCAACACTTAATTGACAGCTTTATTTTATAATCAGTGACATTTATTTATCAGTAATGTTACAGCAGCATCCAAGCATCCAGTCTCCCCCACCAAGCAGACTTGTTATTTGAGACAGAAAGTCGTGGTTAACCCATGACTCTAAAGCTTATATTAAATTTTGAATTCCTCGTTAAAACAATCATTCTTTGGGTTTTTTTTTTATCTTTGCATCAGCAGCCACAAACATGTTTTTCACTCCTACACTCTGGATGGCCTAAAGATTTTCATTTCTGAGAGTCTGCCCTGAACTGTCTGTGCCCTGTAGCGTTTCACTCCACATGTGGTTACAGAAAAAAGAAAAATATTCTCTAATTACTTCTCAGTTCAGGGGTTTTCATCACATCCTCGTGAGTGTGATTCACATTTCATGGAGCACCTAACCACTACTTTTAGAGACCTCTCTCTGAGCTACGTCTGTTAGAGCAGATTCGCTGATCATTTTCCCAGATCTATCTTCAACTTCAGCAGGATGTTTCTGTAATGAAGATTAGTGTGCAAAATTTGGACTCTCTGGGGCTACTCTTCAGGGGAAGGACAGGAAACTGTACAGCCCGGGCCAGGAATAGTGCTCTTGTTTCCTTTGGTCAGGAAGTGAAGGAGCCCCATGTCCAGTGTGTGTGTGTGTGTGTGTGTGTGTGTGTGTGTGTGTGTGTGTGTGTGTGTGTGTGTGTGTGTGTGTGTGTGTGTGTTTGACGTAATCTCAGGTTTTCTTTCTTTACAAGCTTTGCAGGTGTTCTCATTAAACCATTAGAAGTGTGTAAAATGTGCGTTAAATGCCATTCTGTTTGTTCATTGGTGCTTTGGTGGTACATGACAGCTCACTCGGATCATTAGTCTAATGAGTTTGGAATAAAGATCAAAGTGGGTCACACCGAACTGGGTCTGCCTCTGCTGTGAAACACTTATAACTGTGCCGTAAAGGAAGTCATACATTGTCACAGGTGTCTCATTTCCTGTCGTCTAAACTAGCTTTTAATTTCAGATCAACACCAATGGTTTTGTTGCCACTGCAGAGCCGACCAGCGAAGCAACATATCTCGGCATAACGCCTCCAAAATTTGGCATGATTGCTGCACTGCAAGGAGACTTGGACACCAATGATGGCGTTGGGAAGGTTTACTTCCGTGAAGACTCCAGTGCTGATGTTCTGCGTCGAGCCGCTGAGCACATCAACAGAGCCTTCCCTGAGGATGATGAAGTGAATCCCACTCACGCTGTGGTGATCACCTGGGCTGATGTCGCCACTCATGAACCTTACACCAGAGGGGATGGCGTTCCAAAGAAGGTGAGCAAGACGTGATTATTCAAGTATTCTCGGGTAGAACTGCTGAACTTATATCCTCTCTAATGTTTTGTCACTCAGAGAAACACCTTCCAGTTGGTTCTCGCGTCCCTGGAGACCTCCTCGTATGCTATCGTCCTGTATGCTAGAGATGGGATACAGTTTACCTCCACTCCTGCAGGAGATACTAATGCGGTTATGCATGCTGGCTTCAGTAAAGGTTTGGTTCGGGGCTTCCTGCTTTCCCATCAGGGACCATATTACCGCACCACCACTGATGAAGAGGAAACTGTGAGAGCTTTAGCAGAGTAAGTCAACATCCTTTATAACCTATGTGCACCTTCCCAGCCTATCATTAGCAACTGTTCTTGAAGATGTGTTTCAAACCTAAAAACGTAACCCCTATGCCTCTCTCAGGGAGACAAACTCTGGTCAGCGGGGCGTTTGGGTGTATGAGATAGGAACTTCTCCCTATTTCACCAACGTGGCTCCAGGTGAAGTCACTGATCTGCCCACTGAGGCCCCAGCACAGGCCTCAGGGGGCCATGAGGACACTGATGCAAGGAGGCCTGTGTATACCGACGGACAAGTAGAATACCCTCCTTATCAGGTAGAGGCAGACCCAATTGCAGTCCATCCAGTTCAGTACCAACCGCATCAGCCTGAGAACCCAGAAGTGGTAGTGGTGGACGACACGGATATAAATGTGGACGGTAAGTCAAAGCTTCAGGCTTAATGTTATGATGAAGTAGTATGTTCCACTTCCATGGATACTGCAAGTACGGTGGCAGAGAGGCCTTGAATAATTTTGTGTAATTTTGTTGTATATATGGAAAATGAAAAATGACTGCCTTTATGAGGTGCTTTATTTTTGTCTGCTATTTAGAGTTTTGTTATTCTGTATTAATGTCTTTACTTCTCAGGAAACTAAGAAAAGGTTGTGGGCTGGAGAGGCCTGCAAAATAGGAGCTCTTATAAATAGGAGTCAGAGAATGTATCGTCATTACTTTAAGCAAAGCACACCCACAAACAAGAAGAATATGAATAGAATTTTAAAAGCTAAAAAATTAAATGATCTCAGCCAAATATAATCTGGAGCTAGTAAACAGTGTTTCAGTGGTTCTTCAGGCCTTTATCAAAGTCTGTTAACAAGCAGGCTGCCAGTTCCATGTTCAATCCAAGTGTTCCTCCAGCCACAAATCCCATTAAACAAACTGGTTTAGTCAAATCAAGTCAAGTGGCAAATATTTATAAATCACATTTAAGGCTACAGCCATTGAATCAAAGTGCTTTAAAGTAGAAAATATGATTCATGTTATGAAGTAGCCAAACAAGTGTTAATATTGAAGCTAAGCCCCCACAGTGTTATTGAGGATATGGATTTGCTTGAGTAATTTAAATGTTAGAGATTAATACTCTACAAAAATGATATAAAATACTACTTTAACTGACTATAATAAATATTAATGCAAATATAAGCTGACCAAGGTAGAATGAAAGTTATAGCCTACAATAATATATATGAAAACCCAACAAATTCAAAGATTTCCTGGATCTTTACGAGCAAGCTTTACTTTTATTTATTCATTCCTTTTTTTGAGGTTTACACTCCTACCAGTTTAGAATCTTTAGTCTTTAGCCTCATGAGCAACCCAATAACCAGAGCTGAGTGGTGGCCTCAGTATTAACGTCTGGTTTAAGACCCAAAGGACACAATACTGGACATATGGGAAAAGTTACATTAGGAATTTCTGACATTTAGAATATTACATCTCATCAGAGTGTTTTAACAGTTGGATGGTCCCAGAACTCTTTACAATGCGTCTGTCATTCAGCCACATTCACGGGTGGCGGTAAACTGTTATGTGAAGGCTTCAGTGTCAGGACAACTGGTATTTGGATTAAAGGAGCTGGGGATCAAACCACTAACAGTGTGATCAGTGGACGACTCGCTGTGCCACAGGTGCTTCATGTAAAAATAAAACTACTTTTCTTAGTGTATATTAGCTGGTTCAGTGATTTTCTAACTGTCCTTAATTTTGGTATCGAGAATTTTCTTGTTTATACATACTAATTATTATTATTATTGATAAATATATATGCTTTTTCAGCATTTATTAGCTGTTCCAGGGATATTCTCACTACTCTTATCTTTGCTGTTAGGAGTTGAAATTTATTTACTGCTCTTATTTTGCTATAAAGTGTTGAAATTTCTTTACTGCTTTTATTTTCCATGTTTTCAGTGTTCTCATACAACTTTGGGACGTGTGCGAACAACAGAAATAAGTGCTCCCAGTTTGCTGACTGCAGGGACTACTCCAGCGGATACTGCTGCCACTGCAGGCCGGGCTTCTACGGCAACGGGAAACAGTGTGTGGCCGAGGGTGAGTTTCTGCTTCCACTGTTTTACTAATATCATTACACTTAGAATATTTTTAAAATGATGAATTGTGGGTAAAACCTTTCCTGGACTACTACAATCAAACATTTTAATGTCTAACCCAACCTGTGTAAAACACACTACAGGAAGTCAGAATACACACTCACAGGGTGAAGCTAGCCTTTAGAAAAACAACTGTGGAACAATTTAAAGAACAATTTGTCCAGGACTTAATTTGTAGATTCTTCTTGGTAGCTGGCCAGTGTGTAAATGCTGCAGAAAACCTTTTAGCAGCTCTATTGCAGTTTCACTCTCCCATTTCTTATTGCTAAATTCTTCCACGAATGCCCCTTTCACAGCCCCTAACATTAATTTGAACAAATGGGCCGAATAAATGGATTCAGCCGCAATGTTTGTTTGCTCTTTTCCCTGCTAACATTGATGGATTTGGTTTGTTTTTGCAGGGAAGCCACAGAGGATGAATGGCAAAGTACACGGAAAAGTGTTTGTGGGCAACTCTCCTTCTCCAGTGGAGTTCAGCAGCAACGATCTGCACTCCTACGTTGTGGTAAACGACGGCCGATCCTACGTCGCCATCAGCGACATCCCGTATACTGTTGGACCCTCTCTGCAGCCCCTCACCGCCCTCGGTGGTGTGATCGGGTGGGCCTTTGCTCTGGAGCAGCCCGGCTTCAAGAACGGCTTCAGTATTATTGGTGAGAGAAAAAGCTGCTTTAACAGCATCTAATAATGACACAGCCTTGGTGTGTTTAGAAAACTGAAGATCGTAGGAAGCATAAATCTCGTAAACAAATGTCACAGCTGCTGCAAACGCACATACAGCTGCAGCCCTGCTCGCTGTCCAGCTGAATTCCCCTCACATTACCTCAGCTGTGACAGAAGCCAGTGAGCCAAAGTTCATCCAGGGCCAGGGTCTTAGAGTTCACCTCCTCCTCTCTGTCCTCTGAAGGGGGGAGTTCACACGGCAGGCTGAGGTGACCTTTGTGCCAGGGAATGAGAAGCTGACCATCAGGCAGGAGTTCAAAGGCATCGATGAGCACGACCACCTGGCAGTGAGCACGACTTTGGAGGGTCGGGTCCCCGAGGTGCCTCCCGGCTCCACGGTGCAGATCGACCCTTACTCTGAGATCTACCAGTACAGCAACAACTGTAAGACGCCGCTTGAACAAAGAATCAGTATTTATTTTCTCATCCTAAAGATTCTAGCTGTTTCCTAACTGTCTGTCTTACCTCTCAGTGATCACCTCGTCCTCCACTCGGGACTACGTAGTAAGCCTGCCTGATGGATCCACTGACACCAGGACCTATCAGTGGCGTCAGACCATCACCTTCCAGAGCTGCCAGCACGGTGAAGCTATGAGAGACATTAAACCTACCCAGATGCTCAGCGTGGACCAGGTCTTTGCCATGTACGATGCCAATAATGAACTCATCCGGTTCGCCATGAGCAACAAGGTCGGGGATGTCAACGGTGAGGACTTGGAGCTAATTTAGTCTGTCTGTTTTGGTCTGAGCTTCCTTCCTTCCTGCTGCACAAAACATGACATCCTGACCAAGAAAAAAGGAAATACTATAGTAATCAAACTGTGCTACTTCTTCCTTTCTCAGGAGGGGAGCCGGTGGAGAACCCATGTTTCACTGGAAGACACGGCTGTGACACCAACGCAGTCTGCAGACCCGGAGAGGGAACCCAGTTCACTTGCCAGTGTGCTGCTGGTTTCAACGGAGATGGGCGCGCATGTTATGGTAAGAATGTTTCCACTGTTTGAGGCAGTAAAGAGGATGTGGTATCCCATGGATTCTGTCTGACAGAGGAAATCAGACAGTTTCCATATCTCCTTGAGACCCGTCATTAAATTAACCCCCATTTTCTGAAGCCTTCCTTCGTGGGGAACTGCACAATCTTGCCAATTAGCAGCGGAAGTGTCCCAAACTTTGAGACCAGATTACTATAACCAGCCGGGTCCTCATTCCCAACCCACACTCGATACATCCCAAAGTCCTTTGCATTAGAGACCAAACAGGAAAAAGCACACACAGTAGAAAAAGGAAGGAAGCATTTCAGACAGATGCTATCTCCAGACAATTAGGAAGTCTAATCAAGCTCTGTTCTTTGATCCCCCAACATCTGATAGTGACGGACTCTGATTTGACAGATCCAGACGTCAGAACTCAAAGGTTAACCTAATGTGGGAGTTATTAGCATATGCTAACCGGATGCTCTCTTTATCAGACATCGATGAATGCAGAGAGAACCCTCAGATCTGTGGCCCTAATGCCATCTGCAACAACCAGCCTGGGACCTTCCGCTGTGAATGTGAAGACGGGTATCAGTTCAGCGGTGACGGGCAGACCTGCGTTCGTAAGTAGTGTTTGTGTGCTGTCTAGTACAATTACATACTGGGTAAATCTCACCTGGTGGTTTGGGATGTAGCAGTTCAGACATAAACTGTAATAAAATGTATTAAAATATTAAATAGCGCAGGGTGGGCAAGATAAACACATGCTTACCTGCTAATCATAAGTAAACACATACAGTGACTGTGGTGCAGGAAGATCATCACAGTAGAAAGTGTAATTAGGTTTTTGGCAGCATGTCTGATTGCAGCCAAAGGGGTACAGTATTAGTGTGACTTCTTATTTATTTTCTCATCTTATCTCTTTCCTGTCACCAGCTAATACTGTATATTTTAAAGGAATAGTTTGACACATTGTCAAACGTGTTTCTTTGCCATCGATACCACTCTCATGACTCCATCATAGGCTGAGAGCGTCTTGCCTGGCTCTGTCTGGATAAGCTGTACTATGAAATCAGTAGTAATCCCCAGCTCTCCTTCTTCTTCTCCTCAGAGGTTAATCGACCGGTTGACCCCTGTGAGGTAGGCACCCACACCTGTGACATCCCTGAGCGCGCTCAGTGCAGCTACACTGGAGGATCATCCTACATCTGCTCCTGTCTACCAGGCTTCATAGGAGATGGTCGAGTCTGTCAAGGTACTACAAAGAGACACTTCATAAACAGCATGCTTTCAGATCATAGGTTGCAGAATGTTTGCCTTATTTGAAGGCTTCAGACACTGCATTGCTAAGCATTTATAACGTTAAATTTAAATTCAAAACCAGTAAATTAGAGCGTTCATGGTACATTTTCCATAGATTAAGTGTTTGTTATCATAGTATTATAAGACATTTGGTAGTCCACCAATTTCTTATAAATGGTGGCAGAGATGACACAATTTAATAAAGGTGAAGTCTGTGATTCTGGGGAAAGATCATCAATATTTAGCCTGTTTGCATATTTCAATCATGAACTTTTGCCAGATTTGCTTTCTGTTTTTGCTCCAACTGCCACCTTTCTTCTATTTTCCCTCTCCTTTTCTTTGCCCTGAGAACAGGACAAATGAATAGTGTTGGGTGCATTGTTCCTAGCCACTTGATGTCTTTCCTATTTGCAGAGCAATGACAAAAAGTGCATTTAATTAGAATTGCAGGTTCCAATTTAATTGAGCAGGTGATTATAAGAAAATTAATTGGCAATTATATTTGTAATTTAATAAATATTTAAGTAATTTTTCATCGCAAAATTTCAACCAAAAAATAGTAGTTGCTTGTTCTCAAATGTGACATTTTGCTAGTATTCCCTGCCTAAATTAAATACTTGAGGACTTTGGACTCTTCCTCAGTAAAAAATTAGACCCTCCTCACAACTGCCTCATCATTTTGTGAGGATAAAGTTGCTGAAACTACTGACTTCCTGAAAGATACAGTCTGGTCCAAAATCGTATAACATTTCAAATCTGTTACATGGATTTTAAAGAGTAATTGTTGCACCATCTGCTCAGGACTGTGGGAGGTGAGTCTGGTTACATAAAACATCTGCAGTGATTGAATGGTGGAATATTAAAAGCAGATGAACATTTCACAGGTCCTGTTGCCATGTGTAGTTTTTTTAATTGCTGTTTCTCCATAGCGCTCATTGGTATTTTCCATTCTTCCTATAGTTTAAGGGACAAGCTGACCTAGCTTAACCTGCAGATCTGTGACGATAAAAAAAAAAAAAAAACGAACAAAAAGAAATGCAACTAATTTTACTTGGAGAAAGTATTTTAGATGATGCAACTGTGCTCGGTCCTCACTCACCCTCTTATTTCCTGCTTGAAGACATAGATGAGTGCCAGCCAGGCAGGTGTCATCAGGACGCTGTGTGTATTAACACCCAGGGATCATTTACCTGCCAATGCCGGCCAGGTTACTATGGCGACGGCTTCTCCTGCTCTTCAGGTAAGTCAGTTTCTGACAAGCAAACAAACGTCTTTTTTAATGATTGCCAGTTGGCTTGATTTTTATATTCACCCTGGTAACTGGATATCAAGTCTGAGCTACTACAAGTTTATTTTGGGTGTCAGTCATGGCAGTTCAGACGGTTTTTTAATAGTATTCTTTGATGTAGTCGCAGACACAATAAAAAATAAATAGAAAAACGGATCATTTTCATTCACAACTTTGTTTATTCCACACATTTGGCCAAGAGGAGTGCTTGGAAATGAATTCCTCGCCAGAGTGTATTGGTGCCAGCTGGAACCTGTTTCTCATTTTCTCCTGGATAGAAAAAGGAATTTGTCAAGCCTTATGAGGGATGTGGGAGTTTTTGCACAGCTGAATTTAAGAACAGGACACAAAAACAAATTAGCAATGAGCCTCTGAATACATTTGTGATATTATTGCAAAGTGTCTGTGTGCACTCTGGAGCTTATTTTCCATTCTTCTTTCCAGAGAGGACAAAAACACAATGTGAGACCCACAGAGACAGTCTGCTGGGAGTGACAGAGTTCGGTCCGCGGGGCCACCGGCCTTCTGTTGGCCAGTACATCCCGACATGTGATGAGAACGGTGCCTATAACCCCATGCAGTGCCACGAAAGCACGGGACACTGCTGGTGCGTGGACCGAAACGGGCAAGAGATTCCTGGGACTCGCTCCGGACCTGGCAGCAGACCAATGTGTGAGTAAATCACATGTGTTTACCGCTCAGCATAGAGAGACCCCAGTTCTACTCAGAGTGTGATAAAAGGCAAATATGCAGCACAAATGAGCAGCATGCAAATATTTGAAGAAGATCCAGGACAGCTTTCAACTGCTGATCTGATTTGAGGTTGGTTTTCTCACCGTAAGACCCGTGATGTTTCATGTTTCTCTGCTTGTCTCAATTAGGTATTGAAAACGGTGGTGTGCCTCCACCTGTGGGACCCCGGCCTCGACCCGACGTCGACGCCCTGCTCCCAGGGACACACCTATTGTTTGCCCAGAGCGGCAGGATAGAGCACGTCCCACTGGAGGGTTATGATATGAAAAAGGATGGTGCCAAGGCTGTCCTCCATCTCCCTGTAAGTTCCTCTCAATATGCTTTTCCTTAAGAGAGGAAGTTTAGGAGGATTTGTGTGATCCCTTTTTGTATTACTTCAACTTCTGCAGTTTTTTTTCTACTGTTTAAGAAAATCTTTTTGCTTTAAATGTGTGGTACAACATCATGAAAGGAAATATTTAACTGGAATTTCCTCTAACAAACACTCAGAAGTTTTAACAAGATAGCAGCTCTGATTTAACCCCTGGCACAGCTTCCAGTTTGTACCATTAAGATTATACAAGAGGAAACAATCAACAACAACCACAGTATTTAAAGGATTTCTCGCCTGTGTGTACAACATCAGCTCAGCCTCCTGCTCCGGTCTGTTCCTGTTCGCTTGTACTAATTCTTGCTCTAGCTCTGTGCCTTTCCCATCTGCTGCATGCGTTCAAGGCTCACACTTTATTGGAGGCACATGGTGACATTCACACTAATTACTAACATCAGTCCGGCATCTTTGGAATTGCAATCTGCATTTCTTGTTACGTTGATTTCCAAACCAGCTGGCCCGAAGTCTGGTCGACCCTCTCATGCTGAGTGTGCCGCTCAGTTTGTTTGGGTTATCGTCTAGACATCAATGCCAGAAAACACATCTGCTTCATGTTTTTGTTCCTTTCTAGTCTTTTTGGAGAAAGTGCACTTTAGAACTTGTTGGTTTCTGGCCCCTCCACAGGAGAAGGTAATCATTGGAGTGGCCTATGACTGCGTGGAGAAAATGGTTTACTGGACAGAAATCACGTCTCCCTCCATCAGCAGGGCCAACATCCAAGGTGGAGAGCCCACTGTTGTCATTAAATCAGGTACTGTTACTTTTATTCTTCACTGGACTGGTTCAGTCGCATTTCCAATTGTTAATGAATCAGAAGCTAGAAAATGTGTCTTCTATACAGAACTGGACAGCCCAGAGGGTATTGCTATTGACCACTTGGGGCGGACTATGTTCTGGACGGACTCTGTGAAGGATCGGATTGAGGTGGCGTCTCTGGACGGGTCTCAGCGACGTGTCATTGTTGACTCTGATCTCGTTAATCCCCGTGCTATCATCACTGACTCAGCCAATGGGTGTGTAAGATGTTACAGAAAGTTTTTAATAGCTTGTTTCTTGAACATATAGTGAGTTAGACATTGGTCTCTATGAAATTCCACAATGTAAACTTCATTTATATATTTGGAAATAAATTTTACATGTAAATCTATCCGTTTTGAAGGACCCCTCTATGATGAAAACAAACTTTTTACCTTGTTAGCATGTCCATATGGTGATTTTAGACAGTCAGCACATTGCTGAGCATTTCTGTCTCAGGAATTTAGTGCACAGATTCAAGCAGCTGTAATCAGTTGGAACATGTATGCCTGGAAGAAATACATCAGTATTACAACTTGTGATGAGCTGGTGTGCTGGAGCTGCAGGAGCGGTGGAGGGCTGAGTAGACAAAGAGGAAGGGGCTACGTAGAGCCTTTAATTCTAAAGAAGGCAATGCTGTACAGTTACATCTGACACATTTTTAGGTATGGAGCAATTATTTTCATGAAAAAAATGTTGTAAATATCTGACTCTGACACACAGAGATGAGTTTTTAGAGGTTAAATCAATGACCAGAGTGGGATTATAAGTCTGATTTTAGAGTACAACTTTCAATAACAAGTGCCACATTTTGAAAATATGCTTAATTGTGTTTGTACAGAAAGTTCAGGAAAGTTTAGGCTGTGCAGGTGGATTGCTTGTCAAGGAGCCAGGCCAGCTGTTTCTCTTCTTTTTCCAGTCTGTACGCTAAGCTAAGCTAACTAGCTGCTGGCTGTAGCTTTGACAGTAATTAAAAAACTACCAGCAATTGAAATGATTTGCAGCCTGTCACTGTTTAATGCTAAGTTTAATAGTGAACTCACACCACACCTGTCCCTACAACAGGAATCTCTACTGGGCTGACTGGAACCGCGACGCTCCCAAGATTGAGACCTCTTACATGGACGGATCCAACAGACGGGTGCTGGTTAAAGACGATCTTGGCCTGCCAAACGGCTTGACGTATGACTCTCAGAGTTCTCTGCTTTGTTGGGCAGACGCAGGTAGATTTCAGACAGATGAGTCATTTGTAGAATTATGTCTGCTTTGTGATCAACACTGATAAAAATCTCATCGCCTACAGGCACACATAAAATGGAGTGCATGAATCCTGGCCGGGGTGACCGCAGTAAGGTTTTGGAAGGGATTCAATACCCTTTTGGAATTACGTCTTTTGGGAAGAACATCTACTACACTGACTGGAGAAGGTTTGAAACTAACTTTTATATTATTCCTGTAAATGATATCCTAGGCTGAATGTATATTAGTGGTTATTCTACACATACTTTTCTGATAAGAGCCAAGCCACAGTTCTTATGTACTTTGATTTGATACTAATGGAATTTGTTAGAAACAGGAAGCAAAGGTTGTTGTAGCATCAAGGGCATAAGGCAGCCTTTATCTGTGGCCCACTGTGCAATGTCAGAACACAGATCTGTAAAGGTAGAGGAAGGAGAGGGTAGGTCAAAGGTGGAAAAGCTCCCCTCACTTCAAACGTGGGCCCTTCATGTTCTCCCTGGCTCAGATACTCCCACCCTGAAACCCTGGAGGTGGCGTCCCATGCTGCTTCTATGTTAGTTACTCCTTAGCCACTACCAAGCAGCGGGGGTTGGGGTGACTTTGTGCGTGTGTGTGTGTGTGTGTGTGTGTGTGTGTGTGTGTGTGTGTGTGTGTGTGTGTGTGTGTGTGTGTGTGTGTGTGTGTGTGTGTGTGTGTGTGTGTATGGTGGTGGGGGGTTCCTAAAAAGTGACAGCTGCTTGCAATTTCTCAGCCCGGACGTCTGTGAGCGACCTGCACAGGGCCTCTCTGTGATCTGGCCTTACAAGAGAAGGTTTGAGAGATGCCGCTAGTGGTGGTGGGGGAGGCGACGCACTTCAACCGTTTACAACAAACTATGTCGGCTATGGCTAACAAACCCCTCTGACCTTTACTCATACTTGACAAACTTTATACAGAACGCAAGAAAGCACGAGGATTTCTCAAGCTGAGAGAGTCCCAGATTGCCAAACTGTAGTGCTGTTTGTGTTTACAACAGGGATGCCGTGGTCGCGGTAGACCGCTATGCTGGCAGGGAGTCAGATGAGTTCCAGCCTCAGAAACGGACCAAGTTGTACGGGATCGCCACTGCTTACGCTCAGTGTCCTTCAGGTAATAAACCACTTGCGAGGGTTTGACGTATTCCCCATGAAAGCTGGCTGTAGATCTTCAAAATGTTGATTTAGCCCTCGTGTTGTCCTGCGGGTCAAAATTTTAAAGTTTGAAAACGTGGAGGGAAAAACAATTCAAAGTGAAACTTCTGATGTCCACATTTTGGGAAATCTTTGAACATTTTTTGGTGGAAAAAGAGAAATGTTAAAAATGTTTCTTTAAGAACAATTACAAAAAAATCAACCAAAATCCATTGAATTTCACTGGATTTTGGTTGATTTTTTTTGTGAGTATTCTTAAAGAAAGTATTAGAAGTTTTACTGATAAATATATAGTCACTTTAGATATTTTTAGGATTTTTTTGGAAGATTTTGCTCATTTTTTGAAAATATTTACAAGAATTTTCCTGTCAAGCTCGGGGGATTTTTTTAAAATAAAACTTTTAAGGGAAACTTTTAAGGAATTATTGAAATTTTCTCCCTGAAGGTTTTGCAAATTGTCAGAAATTTGGGGAATTTTTTGCTGAGTTTTTGCACTTTTTTCAGAAAAGGAAACAATATTTTTTGTTGCCCATAAATGAGGACAACAGGAGGGTTCAATTTGTGTTTTTGCATGAAAACACCCCACTAAGGAGGTACTCATACATCTGAGTCACCCTAAATAATTCTGAGTGCATTCAGCAAAACATGAAAAATTCCAGGTTCACTCCTTGACCTGAAAGCAACAGGAGGAATTCTGCAGCTAGCATTTATTATGAAGCAAAGGAATGACTAATGGTTAAGTGAAGCAGCAGGCTTCATCCTCCCTTCCAGATAAGGCTGCATGCAGAAAGCCAGGGAATGTGGAGTCAAGAGAGAGGGCCTCCAACATCTGGAGTTTGCTATGTGTTTCCCTCAGATATGTTTCTTGAATGTATAACAAACAGTGGAGAGACTGTTTCCTGCTGTCCCCTGCCATGGTGGCTGGTGATTCATACCAGTGGCCAAAGATTTTCCACATTAAAAGTGTTTCTCTTCCGCCTGCCAGGACAAAACTACTGTGCTGTGAACAACGGAGGCTGCACTCACCTCTGTCTAGCCACACCGACCGGCCGCTCCTGCAAGTGTCCGGACAACGCAGTGGGTTGCGTGGAGTGAGACGCCGGGTACTGAAAAAAGAGGCGGCCGAGCTCTGAGAGTCGACACTGTTTCGGATGTTTGATCCCCAAATTAGGAGCCACTCAGCATTACTAAATTCTAACTGCTGCAAATGCCACTGAACACCAGAGGCGAACTAAGTGTGCCTTTTTTTGATCAGTGTTATGCTTATTTACTTTTTTTTTTACATTTCCCAATTATAAAAATCACATCCGCCTTTGAGAATTGTAAATACAAACACTACCATGTTTCCTGAGTGCACATAAACTGAGAATAAAAGCTCCAGGGATGCATTATTTAATGTGAACTTCATCACAGCAATACGTGACCTTATCTCGTGTCGGTTGTGTTACACTGTGGCATGTTTGAATTATCTCATGGAAGCAATATTGTGGAATAAACCGTCTGTAGGAGCTGGTGGGATGAGTTTACATGCTGGGAAAAAGAATAAACATTTTTCTAACAGGTTGGGCTCCTGCGTTCTGTGGCTTCACTCTAGCTTTAGTGTAACAACAGTGACACCGTGTGTTAGATAGTGATTATTACGAATACAGATTCCGTATTTTGTTGCAGTATGTGTCACATTAAACCTTGGGGAAAAGGGATTTACAGTGATTTGATTTAAAAAAAGGGAAAAAAAACATGTCTGGTAGATGTCACGTGTACATTTTTTGAATTTATTTTTAGAAATGTACCCAAAATAACCTCCAGGACTGTTATGTTCCTTAATAAGCGCTTCTGTAACCTGTCTGGAAAGAAAAGAAGAGTTTACTGCAGTGACCAAAGTCCAAAATGCACTGTGTTAACGGGATGTTTCTGCTGTGTTGTAAAAAAAAAAAAAAAAAAAGAAAAGCTGCCACCCAATGTAGTTTGTATCCTGAGGGAAACACACTACGTCAGTGGTGCATTAAGGGACTCCAAATGAACTCGGAAATATACCAGTTTGCCTCATGTGAGCTAGTTGACCTGCTTAAAACGTACACATTAAATCTGTAGCATAAAATTATTTTCATTATTGATGAATCTGCTTGTCTTGAGGAATCATCACCATTTGGCCAATAAAATGTCAGGAAAAGGGGGAAATGCAAAGCAATAGGAATAAAATAGGGTTCAATTAAGTATCGGTTTTCAGATTATTAGGATTGGGTTTTTTTTTTTTTTTAAAAAAAACAGATTCCCACTAAAAATAAAATAATTTAAAAATGTGCTGCTTTGATTCTGATGCAGTCATCTCTATATCTGTTGTCACAACTCTGTGATCTCAGGCAATGTCCCGCCCACAGCACTATATGATTGGATACACATCAGGAGTAACAGCCAATCAGTGCAGAAGAATACATTTTTAAAAGTTCTCCTTTATTTAATCATGTGCAATACATAAATTAAAATAAAAAAGCATTTTGACAAAGTATTGTGCTGCTAAATTTAGACAACTGGATTTTCATTTTTACTGGAAACATATTACAAAAATATGTTACTCTCCCTGATTACTAATAATTAGCACAGGCTGTGAAAAATACATTAAAATGAACATTCCAAAATCAAAATGATGAAAATTCTTATTATTGATGAGCGAATTCATCCAATTTGCCCTTTTTTTCTTGAGAAATAACATGCAGGATTAATTACTTGTGAATATATTATATTTTTCTGTCAACCAACTAACATCCATCCATCCATCCATTCTCTATACACCGCTTTATCCTCACTAGGGTCGCGGGGGTGCTGGAGCCTATCCCAGCTGACTCGGGCGAAGGCAGGGGACACCCTGGACAGGTCACCAGTCTGTCACACTTGCATTCACACCTACGGGCAATTTAGAGTAACCAATTAACCTCAGCATATTTTTGGACTGTGGGAGGAAGCCGGAGTGCCCGGAGGAAACCCATGCATGCACAGGGAGAACATGCAAACTCCATGCAGAAAGACCCCAGGCCCACCCCGGGATTCAAACTGGGATGTTCTTGCTGCAAGGCGAAAGTGCTAAGCACTACACCACTGTGCAGCCCCCAACTAACATTATTATTATTATTATTATTATTATTATTATTATTATTATTATTATTATTATTATTATTTAACATATCTCTCTGGTCATTAAGTTATATAAGTTGAAACCAGAAGTCATTTCTGAAGAAAAGTAATGATACAGCCCCATCATGCCATTCAACAGGATTGGTTCCTTCGGTTTGTTGTGTAGGAAATCCCAGAAATATGAATCAGCGTTTTTTTAGAATGTCTACACTGTACAATTAAGGTGGAAATGCACAGCCAAGGTGGTGGCTGCTTGATGACTCATGATAACCATAAAATCATTGTTATCACTGGAATATGTTTTTGGGTAATTATATAAGCTCGAATTTGCATGCAACAAGAAATTATTTTTAAACACAAACACATGATATCTCCTTCCTGTATCAAAAATATTGTTAAAATGTTGAGATTTTTTTTTTGACAACTTTAGACATGAGTTATCTATTTGTAAATATGCAGGTCAATACCTATTTTGCTACTTTGTAATTTGATAAGTGTTTATCTTATGTGTAGTGGTTATTTTGGAAATATCAAAACATCTGACCTGACTTCCAGAAGGGGGAAAATACACTTACTGACTTCACTAATGAAATGTTAGAATTCAGAAATTACTTAAAGGGTCTTAACCTTTTTCTGTCCCTGGTACCGGTATTCAGGTGCATTGTAGTTTTTACAGAGATTCTTCAAACGCACCACCATTCCCTGAACGAAATGCGGTGATTGATTGGGAATCGTTTGTGTGCTGTCCAATAGGAAGCAGTGCAGCAGTCTGTGGTCAGGTCATCGGCTGGGAGCGCTTAATATTATACTGTGGCGTATTACCCTCAAATTTGTCTGCCAGGAATATTTTTGCCTGACCAACACGGATAAAACTAAAGAATTAAACAATCACATCTATTTAGCTTTGAACATAGTCATATTTAACTTTTGTGCGTTAAATCAGATCCGTGTTTTCATATTTTCCAGATGACTAAAAACTGATATCTAGAGGGCCTAAACACATGAAGTCTTTTACGCAAATACAACACGAAAGTTGGAAGGCTACTTGTGTATTATCACAAAATATTTTCAGTCTCTCAGTTATCCGTACACTTTAGTTGTTTCTACCCGGTTTTACTGAGTGAGCAGGCAGTAAAGAGGGCAGTACTGTTTTGGACTTCCTTACAGTCACTGCTGAGGTCTCATAAATAACAATCTGAGTCAGTGCTGGAGGGAGGCTAGCATTAGCTGGCTTTAATATATGGGAAACGAAGGTATGTATGAAAAATTCATTCTTCCTACTTAAAATGGGAAATTATGAACGTAAGAAAGCTGCAGCTACACTCGGACCGTCGGTTTGTTTCGGTAAACGCCGTTAAGGATGTGTCGTTTCTCTGTGAGGCTGTTGACATCTGCTGTACACAAGAAGCTGCGATGCAACAACCAGCATAGCGGCTAACATTACGACGGTTAGCTAAAGAGCTAACACACAGGGATGCGAATTTTATCAATTAAAATAGTCTGTAGAAGTCATTAGGTGTTGGGCCTTTGGTGTTAATATGGTTTTTATTTTGATATTTTGGTTAAAGTTATCGAGGCTGCTTGTGTGTCGGGGTTAAGGTAGCTACAATGGTGAACGCAGTTATCGAGCCGAGCTTTCAGAATAAATGTGCAACGTTTTCTGACAGGCCAGTTGATTCAGGCTGGAATGTCAATGTTATTGACATTCAGAGGATTTTTTAACGTAATTTTTTTTGTACACAATTTACATTAGCAAAACAAATTTTTCACACAAAAATTTTCAATGGGAAGGATATTATGTAACAGGCTGAACACTAATTTACAAAAACAAATATTTTTATGGTACAGTGAATGATAATAAGCGACTAACTTTTTCTTAATTTATTGTAAAAAAAAAAATCTGTAAACTTTTGTGGAACAACGTGGATATCAGTTTTGAGTCATATTAAAGCAAAACTATAGAAATCCATACAAATTAAACACATATTTTTATATCTATATGTGTTAAATTTAAGCAAAATAAATTATTATGCAAACATTATAGATTATAAACAAACTGCCCAGTTTAGAAGAGTGTTTTTGTTTTATTAATGACTTACCTTTTTAATTTTACACGTGCATAGTGTTTGCTTTAGCTATATAGCTAAACGTATTTACTGTGTAAAGTTTGCAAGTATGGACATGACCACGCATTTCAATCTTTTTTTTTTTATTTGAACTTTGCCTGACACTACCAACTCGCAAAATCTGTTAAATAAATACGTTTACAAGACTTTTTTTTTAAATAGATGAGAATTGAGTACATATCAGAATACAGCTGAAATGTTTGTTAGTCTAGTGAGGTTATATTTGTTACCAACACGTTAGGTGCTTTTATTTTGAAAACAAGACTTCTCAGCAGAAATGCGTCGCCTCGATCCTCCTGCAGACTTGACGCATGTTCAATGAGACACCGAGCTAAGCTAGCTGCTGCACTGCAAGAGTCCGTTTTGTTTTGGTAATGCTCCAGTGTGTCAGGCTGGTCTGGCCGAAGTTTCGGGTTCAAGTCGGGTTCAAGTGCGTCACATTTAATTGCTAGTATGTCTTGAGTGCGCTGATAAGGGCGAAAGCGGCTTTGCCTGCTAATTCTGTTTGGCTAACCGTTGACACTTTGTATTTTTCTGCAGAAGCCTAATTTAAAAGTGGCAAAGCAGCGCAGTGAAGCATGAACCTGCTATGAAAGACCCAGGAGGACATTTGGGGCTTCGTTCGGGCTGTCCAGGCCACTTCCAGCCTGCTGGAGGATTAGAGAGGAACCCCACAGGAGAATTTAGTAAATCCTGACTTCTTCAACGTCCAGACTGGAGGTGTGGACGCCATGGCCAGTCCACAGCAGACTGATTTGTCATATGCGTGGGAAAAGTACATGGACTGTAGACTGCAAGGAGCGGATCTGCAGGTATGAAGCTGTTGGCAGACTGAAGCAGGAATAGGTGCTGTGCCAGAAAGGGATCACCTGCCACAAACTAATTGCCATTCATATGAGCAGTTATCCTTTTATCTCTGCATTACTTTAACTGCTTTGTGCCCTACAGTAGATTATAACCATTACAGTTGTTTTTACCTGTTAAAACTGCTTTAAATAGCAAATAAAACTTATAAAATGCACTTTTCCACCTGCCTAAAAATGGTTTTAGCTACTAGATTGTGACTGAAAGGTCATTAATCCACCCAAATGACTTGGCTTCATTCAGGATGGTTGTAGCTTAGAGATTATAGCTCATTGGACAATTACAAAAGGGATTAAATCTCTTTTATATAGAAAATCCATCTAAAAATCGTGTTCATTACAGTCTAATCAAGGATATAGAAACACAGTGCAAAACACTGTAAACAAGACTGAACCAATACTTAAAGGCCTCCTAAATGTCACATTGCAAACATTTTTTTGGTCACAATGATTTGGATGGAAGAAGTGGTTAAGTTTCACACTTTAGCTGTTACCACAGACATGAAGCTATGTGTATTTGCACCATATGACTGTTTGATCCAGATTAAAGCAGCTGTGGGCGTATGTGAACGTGGCAGTACAGCTTTAACAAGAAGCAGCAAAACCGTTTTTGGCAGATGATCACTTTCTGGCAGGACACCTTTGTGATACAGGCTCCGTTCAGGGGTCTTTCCCTGGTGATGCTTACTTTTATGGAACAACGTATCAGTAGTCCTGGAAAAATAAAACTTTAAATTCATGAAATTTCATTTGGAGAGGATTGAATACAATTAAATGTATCTTGTTTTTTCTGATTGAGGCAAAGTCGTTATTATGGTCAAGTGTGAGTTGCAAAACTGGATTCATACAGCAAGTTGATACAAGCTGGGTATTCAGTATGTGACATACACTCCCTGAATTTACTATATAATTTGCTTTATCTAGTATGATATCTTTACTGCATCAACAGTCGTGGGATGCTAGTGCCCGTAATGGATCTCAATCTTGATAAAATGTTTAATGAGGTAACATTATCCAACAGTAGAAAACATTGCTCAGCGACATTCTTCTATCCAGGCCACATGACTTTCTTTCTTGGTCTCAACTGTTCTGAGATCAGTGACAATAGAGAGCCTTTTGTAAAAATGACTTTTGTGCAGAATTATATAGTCTATGATTGTTTAAGGATGTAACCACAGGGTGAAGAGTCACTCAATATGTGTCATTCCACCGCTGAGGTTGAATGGACAGTAAAAATAACTGTCCAAGAAAATGAATTGCCACATTGTTCGGGACATGTCCTAAATCTCTTTAAGATCTTTGAGTTTCCCCAGAACGGCAATGAGTCACCACACAGAGGCGGAGGCAGGTGTAAATCACAGGCTTTTTGTGTTGTTAGCATTGCGGAAATATGCCGTCAGTTTTGCACCAGCGTGTCACAGGAGTGAGCGACAGCGGTTTTCAAATCTCTGTCAGGCCTCTTCTGCAGCACTTTTCATCCCCCTCCTCCTGTCAGAGAGCGAACAGCAGCCAGATCACGAGACTTGGATTAGGATCAGACTGCAGGGATAAGTGTGATCCACCCTACACACACACACACACACACACACACACACACACACACACACACACACGCACAGATGAGCTGATTTAGCCATAATGTTAGTCCATTACGTCTGATGTATCACGTACGATTTGTCCTTTTAAAGACAGACCTACTATCATTTCTGAAGCTAATGAGTGCTGAGAAAGCCTGTAGGGATTTTCTTTCTTTCTATCTTGGAAATAATGACTTCCTCTATAATCATCATCTCGGTGGTGGTGTGCAGTGCTTCGTCGCTTTCTTAATCACGTTGGTCTGCATTAGGGATATCAGCTGTGGAATTGGTTCTGGCTTTTTCTCAGTTGCCATAGTAATAGCACTTTTGGCTGCACCAAGCAGACTCTGCCTTTCTATTAATGGTAACTTTTTATGTCACTTTTGTTGTGACGAGTCCCCTGGGACGCCCGTGTTTGCTCCTCCACCTGTCAACTTCGCAGTGATCAAAGTGTTGTGCGGATGTGTGTGTGTGTGTGTGTCCTTGTGTGTATAAGATGCAGAAAGATGGTTAAGTGAGCACAGCTGTACTCTCCAGTTTGCTCATACTGTAGCTTTCCCTCCTGATTGAACCTGATGGGGACACACACTGACAGCCTGTAGCACTCACACGGATGCTGTTGCGTACTTGGAAATTATATTTTTTTCTCGACTTTAGTCCCATCAGAGCACAAGTGTATGCTGTCTGTTCCTACCACCTCGCCCAAAGTGATGTCTTCTATTTGTAGCAGTCAATAAACAGGTAAACATGACAAAGTGATCATGAGAAATGTCCCAAAAGCGGCACGACTCTACCCTGCCTATTGGACCACCTTACTGGATACAGAGCATCCAGTTCTGTGATTGCACTTAACAGCGAGACTTGGAATGCAAACGGACACCTTCTCCTGCAGCAATCAATAAGATAGTACAACAACAACAAAAAATAAGGTGTGAAAATAGCAGTAGACTGCAGCGTCTACTCACTACTTCCTCGTCTTTTCTTATTGTCGGTCATCTTTCTGCTTTCTGTTTTAATTTCTGCCATGATTAATCTCACACTGATATTTCTGTCACTGGTTCACGGCGCTCTGACCAAGGCCAGCATCGGTAGATTGGTTAAACCTGACCTCAGTCTTCCCCTCTTTGTTTTCTCTTGTGACTTCATTGTCAGCAGATCCATTTCTGAGAGACCAGACAGGTCAGAAAAATGATCCTTTTACTTCCTCAAGTATTTTTTGGAGTCAAAAGAAAGTACAGTCTCAGCAGCTTGAAGGAAACTGTTTAGGTGGTTCTGCCAAGGTCTGCTTATAAGCAAAAGCAATGATTCACTTTCCTACTTGTCGCACCCACCCCTGGTACTTATTGTATACTCACTGTGCAATAATGCCCCTTAGATATCTGTAATTAACATATAGAATCCCCTGAAATCACAATGGCTTTTAGTTAAGTAAGTGCATTTGTATTAGACCTTCAGTATAACAGGATTACTGGCATTAAGCCTTTTTCCATTCTTTAGAATTTCTTCCTTTATGGAGCCAAAACTGCCGTATTGGTGTGTTCTGCTACAGTGGATATTCTCCTCAGGCACACTTGCGTCAAAGTATCTGTGGGGACACTTTCCATTCTGTCCAGCCTCTCTGCATCTTGATGAGCAGAGTCCATTTAGTAGAATGGTTGCCTGGCTGGGAGCCAAGCAGGAGACCAGGCTGTGCTGCTTGTAGATTGTTCAGTTTCATTATGAGGTAACAGGATGTTTTCAAAACTGCAACGTGAAGTGTGCATGCCACTTCACTTTTTCTGTCCTTTTGTATCAAGGAGCTGTAGGTAAATGATCCTTGGCGGGTCAGCATGACTTTGAATTCGGTCAGACAAATCAGTTACAGTCGTGGACTAGTGTTATCTGTGGTTGGGTTTAACTTTGCATACAATTGGTTGACAAATCTGGACTCATGTTGTAAGTATTGTTCTGTAGCTTTTCTAACATCAGTCATGTTTTTGGTGGTTCATAATCCTGATATGCTTTACTTTTATTGACCATTGTCCAGGCAGTGTCTCTCGGTGTCTGAAACTTGTGTACAAAGCTGATTAAATTTAGTGATTTTTCTAAAAGAGGACAACCCCCGGTCACATATTCCACCCACGTTACTTGTCATTACCTTTCCAAGCTCTGTTCTCCGCTTCACATTCCTTCTGTGGTAAAGCCCTGAATCCTTGTCTAAAGAAGATTAAACTTGTCGAGCAAAGCATAAGGCAAAATGCAGTGAATACTAAAGAGGGAGTAAAGATGGCAGGGCTGCTTCCACTCCATCCCTAATGTGAATTATTTGGCTTGTCAGGACAGAACAATGTGAGACCGATGTGCACTATACTTTTGATATTTTGGTTCAAGACGGTGCTGTACACATCGTTCCATAAATGTATTAACTAAGATGTTTTGCTGTGCAGTTTCTCGAACAAGGTCATCTGTAAATGTGTATAACTGCTTTATCTATCTAAAGCAATTGGCGATAATGTTTATGGATCAAATTCCACTAACGAGCAACTGAGAGCACGGTAAAGTGGGAAAAAGTAATTGCTTCATTAATCGGTTTCTCTTGTAATTTTCATACAGCAGTCTAGTTAAATGGAAACGTTATTCATGATATTATTTTCTTTTCTTTCCGAGGCTGGATGACACTAAATGGCCCATTACCACAACTTGTTTCCAGCCGCACATCCGTAAAGTAATGTTTGCATTTAACCCTTGTTTGTCCATGACTGCATATGCTTCTCAAAAGTGTGAAATGTAATATTATTCATCAACTAAACCAGCCCAATTTCTTAGCAGCACACACATGATAGTGCATTTTTGGTGTATTTCTGAAATAATCTAATCAACTTAAAAATGCTAACCAGATGAGATACAGGCTGCAGATTTCTCATCCAATTTGTTTTCAGAGTTACTAATTCCAAACCTGAAGTGAGAAATGAGGGTTACACTAAAACTTTCTCTTTCAAAACCAACCTGCTATGTCAAAATCACATATGATGTTTAGTCCTATTTATTCCTCAGTAGTTTTCTCTTACAATTTTTTAGCAAAGTCACCCTGGCTAAGATTTTCCTAAGTGAAATTCAAGTGTCTAAACGTCAACATCATGCAGTCATGTTCCGATCACTCTGTCTTGTGATTATCACACTGCATTTAGCATGGGTTGTTGTTGTGTTTTAATTTTATGCAGTGTCACTTTCATGATTTGGAGTCTGCTCTGACTTTACTTTCCATGGAGCCTTTAGTGAAGTTGCTTGCCCGGCTGACCATAGAACTTGTTTCACATCTGTATTTATTGTTCCGCCCTTAGTTTCAACCTAACTCCTACTCACCCTGGTCGCTGGGGCTGTTCCAAACGATTGCCTGAATGGATGAATAATTCATCTCTCTGGTTCTGGGTTGAGTCAGACCTCAGCCAATGCTCTGGCTCAGCTTTTTTCCACCCAGTGTCATGTTATTAAGTCAGATTGCTCCTCAAAAACACAGTCTCTCAGGCCACTGGGGAAGAGAGAGGCCAGAGCAGGATGTTTGGGTTGTAATTTTGACCAACTCCAGCTTACAAGCAGCCTCCCTGTAATGAAAACAATGAAGCAGATTATTCACATGGTAACACATTTTCATTTCCTGCACAGTAGCTATGCTCGGATAAAGGTCACTGCTTGTGACAGGATGGACCTGACACTGGCAAAAACACAAGCGTGCTTTTGTTTGTGGCCTACTGACATTTTGTGTATGTCTTAATGGAAGAAAACCTTCACGGTTATTTATGGTGTTTTGTGAAGCGACTCTGCTCTCTGACTCACACTTTGTGAGGAAATGTGCAGCGTTAGGGTCTCCTCATGATGCTCATCACCCAAATGTCAAATTAGATCAGTAGGGATCTGAAAGCGGAAAAAAACATTGCATAACCAACGCCCCACGTCCTCTCTCATGAGGACAGGATCACATCGCTTTCACTGCCGCTGCCAAGTTGTAGTCTACCCAATTATCCAAAGAGAGCTTGAGAGGAAAGTCTGTACCAGCATGAGTGACTCAGCCATCAGACTCCCATGACTCGGTCTCCCATGATCTCCACATTGGATAAAGACACAGGTCACTGCCACTGTATCTGAGCAATTACAACAATTCAGGGTTTCAGTTTTCAAACCGGCCTTTTCCTCTCATGCAAAATAGAGTAAGGAAGTATTGTTGTTTTACCCATTTCTGGAGGGAATGTACATTGTTTGTGTCTTATTATCCAGCTTAAATATATTTACATTTACTAATTTAATCTTAATCTACAAGGGAACAGCAAAAGAAAAGGTTGACTTCATCTTATTGATGTTTTTACACTGAATTCCTCTGTCACCAAACTATAAAATGAATAGAAAAAAGAGCCCATGACATACAAGGGGCATGAATCTCCAGCAGTATGTCTCAGCCCTCTTGGATAGGATAGATGGATTTGTCTGTATGACAAATGAGTGAATGAAGAAATTCATCACTGCAGAGGAAAGGTCAATGCTTTCCTTCAGTTTCCAGAAATGCGTTCACTGAGCTTTGTGAACTGTTGATTTCCCTCCTAAGCTGTATTAATCGGTATTGGCAGTCTCTCCATTATCAAATCATGCTGCCTGGTTGAGGCCGAGTGCATTGTAATATTGGATTTGAGCCTCGGAGGAAAAAACAAACCCGTTGCCGGGAAATTAGCGTTATCTTGAACCATTCAGTTTCCCTTTCCCATATGAGGAGTACGACCACAACGCAGGTACACAGATAGCACAAGGACACACCAAGTCATTTTAAATACTCATTCTGGGAGATTAATTTAACAGAGGGAGCGCACAGCTCCAGCATTGCTTCAGGGATTATTTATTAAACTAATAACAGTTTTGGCAACCTTGAAGCGTCGATCTCCTGCCAATCACGACCCCCTGTTTATCGTTGCTCTCATCTGTTGCTGCATTTATTTCTTCCACCTTTATGTTCTCGTCAGCTTTCATGTTCTTCCCTGTCCTTTCCTGTCTCTCTCATGATCCAAGCATTTCTGTTTCTTCCTTTCACCCCCGTCTCCTGTGTGCGATGTTGTCCAGCCCCCTGATGTGCAGTGACCCCCACCCATCACATCACTGCTTGGGTGGGTTGTTGCCTCAGCTGTTGAAGTGTCACCCTCCCTGCCCCTCCCTGCCCCCGGTGAGTGTGGTCAACTCTGCACCTTCATCCTCATCTGGTACTTAAGGTTACTTGGCATAAATATGTGCATCTTTTTTAGTCCTGTGAAAAATCAAACTTGACTTCTTAAACCACTTTTAATTAAATAAATGAACAGTTGAGACACAGGAAGGAAGTTGACTCACCACCTACATGTACATCATAGGTGGGTTTCCCTGAAATGTAGCCCCAGTCTTCGTCCTCATCTTAGCAGCAAAAGCTGAGGAGCGACAAAACAGCCGGTACCTGAATAACTGATCTCAGAGTTTCCCCTCTGGTGTTTGGCCTCATTTCCGCTTCAGGGTACGACTCGACATGACTTCGCTCACATTTGTTGCTATGTACTTCTTTCTGCTGCGTTTTCCACTGCAGACGGGACTCCCTCAACGTAGGTGGGATTCTTGATCATCATCGCATAGTGAAACTGCTGTGATCACTTAAAAGTGACACAGACATAATAGGGTAACCACTCTGATTTTAGCAAAATACATGTTGTGTGGCTGGTCGTGATGCTTAATAGTCAGAGAGTCTGAATATTCTACAGGCAAAGCAAAATGACAACAAAATAAGGTAATGGGTACTGCCTGCAGTAGAAAACCCTACAAGAGTGAGTTATGGTTGAGTCATACTATACCCTAGAAATGAGTCCGCAGTCACACTGAGCGATAAAATCAGTCAAGTCAATATGCTATTTCTGCAGTCAACACTATATTTATTCTGAAAAGGATTGTGTGACTTCACTTGCCTTTTTTTGTCACTTTGCACTCTTAGGAATGTGATAAGAATAGATTCTAAAATGGAGCTGGATTCGTGCAGCTAAATGATGTGCTGTAACTTTATTGTACAAAAACATCACTGTGTCCAAATTTATACAATCCCCTTTTTTGTAGGGAGTCCATGGTGCACATGAATTCTGGCGTACTTTTAAAAAAAAAAAAAAACCACACTGTAGTGTTTGTTGAGATTTGTAATGAGTAAAATTGTACAATCTTCTTCAAAGCCAGAAAAAATTTAATGTCTCTGTACTTCCTCGTAAACTTACAAAACTTATGTTTACGTTATGAATTTTTTCCCTGAAATTCAGCGTGATATCTCTGCTGATTTCTTTTCCTCACTCCAAAAACCAGTGTGTGTTCTGAACATTTTGAATCCTATGCTGCTTACATCCTTGTTTGCTTGCTAGCAGTCTTGTTCTTCAATGTCTTTGCTGCCGATTAGTAAAGTAGCGTGAAAGCATGTTGCTTCATGATAGTGTATTGTAAACACATTATTTTATATCCGTATTACTTATCAAGACTTATACACAAAATGATGTCAGTCACCTTGTATGCTTTGATGATCCAAATGTCTTTATTTTTTGTTTAATATTGAATTGGTGAGGCTATATTTTGGTAGGATTTCAGAGTTGGGAGGAGAAAAGCTGTGCCATCAAGTTGATTTGATTGAAGTTTGTTTGTAGTTTACTGAAATATGCTGACGGTAAAAGGAGTATCTTAGCTTTACATAAGTATTGCGTTACTATAGACGTTGCGGCATTTTGACAATTACGCTTCGTAATAAAAAAAATGGTATACAACCTCACATTTCAAAGAATTGTATCCTTTCAGGTTGTTTCCATCCTCTCAATATCCTGTTAGTGCCGTCATACGTCAGGCTGCTTGTAACATGATTGGCGCTGCGTGGTGTCTTTGGCTTCGTGACCCAGACGCTCAGGGCAGCCACGTCAGTCAGGGATCAGCATTGCCTGAATGAATCCAGTCAGTGGTGTCAGATTAACAGAGGTGTAAAGGTAGCTCCGTTGTGGTGTGAGGGATGGCAGTACGCTGGCTTAGTGACTCACACGTCTGCTGGGAAGGTATTAACACACTACCCCATAAGCAGTAATACAGTTAAAAGCAGTTAGGTGGCTTTTCTCACTGTTAAGAAAGCCCTGGTTGGTTTTCCAGCTCTGATCTCGTTCTGTGGTCAGGTTCACGCTGCACAGTCTGATTTTCCTCTTTATGCAGTCTTTGTTTCCCCAGATTGTGAGATTCTTCAGTACTATTCTTTGTATCACTGATTATAAATTGCTTCTCTGTACCTTGCATTTTGTTCAAAGCAATGATGATTTACTTTGATCATGAGATGGGGGAGTTTGGACAGAATCGCCCTAGGAAATATATGCGCGGTAATGTATCTACAATTCGCTTTCAGGTTCTGATAACTAATTTTTTTGTATTAAGTGAGTAAAGAAGGAAATGGGGCTCTTTGCTTCTGTATTGGCGGGTTAGAGAGAAGAAATATAATATACTTGCTGCACTTTGTCTGACCTGGAAAATCAATATTGAAGCAATAGTCTCACGTAATGACATTAGGGGCTCGTACACCACTATGTAATTGACTGTGCCATCATTTAGAATAACTTAAAACCTTAAAATGATCTACAGTAATGTCACAATGAGTTGTCAAGTAAAAAGGAAATGTTTTTGTGGAGTGCATTCATTTCAGTTCCTCTTTATTTTTCACGTAAGTAAAAATCTGACTTTGATTCGTGTTGCTACTCTTGTGCCTCATTTTTGTGTCACTGTCTCTTACCAGGTCAGCCTTCAGAGTCTGGAGAATTTCCTCTGTCTCTTCCACTACGTGCAGCACCACCCCAACCCCAGCACCAAAGATGCACTGAAATTCTGGTAAGATCTCATCTCATCAGTGCGCTCACTTCTTAAATGGTCTGTAATGAAGATTTTGTCTCCCTTAGGGTGAGTAAAAACTGTGTGTATAATGAGCTCCAGTCTCTTCAATATGTTGTTTTACTGCAACACCTTTAACACAACATTATCGCCAGTGAATCAAACAGAATTAGATGATTCAAAACATTAAAAAAAACTTCAGAATGACAGATTTTGTTTTCAGAATTTCCTGTCCTGCCACTGGGGTAGAGGTTGCAGGCATTATGTAATCATGGTGCATTAGCTTTTTGGAGTACCTTACTGCATAGATTTCCATATTGATGAGGAAAATTGTGGGGCATTAGGAGCCTCTAGTGTCTCCTGTTTGTGTTCTATTGAGTGTAAATAAGTCACACACACACTACCTAGAATTAAGTAGGTGCATTAGCATTCGTGAGCCATGTCTTCCTTCAGCTGAAAAGCGATTAGTTTAAATGGGGTTTTTGGTTAAAATGCTTAAAATAAAGTTCTTGTTTAAAAGAGGGTTTAATGGAGTTTAATGTTTTGCTCTGTGAGATCAGAATGTTCAGTTTTTTAACACGTGGAGCTTTTATGTGTAATATTAAAGCATTTGGATAACCGATGCTGCAGACATTGAACTGTTTGTTTGTAGATTGTGTTAAATTGTCAGAAAATGAGGAAGCTTTCAGTGTTCATAATGCTGCAGGGACATGACCAGAGATTAATCTAACAGCTCTTTCAAATATGAATATGAATACGGTGCTGCCTAAAAGCTTTTAAAATTGCAAATTTGTGGCGATTATAGGCCAGAACATGCATAAATATAAATTTCTGAAATTTGTGTTTATCAAAGAGCCTCATTTGGTATCAGTCTGAGACCACAGTTTAAAAAAAAATCATGAATGTTTTCATTTGCAAACAGCAAACGCAGCTTATCAGATTTTCTACAGACAGATTTAAGTTCGGCTAAATAAAAGAGTAAAAGTACGACGGTGAACAAAATCCATTTTTTGCGCACGCATCCTTAATATTGTATTGTTTGCAGTAGAGTCAAATGTACTGTACTAGCTCAGAATAGGTCTTTTGGGTGGTGACGGCAGTAAGCATGATCGTTCCATGTGCGGTAAAGGCAAATCGCTACCTTATGTGACAGAAATTTATTAATTTTCTTCTTTTTGTTGGTCATTTTTGACAAACAAAACAGCCCACCATGCTTGATCAAATGAAAATCTACATGAAAAAGTTGTTAAAATTGATATTTTTGTTTATATTTATTATTGCCGTAGTCGTTTTTTATTCTGGTGCTTGTCGTTTTTCTTTGGCACTGCTTGACATCAGTTTTATGGTGGATGGTGAGTATCTAAAACCTCCTAGGATAGCTCCAAAAAAAAATCCTCTATACAGGAAAAAGACATTTACCTTCATGACATTATTCTAGCTCCTCTCTGACACTTTATTAAAAGTTTAGTTTACACGGGGATCCTGACTATGAGTTTGTGGGTTTCTCTCTTAGATAAGTAGAACCATGCTCACCCAGACAATATTTGAATATTATCTAATGCTTTCCCCACACAGAAGAGGACAGAGCTGAACAAAGCCCCCGCTCAGTCAGATTGAAGAACATCACGATAATTGGCCTGAGGGGAAACACAAAATTTGAGTTCTGGAGCTGAGAGAAGTGTTTTGCAGTGGCAAGATATCATGAAAACCATTATCTCTGTTTACTAAGTTTCTAATCACCGTCTTGTGGTAGAGATGAAAGGACAGAGAGGACAAAGCTGGTGAAGCAATTCTGTAAAGTAATGGTAACTTAATAGCTGACAGGCGAAGACTGTCTATGGGGGGAAAAAACAGCTGATTTTATATTGCGTTATGCTCTGTTGAGTTTTTCTACATTTCTCAGCAATACTGGCCAAACTGTAAGTACGGCAGCTGTTTGTTTTGAACACATTGTGCCTAATTTGCTCATACATTTGTAAAATTTGTGTTTTCTATCCCGGAGTTGATTAAATGTGTTTTAGTCTTTATTGATGAAAATGCGGAAAGAACTGTTTGATCAAAACTTACTTTTTAATTTAGTCTTGTGCTATATGTGTGTATTAGATAACACGATTCAGTCTCAAGCATTACTATAAATTACCGTAGCTATGGCATGGTAGGATGTCAAACCTGACATAGGAGGGCTGTAGTGGTTGTAGTGGTTCACTGACGCACAGTAACTCAGACAGATGATTTTCACTTCTTTTTTATTCTGGTGATTTTATCTGCTCCTCCAGAGTCCCTATCACACTCATCACAAAACTACTCACCGCCATGTGTAGGGGATAAGATAGAAAACAGTTGTGATCGTGTGCTAGTTTGAGTAGGGAGGTGGTCATACTCGCTAATAGCATGTCAAAGCCTTTTATGTGGGTATGTGACCTGTTTGAGGGTGACCTGTGGCCTAAATATGCTCCATTTAGTGTCCCAACACGTTTCAGCCAAACTCAAGCTGAAGTATCATGGTGCACAGTTTTTCAGAAGACAATTCGGTCTAAGGTAGGGTAGTTATGGCTCATTTTCTAAATAATATTAATGAGAATATCTTTGCCAAATCAGCAAACATGTGCAAAATTATGTGTGTAACAGTTGCTCATTGGTATAGTGGTCTGCATAGCTTTTGTTGTTTATAACATCAGAATGAATTCTTTTCACATGTGAAACAAAATCATATAAACTCACTTTGTTTTAGTTTTCAATTTATACAGTATTTTTAAGAGCATAATCCGAGCTTATGCCACATTTATTAATATGTAACCTACTGACAAGTCTCACGGTAAACTGCCCTCAAATTGAAAGCTCTAAACCTTAGATTATATTGTGTATAGGAGTGCCTTTGCTGTACTGATACTGCAAAAGATAAGATTAAACTTTATTGTCATTGCACAGGTGACAACCAAGTGCAGTCTGGCTCAATGGTCCAACTGTGGCGGCTGGGTGGTGTTGGGGCTTGAATCCCTGATCTTCTGATTAGTAGCCCAAAGCTTAAACCGCTCAGCCACAACTACCCTTATTTAAAGTGGAGCTTCTCATTATGTTTAACTTCTGCCTCATGTTACCTGGAAATGGTTGTCCTTCCACCTTCATACGGATGCTTCCAATCCTTTAAATGCACCTTGCGGAGGGAGGAGGCTTCTGGAGGAGGAAACACATGTGTCATACGTGTTGCATCCTGGCTGGGAGGAGCAGAGAGATGAGAAGAACCGCAAGAGACATGTTAGCATAATGAAAAGCATCCTATGTATGCAGATCTATACATCATGGTATATGCAGGCTTAGCTGATACCACCAGGGCCTGTGATTGGCTTGTTTGGGCCGCATCCTTCTCTTTCCTCCAGCCTCTTCCCTCCATCGTCTTCTTTTATAATCCTCTTCTGATGCTCTTCTTTTCAGTCGCTCGCAAGCATGTTAATCTGTTGCGTTTCTTCTCCTCACTACTTTGTGTCATTGGTGTTGCAACAGTCCTGCTGATGTAAGACTGCAAATTATGACGTTACTGTGGTTTTGAAGTGGGCCTTGCCATATTAGAAATCTCCTCAAGCGACTGGAAACCTTTCTGCATAAAATTAGCACAGCAATAAATACAAGAATAGAGTTCATATGAAATGTAAATATCACATTATTCATTTGTAACTCTCACCTATATAGTTTTTTGGAATTAGTCTGGACAAATGAATTACTTTTTTGGAAGCCAGGCTACCTGGACAGAACCCAAGAGCTGATATAGAGATAGTAGACTTTAAATGAATCACTGTCTGGTTGCAGCTCTTGGTCATACAAGATTGATTTGTGAAGGTGACGGCACTTGAAAGAGCTTGAGGTTGCAGAGGTCAAAACACACAAATACAAAATGTCTCTCTTTGCTGCTTTTTCGAGTTATCCCCAGTAGGCCTTTTTGTCCATTTAAAATAACTGCCAGTTGTCGTAGAGGAGAATACAAAGGCTGTTACTGTGATCGATGGTTGATTCCAGAGGTCTTGTACAGGGCACTGGAAGCTCGTCAGTATTCCCAAGACCAGTCCCTTTGCCATGTGACATCACATGCTTTCATGTGATACGCTGATCTGCTGTGAATCTGGAAAGCTTCCATTTGAAATTCCAATTTAATGGAATTTGTGCTGCAGAACAGAAAATTCAGTCAGCAGTCATGTGAGGAGGTATGCAGACAGAGCCAGCAGAGCTGCAGTCAAACTTGGAGCGTACGCAAGATGACTGGAAGAAAACGGTTTGGCCCAGTAACATTTGGTAAGATGCAAAGGACTGTACATGTGTATGTTACACAGACTGGTGTCAGAGGGTTTGTGTTGTTTAAATTAAGGGCTTTTTGCAGGTTTTGCTTACTTAGTCCTGCTGGTGTTAGTTAATTGTTATATTGTTTGTGAGTTTGGATCAGAGCAGCAGTAAAACCTCAGCAATGTGAATGTAAACACTGAGATGGGATCTATCATGGCTCAGTGCTGAGGTCATGTCTCGAATTCATGTTGAAGTGAATCTACTGGGGATTGTTCTGGGGATGAAAAAAGTGTCAGGTGTGTGTTATGTTGCTCTAAATGAGATGTTACTTTATCTTATTTAGAGCAATATGTGGTTGTGGCAGACATAAGAATACTCGGTTAGAGCTGCTCTGAAAAACATTAGGAAAATTATTAGGAGAAGTCCTTTTGTATTTTGTTGTTTTTAAGGAATATCAGTCTGGATTGTAATATTTAACCATAATTTGTGGACCATTCTGTTGTTTTGCATATTGAGATGAGCATTGTTTGAGAACCTGGCAGTAAAGTCCTCACAGTGTTGTTAGCTTCAAGTGAGTTGACTTTGGCTGTTTTTCTTTCATGTTGCTGCATTTCAGACGTTTCCATTATAATAGAATAACTACTGTGATTGAACTTATGTTTTCTTCCTTTGTCACTTTATTTCATTTAAAGAATAAATCCCAAACAAAATCCAAGCACAGCTGTTATGAAACTGCAATTTTAATAATGGTTTTCTTTCTTTTCTTTGACAATTGCACTATCATCGCATACACTAAAAAGATGTTGTTGTTTTTTCAAAGTAAGTGAGCACTTAAATTGAATAGAGAAAATAAGTGATACAAGAAGTGGTATATTAGTATCTGCTGTCATCCAAATTCTTAATATGCACTCAAGCATCACTGCAGTGTGATTATTGTGTTGTGACTTTGTGGGATGAGTGCTAAACCTTTTGTTTTTCCTTTAAGTTACTTCCATAACCTCAGTTTTGAACCTTACATAAGTCTGTACTCCCAAAGAATCTGCTAGGTCTCTACCAAACGAGTTCAATCAGAAACACATTAGAAGCAAAGCATATTTTAAATTTTTTTTTTAATTTATAGTATTGAATTAAAAATCACACGGCTACCCAGAAATGACAGTCTCCTAATGCTACAAGTATTATCAAGTGTGTACACATGTGGATAATTTGCCATGGTCTTATGATGCTTTCTGTTTTCTGTTGTAGCTCAGACATGAGTGGGGCCAGTAACACACTGGCGAGGGAGTTCCTGACTGATGTACATCAACTATGCAGCGCGGTGGCCCAGAGAGCAGAGGCACGGGAGGAAGATGAGGAGGAGAGTCACATGGTGGCACTGGGCGAGTACCTGGTCAGAGGACGAGGCTTCCTGTTACTCAGCACTCTGGACTCAATCATTGACCAGGTAAGGAAACAGTGAGAGCAACCATCCCACTAACTGAAGCCAGATTAAACAACATGTGCATTTAAAACTGTGGTGCCAGAAGTGGAGGTTTTATTTTCTGCAATCCGACTAAAACAGCAACAGCTGTTTTAACAAATTACTATATCTTAAACTACAGAGAGGCCACCTGCACCTGTTGTGATCCTAAAAAAATATTTGGTTGCGAAAAGATTCCCACTGCATGATCGTTGCACAAAGACAAGATAACCTGATGTGCTGCTTTCATATAGAACCCGGATCCTGCAGACCCACACACATTTAAAGTTATAAATGCAAATACAGTTGAATTTAATATTCACATTAAGCTTTAGAGCTCTGCTTTTAGTTTCACGTCCAGCTTCATATTTTAGTTTGTGTTAAGCTTTTTTTCATGCAGCTGGTACACATCTGTATGACAAATTACAATTTCTGGACATATGTCCACATAAGATCTGATGAGCAGAAGGAAATGGCAGACACGACAACAAACATTGTAAGTAAGGAATGTTTAATGATTACAGTGCATTAAAACCTATGGGAGAAGCATAACAAATGCACTAACAAGATGCTATGAACAAATACGATTTGAATGATTGTTGGTAACACTTTTCAATGCTTTGATAAAAACTTGTTTCACATTAAAAGATGCCTGAACCTGAGCATGAGAATCAGCAGATTCCTCAACACTGTGTCTAAATATTATATTCCCACATGGCCAGTGTTGTGTCTATATTTGTGTGGAGGTCATGTTTTTACCCTCTCTACATCTGTCTCTGATGCTCCTGTAACTTGCAAAGTGATAATATCTTAAAAGGAAATTTGCTCTGCAGTGCCCACGTGTCGTTTGATTGCAGAAAGTTGTTCTCTTTGTTGTGCTGCAGCATGCAAGACGTTAATGTAAATTTGTTCGGAATAGATGAGTAGAACTTCATACAACTGGCAGAATAGTATGTCAGATATTGAGATGGGTGACAAATTAAAAGTGAAACCACAAATATTGATCCCTACAACGAGGAGATCTGGTGACTGTTAAGCTGTGGGAGTTCTGTTGTTATGGTTTGGAATGGGGAGCTAATCAATACAAAGTTGTTCTGAGTGATTAACATTATCGTGTTGTAGAATATTTATATTCTGATGACAGTGGTCTTTTCTAGTTTTACAGACCTGGAGAACTAATGGAGCATTGAAGCTTTTCTACCAGCACGTGGTGCCCCAGCACCTTACTAAGACACTTAATGTTGGTTTTTCCTTTTATTTGTCCCCCTCTATATATTCTTATGTATTTTGTAATACAGTACACACAGTTTATCAGTATCACTTTCAAAATGGAATCTCCAGATACTGCACACTTGATGCAGCACAATATTGGTAAAAATACAGTACCTTGAAGGGCAAAGGTTAACATTGTTTATCACAGTGAGTTGTGCGCACTCTATTTAGGTGCTTGTGTTAAGTGATAGGAATGGCCTCATAGAGGCAGGTATTGTTTGCTCTATTAACTGGCACCAGGCTCTGACAGAGCCCAGTGTTTCCTCTGCCTACACACTGATGCACTGGTCTGCAGGGCCCACGCTACCACACACTCAGTGTCTTTATGTATTGATTTGATCTGCGTTTGTTTCTGGGTCAAATAACAATTTAGGAAATCTTTTATCTGGGTTAAGTTATGCGGCTTTCAGATGACTGGTCGAGTGATGATATAACATAAGAACAGCGTTTTGACAAGAAATCCAACAGAAGTGTTTGCCTTTCGATGTAATGTGAACACAAGTCTGTTCTTAAAATAGAGAAACGGCTGTGATCCTGAGCTCGTTTTCAAACCAGTGCCTCAACAAAGACTTTTTAAATGAAGTATTGTGACATGTTGAATGCCATATCAGTGCCTCCATGGCCTTGTGTTATTCTTATCTTTCAGTTCATTTACACACATTTGTTATATTTTCCCTTATTTTAGGAACACTCAGTACAGAGTTTTAATGCTTTCATGTGCAGATGTGTTATCATAAGCTCCAGCTGTGTGCGTCAGCTGGATTGAATCAAGCCTTTAATGACAATCAGAGGCACTTTATAAACAACTTGTGCTTTGCTAGCTTCAAATCATAGATGTGCCGTTTGAATTTAGTAGAAAATTTATTATGAACAGTCTTTGTTCCATTGTGTTAGAACTTCTCACTCCGCATCACCTTAACTCTGTGTGCTAGTCTAGATGAGTCACATCTATTTGTTAAAAATGTCTATTTCCAGTGGGAGCAACACACTGATTTGTTACATTAAAACTGCAGCACTGTTCAACTCAACAGCTTTCCTATAGTCATGATAAAACAAAGCATCAGAATTTCTTTGGAAATGACGACGGTGTGTTTTGACGTTTTTGGTTTGGTGAATCAGTTGAATTTGAATGTTCATTTAAATGTGCTAAATATCAGCCTACTCTCAGGTCTTGGTACTTCATCAACTGAATAATTCAACTGGATAATGTTTGGCTCCAGCTAGATAATAATCTGTAGGATTTACTATCAGAGGTAAAAGGGCCAGTGTAAGAGTGATGAAGACACTACTTGATTGGTCACTTAGATGTCGTTCTTGAGTAACTCATTACTAGCAGCCTTTGTCATTGAATAAACAGTAAAACAAGACAGACTCATTATCTTAAAAAACAACTTGTGTCTGTATCCAAGATAATAGAGCTGCACATTCTTAGAAGTATAGCTTAAATAAGAATTATGATCAAAACCAAATCAATGATTTGGTGCACTCTAATGTAGTATTCAGTACACAGTGAAAATACTGTATGGTTTTGACCGTCTTGCTAAATCGACATGCTGATCATTTTTAATTAACACATGCAGGAGGAATGCCCTGGATATACTTGAGATCCCCAAGGTCTCAGAAATAAGTCTGTCATATAGCTGCTACATTGCTCTCTGTCACACTGGCACTGAACACCGGCTAACTAAATGATTAAGTCTGTGATAAAACATGTAAATAGTTTGTAGCTGAAACAAAAGAAAATGGTGAAATTTGAATACAAAGCAAATCTTGCATGCGTGAATCACTTCTCCCTGTTGTAATACGTATAGACAGGAGGGTGACTCGGTGGGTGTATCTTGGTGTGACATCAGAGAGTGAGGAGTGAAGGGGGCTTTCTAGGTAACCTCAGTGTGTTGTGTTGCATTCACAGGAGCTGACCTGTCGAGAGGAGCTGCTCACTTTGCTGCTGTCTTTACTCCCATTGGTCTGGAAGATTCCTGTGCAGGAGGAAAAAGCCCCAGGTTGGTACCCACAAATACTCCAGTATTTATTGTTCCTTTTAACGTTACTGTTAGCAGCATGTATCTCAGGCTGTCTTTGTGGCTACTTCCTCCTCTTGGTATGTAGCCAATAATTTCGATTTCCATGCTTGATTGTATGGGCATAGATTTTACTGAGCACTCCAGTTGTCTGTGATGAAAAGGAAGTCAGAGTGTTTGTATAGACAAACTAAAATGCAAAATTCATTTCATGAGCCACAAATGCTGGTTTGCTTTGTGCATTTACATATTTGTTTAATCTTTTACAAAATTTGTCACAAGTTATTACTGTCAAGCAACATTTTAGCATTCGGGTTGGTGAGTTCATGTGAAGGCAGTGGAATGTGTGCACATTGGTTTCGAATGCAAACAGCGTGTGTGATGTGCTTATCAAATTCTTCACTTGCTTAACACTGCAAACTCTGTGCTGGACTCGTTTTGCGATGGATGAATCAGTTCGTACCATGTATTATAGCTCTTCGTGTTTAAAACAGTAGCAGGCGCAGAACAGGACAAGACCAGTATTTGCAGAGGCCTGTGACCTCAAGATGACATCGGCATTTAGTACAGGGCTGTTGATCCTCTCTAACATGGACCATAGACATTTTTACTTTAATTAATTCCTGCTTACTGAGTGTTTTAACAAACAGGCTGTGACTGCTGACTTTCAGCTGAGCATTACTCATTGTAAACTTGAAAAAAAATATTTTTGAAGAACAATATCCAGTGTTTGTCACACTTAAAATTAAGTGTCAAGTACTGAAATATGACATTAGGAGGCATTTGTGTGATTTTACTACACATATGTATGTCTCCTTATGCAAAGTATATCTGACAAGTGTTTCTGTGTGTTGACAGATTTCACCCTGCCGTCCCTACTGGAGGTTTTCCTCAGTCGGGAGGTGAAGGCTGTCCCTCCCAGAACAGGACAGAAGGCTGCAGCAGATGAACAGAGCTCTGGGAAGAAGGCCCGTGTTGGCAGTGGCACCTGGAAATCACGCAGGTCGCGCAGAACAGCACAGCGATACTCTGTAAAAGATGCTCGCAAGTCCCAGGTTTCTACCTCAGATTCAGAAGCCAACTCTGAAGACAAAGCTGTCCTCGGCCCAGGTGGTGGCAGGAGCCGAAGATCACATGGCTCCACCATCCAGGTAAGCTGTCAGCATCATCGTTCCGAGGCCTCCCACTTAACATCCACCACTGCGACAGAAACCATGAGTGCACCATACCCCCATCCCAGAGCCCCTGGAGTCCAGATGGCTGACACTGAAACCCTGACAGATCCGGCTGCAATATCAATATTCAACCGCATGGAAAACTCGCCCTTCGATCTCTGCCATGTGTTGCTTTCCCTCCTGGAGAAGGTGTGCAAGTTTGACATGAGCATCAACCACAACCCTGGCCTGGCTGTCAGCGTTGTACCGACTCTCACAGAGATCCTGACGGAGTTTGGAGATTGCTGCGGTCCGGGGGGAGGAGGTGGAGGTGGAACAGGAGCGGAGGAGCTTGCTGGAGGCTGGACGGAGGAGCCTATCGCACTGGTCCAGAGGATGCTACTACGCACCATCTTGCACCTGATGTCAGTGGATGTGAGTCAGAATGAGAGCCTTCCTGACAGCCTGAGACGGAGTCTGACGGACCTGCTGCGAGCCACCCTCAAAATCCGGAGCTGCTTGGACAGGCAGAGCAACCCTTTTGCTCCAAGGCCCAAGAAGACTTTGCAAGAGGTTCAGGATGACTTCTCGTTCTCCCGTTATCGTCACAGAGCATTACTGCTACCAGAGCTTCTAGAGGGAGTACTACAAGTGCTGCTGGGTTGCCTTCAGGCTTCCACACCCAACCCCTTTTTCTTTAGCCAGGCTCTAGAGCTCATCCATGAGTTTGTGCAGCACCGTGGCCTGGAGCTCTTTGAGGCCACTGTGTTGAGACTGGAGGGACTTGGCAGGGTCAGGGATTCTGAGGTAGGAGGTGAGGCTTCAGAGAGGCTAAGAGGTCTTATTGCAGGGGTCTTCAAGATCATCAGTGCTGTTAAGAAGGCAAAGTCAGAGCAGCTGCATCAATCCGTTTGTGCCAGACGCCGTCACCGTCGCTGTGAATATTCCCACTTTCTGCATCACCACAGAGACCTGTCAGGTTTGCCAGTCTCTGCTTTTAAGCAGGCTGCCAGACGCAACCCCTTTGAAGAGGATGGAGAAGGCAAGGAAGGGATGGAGGGTGATGCTGTTCGCTACCCTGAGCGCTGCTGCTGCCTGGCTGCCTGTGCCCACCAATGTCTGCGGCTCTTGCAGCGCCTGTCTCCCAGTGGGCCTGCTGTGTTGCAGGTATTGGCTGGGGTGCAGGCAGTTGGAATCTGCTGTTGTATGGACCCCCGCTCAGTCGTAGGACCCTTGCTACATGCCTTCCAAGCTCCAGGTTTGCGTAGTTACCAGTCTCATGTACTCAGTGTCCTGGGCAGACTGATCTTAGACCAGCTCGGTGGGGGGCAGCCTTCAGAGAAAGCAAAGCTGGCCTCCTGTAACATCTGCACTCTGGACAGCAGCCAGCTGCCGGGCCTGGAAGAGACCCTGCAGCACGGAGAACATTCAGCCATTTCTACTAGTCTTTGTTACCGCTCCCAGGGTATTCTGCCCAGTGGAGGGGGGGCTGAGGACATGTTGTGGAAGTGGGATGCTCTGGAGGCCTACCAGGAGCTGGTTTTTGGAGAAGACTGGCATCTAAGCCAGCAGATAGCTGGCCATGTGTGCCACCTGACTCTGCGGGGCAATGCTATAGTGCAGTGGCAGCTCTACACGCATATCTTCAACCCTGTACTGCAGAGAGGAGTAGAGCTGGCCCACCATGCCCAGCAGCTGGGGGTTTCCACTGTCTGTACTCAGGTCTGCAGCTATCACACACAGTGCCTGCCTGTGGAGGTACTACTCGTTTACCTGCAAATATTACCTGCACTTCTCAAGTCAAGGTAAGCTGATTTAAAATGTGATTTTCTTCGATCCTGTATTTCTTTGGTCATCTGTCTTTTTTAAATGTTTTTTGTTTTGTTTTGAAATTTACATGAAGGAGTGGACTGCATTAATTGGTTGTAGCAGCTGTGTATTTATATTTGAAAACTTCTAGTAAAGACATTTGTAGCCACAAGCTGTTCAAAAAATTAAGTTCTTTGGTTACATAAATATTCAAAAGATTCAATAATCTGTTTTAATAATCCATCATAACAGCCAAGAGATGCAGATGGCTGCTTAGAAAAGTACAGCAAATTTCTCTCTCCAGAAATAGAATCTGCTTTTTTTGTGCAATCACATAAAGCAAATATAATCAGCCAGTAGCACACCTAATCTACTTGGACATTGTTTGTCATTAGATCTGTCTGTCCAGGTCATTGCTAATTGATGCTAATCAATAATTTATCACAGCTTTGTGTACTGAGTGAGAGATGGAGGATTATTTGCCTCTTATGTAACACTGTTATGAGTACAGTAGTCTGGCTAAGACAGATGTTCTTTGTACTTATACATTTATCAAAATGCTGAAAAAATCCAGTTGATATAATATGATACCATGATTTTTTTTTTATTTCTTTGGATGCTGTCATTTGAAAGAGGATTTCTCTGCTTTGAGAGAATCCAGACACATCCAGGTTAAGTGAACACTGAAAGGCTTATATATGTGAATCTGAGAGGGAATGTTCTTGTCTGTCTATTTGTTAACCTTGGTGATCCGTCTAGGTTGTATCTCGACTTTTGACTAGTGCATGCTGGGATTGGTTGCGTCCCCTTGCGACCCTAAACAGGATCAGTGGGTTTCGAAAATAGATAGCTGGATGCTTTGAGATGTTCTGCCAGCAGTAGGCTGATGGGTTTCCTTATTAAAATTCAGAGTGTTTTTCTGCTCTCTGCAGGTTTGACTGACATTCAAAGACTTTTCAGCTACAGTGTTTTTCATCTAGGCCTTTTCAAAAGATACTTTCAGAGACATTTTTAGGTATGTAAAAGGTAACATAAGGCTTGTAAGTCATAGATTCAGATAAATGTCACTTTGGAGGATCATGAGCAGGATTTTACCTAACGTCAACACTGGAATAGTTAATATTTTGCTTCATGTACGTTCAACGTATTTTACTTAGTGATTATTGGTGGATGTTTCCAATTTGCTTTCATCTGCAGTTCCTGTCATTATCGTTTAAGGGATGTACATTTTGAATAACTTTACCATTTAGGTAAAGGATTAAAATCAGCAAACTTAAAAATCAGCTGCATAACTGATCGACTTCACCCTACTCGTATTTGAGACCTACTACTTTACATTTTGCCATCCATTATTTAAGACTCCTCCAAAGCTACAAAAATCACATAGCAGCCTCAGAAAAACATGAAATGTCTATCAAAATGTTCAGCTCATGCAAAAATTTAGTTTTATAGAAATACTGTGAGTATAAATCTGTTTGGTCTCACAGCCCTCAGTGGTGCATTGAATGACTGAGGTTAATTAGACGGTTGCTACATTTTGATGTTTGGGTGATCATCCTTCATCTAAATGGGTGAAACCAATTATTGCAACAAAAGTCAGCTTTACGTCGCCTTTTTACACACACTGGTTTCTAAGCGGGCTGAATACAAAAGTTGCTGAAAGAGAACCGAAAAGCCATGTAATTTTCACAAAGTTGTACATCATCCGACATCGTTCCCGCCTCGACATCATCTTGCACTTCTTCTATAACTTTCTGCATAACAGAACTCATATTTTTCAGATGGGAGCATTAACTATGCAGACTAATGGACAGTCATCCTGATGGACTTTCACACCACTAATTAAAAGAGGAAATGTTCTGAAAAATCAGAATTAATCAACTCTGCATTAATTTAGAAGAAGTCTGGAGAAAGGGTTTGAATTAAGAGGAGGAAAAAAGCAACAAGTTAATAATCTCTTAAATTTTATCTCTTTCATGCTTAGAGCTCAAAGCTTCAACTGAACATCCATTTCAGTTCATACTGGAGAGACAAATCCATGCTGTGATGAAAGTGTTTTTTATTATATTTTAGTCTGTATAATGTTAGCACATCTCTCCAGAGTGTTGTTTTCTCTCACAAAATGTTGATTTAACCTTCAATTGAAGGTGACGCATTATTCTTTTACCATAATTTACCCTGTGTTGTAATGGTGTAATTTATTATTTATCACCGCTTCAGTAGTTTGTGTATACCAGTAGAAGACAAACTTAAAAAGGGTAAAATGTTTCGCTGACTAAATGCATGTTTGCCTGCTGATAACACTGACACCGTGTGACAGTCTTTGAATTTGTCTTTCATGTTGCTTTGTAAAATAACCACACGGCAGAAAACACACTGGAGAACAAAGTAAATGCAGCAAATAAAGCAGGGATTTCTCAATTCCGCCTCTCCGGTCCATGTGCAGTCTTGGCATGTAGAGTCCTTCACAGTTAATTTAATGTAGTATAAATGATGACTTATTAATATAAAGGAATTGCTGTGCCTCGGGGTGGAAATTATGTCTGCAACCTGATGGGGAGAAATAAAATTAGAGATGGAAGGAGTGTGAAGAGTCCTGTGTGATGACAGCAAATGCTGCTCTGACTGGCTAGTTGTAGAGGTTCTCAGATTAAACTGAGTGGTGCTGATCATTTTATCTGCTGGGAGATCTGTTTCACTGAGTAATGTCTGCGTCTGCCCTATTTGTCACCATATTAATCAGTTCCTTGGTCAATAAAAAGTGGATAGCCATTTTCTTCCTCGGGCTGATTTTTAAGAATATGAATGGCACAGTGCTTCAACTGTGTAAAATGAACTATAACTGATTCTAATTGGTCATGTTTGTGTTCAGTCTGCATGCTGTTTATTTGCATTTTCTACTTTGTGTTACAGGGTGATCAGAGACCTTTTCATTAGTTGCAATGGGCTCAACCAGGTGACAGAGCTTGTCTACCTGGATCAGACGCGCTCTTTGGCTTTGAAGGTGTTTGAGACTCTGATAATTGGCACTGGATACCAGCAGGCTGATGGGGTGCTTCAGGAGCTGGAGAGTGCTGATGCTGAAGAAAGGGAGGCTGTCTTAGGCCTGGCTGAGGAACTGGGGTCCCGAGGGGTTGGAGAGGGCAGTCAGAGCCTCAGCAAGTTCTATGAAGGCCTGAAAGAGGCATATCCACGGCATAAGAGCCGTAGTGGGCAGGGATGTGGACCAGGGCGCAGCCGAACAGAGACCCACCTTCATGTTATCAACCTCTTCCTATGTGTGGCCTTCCTCTGTGTCAGCAAAGAGGCTGATTCTGACCGGGACTCGGCCAACGACTCTGAAGACACTTCAGGTTATGACAGTACAGCGAGTGAACCTCTGGGCGGGCGGCTGCCTTACCTGTCTCCAGATAGTGTAGCTTTGCCCTCCAAAGAGCAGGTACGACGTGCTGCAGACGTTTGGTCAGTGTGTAGGTGGATCTACCTGGCCAGCCCTTTGTTCCAGAGGCAGTTTTTCAGACTAGGAGGACTGGATGTCTGCTTGCGCCTCATGGCCATGGTTATACAGAAACTCTCCTGTAAGACCAAGGATGGAAAAGCAAAGAAGAAAAGAGATGGTAAAGGTAAAGGCAGCCCCGACTCCACAGCTCCAGCAACTTCACTGGCACTGGAGGAGACGTCTCATGATTCAGCCGACACCCTCAGCACTGGTCCAGCTGAGGGAAGGACCAAAGATCCCGCAAAGAAGCTGGAGGAGGAGTGGCAACTACAAAGTATTCGTCTCCTTGAGGCCTTATTGGCTATTTGTCTACACAGCGCAAACTCAACACTGCAGAGGATAGAGCCTGAGCTTTCTTATCAGGTTTGTTAAACACCATGTGTATCATCCCATCCAGTTAGTCTGCGAACACATCAACCACAAAAAGAATTATGTTTACCTTGGCTTCAATTAAACTGTTATGCCTGCCCTCGTCTGCAGCTCCAGTCAGTGGAGGATACCCTGTTTGAGGTGAGAGACCAGCTGTCTCGCTCAGGAGTGGTGAACTCTGACCTTGCTGTACCGCTGTTTGACTCTCTCCTGCGAGTGGCCTTGGCCGAGGTGTCATCCTGTCCCGATCCCCCCGAGGAGAAGCCAGACAGGGTGAGTCCTGCCTTGGGAGAACCTGTGAGTGAAGTTACTGCACCTTTTTAATAGTTTTTTGAAAATAATTGTGTATGAAAAGACAAGTTCAGGTTATTGCCAGCCAAGCATCAGGTGTACGATACATGCAGCTATCCGCCTTCAGTGTTAATCATATTATAGAAGTCTTGGCAAAATGCTTCTCTGCTAATCTTTATTTGCTCTGCTGAATTTCATTTACGCATAAATGTATCTTTTAATAATTCTCTACGTAAAATTGAAAATGTTTTTGGTCACACTTCAACTGCAAAAATTGTCATCTTAAACAACTACTTTGCATTTACTGCCTGTTACTTCTGTAGCTAAGTGCTAGAACAGACTCTGCTCAGACATTACATGAATGCTTCTATGACTCGTGTTGGCTATTTTAAGACCAATTGTACCTTGAAATAGGGGTTTAATATTCCCACTATACACAGCCATGTCACCAGTTGTGGTCTGCCTGAGGACTTTAATACATCATTCTTGTTTCTCCCTTCTTTTCATGGTTCTTCTGTCAGATATAAGAGGCGACCATTTCCAAAAACTACCGAAAAATCAGCATCTACATAGAATAAAATAAAAAAGCACATAGGTTCACTCTCTTACTTCGCTGCTTTGTGTGCTCACTTTTTCCCATTCCCACTGATTTCAACAAGTTGCCACATGGGCAAGTGCCTCTAAAGGTGTCAGGCAGACGTGAGAACTGGAGAGTCGAGAGATGTCACACAATTTGTAAACCGTTATGTGTGACCAGAAACAAAATGCTTTTCGTTCTATGTGTGACCCAATTACATTAACTTGTCTTCCATTGTGTCCAGTGGAACAATTATAGTGAGGAGTCTCAGAACTACTTACTAATATAATCCAGTCAGATGAATAATGAGTCTTTGCTTGATGAAGTTCAGTCAATCCGATTGACAATTGTATATTTCATTTGTAGCTGTTTTTTCCAGTAGAGTGAAGCAGACTGTGTTCAGTCATCACACTCTATCTACAGATTCTTTGGCTAACAAGTGTCTGAACACCCTGGTGAAACAGAGCAGTGGTGTTTATTCAGGACACAAGCATACAATGAGAGGAAAACCATTTTCCAGCCAAGTGCTGTCAAGCATCAGGACTCCTGTGTCAGGCCGCTCACGCTATGTTGCTAAGCAGCCGTTATCTGCCAGATGTACAACAAAACAGCCGACATAAATAATGATAGCCCTTGTGTAGAACAAGCAGTGGATGCAAACATCAACCAGAGTGGCCTCATTTTGAATTGCAAACAGGATTTTACTTTGTTGTGTGCTTCTGTCAGTTCTTCCAACATACATTTCTTAACCATGAAAAAACAGATAGCTTCTCTTTAATCAGTAATATCCACACATATTGGCAGTTTTTCACAATGACAAGAAAAAAAATCCTTAAGTCTCAGCAACTCTCGCCTTCTCAATAGTGACACTATCACTGTGAGCTTTGTTCAGCATTATTGAAAGATTCTCAGGACCTTATATGGCTACGGCCAGACTGCTTTTATTTGTTCCAGGAAATGAGATAAACAGGAAAAAAGTATGTGAGAAGATAATCATTTTTCTTCTGTGTGTCCACACTAAAAGGACTTGCCGCCTGGTAGTGGGTGTCTCCTATCTCACAGCCTTAGATGTGTTTTCCTCAAGTCTTAAAATGCCTGTCTGACTAAGCCTATTCCAACACAGGAGGATTTAGCTTTTTATATAATAGATTTACCTATTTCCTAAGAGCTTAGTTCTTTCTCAGTGAGCCCAGCAGAGTGTGATGTTCACTTAACCATTACAAGTATGTGCTATTGAGCTCCGAGATAAGTCTTCCACTGCAAAGTTTGTTCACTGAACTGGACTATTCTTTTAAATGTTCGCCCATAATTCAATATCAAAGCAGCCTGGTATCATGTCAGAAAGAATAGAGGTGTGTATTACAATAAGCCTCTTTGAACAAGTAAATGGTTTGACTGTTTACTTGAGTGCAAGTGTTTGTGTGTGGGTGTGTGTGTTTGCCTACATGCACATAGGATGACTGATTGTTCACGTCAAGGAACTGGGCTGTGTGAGTGCCTTGCAAGTCAGCTGATATTTGTCTTATGACCAAAATCTTGTACTTTTTTTTTTTCTTCGCTCATTTTGTTGACAATTTATTCGCTGCATTAGTGGTAAGACCACCGCTACACTTCTTGGTCAAGGAACTTATTTTTTTTTCTAGTAGGATTGGGTAAGCTCTTGTGAAATAATTCTTATCGTACAACTCCTTGACAGCTAATGAGCCAAACGTCTTGGTTCGGTTGTATTTGAACTGTATAATCTTGAAATTAATGACTTTTTCTGGCTTCCCCTCGTCTCTCTCTCTCTCTCTCTCTCTCTCTCTCTCTCTCTCTCTCTCTGTCTCATTCTTGCTCGCCCAGAAGCTCCAGGTGTTGACGGAGGGGACAGCCCCGGCAGGCGATCTGTCCGAGGAGGTGGACGAGGTGCAGAGCTGTGGCGTCAAGCCCCCGGGGGAGGAGGAGGGCTACGACGCCGACAGCGAAAGCAACCCTGAGGACATGGCCAAGCAGGAAGAGGGTAGGACCACGCTTACTTCCACACCAGACACATGCACGGTCATGCTCTCTCTCTCTCTCCCATTTACTCCTCCTGAAGAATACACAGCTACTGCACATACCTCGCAGCTTCAAATGATAGTAGCTCAAACCGGTTACTTGCACAGTTTACTTTACTCGTCATTTGTGATGCTGTACACTGCAAATTCATTTTTCAACCCTGGGTTATTTTAAGAACACTGTAAATCACTTTGCTGTCCTATACCGTGTGTTTATGTTGATGATAAATGTCAGGAGGCTAATTTTGATTAACTGAGAAGTCATGTTGTGTTCTCAACCTCTAAACCGGCAGATTTTTGGCCTTGGGAAACCTTGCTTCCTCCATCGTTGAACTAATTCATTCAATCTTTTTGTGACGTTACTAATAACTCTTGCATTTCCCTGCATTACTGGAGCATTTTTTGATAAATAATATCATGATTTTTAGGCAATTTGCAATGCCAAGTTAGGGTTTGGCTGTTTGTTTTGTGTGAAAATACAACATCCTCCTTTGGTGGGCTGAGGAGGATATTTTGCAATATGAAGTGGTTAGTTTGTATTGCGCATAGATGACAAAGCAGAATATGTGGTTTAGCTTCTTGTGTCAGCTCTACATCTCCACTCTGGTCTTGCAAGTTAGGAATTTGGCCTGATTACACTCTTTTTTTTTTTTTTTAAACTTTTGTCCGCTTGTAATAGAGTCATTGTTTTATGTTTTACCACTACTGGCAGCTACACTCTGTGGCCCCATGAGCTGAATCTTGTGACTCGAGTGGAGATTTTAACTTCCTGGAAAATTCTGTAAGTCCTGAAAAACATGGAATCTGTAATTCTTAAGTCAGTCTGGACACATAAACAAACTGCTCTAACCAGTGTGGTGACAGAAGTTTGGCAAATACGTCTTTGTGTTGTTTTTGTCAAATCGAAGACTCGATCTTACCTAAACAATTAAAACCCTCATTCAATAGAAAATAGATCATTTTAAGGAATTAAGCATGATCACTGACAGATGCTACTGCTTTACTTGCATTCTTTTTTTACCCCCAATCATTGGATTTCAATACCTAAATTTAGTCGTCGTGCTTCTGGAGTAAAGGCAAGTTCCATAAAGATATCATGTAGTGTTTTTGGGGCATATTGTGTCATAGCTTATCACCATCAGCTGCTGCATCTGCTACTAGCTCATTCCACATTTCCTCTCCCCAGGCTTTTCTCTTTATGCTCATATTAAGATTTTCTGGCTCCAGTAACTGCTGTCTTCTCACATTTCCTCGTCCCTTAACCGTATTTACACTGTACCAGCTTCTTGTATTCATTTGTACAAGGTCAATTGGAATGACTTTGGACTTAAGGATTGCAGTTCTTTTTCAAAAATGCAGTAACAAGTGATATAAAATTCAAAAGGGGGTGGGAGGGGGGTTCTGCAATTTAATTTAACCACAAGACAGCACAACATGGTTGTTAAGGGGGACAGGGATGGTGTATCTTTTATTTTATGTTCCCTGAAAGCAGTGTGTCGCTGGATGTGTGAGTGTTAGATGGTGACAAACTGTGTCGCTGTGCATCGGGAGACGGGCGAGCTTCATTAATAAAAGGAGGTCCCAGAAGCCATGTGAGAGCCTGCTGGGCTGCTCTCGTGTAAATCATGAGGGAACTCCCATGCTGCTCTGAGACTGAGCATAGACCTGAGGATAATTCATTTTTATGTGCTGCCTCCAAGATGGGAGGTTGGAGCTGAAGGAGGGGATGCCTGTGGATCGTGAAACCGTTCAAGCAGCACTGGCAGCCAGAGTGTGTCTACGTGTTGACCCGTGCGGCGTGCCAATCAGCATGATATGTTTGCTGTCTTCATGCGTGTGTGCGAGCCCCTTGTGTCTCTGATCTTCTCCTGCTGTCTGTGGTTGGTCTCTCAGGAGTGAAGGTGGAGTCGGCCGTGTTGCGCGAGTTTGCGGCGGTGACGGACGGGCCCGGGCGTGGCGTGCTCCTGTTCCCAGAGATCTGCACAATGGAACTGCAGCTTCTTGCCTCCGGCTCCCCGGACCTGGAGGTTCTGAGTCATGTGTTCCACAGCCTGCTTGGTGCGGTGCACGCCAACAGCCGCAATGCTGCCTTACTCTATGACCAGGTCAGACTGACCGCTTATTCCTCTTTCTACTGCTCTTACCAGCCTTTCATATTTGTCTTAATTTACTCATCTGCTTTGATCTGAAGAATATGACTGAGCTCCTTGTTCTGGTTCTCACAGGGAGGAGTCAAAACTATCTTGTCTGGCTTTCACAACATCCTCAGTCAAACAGACCCCTCCTTTACAGGTTTGACCATTCTGGCTTATTTTTGTCTCATCTGACATTAAAAGATATTTTTCATGTGTCCCATCTCAGGGAAAAAAAAAATTGGCCCACTCAGTATGCTGTGCTGCTAAGAATGTTTTTCCTGCCCCTGACATTTCAACTGTGTCCTTAGGGTTCAAACGTCATATTTAGTATAGATAGTGTTAGTAGTTCTTGGGAGAGTTTGTACCCAGTAGACTTATTTAGAATTTGAGTTTATCTTTTTTGGCATGGTAATCTGAGGAAAGGCTAAGTGAATGCACCCTCTTTGCAGCGTTGGTGAGCCTCTGACATATTTTCAGCCAATTTCTTATGGAAAACAACCAATACAACGTGGATAATATTTATAATTCCAACAACATTCTGTACAATCTTCCCTCAAAGTTCATAATTTAGATTTGAGTGTATGATGCCTGTCGTTCACTTGTCTATGCTTGCTTGTCTATGGCCTTTTAATTTGCCTTTACCAGACATAAAACTTAGCTGAGAGCAAAGCAGCCAGTGATGCTTTTCTGCGTTTTTGCCCGTGGTGTTCTGTTCATGCCCAAGTGCAGGAAAACTGTTTACGTAATCTGCTCTTCATTGGTCTACATTCAGATTGCCAGACTGTGCTAGTGGAGCTGCTGGTTGCCATGGTGAGCCAGCGAATCACAGCGGAGGAACTGGCTCTATTGATTCGCCTCTTCCTGGAGAAGACCCCACCCACTGTAAATAGCAAGCCTTATCAATCACTCAAAAAATGCACTTGCTCGCTTACGTTGGTGCTGACACTAGTAGCTTGTAGTCACAGTGTGCACGTTCAGTCTTTCAGCAGCAGCAGGAACTTATATGTGAGACGTTCTTCCTGTCACACTCTTCTCACTTCTTGGTTTTCTAAAGCTCATCAACACATAATGCTCCCTTAGGCCCGCTTCATTTTATATAGAATTAACACCAAAGTGTGCCGTACAGATGTGAAGCCAGAATTTATTATCACACGTCTGTGTTTAATTGGAAACCTGCAGCAGACATCATTAATAACCTGTCCCCTAGAAATGGGTTTCTGAAACGGAAAAGAACACTTTATTTTTAATCTTGTGAATATAGTGGCATGTGACCTGTGTTTTCTGTGTAGTAAAATGAAACACATCACTTTGACAACACTTTGATTTCCCGCATCTGATTGTATTTATTTTTCATTTTACTTAGTTACATTTGTGCTACAGATTTAATGCTGAGCTTTTTAGATCTATGTATTTTATATGGATTTAATAATATGCGTATAAGCTTTGTTGTATTTTGCTTAATTTGGGGCTACAAAGACGACTTAACTGACAAACTGTAAACAGACAGAGACAGATATGTGAAGTGTTTTCTATATCAAATCTAAAATGACAAAGACTCTTCTCCTAACTTCTCATTTACTCCGTTACCTGTCAGGAGATTTTACTAAAGGGCATCTTACAAATCATTGAAGCCAACATGAATATGGAACCTCTTCACTTCCTGACCTTTCCCATAATCCTTGGGGCCTCAACGCCAGCAGGATTGTCCCCTGGCTCCAGACAAACCTGTGCTGCTGGAGGGAAAAGTGTTGGTTTGCTGTGGAAGGGCAAACTGTCTCCTGGTCGCAGGGAGGGGGATATAGCGTACCGACCGAGCCACCTCCGTTCCTCCCCCTGGCACATTGCTCCTCTCCACTTACCCCTAGTGGGGCAGAACTGCTGGCCCCACATGGCCAGCGGCTTCAGTGCCTCTATGTGGCTGACGGTGGCAGAGCAGGAGGAGAAGGACGTGGACAAAGACAAGGGTGAGACGCAGATCCTTCAATAAGAATCTTTGGTGCGTGATGTCTATAAACATGAACCGGTTTTGAGATTCTCTTCTCGTTGCTTGCCAGATGAAAGTAGCCCTCTTGCAGCTGAGTCACACCATGGTTCATCTCAGGCTGGGACAAGATTAGTAGAGGAACGCCTCGTTCATATTCTGTCCATGGGCTCCAAGGCACTGATGCTTCAAGTGTGGGCCGACTTCTCCACAGGCTCTCTGACTTTTAGGTGAGCTCCAGCTTTGACTACAGTCTCAAGCACTGTGAAGAATTTTCTGTGTGAAGAATTTTAGAGTTTATGGGCCAAGAAACATTGTAATGCTCTGTTCCCACAGGATTTGTATAGACCCGAATGACGAGATAAAAGCAGGACTGCTGGCGCAGGCAGACTCTGGCGAAGGGCTGCTGAGAGCGGGCCAATGGCAGCACCTCGGCCTCACTTACAGCCAGCAGCCAGAGGGAAAGAAGAACATCCACGGGCGTGTGGTTGTCTGGGTGTGTGGCATCTGGTGAGGAAATCGGAATCTGTCTGGATTATCAGCTGTTTGGTCAGTCTGCTAAATTTGTTAAGTTAAATAAACTTTTCTTGTCTTTTCTTTAGGAAATGTGAGGTTTCTTTGGACTACACTCTACCCAGGAAGTCCAGTTTATCATCTGACAGCAACAAAACCTTCTGCATGCTGGGCCACTGTACGCCTTTCTCTGAAGATCTTCTGAAGCAGGGTGGACGCTGGAGCATGGGCACTGTGCTTCTGTTCAACGGTGAGTTAACTCATGTCTTATATGTCCGTCTGGAATCACGTGTTCATAAGCTCTCAGACGTTTAATCTCAGTCTGACAGTTATCATCGTACTCTACATTACGTGCAATCCGTTTTAATCCTTTTTATAATTGTATCTGCCCTCAGTGCTGCTCCCTGGTGGTCCATTTATTGTCACTTTTATTCTTACAAGCACCATGCACTGTACATAAATGTTCATAAAAGGTTTTGATGCATTTATGCTTAAAAAAAGCCTATCCAGTGGCCATCTGTACAAGGCTGTGACTGGTGTGATGTGTGGCACGCTGTAGATTCTCAGCATTCTCTCAAGAGGCTTGCTGAATACTTCTCTTGTTGCCTCTAATTGGCTGTGAATGGCTTGCATCTAGGCGATCTCAACGTGTGAACCCAACTGATGTATTTAGACAAGCTTCGTCTCTCAGCTGTCGTTGGAATTCAGTGTTGGTAGCACTCTCTTCTTGGAAAAGAGGGACTGCAGGATTTCAAGAAGTTGCAAGAAAGCAAGAAATAAAACATCAAGGTGCACCATTGCGCCTCAAGGGTCTTGTGTTGCAAGACTGCTTAGGTTATTACTTTGTAACTTATTGATGGAATAATGGAGCTCATTAACAATGTGATTGATTCCGGGGTCCAATTTGGATTTCTCACAATTCTTTTTTTTACCACTTCCTTATCCAAGAAACATCAAAATGATTACGATATTTCTTAAGAGAAGCAACAGTTTCTGGGTGTTGCTCCTGTGTCCTACTCACAATGGACTAATTTTTTACTGCAACTAGAGAGAATTTTAAAATGTCTCTTGTGCAATATGACACAGATGTAATGCCATAAATAATAACTTCTTGATTATTTGTTTTACGTGCTATGCCACCCACATGCTATGAGTAGTCTATCCGACAAGGCCTTTTCGCATATTTGCATCCACAAACGAGGCATTTTTCAACAACTTTGTGACAACTTGCCCTTCTCTCTGCTGTTTCTGATCCATGCTGCATCATACTTAGTTATATTTTCAGCTCAGTCACTCTTGCCATCTTCTCTGTGATCGGTGTAAGCATATCCTGCAGTTCACCTGGAAATTGCAGAGTATTTGCCACATGATTGTGATTGCAGCTGAGTAAATCAGGGTTTCTCTATTGCGCTGAAGAGCACGTCATTTTTTGGGAGTTTAAGGGATGTAGTTTATGCAGGCGGTTCATTTGTTTGTGAGTCTTGATGAAATATCACAATTTAAAGTTTAGATTTGCTCATTTTTCCTGACAAGACTTCATGTCACGCATGAGATGTTCAAGGATGGATATATATATTTTTTTTTTTTGGAGGTCTTTTCATACTTGTAGATGGATGGTGGCGTATCTGAGGCTTAAATGTTTTTTTCATGCCATTGTAATGTTGGTTTCTGTCACTATATGTTTGTCTGCCTGTGTCAGGGTCTAGAATAGGATCAGAGGAGGCCTTCTACCTTTACACCAGTGGACCAGACCTCACCTCCATAATGCCCTGCAAGTATGGCAAGCCAAGTGGAACGTTCTCCAAGTTTGTCACTCAGGAAGGACTGAAGTGTGAGAACGTCAGAGAGATTCTGATGAAGAGCAAGGATATAGACACGACGACTCTGGTTGTAAGTCTTTGTTTGCACAAGGCATCATCATCCACATCGCAACACAAAGAGAGCGCAGTTATGAAATGTGAAGGAAGAAAATAAATGTGTAATTGTCACGTTTTTTTTTCTTCTGTTACCCAATTTCTGCATGTCAGATGTTAAACTTCGTACTTGTATTGGTGATTCAAGTGCTCTGTAAGCATAGCAAATCCCTCCTATGTCTCATTTATTGTTTCATTTCACGGTGTATGAGTAATGTGCTGTTCCAATTAGCTGTCATTAATGATACTGCATGGTAGGAAGTAATTTTTCCCAAATGGAAAAAAGCTATTATAGTTAAGCTGCAGCTATTTCAGTCAGACTGATAATAGTTTTTCTCCCATTAAATCCTAATGAATTTGTTGATAATAGCCGAGCTGATTAAAAAAAATGGCAGTAATACAAGAAAAACGAATTATTTCCCACTTCTCTCTAACTTCTCCTAAACTCTAAGCAAGGCTCGCCCAGGTCTAAATTGTACTAGGGCTAGTTTGGTAATTTATTTATACAAAAAGATGTACTATATACACAATATTATTAATTATTTAAAGTTACAAGATGGTAGTTTTTCCCTGACTGTGTGTGTTGTTCTTCTGCCTAGGAGAGTTTGGCAGTGGTGTATGCCCCCAGCAGTCCACGAGTCTACACCATCTATGAACCTGTAATCAGACTGAAAGGTCAGGCCAAAACAGTGATTACCCAGCGGCCTTTCAGCTCCAAAGAAGTGCAGAGTGTTTCCCTGGAGTCCAACGCTCTCAGAGCTCTGCTCCCCACGGAAACCCACGGCCTGCAGAGCGTCCTACACAAGATCGGTGGAACGGGAAATTTTGTCTTTCTCTTTGCACAGGTAGGATGATCCTTACTTTCTAATAAAGCTCTGTGCTCAGAGACCACAGTGGCTATTTGTCATAACATTTCTGAAATATTAAGTGTATTCCCATCAGATAATGTGTCAGGAAATTTATAAATAAATCGCCTCAGAGAAAACAGAAGAATTTCTGTCTTCTATCACCCTCATATATTGATTCCAATAGATTGTTGAAGTAAAGTTAACAAGACCATTGCTTCTTTGCCACTTTTTTGAGCTATTAAAACAGTATAGATAAATCAAATCTCATACTGATTAACAAAGTAAATGTCCTAGCAAATAAGCTCTTACTCTGTTGGCATTCCAGAATTTATATGCTGCATCGTACATGTTTTTAAAGATGCTACAAATGAAAAGTACAGTGAGAAAATTTGTTTCTAAGACAAAAAGAGAAAAGTAAAGATATATTTGTTTGAATGAATTACCGCTTGAGACTTCAGCAAAGTAATAACCTGCAAACGTACATTGTTCTCATGCTCAGTATTTTTTGTTTTCATTTCTTTGTTCTTCCTTTCTCGGGCTCTGCGGTGTCCAGACGGTGGAGCTGAGTGACTGTGAGAAGACCCAGGCTCTGGCCCTACGAGTGCTGCTGTCTCTGTCCAAGTTTAACCAACACCGTATCCACGAAATGGACTGTTACCATGGTTACTCTATGATCCATCAGGTCCTCATCAAGTCCAAATGCATCGTAGGATATCATATGCTGAAAGTGAGTCACGTCCTGAACTCTTTGCTTTCTTCGGTTCCCACAGCCTCTGATGATCAGTGCAGTAAAATATATTCACAATCACTTGTTTTTGCCATGAATCTGATCCAGGCCAACGCAGTGGTGCCTCTTTGAGCCGGTGTTGGTGACCCTGCTGTTACTTGACCC